>NC_085990.1:45884936-46531186 GCF_030014385.1 Trichomycterus rosablanca | reverse complement strand
ACTAATTGACATGTCAATATAACAGGCAGCCCCAGAAAAGCTATCAAAAAACATCCTTTGGGCCAATGCCATCTTTATTAGAACTTAAGTAACACTTTTTTAGCCTTCTAAAGTCTAATTTATATTTCTATTTTTGAGCCTAAATGGTAACACCACTTGAGTTCAGAATAAAAAAATTAAGTCTGTAAACTCGATAGTTTACTGATAGTGAAACAGAGACAAAGAGACGACTGTTCAACCTTAATCAAACCAGTTATTGTTGTGTTAATTAAAGGAATATTAGGTTTGAAATAAATACGGGTTTTTAAAGATGCAAACACCACCTCCTTGTTTCTACACTCACTGTTCATTTTATTAGCTCCACTTACCATATAGAAGCACTTTGTAGTTCTACAATTACTGACTGCAGTCCATCTGTTTCTCTACATACTTTGTTAGCCTCCTTTCACCCTGTTCATCAATGGTCAGGACCACCACAGAGCAGGTATTATTTAAGTGGTGGATCATTCTCAGCACTGCAGTGACACTGACATGGTGGTGGTGTGTTAGTGTGTGTTGTGCTGGTATGAGTGGATCAGTCACAGCAGCGCTGCTGGAGTTTTTAAATACCGTGTCCACTCACTGTCCACCCTATTAGACACTCCTACCAAGTTGGTCCACCTTGTAGATGTAAAGTCAGAGACGATCGCTCATCTACTGCTCATGATTAAGTTGGTCATCTTCTAGACCTTCATCAGTGGTCACAGGACGCTGCCTATGGGGTGCTGTCGGCTGGATATTTTTGGTTTGTGGACTATTCTCAGTCCAGCAGTGACAGTGAGGTGTTTAAAAACTCCATTAGCATTACTCTGTCTTATCCACTCATACCAGCTCAACACACACTAACACACCACCACCATGTCAGTGCTGAAAATGATCTACCAGCTAAATAATACCTGCTCTGTAGTGGTCCTGAGAGAGTCCTGACCATTGAAGAACAGCATGAAAGGGGGCTAACAAAGCATGCAGAGAAACAGATGGACTACAGTCAGTAATTGTAGAACTACAAAGTGCTCCTATATGGTAAGTGGAGCTGATAAAATGGACAGTAAGTGGAAACAAGGAGGTGGTGTTATATATATATTCCTTGTACACCTGGTACTTGCCGAATAATTAAAGATTCTGATTCTGATAATACTTCATATTCATGATGCTAGTATGAGGTTAAACCATGAAGACGTCTTGAATAAAAGCTAATAATTCAGAAGATGTTTGTCCTTCATAAAACCCATTCCCTTATGCAGACAAATGAGGAATGTTACACTCCTCATTCTATCATTCACTTGAAATGAGAGGTTTAAAAGATTCTGACCTGCAGACAAACCTGATGAGGTGTGAAGGTTAGTTATAGCAGCATGATAGCATAGCCTTTGTCTGCCAAGTCACTTTAACTTTCAGTATTAAAAATAATAATAATAATTATGTATTATATCAAACAAATAAAATGTAAAGATTTTGAATTGACTAAGGTTTTGAAAACACTAGCCGTGTTTTCTGTAGAAACCTCATAGAACGGATGGGTAGAATGACATGAGCTTTTTGTAATGTGAAGTCCTTATCAATATTCATTAAGGAAGTGACAGTTGGATGGTTTTGGCAGCGGGAACTGGCAGCCTATTGAGGCGATCAGTGGTTTAGTGAAAAGTGCGGTGTTCAAAAATCGCTGTTGTACACACTTGAGGGCTTCCAAAATATGTAGTTATACTTAGGAGTTTATATTTATAGCATTACAAATAAAAAAACAAAATGTTAATTTCATTATTTTTCGTTACTTTCCAGTCTTATTGTTACAACCCCAAATCAGAAAAAGTTGGGACAGTATGGAACATGCAAATGAAATAAAAATGCAGTGCTCCTTATATTTACTTTTATTTGATTGCAGACAGGATGAACCTGAGATATTTCATGTTTTATCTGCTCAACTTCATTTCCTTTATTAATAAACATCCTGCATTTCAGGCCTGCAACACATTTCAAAAAAAGTTGGTACGGGGACAATTTAGGGCTAGTAATGAGGTGAAAAAACTAAATAATGATGTGATTCCAAACAGGTGATTTTAATCATGGTTTGGTACAAGAACAGCATTTAGGAAAGGCTGAGTCTCTGATGAGCAAAGATGATCAGAGGATCTCCAATGTGTGAGAAAATAATTGAAATGTTTAAAAACAATGAACCTCAAAGAAAGATTGGAATGGATTTGCATATTTCTCCCTCTACAGTGCATAATATCATTAAACGATTCAAGGAATCGGGAGGAATTTGCGTAAAAGCCAAGGACGCAAGCTTAAGCTGAACACCCGTGATCTTTGATCCCTCAGACGGCACTGCATCAAGAATCTCCACTCAACTATAGCTGATATAACCACATGGGCAAACCTTTGTCGAGCTCTACAATACAGAGTTACATGCACAAATGCCACTTAAACCTTTATTGTGCAAAAAAAGAAGCCTTACGTTAACCATGTCCATGTCTCTGGGCTCTGAGGCTTCTAGGATGGACCATCACACAGTGGAAACGTGTATTGTGGTCAGATGAATCAACATTCCAGGTCTTTTTTGGAAAATGCATTAATGCAGAAAAGTACATTGAGATCTTAGAGCAACATGTGCTGCCTTCAAGACGTCATCTTTTCCAGGGACGTCCATGCATTTTTCAACAAGACAATGCAAAACCATATGCTGCACACATTACAAAGGCATGGCTGTGGAAGAAGAGGGTACAGGTACTGGACTGGCCTGCCTGCAGTCCTGATCTGTCCTCAATAGAGAATTTTGAAAGGTAAAATGCAACAATGACGACCCCGTACTGTTGCACATCTTAAGACGTGTTTGCAGTAAGAACGAGACAAAATAAAAGCTGAAACACTAAATCACTTGGTCTCCTTAGTGCCAAAACGTCTTTTAAGTGTGGTGAAAAGGAATGGCAACATTACAAAGTGGTAAATGCTTTACTGTCCCAACTTATTTTGGAATGTGTTGCAGGTCTGAAATGCAGGAATGGATGTTTATTAATAAAGGAAATGAAGTTGACCAGACAAAACATGAAATATCTCAGGTTCATCCTGTCTGCAATCAAATAAAAGTCAAAGTAAATGTACATGTGTTTTTATTATTTGCATTTTCCATACTGTCCCAACTTTTTCTGATTCGGCATTGTAATATCTGACATTTGTATCACACTAAGGTAAGTATATAATCATATAATGTTTTTGATTTTAAAAATAAAGAATTATATACAAAGATTGCCTCTTTAAGCACAATAATCAGAGTTTTACATGGTTAAGTTAATGAATATTCACTTTGGGTGTAGTATATGTAAAGCTAATGAATGGTAAAAATAGACTACAAATGACAAATCTGTCAAACAAAGTGTAAAAAATCTGCAGTTATTAAGTGCCTAGAATCAAATTGTTCCCTGTCAGAGAGTTTTAAACTGCCTGGAATTAATAAAAGTGTCCTGATTCAAAAGCTGTTTGTGAAATGTCAAGCAAGGGAGCGAGTAAGATAATAAAAGCTCAGTGCATCTGTGAATCTGCTCTGTGAGATCTGGAGAAAGAATGACCCCCAGTAACCTTCATCACTCTCCCCATAGAATGAGAAAGTGGCTCTGGCTGTTGAAATGCCAGTGAGGTCTGTGAGCCGGAGGAGCGGGTGACTGGGCCGGGCGACAGTTAGTGCATATGGGAAGACTTTCAGTGTCGCACAGCATGCTGCAGGCAACATCCTAATGAGGTCATCAATAACCCCAAACAGCTGTTCCAAAAAAGAGACTCATCTGTTGAGAAAATGCAAAGAGGAAGGGTTTCCTGAAGAAACAAAAAATGGGTGAACTAAATTGTTGAATCTGTTTATTGGAAGTGTTGTGAGCTGAATTCATTTAGAGAGCTTCATTTATCTAGGAGGCTTTTCATTCTGTGCTTCCTGTACCATCTGTAATAGCAGTGCCTCACTGCTAAAAACAAACCAACAGTCGTGTTTTTGGAAGATGTCTGTAGACATTTTATAAATGTCTGCTGACAGAGATCCATGCAATACCCATATATACAGTTCCTCTCAATATAACGTGGCATTTTGTGTTTTTTTTTTTCTCATTTTATGTTCGGCAAGCAACCACAGTTTAATATACATTTTCATTGGTGCAGTAGAAAAGTTACCACTTGCAGTCACTAACAAGAAATTAACAAAGTTATTATTATGATGATTATTATTGTTGTTGATGTTTTTAATATTATTATTATTATTATTATTATTATTATTATTATTATTATTGGTGGTGGTGGTGATGGTGGTGTTTTGTTGTTATTTTTGTTGTTGCTATTATTATTATTGTTATTATTGTTGTTGGTGGTGGTGTTGTTTTTTTTATTATTATTATTAACCACAGTTGCTCCTTTGGTTAGTACTTATTTAACAGACCAGACAGCACACGGACTGTTAACATGCTACATGTCATACATGTGTACTATGTGTATAACTACAGTATGTGTACTACTTTGTGTATTACTATGTGTATTATTTTGTGTATTATTATGTGTATTACTATGTGTATCACCAAAACAAATTCCTCGTATGTGCAACATACCTGGCAAAATAAAAATGTTTCTGATAATAATAATAATTATAATAATTATAATAATAATAATAATTATTATAATTATTATAATTATTATTATTACTATTATCATTATTATTATTATTATTATTATTACTTTTATTAGTATTATAGTATTAGTATTACTATATTTTCCTTACAAATATTATTATTATATTTTTCCTTACAAATGTGTGTAAATCTCATTGTGAGCTCATAAAAAAGCACATCTTAAAAAAGCCAAACTTGCTTACTGAAGGAAACACATCGAATCTTTTAAGGAATATTCTGTAGTCAAGCATTTTTGTTTAAATTCTTAATAGTTTTGTATTGTAAATCTTACAAGGTATATTATTTCACACACTCTGTAAAATATGATGGTGGAAGCATCATGTTGCTTTTTAATCAATTTTGACTGGATGAATATGATCACACATGAATGCAAATCCTTTATTCATTTTTGTCTGTTTTACCACTCCTTTATTCTGTTCAGGGTGCTTTATCCTGTGGATCTGAATCACTGGGTGAAAGGCAGGAAACACCCTGAACAGTTAGACAGTCCATCACAGGGCAAACACACACACATACACATCTAGGGGGAGTTTTACCAGACTCCATGTCTTTGGACTGTGGGAGGAAACTGGAGCACCCAGAGGAAACTCCTCACAGACACGGGGAGAACATGCAAACTTTGTACAGAAAGCACCCGGACCCCTTCACCTGATAACCGACCCCAAAACCTCTTTGCTTTGAGGCGACAGTGCAACCCTGCAGATCTTTATGTATGATATTAATATGAAAACAAATTAAACAATCAACAGTCTCCATATAATTTGGAATTAGTAAATGAATAAATAAATAAATAAATAAATAAATAAATAATAAATAAATAAATAAATAAATAAATAAATAAATAAATAAATAAATAAATAAATAAATATTAAAAAATGATGAAAACAGATTGTCAGTGGACATGTTTACTCCAATTGTTGTTGCACTCTGCTGTAGACTATTTTTGTTTATAGAAAAATCAATAGTGCTTGAGTTATCAAATCCAGTGAGCATGGGAAAGGGTTTGTAAGGTGTAAAGAGAAAGACAGAGGCTAAATTGATCTAGCCGTATTCTCTTATTGAACAGACACTGCAAATAGAAGCATGATGTGTTTAATTACTGCAGAAATTATGAGGGTGGATGAGACTATGTCTATATATAAACTCACCTTTTTCTGAACTAAACTAAAATAAATGAATAAATAAGCTGCACGGTGGCTCGGTGGGTACGCTGGGTTTGATTCTCAGGTGAAGTGATCTGGGTCCTTTCTGTGTGGAGTGTGCATGTTCTCCACAAGTCTGTGTGGGTTTCCTCTGGGAGCTCCAGTTTCCTTCCACAGTACAAAGACATGCAAGTGAGGTGAATTGGAGATACAAAATTGTCCATGACTGTGTTTGACATTGAACCTGAACTGATGAATCTTGTGTAACCTGTAACTACCTGTCCTGTCATGGATTGAACCAAAGTGTAAAACATTACATTAAAATGCTAATAAATAAATACATAAATAAATGATCTTATTATTTGCCTTATTACCGTCATATTATTACCTTTCCATATAACGACTCAAAAACATACTCAATGAAAAGCCTATAACACAGAGAATTTACTAGATTTAGATATTATATCCAATAACTTCAGGGTGAATTACTACATGGACTCGTACAATCATACAACGCTTTATACAGCAACCAAATTGTTCTTTAATCCTATTGTGACTGTCATTTAGAGGTATAATATTTATTTCAGACTTAACAGTCCGATTTTGTGACTAGACATTTTGTCAGTGACCCCTCGTCCAATGATCCCACTAGGCTTAAACAGGCAGATCTAAAGAGGAGTTTCACTACATAAAGTTTCATTTAGAAGATCTAACCGAATAAGAAAATCGGCCCATAGTTTACAGATCCCATTTGGAAAATGTGACCAGAATTGATGGGACACCCTTGATTTAAACAAACCATGGCAATCCAAGACAAAGCTTCAAAACGAGCTAAAGAATAAATGAAAACACAGCAAAGCCAGTATTAGCGCAAATGCTAAAAATAGTCTGAAAATGGACAAAGGACCAGGTTCATTGATGTAACCTAAAGAAAACCCACAAAGACATTGGAATTAAAAACATGGTACTAAAACTACCATATGGGTCACATACCATAAAGGTCGCAGATAGTTTGGTTACGATGCAATGTTCTTAAACGTACCCAGTTCATTTATTTATTTTGCCCACTGCCCTTTCATATTCTAAATTGTTTACACACTAAATTAGTCACACCACACAGTAACTGCACAGTTACTGCCAGTCTGAAAGAGTAAAAGATAACTGTTGCTTCTTTGGAGAGAAGTGCTAACTGCATCCTTCAGTATTCATGAACAATGGCAAGTGTTACTGCTTTGACTGATCAAGACGACAGCGTTGCCATCTCTCACACCCAGACAGCATGTCAAAATATGTTCTCTTGACTCCCAGAATAAAAATGGATTTAGCCAATTCCAAGAAAATTGATAATAGTATGTGGGTGATAGTCAAATAATAATAATAATAATAATAATAATAATAAAGCTATATGATTTGGTATAAATAATGAGCATACCAAATACAATTAATATCATTATATAATAATAATATAATTTTGCATGGGCGTTATATAGTAATCTTTCCTACTAACTAGGTAACTTGCCTAATAAATAGAGAATTTAGGGCACAGCAAGGCAAGCATGATTGCCTTTTTGGCCACAGACATATTATATGCTCAAATAAATGTAAACCAGTGACCTGCGTTGTAGATGTCATGTGACTCATTCACTTAGAATGCTGAGTAACTAATGTCCACATGTGACTTACAAAATATCACCTTTTTATAGTCATGAAATAATAATAATAATAATAATATTATTAATAATAATAATAATAATAATAAAGTACTGTGATAGAAAGGACAGACATTGAAAATCCATACAGAGACAATAATTAATTGTATTACAAAGCTTTGTTGTGTTTATTTAGCTACTGCAATTAGGGCTGGTAGGTCTTCATGGACACACCTGAGGATCTGGGTTCGATTCTTGCTTTTGGTCACTGTGGAGATTTGCATGATCTCCATGTCAGTGTGGGTTATACACCGATCAGCCATAACATTAAAACCACCTTCTTGTGTCTACACTTACTGTCCATTTTATCAGCTCTTCTTACCATATAGAAGCACTTTGTAGTTCTACAGTTACTAACTGTAGTCATTTAGGACCCCCACAGGACCACCACAGAACTGGTATTACTTGGGTGGTGGATCATTCTTAGCACTGCAGTGACACTGACATGGTGGTGGTGTGTTAGTGTGTGTTGTGCTGGTATAGATAAAGTGATAAAGACACAGCAGTGCTGCTGGAGTTTTAGTTTTCAAAGTGCTTCTAAATGGTAAGTGGAGCTGATCAAATGGACAGTGAGTGTAGAAACAAGGAGGTGGTTTTAATGTTATGGCTGATCAGTGTATATTTTACTATTCCAAAACCTCTAAAGCATATTTCATCACAAGCACACTGCGCTGTGCTTAAAGGATAAAGTTACAACATACTTTTCTTAACAAATAACTTAACTATTCTTTAAGTATTGTTTGAAGTTTTCTAACAAATGCAATACAATAACCTTATGTTAAACAATGCTTTCTACTCCATACATTAGGATTTTATATGTATTTTATTTTATTTATGCTAGCATTTTATACATATATTAAATGTTGCTCTTATTATGTATGTTGTTTGCAATGCATTACAAATACACTCAGGACAGTGTGGTCAATATTCAGCCATGAATCAATTTCCAATTTATTCTGCCTTTCCCTGATTGTAGCTGATATGATCAGGCACTCCAGCTGCTGTGCCCTTGACCAAAACTTGCACTCCAGACTTTCTTTTAAAAGCTTGGCAAAAATAGTAATGTAGCATAGACTATTTCATCACATAATAATGCAATCAGCCCTTTCATGGCTTTTTATTTAGGGAAGGTTGTTTTAGAGGACAGTTGACACCACATGTGCAATAAGGGCCAGCTGTAGCCTGGTGGTTACGGTACTGGACCAGTGATCAGAGGGTTGCTGGTTCAAGCCCCACCACTGCCAGGTTGCTACTGTTGGGCCCTTGAGCAAGGCCCTTAACCCACAATTGCTCAGACTGTATACTGTAATGTAAGTTGCTTTGAATAAAGGCATCTGCTAAATGCTAAAAATGTAAATGTAATCCAACCAGCTGGGCAGCTGTAGCCTAATGTTTAAGTTACTGGACTAGTATTCAGTGGTGGTTCAAGTGGTGGTTCAAGCCCCACCACTGCAAGGTTGCTACTGTTAAGCCCTTGAGCAAGGCCCTTAACCCCTTAATTGCTTAGATCAAGGTATCTACTAAATTCCAAAAATGTAAACCATAATACAAGTAAACCCAAGCATGACATACACTGTACAGATCACAGATGATCCATAAAATCAACAAGCATCATGAAAACAGTAGATTACCCATGAGTTCTTGCAACTATTTATGTATCATGCATAATACAGCAACTCCCAGACCCACCAACACTACAGTATTTTTTTAAAGTGTTTTTTAATAGAATTTCTGGGGCGGGGCAGTGGCTTGGTGGATAGCACTGTCACCTCACAGTAAGAAGGTCCTGGGTTCGATTCCCAGGTGGTGCGGACGGGTCCTTCCCGTGTCTGCGTGGGTTTTCTCCCACAGTCCAAAGACATGCAAGTGAGGTAAACTAGAAATACAAAATTGTCCATGACTGTGTTTCACATTAAAGACTCGAACTGATAAACCTTGTGCAATGAATAGTCATAAGTCCTAATGGTAGTGAGATTCAAACCCGGCTATAGTAATGGTAATTACCTGTCCTAATAGGACAGTGGTAGCCTAGTGGGTAGAGCATTAAACTATCAACTTAAAGGTCAAGAGTTTAAATCCCAGCTCTGCCATGCAGCCACTGTTGGGCCCTTGAGCAATGCCCTTAAAGCTGTCTGCTCCAGTGGCGCCAAACAATGCCTGTCCCTGCGCTCTGACCCCGGCTTCCAAACAAGCTGGGCTATGCAAAGAAAGAATTTCGTTGTACTGTACACCTGTATATACATATATATACACTGATCAGCCATAACATTAAAACCACCTCCTTGTTTCTACACTCACTGTCCATTTTATCAGCTCCACTTACCATATAGAAGCACTTTGTAGTTCTACAATTACTGACTGTAGTCCATCTGTTTCTCTACATACTTTGTTAGCTCCCTTTTATGCTGTTCTTCAATAGTCAGGACCACTACAGGACCACTACAGAGCAGGTATTATTTGGGTGGTGGATCATTCTCAGCACTGCAGTGACACTGACATGGTGGTTGTGTGTTAGTGTGTGTTGTGCTTGTATGAGTGGATCAGACACAGCTGCGCTGCTGGAGTTTTTAAACACCTCACTGTAACTGCTGGACTGAGACTAGTCCACCGACTAAAAATATCCAGCCAAAAGCACCCCATGGGCAGCGTCATGTGACCACTGATGAAGATCTAGAAGACGACCAACTCAAACAGCACCAATAGATGAGCGATCGTCTCTGACTTTACATCTACAAGGTTGACCAACTAGGTAGGAGTGTCTAATAGAGTGGACAGTGAGTGGACACTGTATTTAAAAACTCCAGCAGCGCTGCTGTGTCTGATCCACTCATACCAGCACAACACACACACTAACACACCACCACCATGTCATTGTCACTGCAGTGCTGAGAATGACCCACCACCTAAATGATACCTACTCTGTGGTGGTCCTGTGGGGGTCCTGACCATTGAAGAGCAGAGGAAAAGAAGGTTAAAAAGTATGTGGAGAAACAGATGGACTACAGTCAGTAATTGTAGAACTACAAAGTGCTTCTATATGGTAAGCAGAGCTGATACAACAGACAGAGTGTGTAGAAACAAGGAGGTGGTTTTAATGTTATGGCTGATCAGTGTATATGACAAATAAAGGCATTCTATTTTAACATTAATGTTACCAGTGTGTAAATCATGACATTAAAATCCTAATAAAAAAATAACAGTATTTCTAACACTACACTTAAGTTAATGTGCTTGGAATGTCAGCAAGATCTACTTTCAGTTTTCTAATGTTGTGTTAGTTCTGCTGAAGAAAATGTCAAGCACTCGGCAGAAATACTTCACCCGTCATGGTTCTCATTGACAGGAGGCACAACATGTGTTTGAAGACCTGGACAGATAAGCTAGTGAAGTGATGAGTGGAAAAGGAGGGGATACTGCAGCCCAGAGTGAAGGTAAACTGAGGTAAGCAGAGGACGGTTTTAGCTTTCATGGAAGTGTGTGGGAGGAAAAAAGGGGAAGAGTATAGTGAGCGTAAGAAAGGGAGCACAAAATTCTAATGGCAGATAAGAGATCAGTTTGGGAGGGGGTGAGACTGACAGAAAGTAATGGATTTTTGTGCCTGTTGTGATTAAGAGCCTGTACTAAAGCTGCGATAATGTGCTGATATCTGCAGGGAGCTGCCTGATGCACACTGATGATAAAACCCAGGCTCTGGGAGAAGCACCCTCTTTACCACAGCTTTGCTTCACATGCCCTTTCTGTAGAAAATCTCTTCATTTGTTGCCTGTATGTGCCACCGTAGATAATTTAGCTTCTAATGTATGATTTAAACCAACCGCTTTAATCACGGTACAAAAGAAAAGCATGCGTTTTTATTTACTACCTCTAAAGTGCAGGATAATTACGTACCATACTGATTTTCACTCATGAATGTGTCTGATTGTCAGTGTTGTAGTCAAAAGTCTCTCAGTGAGAACAACGCAAGACTAAGAACTAGATGTTCTAAGCATTTCAAGCTATTTTTATCCACAGTTTATGTCCTGTATAAGTTTTGAGCAATTAGCGACAGCCAGCTCTGCATGCATTTTTTAGGCCTTTCAGAGGTGTAATCCAACCACAGCTGTGCTTCTACAAGCAAGGACCAGGACCATGAAAATTTTGCTGAATTAGTAAAAATGGGACACTCCTGTGGTGCAGTGGTCCATTACTCTAGCCCACCACATCTGAGATTCGAACCAGTCTGTCAGCCGGCCGGGCATGTATACAGACATGATTGGCTATGTCTAAAAAGTGGTTGGCCAAACCACCTTTTCAATCAGTGCTTATACACAGTCCCCTCCACAATAATAAGTACCTGGTTGGTGCGGTAGTAAAGTACACTACCCCACTATTGCTGAGATTTGCCAATTCAGGGTTCGAATCTCAGCAGTGCTATCACCTTGTCTGGCATCTGCATGGTTACATGATTGGCTAGTGCTCAAGGTGGGGGTATGGCCAAAATAGCCATGCCATTGGGAGACACACTTGGCAGTGCATTCCGAAGGCTGGTCCCAAGCCTGGATAGCAATAGGAGGGTTGTGTCAGGAAGGGAGTCCGTCATAAAAAAAACCCGCCTAGTCTGGTATGCAGACCAGATCTGCTGTAACAGCCCCTAAAATACAGAAGCAGCCAAAATAAAAGTCCTCATCAAGAAATATAATATATACAGTGTATCACAAAAGTGAGTACACCCCTCACATTTCTGCAGATATTTAAGTATATCTTTTCATGGGACAACACTGACAAAATGACACTTTGACACAATGAAAAGTAGTCTGTGTGCAGCTTATATAACAGTGTAAATTTATTCTTCCCTCAAAATAACTCAATATGCAGCCATTAATGTCTAAACCACCGGCAACAAAAGTGAGTACACCCCTAAGAGACTACACCCCTAAATGTCCAAATTAAGCACTGCCTGTCATTTTCCCTCCAAAATGTCATGTGACTTGTTAGTGTTACTAGGTCTCAGGTGTGCATAGGGAGCAGGTGTGTTCAATTTAGTAGTACAGCTCTCACACTCTCTCACACTGGTCACTGAAAGTTCCAACATGGCACCTCATGGCAAAGAACTCTCTGAGGATCTTAAAAGACGAATTGTTGCGCTACATGAAGATGGCCAAGGCTACAAGAAGATTGCCAACACCCTGAAACTGAGCTGCAGCACAGTGGCCAAGATCATCCAGCGTTTTAAAAGAGCAGGGTCCACTCAGAACAGACCTCGCGTTGGTCGTCCAAAGAAGCTGAGTGCACGTGCTCAGCATCACATCCAACTGCTGTCTTTGAAAGATAGGCGCAGGAGTGCTGTCAGCATTGCTGCAAAAATTGAAAAGGTGGGGGGTCAGCCTGTCAGTGCTCAGACCATACGCCGCACACTACATCAAATTGGTCTGCATGGCTTTCACCCCAGAAGGAAGCCTCTTCTGAAGTCTCTACACAAGAAAGCCTGCAAACAGTTTGCTGAAGACATGTCAACAAAGGACATGGATTACTGGAACCATGTCCTATGGTCTGATGAGACCAAGATTAATTTGTTTGGTTCAGATGGTCTCAAGCATGTGTGGCGGCAATCAGGTGAGGAGTACAAAGATAAGTGTGTCATGCCTACAGTCAAGCATGGTGGTGGGAATGCCATGGTCTGGGGCTGCATGAGTGCAGCAGGTGTTGGGGAGTTACATTTCATTGAGGGACACATGAACTCCAATATGTACTGTGAAATACTGAAGCAGAGCATGATCCCCTCCCTCTGGAAACTGGGTCGCAGGGCAGTGTTCCAGCATGATAATGACCCCAAACACACCTCTAAGACGACCACTGCTTTATTGAAGAGGCTGAGGGTAAAGGTGATGGACTGGCCAAGCATGTCTCCAGACCTAAACCCAATAGAACATCTTTGGGGCATCCTCAAGCGGAAGGTGGAGGAGCGCAAAGTCTCGAATATCCGCCAGCTCCGTGATGTCGTCATGGAGGAGTGGAAAAGCATTCCAGTGGCAACCTGTGAAGCTCTGGTAAACTCCATGCCCAGGAGAGTTAAGGCAGTTCTGGGAAATAATAGTGGCCACACAAAATATTGACACTTCAGGAACTTTCACTAAGGGGTGTACTCACTTTTGTTGCCAGTGGTTTAGACATTAATGGCTGTATATTGAGTTATTTTGAGGGAAGAATAAATTTACACTGTTATATAAGCTGCACACAGACTTCTTTTCATTGTGTCAAAGTGTCATTTTGTCAGTGTTGTCCCATGAAAAGATATACTTAAATATCTGCAGAAATGTGAGGGGTGTACTCACTTTTGTGATACACTGTATATTATACACTGATCAGCCATAACATTAAAACCACCTCCTTGTTTCTACACTCACTGTCCATTTTATCAGCACTAGATACCATATAGAAGCACTTTGTAGTTCTACAATTACTGACCGTAGTCCATCTGTTTCTCTACATACTTTGTTAGCTCCTTTTTATGCTGTTCTTCAATGGTTAGGACCACCACAGAGCAGGTATTATTTAGGTGGTGGATGATTCTCAGCACTGCAGTGACACTGACATGGTGGTGGTGTGTTAGTCTGTGTTGTGCTGGTATGAGTGGATCCGACACAGCAGCGCTGCTGGAGTTTTTAAATACCGTGTCCACTGACCGTCCACTCTATTAGACACTCCTACCTGGTTGGTCCACCTTGTAGATGTAAAGTCAGAGACGATCGCTCATCTATTGCTGCTGTTTGAGTTGGTCATCTTCTAGACTTTCATCAGTGGTCACAGGTCGCTGCCCACGGGGCACTGTTGGCTGGATATTTTTTTGGTTGGTGGACTATTCTCAGTCCAGCAGTGACAGTAAGGTGTTTAAAAACTCCATCAGCATTGCTGTGTCTTATCCACTCATACCAGCACAACACACACTAACACACCACCACCATGTCGGTGTCACTGCAGTGCTGAGAATGATCCAACACCTAAATAATACCTACTCTGTAGCTGGGATAGGGTCCAGCACCCCCCGCAACCCTAACTGGATAAGCGATTAAGAAAGTGAGTGAAATGGCGCCCAGGTGGCGCAGCGGGATATTTCGCTAGCACACCAGCACAGAGTTTCTGAACTCCTCGGTTCAAAACTCGGTGTTGCCTCCGGTTGGCTGGGCGCCATCTGGCGGGTACAATTGGCAGTGCCTGCAGCAGATACTAATTGGCCACTGTGTCTGCAGGTTGGAGGCCGGACTATGCATGGGTGGGTGGGTCTTCAAAGACTGTGTAAGGATCCTGATTGGCGGAAGAAATGCCTGTGCAGAAAGCAAGGGTGAGAAGAGGAGAGCTGTACACGTGTCGGAAGAGGCGTGTACAGTGACGTGCTCTCCTTGGATGCAATCTGGTATCTCTGAGCAGCGGAAGACAAAATTGAGTGTGATAAAGAGGAAAATGGGGAGAAAATGCATTAAAAAAAAAGAAAGTGAGTGAAATGGGAAGGTAGATGTGTGACACATTAAACTGGTACAGAATTTCCCTAGACATTCTGATCAACTTAAAATTTAAATAGAAACATTTTTCACATAGTATAATTAACATTATTTCTTTATAATGACTTTTTATGCATTATTTCTTGATTTTATTTCTTGAAATACAATACATTTTATACATAATTTTTATACATCCTTTACCAATGCCGGCCATAAGAATCCAGACTAGGAATTTACACCAGTACATGTTTGGACTTGAACTGTTTCACTACCTCCAGGCCTGTGACTTCGACAATTTATTTGATACCGCTATTACTTTTTAACTGGTCCCACAGGATTACTTAGAGCGCGAGAAAAAAACAAGTCAGTCCATTTCCAAACCATATGTCCCTTTGTCTCTTGAGAGCTTGCCTCCAGCTGCTAGATGCTTTTTATTTCTTAACAGTCACAGAGATTTTCATTTGACAGCCAGTATATATGCTTCTCCAGCAGGCTGGTCATAAAGAATAGACGCCGCTTACAAATGGAAATTTACATCATTAGCAATAAAAAGGGCATTTATTGTCACGTGCTTTGAGGAAAGGAAAGTTTTACTTAAAGCTAGTCATGACGGTTGGTTTTTTTACATGAATCTCACTGCCTTTTCCCTTTTCCTGAGATCAAGCATTTAATGTTTGGAATCAAAGAAAACTGCAAAATCTCATAATTAATTATATTATTTTTTTTAAATATTTTATATTAGTATAATAGCATATTTCATGTATCAATATAATAACTATAATGTTTTCTATATACAGTAATTATGTTTAGGATTTTATTACTGTAACATTGCTAATACTACCACTACTACTACTACTACTACTACTACTAATAATAATAATAATAATAATAATAATAATAACAATAATAACAACAGCAATAATAATAAAAATAATAACAATAATAATAACAACAAAACAACAACAACAAAACAACAACAACAATAATAATAATAATAACAATACTACTACTACTACTAATAATAATAATAATATTTATGATAATAATAATAATGATAATAACAATAATAACATATATAATAATAATAATAATAATAACAATAATAATAATGATAACAATGATAATACAATAATAACAATATTAAAAATAACAATATTAATAATAACGATATTAATAATAATAATAATAATAATATAATAACAATAATAATAATAATAACAATGATAATACAATAATAACAATATTAAAATAACAATATTAATAATAACAATATTAATAATAATAATATTAATATAATAACAATAATGATAATGAAAATATTAATTATTATTAGTTTTATGATTATTATTATTAATATTATTATTAGTAGTAGTATAAGTAGTAGTAGTATTGTTATTATTATTATTAGTAGTATTAGTAGTAGTAGTAGTAGTAGTAATAGTATTTATTATTATCATTATTATTAGTAGTAGTAGTAGTAGTATTTTTATTATTAGTAGTAGTAGTACTATTTTTATTATTATATTATTAATATTATTATTATTATGATTTAGTAGTAGTGGTATTTTTATTAGTAGTATTATTATTATTATTATTATTAGTAGTAGTAGTAGTATTTTTATTATTAGTAGTATTATTGTTATTTTTACATTTACATTTACATTTTCAGCATTTAGCAGACGCTTTTATCCAAAGCGACTTACACAATGAGCAATTGAGGGTTAAGGGCCTTACTCAGGGACCCAACAGTGGCAACTTGGTGGTGGCGGGGCTTGAACCGGCAACCTTCTGTTTACTAGTCCAGCACCTTAACCACTGAGCTATCACTGGCCCTTTGTTAGTAGTAGTAGTAGTAGTAGTATGTTAGGCGTCACTGTTTTTTTTGTTTTTGTTTTTTTGCCCATTTATGGCACTGAGAAAAATATTTATTATGACTTAATTTTGAGTTAAAATAAAATATCTAGTTCTCTTGACAAATGTCCATTTGCACTATCAACCCCCAGTCTCAGTACTTGGTGAATAGTCCTTTTGCCTCAATAACCCCCTGATAAGCAATTTTTGTAAGTGCTAGTGGTGTGCGATAGTGCAAAATTTGGAATTGATCCGATACCAAGTAAATACAGGGCCAGTATCGCCGATACTGATATCAATCCTTTTTACTTATAAAGCAGCTTATTTACTTTCATGTAGGGAAGAGCAGTGTGTCATGATTTATGAGGTGAATGCATCATCAATATGCTTTGATGACTAAATGATTTTGTGTTAATTAGTAAATCATGTGCATGTGAAAACCCACTACAGTTCTTAGGCGAATAAAAAGTCATTTTATTAATGTAATAAACTTTAATGAAGTCTGGGTTTTTTGTTCAGAAACAATTATATAATAAGAAAACATAATTCCCCTCTTATTGCACTCTTATGGCTTTTTGTAAAATAAAGTACACAAAAATATTAAATAAAAATACTAATATTTTTTCAGTGAAAGGTTTTTGTTCATAAACAATAATATAATACAACAAAATTTATTCCTTTCAGTGCACTTCTTCTCTGGTTTCAAAGAAAGTACAGAACAACATTATAACTGAAGGACAAATGTTTTAAAACTTAAAAAAAAAAATTATTTAGTTAATTTTTTTTTAATTCATTGACAGAAAATATCCACTTTTTCTCTCTGACTATCACTTACTGCTACACGTATTTTCTCTCGATGTCGCTTAGTCACATGATTAGTGGTGGTAAATTTGGTTCATTTTATGGACTCGGGTTAATCTGAGTCACTCAGTAATGTGATCCGGTTCACTTAGGTCAGTTGAGTCACTTATACTGACATTCTGATTGCGATTGATTTACTGCATGAAAATGCATCCAAATATCACTTGTCTTACATGTACTCATCTTCTGTAAATAAATCCTTCTCTCTTAATTCTCTTGGCACCTCACACTTCTCTCATCAGTGACAAGTTGACACTTTTTTCTAAGTGGAATCTTGATCATGCAGGTGAGGGGGGTGGACTCACCTACCAATCAGATGGGTATATTAATGGGTCAAGGGTTTAAAATTACCATGGGGGCTATAATACTCCTTAAGTGGTACAGTACTAAAGTAGCCTATAAGCATTTGCATTTTAATAATAATAATATTATATTTAATAATAATATAACTATATTTAGTTGTTGTTTTGCTAACAAGAAAATATACTGCATTACTAATCTATACCTTGACTACTGATAATAATAATATTAGCATGTGCATAAAATCAGCCACATAACGAACATCAGTGTGTTTAACCGCTTGTTTATTGGAATATTGAACTTATTACTTAGATTCATGGACTGGAGTAAAGTCGGTTCAGCCAAATCATCTGAGTCCGCTGTGTTTCCAGTGAGTCTGCTCACTCGCCTTGTGTACTTAGCAGCAGCCAATCAGAGGACTCATAGGATCCGGGTTAATTGAGATTTCGGACTCATGATTCCTGATTCAGTACAAAGATTCGAATCATTAACCCAGGTGATTCAGGAACCGCCCAGCTCTACACGTGATGGCACGACAATAAAAAACAGCGGAGCAGGGAGGAGCAAAGTGTGCATGTTAGATGTAAAAGAGCGGTGTTTGCACACACACACACACACACACACGTCTACTTTTGGATTAAACGGGAGGAACGTACTGAATGTAGCGGAGAAAAAAACTAAAACTAAAGTATCGATCCCATCACGCCAGTATCGATCCGATTCCAATACCAACGTTGGTATCTCTTGCGGAATCTTAATCTATTCTTCCATGCAGCTCATTGATGTTAGATGGATTTCGTGCTGCAACTGCTTTCTTTAAATCCCACCAAAGCTGTTCCATGAGATTTAAATCTGACAACTAAGAAGGCCACGTCAGGATATTCCAGGACTGATTCCTTAACCAAGCTTTGATTGACCAGGAAGTTTGTTTGGGATAATTGTCTTGAAAGGTTCACTTTCACCACAAAAGGCAGAACATATAATAATATCTGTGAATCCATGATGCTAGACATATGGTCAAAATTGCCAGCTTCTGCATCAGAAGAACATTTTACTGCATATTACTGACTTTTTTTACTTATTATTACTTTTTACTTTTACTTATTACACTTTTTCCTTGACCATAGGGATAGTATTTTTCTAATCATAAGTGTCATTATTTTCAGTTCCAGTTTTTTTTTTCTCTCCATCCCCCCCCCCCAGTTTTCTCCCCTAATCTAGTCAAATCCAATTACCCTGATTGTGTTACGTTTAACCTCTACCGATACAACCCTCCACCGCTGACTGAGGAGTTTCGCAACTGACACTCCGTCATGTGATCAGTACTTTTCACCTGCACGAGGCGAGTTCATATGCGGATCAGCCTTGTACACGGAGAGCCACACCCTGATCAGCATTATTCCTCAACTCTGCGCAGGCACCATCAATCAGCCAGCAGAGGTCGTACTTGCATTAGTTATGAGGACCCCTGGTCTGACTCGTCCCACCCTGTGAACAACAGCCAATCGTTGTTCATGTAGGTGATGTATTCAAAATCCCAGCTCTGGTGTGCTAGCGTGTTTTATTGCTGCGCCACCTGAGCGGCCAACAGTTCCAGTCTTGATTTGTCACTTTCCAAGAAGCTAGGATACACTAAAAAAAAAGGGTTTTGTTGTACTGTGTATGTGTATATATGACAAATAAAGACATTCTACCTTTTATAACAGGATTGTAATTAATAATTAAAAAAACAAGTTGATTTGTTATGTTTTGGTCAGCTTTTCTTCAGCAAAATACTTACAAAAGTTAAAGTATCACAATGCTCCATACAAGCAATATAAATGGTTTATGAATGGGCATTGATCTTGCATTGTGTAATGCATACTGAATTCCATTTCTGTCATTTTTGTAAGCTCGTATCCAGGTTTACATGTAAGTTAAGTTGGCATAATAAAATATTTATACTGTCATTCTAAGACTTTGAATTTTTCATTACTGATTATGTAAATGTGCTGCAGCTGAAATACATTCAGACTTAGAGATTCCTGTATCAGTGGAGTTAATAGGTGAGGACCAGATTTTACCAGCATTGAGGTCACCGTGTGTAATTTACCAAGGACGAAACATTATTTACAAGAACTGCAATCTCAGGATGCAATGCTACAAAAAATAACAACCCAGCTTTTGTGTAGGATCTTCAACCTTAAAAAAAGCCTGTAACCATACTTGATACAAAATGTAAGCCTGACAGCTCATTCTTAACAAAGATCTTAGATTTGCATCTGTTCAGGCACATTAAGGATGTGGTAGAACAATGAATCAAAAAATTCAGTTTGATCAAGGGCTCGTACCTGTTTTCTGTAAAGTGCCAAGTGAGTATATTATTATTATTCTCTAAACAAAAGTTATTATTATTATTATTATTATTATTATTCTCTAAATATATTTATTATTATTATTATTATTATTATTCTCTAGATAAAAGTTATTATTATTATTATTACTATTATTCTCTAGATAAAAGGGCGTTTCCAGGGCGTTTCCTACCTTTCGCCCAGTAAACTGGACCTACTGTGACCCTAAATAGGATAAAATCTTTGGTAAAACAGACAATGAATGAATGAATGAAGCTATATTGCTCCTCACCAATGTAAAGTCAAACAAGTAATTCACGTAAGATCCCTGGTGGCCAGGTGGTGTCATTACAGTAACAGTTGTTAAAAAGAAGCTCTTATTTATAAAACGGATAGTTCCGGTCCTAAAATCTGATTGGCTGAGCCGTGTTCGAAGCCGTTGTAAAATCCCCGATAAACGCACACCTATGACCACCTCACATCATTCCATATTAATACGCCACTGAATACAAAAGTTAATGTTATTTTCGCCCTCATGTTGCCTAGCAACACTGTTAATCGAACTATTTTGCATCGCGGAAGAACGCTTTATTGTAAGTTTATACACGATAAATACATTTATGAATTAAACATTGTTGTATTTATTATATTTTATGTTGACCGCCGTTTTATAAAAGCAATAAGCCACTCGAGACCATGCATTACTGTTATGATTTTAGCACGGGGAAAGAAGTTTTAGGTTTAGAAGTTTTTTTTAGATGACAAAAACGTCATCCCCGTGCTAAAATCACAGTAATGCACGGCCTCTCGTGGCTTATTGCTTTATTTAACAGCTATTCTCTAGTGGAGTAGCATATAGTTTGGCATTTTTTGAAATGTCATGCCTGAACCAAAGATCTAGTGTGTTGCAAAATTTAGACCTTTCCCTTCTGATAACAACGCTGAAGTAAATCTGCTGATTGATTGAGCAAATGTTTTGCTTAGACAGTTTATTCACACAGGAAGTCTTGTGCAAAATTGTTAAATGAATAGAACTTATAACAAATAGATATAATTAGAACTAAAGTTGTACAAATATAGTCCAGTAGTTTCTTAATTTAAGCCATGATTTGTAGTTGTATATTTTTGCTACTATTGAACCTTGTGTCACGTATGGAGCCTGCAGTGCTCCTAAGTGCCACGCCCCTCTCTCCAGGAGCACATGTTTGTAATGTTTGTATTGAGTGGCAAGCCAACGCCCCCTTACTATGATTTGCTGATTAACTACAGCTGCACCTCATCCCAGTTAGATTGTTCATGGCATATAAGGGTGCAGCTGTGGCTCAGTCAGCAGAGACTATTTTGATTTGCTTTTGATTTTGGTATGGCATGGCATGGCATGGCATGGCATGGCATGGCTAGGTATGGCATGGCAAGGTATGGCATGGCAGTCCATGCTCTTGTTTATACTCTTGTTTATGTTTATGCCCATGTTTATAAGTCTCGTTAAGGGTTAGTCATGTTCAAGTTTTGTGTTAGTTAGTTCATGTGTAGCTTTAGCATTTGTTAGCAGTTAGTGTACAAGTTACAACCCCAAATCAGAAAGTTGGGACAGTATGGAAAATGCAAATAAAATAAAAACACAGTGTGTAAAGTCAAAGTAAAGTCATTTACTTTGACTTTTATTTGATTGCAGACAGGATGAACCTGAAATATTTCATGTTTTATCTTCATGTTTTAACTTTGTTTCATTTATTAATATACCTCCATTCCTGAAATTCAGGCCTGCAACATATTTCAAAAAAAGTTGGGACGGGGCAATTTAAGGGCTAGTAATGAGGTTAAAAAACTAAATAATGATGTGATTCCAAACAGGTGATGTCAACAGGTGATTGTAATCATGGTTTGGTACAAAAGCAGCATCCAGGAAAGGCTGAGTCTTTGATGAGCACAGATGATCAGAGGATCTCCAGTTTATCAACAAATGTGTGAGAAAATGATTGAAATGTTTAAAAACAATGAACCTCAAAGAAAGATTCTCCCTCTACAGTGCATAATATCATTAAACCATTCAAGGAATCAGGAGGAATTTCAGTGCGTAAAGGCCAAGGGTGCAACCTTAAGCTGAACGCCTGTGATCTTCGACCCCTCAGACGGCACTGCATCAAGAACCGCCACTCAACAATAGCTGATATAACCACATGGGTGAGGGATTACTTTGGCAAACCTTTGTCAAGCACTACAATACAGAGTTACATGCACAAATGCCACTTAAAACTTTACTGTGCAAAAAAGAAGCCTTATGTCCAGAAGTGGCATTGACTTCTCGGGGCTCAGAGGCATCTAGGATGGACCATCACACAGTGGAAACGTGTATTGTGGTCAGATGAATCAGCATTCCAGGTCTTTTTGGAAAAAATGGACGCTGTGTGCTCTGGACCGAAGGGCGAAAAGGATCATCCAGACTGTTATCAGCAACAAGTCCAAAAGCCAGGGTCTGTCATGGTATGGGACTGTATCAATGCCCTTGGCAAAGGTCATTTACACTTCTGTAATGCAGCATTAATGCAGAAAAGTACATTGAGATCTTAGAGCAACATATGCTGCCTTCAAGACGTCATCTTTTCCAGGGACGTTCACAACCCCGTACTGTTGCACATCTTAAGACGTGTTTGCAGGAAGAATGGAACAAAATAAAAGCTGAAACACTAAATCACTTGGTATCCTTGGTGCCAAAACGTCTTTTAAGTGTGGTGAAAAGAAATGGCAACATTACAAAGTGGTAAATGCTTTACTGTCCCAACTTTTCTTGTGTTGCAGACCTGAAATGCAGGAATGGATGTTTATTAATAAATGAAAGTTGAGAAAATAAGTTGAGCAGATAAAACATTAAAACTCAGGTTCATCCTGTCTGCAATCAAATAAAAGTCAAAGTAAATGTAAGAAACTCTGTAAGAAATATAAGAAACTGTGATTTTTTTATTATTTGCTTTTTCCCTGCCATCCCAACTTTTTCTGATTTGGGGTTGTAGATTAGCTTAGGTTTTGGTTTATGTTTCATGTATGTTTAGATAAGAATTAGCATTTGCATTTACCTTAGTTCATGTGTTTTTAGTTTAGCAGTTAGCGTCTTGTACCTTGTCTTGTCTTTTGTTATTATTAAACACATTGTTAAGCAGCATCTCTGTTGGTCTGCCCCTCTCTTGTCTTGTCTAGCCCAACTCGTTACACCCTGCCCTTTTAACTCATTAAAATTAGGTGGGATTTAGAATAACCAATGCATTTTTGCATGTTTTTGAGAGGTGATAAAAACTGAAGTACCCATAGAAAACCCATGCAAGAAGGCACAGAATAATCCCAGTTCCCCAGGATCCATGTTTGGCACCAACACTACCAGCTGCACCACCATACCACCACCCATTTGTTCCCCTTTTTATTCACTGTGTCTGTATGTTTCTTAACCCCAAATATTGACTCTGATAATGTTTCCAGAAAGTCAGAGTAAAATTCTACAGTAAGATTCTCACCCCTTGCCCCACCCTTACAGTTGTACATCCCACACTCCTGCCATGTAGGTATTTTTATCCCCATAATTTCCTAGGCAATAAGAAGCTGATGAGGTTGCTCAAGGATGAAGACTTCTATTAAGTTGGTTGTTGTACATGAAGAAAATTACGGCTCCATAAAGCAGGGCTCCTGTTAGTCCCCCTCCGGGTTGCTGAAGCATGAAGAGCAAGCTCACCCTCTACCACCCTACATGTTTCACTCGCTTAACAAGTTTCACTGTTCAAAGTCACACAGCGAAACTGTCAGGACGAGACAAATCTCATCTTTATTCAGTCAAACCGCTGCTTAAGTTCTTCATGTGTCTTATTGTTTCCTGTATATAATGAGGTTACGAATGTGGTATAATTAAATTCTAGAGAAGGCACCATACAGCAAGGAACATTAATTAGTAATAGATTAATACTTGCTCTACTATATTTACATAAAGTACATTTATATGACAGCTAGGAATTTGCATTTTCTCCCTGTGTCCATGTGGGTTTCCTACGGGTGCTCCAGTTTCCTGACACATATCCAGAGACATGCAGTCAGGTTAATTGGAGCTACTAAAATTGCCCTGAGTGTAAGTTTCTTGTATGTGTGTGTGTGTGTGTCTGTGATCGACTTGTCTAGGGTGTTTCCTGAAAATGATAACTATATAATAGTGTGATATGGTAGCATAGCAGGTTGTGTTGGTGCTGCACAACTTAAAGGACCTAGGTTTATTCCCTTATACAGTTACGAAGCAGACTGAAGTTCCCAAACCATTCTCGGTGACTATGTATCTGGCAGCTCTACTGTAAGCTCTTGCAAACACATCCCTTTTACTTTGCTGATCTTAATCGACAGAGAGGCTTGTTTGTTACTGTAACATTTGATGGGCGTAGAGCAGGGGTTTTCAAACCCAAGGGCCGCGAGCAAAAAAAATAAAAATAAAAATAAATAAATAAATAAATAAATAAATAAATAAATAAATAAATAAATAAATAAATAAATAAATAAATAAATAAATAAATAAATAATGAAGAGAAATAATAATAATAATAATATTAATAATAATAACAATAATAGTAATAATAATAATAATAATAATACATTTCAACAAGCACATAAACACAAAATGAACTTGTACACTGATATCCCTTGTGGAGGCTTTACATTACATCTTGTAAACCACAGTGGGACCAGATTGTTGCCTGGGTCACGGTAAAAATACTAATGTAGACCACAGGCTTTCATCCTGTGAACCACAGATGCAGACACTGAAATTGAAGATCAGAGCAATTAAAAAGCTTGACTGGTCCGAAGAATTTGTTTTCTCGGTGATACTGTGGACGGACGGCTCATTTACCTGTGAAAGAGATGGCAGCAGGAACCACTGTAGGATGATCTAACTCTCAACAAATAGGAGCTGAAAGACCTGCTGGTAATGTCCTGGTATCAAATGCCACAGGAGTCTTTCAGATGTCTTGAGGAGTTCGTATTTATGTGGGTTAGAGTTGTTTTGAAAGCATATTTGGTGGTTGATCTTAATGTTTGACTCCTTGGTGTATATATGAAAAACAATAGAGTTCATTAGTTAATTATTCTTTTTTAAAACTATTTTTTATTTACATTTTCATAATAATAATAATGATGTCTGATAAAATCCAAGGTAATTAGATTTATTATTATTATTATTATTATTATTATTATTATTATCAGAATCAGAATCAGAATCAGAATCAGAATACTTTATTGATCCCAGAGGGAAATTGCAGTATTATTATTATTATTATTATTATTATTATTATTATTATTATTATTATTATTATTATTATTATTATTTTATTATTATTATTGCTGTTGTTGTTATTATTATTATTATTGTTATTATTAAGAGATGTATAAGGATGTATAAGTTCCACAATAACATACACAAAGACCTTCAAATTAGACCTGTGCCCCTGGAGCTGTACAGCACCAACACTACTACTGAGCCATCATGTCAGGCAAGAATAAACACTTTTATATACTTCTTTATAATAATAATAATAATAATAATAATAATGATGTCTGATAAAATCGAGGTGAGTAGATTTATTATCATTATAATTATTATTATTATTATTATTATTATTGTTGTTGTTGTTTTGTTGTTGTTGTTGCTGTTGTTATTATTATTATTACGTATTTATGATTATTATTATTATTATTGTTGTTTTGTTGTTGTTGCTGTTGTTATTATTATTATGTATTAATGATTATTATTATTAATATTATTATTATTAATATTGTTGTTTTGTTGTTGTTGTTGTTTCTGTTGTTGTTATTATTATTATTATGTATTAATGATTATTATCATTATTATTATTATTGTTGTTGTTTTGTTGTTGTTGTTGCTGTTGTTATTATTATTATTATTATGTATTAATGATGATGATGATGATGATGATGATGATGATGATTATTATTATTATTATTATTATTATGTCTGATCAAACCTGAGGTGGATCCACTGGGGTGTGACTCAGGGATGAATCCTGGACTGGGTACCAGTACATAGCAGGAGAAAACCAAATCACCCTAAGAAAACATACACTCTAAAAAATGATTCAGCACGTTAGTAAATTAAAAGTAATATAATAAGTCAGTTCAAAATAAAAAAAAAGGTTTGTTACATTTGTTCAAAATTTTGAGTTTGGGCAACTTAAAAATACATTATTTTAGACAAACTCAAAATTGTAAGCTTTTTCAATGCATTATTTTGCTTTAGTACAACATCATACCAATTTTGAGCTGAGCCAACTAAAATATCTGAGTTGTCTAAACAAAGCAAAGAAGAGAAGAGCATCAGAAGCTCTGAGTACGTTCTGTCACCGCGCATGCGCACTTCTCCGAGTTGAGTTGTAACGGACGAGGACGACGCTGAGGACGCGCTGAAGTTTTGGATTTTGCCCTGACCTGACCTGAGGTATGTATTCAGCTATTCAACATAATACAAGTTATGTTTAAAACTTAACGAATGCATAAACTATAAACTGACTGAATAACGAGGGGAATTACTAGCATTTTAGTTTCACGTATTTTCTCAACCAAAGATTTCAATTGACGTTTTTGGCATGACGCGAAGCGGAGTGCCTAAAACTTCTTTCCCGTGCTAAAATCATAGCAGTAACGCACGGTCTCGAGTGGCTTATTGCTTTTATAAAACGGCGGTCAACATAAAATACAATAAATACAACAATGTTTAATTCATAAATGTATTTATTGTGTATAAACTTACAATAAAGCGTTCTTCCGCGACGCCAGGTAGTTCGATTAACAGTGTTGCTAGGCAACATGAGGGCGAAAATAACATTAACTGTTTCTTTTCAGTGGAGTATTAATATGGAATGATGTGAGGTGGTCATAGGTGTGCGTTTATCGGGGATTTTACAACGGCTTCGAACGCGGCTCAGCCAATCAGATTTTAGGACCGGAACTATCCGTTTTATAATTGCAAATTTGGGCTTGTCGGTGACAATTTAACCATTTTTGGTACACAGACATGCTACATTTACGTTTACATTTTCTGCATTTAGCAGACGCTCTTATCCAGAGCGACTTACAGAAGTGCTTCCATAGTAAACATTTCATTTCTCAAGTTTTTAGTAAACAACAGTCAAAGAACACAAATCTGCTGAAACCTATTAGAACCAGAGTGGGTAAGACATGCACAGTAAATCAGCTAAAGTTCAAGTATGTATGAAATGAGCAAAATTCCAATAAATGACAATAAGCATATTAATGTTTAAAAGTTTGCAACTATATCCAACTGTCCATGTACTCTAATTCTGCCTATAGTTAGTTTTGGAGTCATGAGTGCATAATTCACTGTGACATCCTAGTATGAATAAATCAGGGTCAATTTGCTACTACAAACACACACTGGATGGACTGAAATGTTTTAAGAACATACACCATGTACCATGAATAAGGCCCTTCCTAATTCACGGCCGTGAAAATCACATCAAATGAGCCGCTTACTTACAATCATACTGCATCATAATCATAAAATATAAGCACACTTAACTACCACTCAAATAAATCAATTTCCAGACATCAAATACAAATTTTTTTTTTTGTTGCTTTTTTTTACATGCTAGCGGGTTATGATGCACATTGGTTTGAATGGCCCGGGGCTAACTGTGTTAGCTTAGTAAGCTAAACTTGTCTGTGGTACAGCACACCACAAAACAGTCTGTTACACTTAATTATGATGCAGTATGATTGTAAGTAAGCGGCTCATTTGATGATAAGGTAGGGCCTTATTCATGGTACATGGTGTATGTTCTTAAAACATTTCAGTCCATCCAGTGTGTGTTTGTAGTAGCAAATTGACCCTGATTTATTCATACTAGGATGCCACAGTGAATTATGCACTCATGACTCCCAAACTAACTATAGGCAGAATTAGAGTACATGGACAGTTGGATATAGTTGCAAACTTTTAAACATTAATATGCTTATTGTCATTTATTGGAATTTTGCTCATTTCGTACATACTTAAACTTTAGCTGATTTACTGTGCATGTCTTAATTGATTATTAAACGAGAGCTAAATCATCATATTGTTTAAATTTAAATATATTATTTTAAATATATTTAAATATATATATTATTTTTTTTGCAGATTGATATGCAATGCAATCCCAGTCCAGAAGTACTACTGAAACATTACAGATTGTGTCATTACCAAGGGCGTTCCTGGTCATTGCCGTGTTTGTATCCTGACTGTGCTTACCTGGAAAACCAGTTTGTTTATTGTTGCTAATTATACTTTTGCTGGAGTGGCACAGGTTTATGGCTTAAAATAAATGTCTGTTGTGAAAGTCAAATAAACATTTTAATAAAATTTTCTTAAATTGTCTTAAATGTCTTTCATAGCTACTTGTTAAGAGCGTAACATATTCATTTACATTTTTGTCATTTTGAAGTTGAGAAAACTCAGAAAAGTGAGGCAGCTAATTGCCTTACATTTTTAAGTTTGCTCAACTTTTAATTTTTTACAGTGCAGATAATTAAAGCTAGCAATGTTTAGAGACAATTGCAATGTTTTTGTACAAAGCAGATGCTTTAATTTGTTGTTGAATAACAAAATATGGAATTTCCAAAGGTGCCTTTCATTTTCTTTAACTTAACTGTCATGTAATTAATACAAAAGGTTTCATATACAGTTTTAAGTAGAACAGAAATACAATTTAATGTTAGAACAACTTAAATTGTTAAGTAGGTCCAAATTAACTAAGCTTCATAATATTCAGCATAATAGGTTCAGATTAATTTAGCCTGATGGTGTTGAACTCCTTTTGCTGCTTGTTAATTGTTTGCACTTTTAATAAATGCAGATATTGTATTTGATGTCTGGAAATTGATTTATTTGAGTGGTAGTTAAGTGTGCTTATATTTTAAGAAATACAAAAGCAAAAAAATTAAGGCAATAGTTTGCATGGATCTTTCTATGTTGGGAGAACTTAAGAAAAATGAGTTGGTACAACTTGAATTTGTAGTCCTTCATTTTGACTTTATTTAGTTGTATTTATTACAAAACCTGAGTAGATTCAACTTAAAAATCAACTCAAAATATTTAAGTTGACTCAACATAGTGATTTTAGTTAAACTGTGATAATTTATTTAAGTATATTTTAAGTGGCTTAGATAGGTTCCATTTACTTAATAGAACAGAAAGTTAATTCAACTCAAAAAGATCCATGCAAACTATTGCCTTAATTTTTTTAAGTAATTTCAACACCTCATTTTTACAGTGTATATATAAGAGATGTATAAGGATGTATAAGTTCCACAATAACATACACAAAGACCTTCAAATTAGGCCTGGGCCCCTGGAGCTGTACAGCACCAACACTACTACTGAGCCATCATGTCAGGCAAGAATAAACACCTAAGAGGCTTGATTGTGAGTGTCCAAATATGTTATTTGTAACTAAGTGAATTGTATTCTTTATATAATGTATGATTTGTTTCCGACATGTTCACAGTGCTTCACATGATTGCTCTGTAGAGCTTCATTTACAGACACCAGAGCCCCATAATGAAGAACTACACTCAGACTCATCCTGCTCTGTAATGAGCACTGAAACTCTTTCACAAAAACCAAAGCTGTCCAATTAATTCCAGTAATGGCTCTAATTAAGTGAGCTGAGTGTCTGAATGGCACACTGGCACTCATGCAAGGTCACTGGGGAACACACAGTTAATTTAAAAATGGATAAATTTAACCACATTTAAGCTGTAATGTAAATAATGAATTACATCAATACTGAAAATGATGTGCAAATGTATATCATTTTATTTCTTTTTTATTTATTCACCATCTGTTTTACCACAGCTTTATTCTGGTCAGAGTAGCGTTGGGTCTGATTAATTTTACAAAAGGTAGGAAACACTTCAGACAGGTTGCCAGTTCATCACAGTGATATCCACACACACACATATACAAACACACTTAGGTCAATTTTATTAGCCCCACTTTCCTGACAGCATGTCATTGAACATTAAACAACCTAAAAAAAAAGAACACATGGACACAGGGAGAACATGCAAATTCCACAGAAAAAAAAACCTGATTGGGGAATCGAACTCAAGCTGTTCTTGCTTGGAGACGACAGTGCTACCTGCTACACAAGGCAGGTAAGGGCAACAGTTTCAGCAAACACATACTACCATCAATACTAATCCTCTTATAACAATGCTAATAGTAATAATACTCTTATTAATATGCATGATGCCATGTAAAATTATTATTATTATTATTATTATTATTGTTATTATTATTATTATTATTGTTGCTGTTATTATTATTATTATTATTATTATTATTGTTATTATTATTATTAGTAGTAGTAGTAATAGTAGAAGTAATAACATTATTATTATTATTATTAGTAGTAGTAGTAGTAGTATTAGTAATAGTATTATTAGTATTATTATTATTATTATTAATAGTAGTAGTAGTAGTAGTAGTAGTAGTAGTATCAGTAATAGTAGTAGTAGTAATAGTATTATTATTATTATTAGTAGTAGTAGTAGTAGTAGTAGTAGTATTAGTAATAGTAGTAGTAGTAATAGTATTATTATTATTATTAGTAGTAGTAGTAGTAGTAGTAATAGTATTATTATTATTAGTAGTATTAGTAGTAGTAGTAGTAGTAGTAGTAGTAGTATTAGTAATAGTAGTAGTAGTAATAGTATTATTATTATTATTATTAGTAGAAGTAGTAGTAGTAGTAGTAGTGGTGGTGGTACTATTATAATTATTATGATTATTATTATTATTTTTAATATTATTATTATTAGTAGTAGTAGTAGTAATGGTAGTAGTAGTGGTAGTAGTAGTATTATTGTTGTTATTATTATTATTATTAGTAGTAGTAGTAGTATTGTTATTGTTATTATTATTATTATTATTATTAGTAGTAGTAGTAGTAGTGGTGGTGGTGGTGGTGGTATTATTATTATTATTATTATTATTATTATTATTATTATTATTATTATTATTATTATTATTATTATTATTATTATTATCATTATCATCATCATTATCATTATTATCATCATCATCATTATTATTATTTTTATTATTCTATTATTATTATTTTTTTATTCTATTATTATTATTATTATTACTATAATTATTGTTATTATTATTGTTATTATTATCATCGTCATTATTATATTATTATTATTATTATTATTATTATTATTATTATTGTTATTATTATTTTCATCATTATCATTATTATTATTATTACTATTATTTTTCAGTCACTGTTGTAAAATAAGATAAAAAATGCACAATATTACAGTAAAAAAAACCAAAAAAAAACAGAGTAATATTAATTATTTTTATTCCCAACTGTTTTAGCCTAGTCACAGGACATCTGGTGCCACCCAGAAACACAAGTGCACAAAGCAGAAAAACAACCTAGACAGGGCACAGATCTTTCGCAGGGTTACATACCCCCACTAATTTGTTTACCCACTTAGACCTAGGTACAGTTTTTAAGCAGAAAATTCACTATTTGCACATTTTTGGAAGGTAAAAGAAAACCAGAGTACACACAGAGTACGTACACTACCCCTTATAGACAGTGACTAGAGGAATGCAGGTCCTCAGGACCCACGCTGCTGTGTGGCACCCACTTCCGTTGCAAAATACACCAGGATAATAAACATAAACAGTTTACAAACTGATTAACAATGATGCAGTAGATTTATCTGCTGTCTTTTTAATTCAATCATGTTAACAAGCTCCCAAGTTAGAAAGCTAATCCTTCGTTAATTATCTTTGCATGAGCTAAATCAATTACTGTCCATGGAATCAATTCCAAAGCTTTGGTATCGATTCTTAATTCTCTTCGCACTGAATCATGAACTTGACTCTTTGAGATTTACTCCTGGCCCATTACATGTGAATAGAATGTTAATGGTGGCCTGAAAAGTGGGTGTAGGGGCAGTTTAGTCTGAGCAGTATGTATTGTTGATAGTATATGGCCAAACGTATATGATTATGTGCCATTCATTAATTTTGTGTCTATTTTACCCCTGCTTTATCCTATCCAGGGTTGCAATGGGTAGGAAACACCCTGGTTTTTTTCTGGATAGGAAACACCCTGGACAGTTCGCTGGTCTATCACAGGACAAACACACACACACACACATTCACATTTAGCCCAATTTAAGTATCTACACTTAACCGCATGTCTTTGGACTGAAGGAGGAAACTGGAGCTCCAGGACACAGGGAGAACATACAAAGTCCACACAAAAAGGACTCAGATTGCTCTACCTGGGAATCGAACCCAGGAACTTCTTGCTGTGAGGTGATAGTGCTACAATTTAACCCTTGTGTGGTGTTCATAGTTTTGTTACTCAGCCAATGTTTGCGGGTCTGGTGGACCCATCACATTATTGTGTTTTTAAATCAAACTTATTTAACATACAAAATATCAGATGTTTACTTTAACATGTTTATAAGCAATAAAGACAACAGATTTGGTTAACATTTACTATTTACATATGTTGGATCATACTTATAAATAACAGTGCCATCCATTTGTTGTTGTGAAGGAAAAATCACTATCAAAATATGGCTGGAAAAACGTGTTTACTTTGAACAAATTGAAATGAAACAACCTTAAGAAATGTAAAACATCTGTCAGTGTAAGAAACACCAGCCTGAACAGATTCAGTATCTGTATCAGTCTACACATCAGTCCTATTGAACACAGTCTATTCATGCTATAGCCTATACAACACGAGAGTAAGCTTTACTGTGTGTTACATACATTCATTTGATGCATGTATGCTGTGTCTGCCTGTCTCTCTGTCTGTGTCCCTGTCTGTCTGTCTGTCTGTATCAGTATGTCTCTCTGTATGTCTCTCTCTCTCTCTGACTGCCTGCCTTCCTGTCTGTCTCTGCCTGTCTGACTGTTTTTTTTTCTGTCTGTCTGTCTCTGCCTGTTTGTCTGTTTCTCTCTCTTCTCTCTTTTTTCTGCCTGTCTCTCTGTTTCTTTCTGCCTGTCTGTCTTTCTCTCTCTCTCTCTGTCTGTTTCTCTCTGTCTTTCTGCCTCTCTCCCTCTCTCTGTCTGGAACTCTGTCTCTCTCTCACACACACAGACACACACACTCACAGCAGGACATGTTGTAGTGGGACAGAGTAAAGGGACACACTTTTATACCTGTGGGTCCAGTGGACCCGAACACCACATGTGTAATATACATGTGTATGGGGGGTGTACAGTGTGAACTCATTAAAAACGTGTAATTTTATATGTTCTTCGTACAAAATGAGCCAAAGGAAAGGAGCCTGAGGTTATAATAATAATAAATAGCATCATTTTTTTCTTTTGGTAAACATTGAAAACAGGACTCAAACAAAACACAAGGGTTAAAACAACCAAGCTTTTGTGTAGGATCTTTAACTTTTAAAAAAGGAACCATATTTGATACAAAATCTAAGCCTGACATATTATTCTTAACTAAGATCTTAGAATGTAAGTTGTTTGACCTTGTTTGATGGGTCAGGAATCATTTGAACATTGTACCAACACTCAACAATAGAATGAAAGTTGTTTGACCTTGTTAGACATTTGATAGCTGGCTAAGAATAAGAAAATTACACCAAATGATGCCTACAAAGCTTGAAAAACCCTATAAAAATATCAAAGCACATCCAGCTGACAATTTCCAGTGTTCATAATGTCTTCAAAATAGCTAGTCATAGCAATTAAGACTAATGTGGAAGTTATGAGACACTCTATTCTAAAGTCATAGGCATTATTATGGAGTCCTGTACACCTGTTATTAATGGGTGTGACTTAAGAACCTGAATATTAACTCGTACGAGTGTCCACATACATTTAGCCATAGAATGCATGTATTAAGAATATAGCAGGGGACATAATCATCCTTAATCATAGTAATGGTCTAATAAATCTGTTTTAAACAAATGAATCATTAGTCCATGTGTTTAAGCAATGCTGACTGATCCCAGCACAGTCTACAGTGTCTATCTAGGATTAATAGTTACCAAGTTAGGCTGGCACCGATCCAATACTCGGTATCAGTCCGATATTGGCCCACTGGATCGGAACACTTAATGTAAATAACACTTAATGTAAATAAGGCCATTGTTTGTGTGTAAAGCAAATAACACACAAAGATACGTTCCGACAGAGTGTCGTTTATTGCCAGCTCACACGGTAACTGCCGTAACAAGGTGCATCGTAATGACATCATTAACATGTGCCACTGATCTACAACTCATCCGCAACAGCCATTCAGAAGTGAAAACACACTGATCTACTTAAACTTTTAGCATTTAAAAAAATCATCTACTACTGCCACATCTAAAAACATTGTTTAAACACAATAAAAATCACTTTATAAATGATAAATCGCTCACCTGAGATAAAGAAAATCTATCTTGTCCCGGCTTGGAGATCTCTCACATCCTCAACGATTAATCCATTAGTGTTATGAAATAAAACAAACTACACCGTTTCCCGTTTAGCCACAGACGTCCTCTTCAAAATCCAGCAGGGTTTAATAATCTAAAAATTTGACAGAACTTTAATGGAAAATCTCAACTCTGCGTCAGTTCTAATTGATCGCGTTTGATTGACATCCACATCTTCCAATTGTAGACACTTTGGACAACATGCTGTAAAGTGAGATGTGTCACGTGAACAACAGCTCGAACGTAAGTGAAACCAAAAATGCTGCTAAATTTTCTGTGTGTAAAAGTTAAAATAAAAACAGCAGTTTTGCATTAGTGTGATGTTGTAGATTCTGTATTTATTCCTTTAGAATATTTGTTTCACAGTTTGAGCATTGTTATTTAGATAGCTAGTGTAACCATGGTGCATTGGGCCAGTGATAGCTCAGTGGTTAAGGTACTAGACTAGTAAACAGAAGGTTGCCGGTTCAAGCCCCGCCACCACCACCACCACCACCACCACCACCAAGTTGCCACTGTTGGGTCCCTGAGCAAGGCCCTTAACCCTCAATTGCTCATCGTGTTCCGCTCATTGTGTAAGTCGCTTTGGATAAAAGCGTCTGCTAAATGCTGAAAATGTAAATGTAAATGTAAATGCATTGAGACATGTACGTGTATTATTACTGCTTAGTTGTTTGAGAGGAGAAATGATGGTATCGGATTGGTATCTGTATCGGCAGATGCTCAATTTGCAGTATCGGTATCAGACATAAAAAAGTGGTAATCAACCAGCCCTATTACCAAGCATATTTTTTTAACAATGTTGTGATTAAATGGTAATAAATAATTAGGATTTATAATTAGCACATGCGAAAATAGAATCCAACACAGCCTGGTTCAAATACAATCTGACTCTAAGGCTAAGCAGAAAGCAGACCAGAGTGAATACAGCACCTTCGGTCGTGACCTGGCTTCAATAAGGTTTAAAATCTATATTTCATAAATCGTTTTTGATTTTTTTGCTCTGAACAAAGGGTAAGCAATATTATCCTGCCCTCTACTTATTTTAAACAAACATTTCCTATTGATTGAACAAGGTGCCTAGAATAACATGAAAGATCTAGGCAGGTGGGTTCTGCAAATGTTTTGGACTGAACTGATAATTAAAAATCTGAATGCTGTCTGCTGTCTTTGTAGGAAGGCACAATCACGTCTGAATGTTCTTTAATCAGTTGACATGACAAAAATAATTATTAATAATAATTAATCGTATTGGCTCCTTAGCTCAATAAAATTATGTTCTTTTTTTATTTTCTTTTGTTCACACTCAAAGGCACCATCATGATTAGTAACATAGTGTCAACTTCTAGATTTTAATAACTGTGGTGCTGGTCGTCTTCCATTAAGTTCACATTAAGTCAATTAATTACATGCTGCTGATGCAGTGCAGAAAAAAGGTTCACACAAAGTCAGTGAATAAAACATACCTGATTCCCAGAGACCAGTTAAGCTCATGGTACTTTTATGTGATCTCCTTTAGGCTAGTTACATTATAATAATAATAACACAACATTACAGTAAAATTTTATTTGTATAGCGGAATGTCTGCTTACCCTGCCCATAACCAGACTTCAATTCCCATGATCCAGTCAGTCCGCATATTAATAGCAGTCTGTTTCAATGAAACATGTACCTGAGTACTAATATGGTTCCCCTGTGTTCATAGCTATGTGTATATATACACCGATCAGCCATAACATTAAAACCACCTTCTTGTTTCTACACTCACTGTTCATTTTATCAGTTCCACTTACCATATAGAAGCACTTTGTAGTTCTACAACTACTGACTGACTGAATGAAGACATTGTGAGCACATGAATAAATTTGAGCAGGTAAGCCACTCTTGGATAGATTTACCAATGTTTCTAGAAATGTGGTTATGTTAGGTCATAAAACATTAGAACATTCATTGTAACACAAAGTAATAAATGTGCATGTATTTTTTTATTTACTTTTAACTAGCTCGTCTAGTTGTATTTTTTTTTTACATGAAGCCTCAGTTAAGTGTATGTTTTATAATCTCGTTTAAATTAATACATACAGACATGTTTACTAAGTCTTTTTGTGTTTGTTGCCTGACCTTTTCTGCACCTGCGTCTGCTTTTTGGTCAGCAGCTATAAAAGCTCTATAGAAACCATCAGACATCAGTTCCAGTTAATGCAAGAGGGTGGTCACCTTCAGACATCAGAAACACTAAGACCTTTTACTGCAGTGACTGGGCACTTCTGCTACTGCTGTGTTCTTAAGGATTTGTCAGACGTTCTTGTGTGTAAACTGATAGAGTACCTTGACTTCAGTCAACCGTAAGGGGGCCACTATTGAATCAGTTGGACCTCTAGATAAAGTGCTATATAAATATAGATTACCTCGTCATTCAACAGGGATTTAATCCACAGCCATGGCCAGCAGCACAGCTATTGTCCACAAACAAGAACAGCTTAAACCAACTTTGTTTGTCTGAAGTACAGATAAATATGCTATATATACAGTATATATATATATACTGTATATATATATATATATATACAGTGCTCAGCATAAATGAGTACACCCCAACAGATTTGTCAGAAAACCTTTAGTTTCTTTACAGAATCAACATTTTCTATGGGGTACTATACTACAGAATACTCCTACAAATGTGGGCCATTGATTGCAAACAAGATTTGTTCATTTGTACACACAAAAATGTTATTTTCTCAACAAATTCATTCAAGACCATGTTGCAAAAATGAGTACACCCCAATGAAAGTCTTAGGAGTTTAGACTACAAAATTCTAATTAACATGAATTTAACCACATGTGAGTCTAATTATTCCTTAAACAGGTGTCCAGCAGACAGTTGACAGTTAAAAGGGCATTACTTAACAAAGAAAACCCCATCCCTTTTCATGCTCTCAGCAGTGGCACCACATGGAAGAGAAATGTCACAAGACCTGAGAAATAAAATTGTTTCTTTACACAAGAAAGGTGAAGGCTAAGCTTTACTAATCAGTCAGAATACTGTAGCAAAAGTGATACAAAAATTTAACAAAGATGGAACTGCAACCATCTCACAGAAACGTCCAGGCCATCCACGGATGTTAACACCCAAACAGGAGCATCTTCTGATGAGAAGTGTTGAAGAAAATCGGCATGCAAGTTCACTGCAGTTAGCTAAAGAGGTAAAAAGCCAAACTGGGGTGACTTTTTCCCGTGACACAGTACAGCGTACACTGCAGAAGAATGGCATGCATGGGTATCATCCACGAAGGAAGCCTCTCCTGAAGCCCATGCACAAAAAAGCCCGCCTAGAATTTGCCAGGGCCCATGCTGAAAAAGATGAAGACTACTGGGACTCTATACTCTGGAGTAATGAGACCAAGATAAATGTTTTTGGAACTGATGGCTTCCAAACTGTATGGCGTCGCAAAGGTGAGGAGTACAAAGAAGAATGCATGGTGCCTACAGTGAAACATGGTGGTGGCAGTGTCCTTATGTGGGGCTGCATGAGTGCTGCTGGTGTTGGGGAGCTGCATTTCATCGATGGTATCATGAATTCACAGATGTGCTGCTCTATATTGAAGGACAAGATGCTACCATCACTTCGTGCCCTTGGTTGTCATGCACTTTTCCAACATGACAATGATCCAAAACACACATCTAAGGCCACTGTTGCATTTCTGAAGAAGAACAGGGTGTAAGTGAATCAGTATGTCTCCTGATCTGAACCCAATCGAACACCTACGGGGAATTCTGAAGACACAGGTTGAGCATCACTCTCCATCCAGCATCCAGGCTCTAAAAGAGGTCGTTCTTGAAGAATGGAAAAAGATAGACGTTGCAATTTGTCGCCAACTTGTTCATTCCATGATTAGAAGACTTAATGCTGTCCATAAAAATCATAGTGGTCATACAAAATACTAGATGTAGTACTTTTTGATGTGGGGTGTATTCATTTTTGCATCAACTCATTTGAGTAAAACTGAATATTTTGTAATCTAAGTTATATTATTAACCTTACTTTTATGTTATGGGTTAAAGAAATGTTCTATGAAACTCAGTCTTGTCAAAATTTAGGAAATTGTTCCTGTGTTCAGTGAGATATTGATTAAAATCTTACTTTTCAAAGGGGGTGTACTCATTTATGCTGAGCACTGTATATTGGTTTTTCTTCTTATTTACAGCTAAAGTCTGCCAAACTGAAGTGCCTCTGAAAGAAAAATATTTTATCAATTCTTAAAACTAAAAATTGTCACTACAAAAAAAACAACAACTTAAAACTACCTAATTTCGTATATTTGCTAGAAAATCCTAATTAATAAATGCAAATGCAAAAAAACTTTTATCATGTGTAAATTGATGCTGGTGTTGAACTAGAACTACAACTGTGTTGAGATCAGGCTGGCTTTTATATGTAAGTACAGTAGCATTAGTATATATAGTGTTTTTCATCAAGTCACCATACTGAGAGTTGATTACTACTACTATCACTACTACTACTATCACTACTACTACTACTACTACTACTACTATCACTACTACTACTATCACTACAACTACTACTACTATCACTACTACTACTATCACTACAACTACTACTACTATCACTACTACTGCTACTACTGTCACTACTACTACTATCACTACTACTACTATAACTACTACTATTATTAGTAGTGGTATTGCACCTTAATTTTGTTATACCTGGTATAATGGCAATAAAGAGATTCTGATACTACTACTATCACTACTACTACTAATACTAATATCACTACTACTACTACTACTACTACTACTACTACTGTCACTACTACTACTACTAATAATAATAATAATTAATATTATTATTATTATGAGAATTCAGAATCTTATTAGTCAATATCTGTCATGTAAAGGGGGTGCAACAATTCTCATAGCATTGATAACTTGCTTATGTGTAAAGGTACCTGTAATGGTTGAGTGGTGAAGCCCAGCACCTACAAGAATGAAAAAAAAAGGGATAGTGCAGAGCTTTTTAATTGCACTTTATAAAATGCCTTTTCTAGAAACAGGGTTTTAATTTTTAGTAACAGGAGGTAGAGTGGTATTGCAAAAACGTTAAACCGTTTTTTCTTTTAGTATTTAATTCATTAATAAAAATTACTTATTTTACATATTTATTTTAGTTGGATTTAAATATTTTTTAAAAGTCATCCTTTATGATTTGTGGCCAAATGCCCAGGCTGATAGATACAAAAGAATAATAGGTAGCAGAACACTACAGACTGAGTCATTATTATTATGGACACCTTTCAAATAATGTGTCAACAAAGTTATTTTATTTAAATAGTGGATATACAGTAACACTGGGTGTGTTGGTGTGGTGGCAACCAAATTCTCAAAAGCTTTAGATCAGTGGTCCCCAACCACCGGGACATTTATTACCGGGCCGCACAGAAAAAAAAAAATAATGTAGACCAGACCTGGGCATTGGGCCATCCCCAACCGGCCCGCATGAGGTCAGTGATGTAAATAAATGTACATCACACATGCCATAAAACAGGATTGTTTTTATTTTGACGGGAGCGCTATTTCTTTAAATTTCCGTGTTTCGATTTAAATCTAGGGTTTATATCGCCGTTACCGTACTAAACACAGAGAAATACAAGAACTTGCAGAGCGTCACTTTGCTAACTAAACTGCAAACCAACACTGATTTTTTATAAAGTTTTACACATCCTGGACTGGAGCAGTTATGATCAGCTTTGTGAGCTCCAAATAGCAATAGCACTTTGTGTAAAGTTAATGCACATTTTGTTCACATTTGTTTTCAAGAAAGTTGATTAAATAGTGAAATAATGGTGATGTTTTTACTCTGCCTGCTTTTCATTTTCTGATTGTAACATCTACTCTTATCTTAGGTTATCGGAACTGTAAAAATTAGGCAATAAAAAAAAATATTATTAATATTGAGCAGAATGAAGTTCACCCTATTGGGTGCCCTCCACAACAGTAACAGTTTCTTATGTGGCCCCTTGGAAAATTTTATTGCTTACCCCTGAATTAGAGATACATCAGCCATAAAAACACCGCTTCCATTTCCAACAGACGGGTGTTTATCGTCTCATATCACCCCCAGGTGGAAGCAACGTCTCGTTGCAGCGAAAAAAGCATGTGTGAGCAGTGTAGTTATTCTATTTTAAGTCCTCCAGCCCCCGCCGGTCCTTTAAATTATATTTTATATGAAACCGGTCCGTGGTGCAAAAAAGGTTGGGGACCGCTGCTTTAGATCATGGACTGATGACCAAACTGGTTTCATAAACCTGGTTTCCTCATTTATGGCAAGTTACCCATGCCTTGTAAGAGCAAAGCAGCTACACAAAGTGACATTACAAGCACTATGTTTGACTGTTTGGATGATGTTTCCATTGTGGAATGATGAGTGAAACATTTCTCTTGGTTAGCAGTGCTTTCCTAAGGATTTAGTGCATTTTTTATAAGTCTTGATGCCACAACAAAGAAAAAAGTATTAGAATAACTCATTTTTATTGTGCATTGACAATGGCAGTATCCCAAAATATATTTCCTTCTGCTGACCATTATTGCCCAAGCAAAGCTGAAAACAGAGCACAGCACCCCCAGTCAAGCATTTTTTATTCCTAAATCTCCACATTTATTGTGAAATTGCAGCAGTCAGAGAGATTTTGCAGTGATACATTCCAGCTCAGCTGCACTGGTTACTGCAGTCGTATAGCTTGGAGTGGAAAGCAATGTGTGAAGTGAAAGGATTATTAATGTAAAAGCCTATTTGAAGGGTTTCAGCCCACTCAGACTGCAGAAAGCAGAACTCGCTTATTATTCAAAAATTCAAAAATGCCTAAGGTGACAAGTGTACCCTCTTTATTCCTGCTTCTTCTGTAATGTGTTGATTGTGTGTACAATTGTGTGTGTGTGTGTGTGTGTGTTTACATTCCTGTGAACACATGATAAATGATGAACTTTATATATGGGGTTCGATTCATTGGGCAAAAGGCAGGAAAGACCCCGGTAAAACATACAGTATGTAGCCATAACATTAAAACCACCTCCTTGTTTCTACACTCACTGTCCATTTTATCAGCTCCACTTACCATACAGAAGCACATTGTAGTTCTACAATTACTGACTGTAGTCCCTCTGTTTCCCTACATACTTTTTTTTGCCTGCTTTCACCCTGTTCTTCAATGGTCAGGACCCCCACAGGACCACCACAGAGCAGGTATTATTTAGGTGGTGGATCATTCTCAGCACTGCAGTGACACTGACATGGTGGTGGTGTGTTAGTGTGTGTTGTGCTTGTATGAGTGGATCAGACACAGCAGCGCTGCTGGAGTTTTTAAATACAGTGTCCACTCACTTTCCACTCTATTAGACACTCTCTATTAGACGCTCTATTATTAACTACCTAGTTGGTCCACCTTGTAGATGTAAAGTCAGAGATGATCGCTCATCTATTGCTGCTGTTTGAGTTGGTTATCTTCTAGAACTTCATCAGTGGTCACAGGATGCTGCCCACGGGGTGCTGTTGGCTGGATATTTTTGGTTGGTGGACTAATCTCAGTCCAGCAGTGACAGTGGGGTGTTTAAAAACTCCATCAGTGCTGCTGTGTCTTATCCACTCATACCAGCACAACACACACTAACACACCACCACCATGTCAGTGTCACTGCAGTGCTGAGAATTATCCACCATCCAAATAATACCTACTCTGTAGTGGTCCTGGGAGAGTCCTGACCATTAAAGAACAGCATGAAAGGAGGCTAACAAAGCATGCAGAGAAACAGATGGACTACAGTCAGTAATTGTAGAACTACAAAGTGCTTCTATATGGTAAGTGGAGCTGATAAAATGGACAATGAGTGTAGAAACAAGGAGGTGGTTTTAATGTTATGGCTGATCAGTATATATACGTATATACAGTGTATCACGAAAGTAAGTACACCCCTCACATTTCTGCAAATATTTCATTATATCTTTTCATGGGACAACACTATAGACATGAAACTTGGATATAACTTAGAGTAGTCAGTGTACAGCTTGTATAGCAGTGTAGATTTACTGTCTTCTGAAAATAACTCAACACACAGCCATTAATGTCTAAATAGCTGGCAACATAAGTGAGTACACCCCACAGTGAACATGTCCAAATTGTGCCCAAATGTGTCGTTGTCCCTCCCTGGTGTCATGTGTCAAGGTCCCAGGTGTAAATGGGGAGCAGGGCTGTTAAATTTGGTGTTTTGGGTACAATTCTCTCATACTGGCCACTGGATATTCAACATGGCACCTCATGGCAAAGAACTCTCTGAGGATGTGAGAAATAGAATTGTTGCTCTCCACAAAGATGGCCTGGGCTATAAGAAGATTGCTAACACCCTGAAACTGAGCTACAGCATGGTGGCCAAGGTCATACAGCGGTTTTCCAGGACAGGTTCCACTCGGAACAGGCTTCGCCAGGGTCGACCAAAGAAGTTGAGTCCACGTGTTCGGCGTCATATCCAGAGGTTGGCTTTAAAAAATAGACACATGAGTGCTGCCAGCATTGCTGCAGAGGTTGAAGACGTGGGAGGTCAGCCTGTCAGTGCTCAGACCATACGCCGCACACTGCATCAACTCGGTCTGCATGGTCGTCATTTCAGAAGGAAGCTGACGCACAAGAAAGCCAGCAAACAGTTTGCTGAAGACAAGCAGTCCAAGAACATGGATTACTGGAATGCCCTGTGGTCTGACGAGACCAAGATAAACTTGTTTGGCTCAGATGGTGTCCAGCATGTGTGGCGGCGCCCTGGTGAGAAGTACCAAGACAACTGTATCTTGCCTACAGTCAAGCATGGTGGTGGTAGCATCATGGTCTTGGGCTGCATGAGTGTTGCTGGCACTGGGGAGCTGCGGTTCATTGAGGGAAACATGAATTCCAACATGTACTGTGACATTCTGAAACAGAGCATGATCCCCTCCCTTCGAAAACTGGGCCTCATGGCAGTTTTCCAACAGGATAACGACCCCAAACACAACCTCCAAGATGACAACTGCCTTGCTGAGGAAGCTGAAGGTAAAGGTGATGGACTAAACCCAATTGAGCACCTGTGGCGCATCCTCAAGTGGAAGGTGGAGGAGTTTAAGGTGTCTAACATCCACCAGCTCCGTGATGTCATCACGGAGGAGTGGAAGAGGATTCCAGTAGCAACCTGTGCAGCTCTGGTGAATTCCATGCCCAGGAGGGTTAAGGCAGTGATAATAATGGTGGTCACACAAAATATTGACACTTTAGGCACAATTTGGACATGTTCACTGTGGGGTGTACTCACTTATGTTGCCAGCTATTTAGACATTAATGGCTGTGTGTTGAGTTATTTTCAGAAGACAGTAAATCTACACTGCTATACAAGCTGTACACTGACTACTCTAAGTTATATCCAAGTTTCATGTCTATAGTGTTGTCCCATGAAAAGATATAATGAAATATTTGCAGAAATGTGAGGGGTGTACTCACTTTCGTGATACACTGTATATAAATATACAGTACAGGCCAAAAGTTTGGACACACCACCTCATTCAATGCGTTTTCTGTATTTTCATGACTATTTACATTGTAGATTGTCACTGAAGGCATCAAAACTATGAATGAACACATGTGGAGTTATGTACTTAACAAAAAAAGGTGAAATAACTGAAAACATGTTTTATATTCTAGTTTCTTCAAAATAGCCACCCTTTGCATTACTGCTTTGCACACTCTTGGCATTCTCTCAATGAGCTTCAAGAAGTAGTCACCTGAAATGGTTTTCCAACAGTCTTGAAGGAGTTCCCAGAGGTGTTTAGCACTTGTTGGCCCCTTTGCCTTCACTCTGCGGTCCAGCTCACCCCAAACCATCTCGATTGGGTTCAGGTCCGGTGACTGTGGAGGCCAAGTCATCTGCCGCAGCACTCCATCACTCTCCTTCTTGGTCAAATAGCCCTTACACAGCCTGGAGGTGTGTTTGGGGTCATTGTCCTGTTGAAAAATAAATGATGGTCCAACTAAACACAAACCAGATGGGATGGCATGTCGCTGCAGGATGCTGTGGTAGCCATGCTGGTTCAGTGTGCCTTCAATTTTGAATAAATCCCCAACAGTGTCACCAGCAAAACACCCCCACACCATCACAGCTCCTCCTCCATGCTTCACAGTGGGAACCAGGCATGTGGAATCCATCCGTTCACCTTTTCTGCGTCTCACAAAGACACGGCGGTTGGAACCAAAGATCTCAAATTTGGACTCATCAGACCAAAGCACAGATTTCCACTGGTCTAATGTCCATTCCTTGTGTTTTTTGGCCCAAACAAATCTCTTCTGCTTGTTGCTTCTCCTTAGCAGTGGTTTCCTAGCAGCTATTTGACCATGAAGGTCCTCTTAACAGTTGTTCTAGAGATGGGTCTGCTGCTAGAACTCTGTGTGGCATTCAACTGGTCTGTGATCTGAGCTGCTGTTAACTTGCGATTTCTGAGGCTGGTGACTTGGATGAACTTGTCCTGAGAAGCAGAGGTGACTCTTGGTCTTCCTTTCCTGGGTCGGTCCTCGTGTGTGCCAGTTTCGCTGTAGCGCTTGATGGTTTTTGTGACTCCACTTGGGGACACATTTAAAGTTTTTGCAATTTTCCGGACTGACTGACCTTCATTTCTTAAAGTAATGATGGCCACTCGTTTTTCTTTAGTTTTTCTGATTGGTTCTTGCTATAATATGAATTTTAACAGTTGTCCAATAGGGCTGTCGGCTGTGTAGTAACCTGTCTTCTGCACAACACAACTGATGGTCCCAACCCCATTGATAAAGCAAGAAATTCCACTAATTAACCCTGATAAGGCACACCTGAAAACCATTTCAGGTGACTACTTCTTGAAGCTCATTGAGAGAATGCCAAGAGTGTGCAAAGCAGTAATCAGAGCAAAGGGTGGCTATTTTGAAGAAACTAGAATATAAAACATGTTTTCAGTTATTTCACCTTTTTTTGTTAAGTACATAACTCCACATGTGTTCATTCATAGTTTTGATGCCTTCAGTGACAATCTACAATGTAAATAGTCATGAAAATACAGAAAACGCATTGAATGAGGTGTGTCCAAACTTTTGGCCTGTACTGTATATATATATATGTATATATATATATACTGTATATATATATACTGTATATATATATATATATATATATATATATATACAGGGGTTGGACAAAATAACTGAAACACCTAGTTTTAGACCACAATAATTTATTAGTATGGTGTAGGGCCTCCTTTTGCGGCCAATACAGCGTCAATTCGTCTTGGAAATGACATATACAAGTCCTACACAGTGGTCAGAGGGATTTTAAGCCATTCTTCTTGCAGGATAGTGGCCAGGTCACTACGTGATGCTGGTGGAGGAAAACGTTTCCTGACTCGCTTCTCCAAAACACCCCAAAGTGGCTCAATAATATTTAGATCTGGTGACTGTGCAGGCCATGGGAGATGTTCAACTTCACTTTCATGTTCATCAAACCAATCTTTCACCAGTCTTGCTGTGTGTATTGGTGCATTGTCATCCTGATACACGGCACCGCCTTCAGGATACAATGTTTGAACCATTGGATGCACATGGTCCTCCAGAATGGTTCGGTAGTCCTTGGCAGTGACGCGCCCATCTAGCACAAGTATTGGGCCCAGGGAATGCCATGATATGGCAGCCCAAACCATCACTGATCCACCCCCATGCTTCACTCTGGGCATGCAACAGTCTGGGTGGTACGCTTCTTTGGGGCTTCTCCACACCGTAACTCTCCCGGATGTGGGGAAAACAGTAAAGGTGGACTCATCAGAGAACAATACATGTTTCACATTGTCCACAGCCCAAGATTTGCGCTCCTTGCACCATTGAAACCGACGTTTGGCATTGGCACGAGTGACCAAAGGTTTGGCTATAGCAGCCCCGCCGTGTATATTGACCCTGTGGAGCTCCCGACGGACAGTTCTGGTGGAAACAGGAGAGTTGAGGTGCACATTTAATTCTGCCGTGATTTGGGCAGCCGTGGTTTTATGTTTTTTGGATACAATCCGGGTTAGCACCCGAACATCCCTTTCAGACAGCTTCCTCTTGCGTCCACAGTTAATCCTGTTGGATGTGGTTTGTCCTTCTTGGTGGTATGCTGACATTACCCTGGATACCGTGGCTCTTGATACATCACAAAGACTTGCTGTCTTGGTCACAGATGCGCCAGCAAGACGTGCACCAACAATTTGTCCTCTCTTGAACTCTGGTATGTCACCCATAATGTTGTGTGCATTGCAATATTTTGAGCAAAACTGTGCTCTTACCCTGCTAATTGAACCTTCACACTCTGCTCTTACTGGTGCAATGTGCAATTAATGAAGATTGGCCACCAGACTGGTCCAATTTAGCCATGAAACCTCCCACACTAAAATGACAGGTGTTTCAGTTATTTTGTCCAACCCCTGTATATATATACAGTGTATCACAAAAGTGAGTACACCCCTCACATTTCTGCAGATATTTAAGTATATCTTTTCATGGGACAACACTGACAAAATGACACTTTGACACAATGAAAAGTAGTCTGTGTGCAGCTTATATAACAGTGTAAATTTATTCTTCCCTCAAAATAACTCAATATACAGCCATTAATGTCTAAACCACCGGCAACAAAAGTGAGTACACCCCTATGAGACTACACCCCTAAATGTCCAAATTGAGCACTGCTTGTCATTTTCCCTCCAAAACGTCATGTGACTCGTTAGTGTTACTAGGTCTCGGGTGTGCATAGGGAGCAGGCGTGTTCAATTTAGTAGTACAGCTCTCACACTCTCTCATACTGGTCACTGAAAGTTCCAACATGGCACCTCATGGCAAAGAACTCTCTGAGGATCTTAAAAGACGAATTGTTGCGCTACATGAAGATGGCCAAGGCTACAAGAAGATTGCCAACACCCAGAAACTGAGCTGCAGCACAGTGGCCAAGATCATCCAGCGTTTTAAAAGAGCAGGGTCCACTCAGAACAGACCTCGCGTTGGTCGTCCAAAGAAGCTGAGTGCACGTGCTCAGCGTCACATCCAACTGCTGTCTTTGAAAGATAGGCGCAGGAGTGCTGTCAGCATTGCTGCAGAGATTGAAAAGGCGGGGGGTCAGCCTGTCAGTGCTCAGACCATACGCCGCACACTACATCAAATTGGTCTGCATGGCTGTCACCCCAGAAGGAAGCCTCTTCTGAAGTCTCTACACAAGAAAGCCCGCAAACAGTTTGCTGAAGACATGTCAACAAAGGACATGGATTACTGGAACCATGTCCTATGGTCTGATGAGACCAAGATTAATTTGTTTGGTTCAGATGGTCTCAAGCATGTGTGGTGGCAATCAGGTGAGGAGTACAAAGATAAGTGTGTCATGCCTACAGTCAAGCATGGTGGTGGGAATGCCATGGTCTGGGGCTGCATGAGTGCAGCAGGTGTTGGGGAGTTACATTTCATTGAGGGACACATGAACTCCAATATGTACTGTGAAATACTGAAGCAGAGCATGATCCCCTCCCTCCGGAAACTGGGTCGCAGGGCAGTGTTCCAGCATGATAATGACCCCAAACACACCTCTAAGACGACCACTGCTTTATTGAAGAGGCTGAGGGTAAAGGTGATGGACTGGCCAAGCATGTCTCCAGACCTAAACCCAATAGAACATCTTTGGGGCATCCTCAAGCGGAAGGTGGAGGAGCGCAAAGTCTCGAATATCCGCCAGCTCCGTGATGTCGTCATGGAGGAGTGGAAAAGCATTCCAGTGGCAACCTGTGAAGCTCTGGTAAACTCCATGCCCAGGAGAGTTAAGGCAGTTCTGGGAAATAATGGTGGCCACACAAAATATTGACACTTCAGGAACTTTCACTAAGGGGTGTACTCACTTTTGTTGCCGGTGGTTTAGACATTAATGGCTGTATATTGAGTTATTTTGAGGGAAGAATAAATTTACACTGTTATATAAGCTGCACACAGACTACTTTTCATTGTGTCAAAGTGTCATTTTGTCAGTGTTGACCCATGAAAAGATATACTTAAATATCTGCAGAAATGTGAGGGGTGTACTCACTTTTGTGATACACTGTATATATATATATATATATTCATATGTTATTTTTTTAATTTTTACTCATTTTTTTGGTATTTAGCAGATGCTTTTATCTAAAGCGACTAAGAGTACTATGGCAATATACTGTGGGACAAGTGGTAGCCTAGTGGGTAAAGCTTTGGGCTATCAATCAAAAGGCTGGCTCTTGCATGCTGCCACTGTTGGGCTCTTGAGCAAGGCCCTTAACCCACTCTTCTTTAGGGGTGTCGTACAATGGCTGACCCCGCACTCTGACCCCAGCATCCAAAACAAGCTGAGATATGTAAAGAAAGAATTTCATTGTACTGTACAACTGTAAATAAATATATGACAAATAAAGGCGTTCTGTTGTATTTTATTCTACTGTCTAAGCAATTGAGGGTTAAGGATCTTGCTCAGGAGCCCAACAGTGACAACCTGGCAATCAAGTCAAGTCAAATTGATTTGTACAGCGCTTTTTACAATGAACAATGTCTCAAAGCAACTTTACAGAATCCAGGAACAACAGACCAAAAACCTTTATTGAGCAAGCCGAGGGCGACAGTGGCAAGGAAAAACTCCTTTAAAATTACAGGAAGAAACCTTGAGAGGAACCAGACTTAGCAGGGACCCATCCTTCTTGGGTGGCCTGGAGGATACTTTAAATAAATAGGATTTAAACAAATCATACATACACAAAATTAAATTGAACTGAAGTTATAACTAGCAAAAATAATTGGAGTTTTTCATTATTTGTCTTTGATAAAGTCTGTAGTGAGTTCTTGACATTTTTGGAGCAAACAAGCCAGGTGTCCGTCACATCTAGCAGGAGCAGCATTGTTGGCACAGCAGTCTTTACATGCAGTCTTTAACCTCGGGATAAAACAACAGAAGATGTAGTTTAAATGTGAAATCATTAAGAGTAAAATATCAGTTTTACATAGAGTAGCATTAGACTCCGCATTTTTTACAGCATAACTAAAAGGGAGAGCAAGCAGGTAACAAAGTCATGAAGGCTTTCACAGGACATCAGCGCCCACCTCCCCCACCGTCATCAAATCTTAGTGATCAAACAAGAGAGGCAGAATGACAGCAACCCAACATCCCTGATCACCACAAGTTTCTATGACCAAGAACCTTCAAGCTCTGCGTCTTTGTCTATATTCGGGGTGGGCAGCTCCGGTCCTAGAGGTCAGAAATCAGGTGCAGCCAGAAGCCAACAACGGAAGGCAGTGATGGGGCTTGAACCAGCGACCTTTTGATTACTAGTCCAGTACCTTAACCTGTAGGCCAGCAGTCCCCAATCTTATTACTCACCAGTGATGGAAAATCAGTGGGAATCCTAAGCTTTTTCCGCTGCAACGAGACGCTCATATCTAGGGTTGATTGAGACAATAACACCCGAAGTGTAACTTTTTTTTGGTTGCCATCACTGCAAAAATCCTTCTTCACAAAGACAGGATGTTGGGAATGGAAGTAGTGTTTTCATTGCTTTTGGAGCAACCTCTAATTATTTATTCTGTGTGGCCCGGTAATAAATGACCCATGGACCACTACCAGCCTTGCCCGGTGGTTGGGGACCAATGCTATAGGCTACAACTGCCCTATCGTTTCTGTTAGGTGCTTGCAACAATTTGACAGGTTTTTTTTTTTCATCAAAGTTCATAATCATAGTATTAGTTCAAAGTGCCTTTGAACAGCTTATCTTTCACCAAAAAAATTTGTCATCAACCACTTTATTCTGTTCAAGGTTGAAGCAGGTTTGCGGGGTCCGGTTCCACAGGGAAGCACTGGGCGCATGGCAGGAACATTCTGAACAGAGTGCAAATCTATCGCCCCAACTTTGGCGTACCACCTCAAAACCTCAGACTGTAAAGAGCCCATCTACCATGGACATGGGGGGAAAGGGTAACATGGTTTTGAAATCGTTTTCAAAGCTCATGTTTGGACGCACCACACAGGCTTTTAATCCAAGTTCGTCTCGGTCAAAGCCATAGCTTGAGTATTCTTCAAAAGTTGATGCATGCTTTTGTTTTATGTGTTGCATATTTAAGGCGTATGTAAGGGTTCCAGTTGTACGCCCAATGCAGGGCAGAGGGCGCCGTCGCGGCAGGCACGCAAGGACTGCGGGAACTCCAACTCCCAGTCAGCCCAGCGCAAATCAGACGCGATAGGAAACAGCTGAGAATCATTGTCGATGACGGAGAAATCCCGCCCCTGCCTGCATTTAAGCAGAGGAGTGAGCAAGTTTCACCGTCGCACCTTTATTCTAGGTTAACGCTATATCTCACTTGTTATTTGGTTAGGGAAAGCCGGTAACGTCAAGCCGCATAGCGGGGCAATGGTAGGGCAGTGCCCGAGGTAATATTCACTGTTAGGGAAAGCCGGTAACTGCCGCATTGGTTCACGTAAGCAACTGCAGAGAAGATTTTACCTCTCCTCCTTAAGTTCAGTGTTTTCTTTATTACATAAAAGTAAACCTGGGTCTGAGTTCGTCGCCTTAGACGACTACTTAGTTTGACGGTATTCTCACTTTCTTTTCAACGTGGAGCACCTTTGTCCAAAACACACACTTTCACCTGTTCTGCCTGCACGTTGCTCCTCTAGAGGTAGTTTTCAGTACTACTAGCTTTTAAGATCTGAACCTGTCGACTCGGTCCGTGCGTTTGGGCCCAACCACACGCCCCCACTTAACAGCGTAAGAAACAAAGATTTTGCTTTCAAAGCACGGATTTACATTCAATATTTAATGTGGACAGAAATGAAGAACCGAGAACCAAGCGGTGACCATATCACTGGTGTATTAGGGCCAACCAAGATGGAAACAAAACATGACTACATTAGAATTATAAGAGATGTCGTACAGATTTTGTCTGTAAATGGACTGCCTCTTTATGAAACACTGGAATCTACTTAATGCCAAAATGATGACGCATCAGCTGGTGTTTTCCTCAGGCTTATTGAATATCATTCTCCAAGGACCACAAACTGGCAGAGATAGCCGAACACATTTCTCAAGATCGCAAGTATACATCAAATGATCACTGACATGCTAGCAAACTTGGTTCTGAATGAGATTAAACGAATGTAAATCTGACAATGCAGACATAGCAGGACTTTGTATAAAGAGTGATGGATGTCTTCTGGGTGATAGGTGAAGTGATGGCTCTTCTGGGCCAGGTGGAATACTAAGAATCTTTCTTTAATTATCAGGTACAGCTGTAATTCTGTACCAAAAGCATCTTGTTGGCTCATCATACATCTTAAATGACATCACATTTATCCAAATGGGGTTAAAGAGGAGATGGAGGTTCTAAAACTGAGGGGTTTCCTCACACCCTCCCTCAAATCAAGCTCTGAATATAGTTCTGGCTTTCCTCATAAGGCTAAAGACATGCCAATCATATGTTTTACTGCATCCCTACTCAAAATTCAATATGATTTACTGTTTTATTTTTGCACTTTCTTCCTGTTCCTCCCAATTTAGCATTGCCAATTAGTCTTCCACTGCTGGGGACCTCGATCACGTCCAAGGAGGGTATATTTGGCAGACACACACTCCCTCTGACACATGCACAGTCCACCGACTCCTTCTTATGCATCCATACATCAGTAGATTCACAAGTGAGGCCAGTCTTGCGCATGGAGAGTCTCAGGCTACTAACCAGGGTCTCTACACAGCATCGAAGACTCTACCCAGCAGACTAGTGGCCAATTTTGTCTGCTGCAGGCACTGCCAATTGTTCCTGCTAGGGTGTGCCCGGCACCAATCATATTCACTAGCCAATCATATTCATCATAGGCTGGGGACCTCGATCATGTCCGAGGAGGGTGTATTTGCCTTACACATGCTCCGTCTGACACATGCGCAGTCCACCGACCCCTTCTTATTCATTCATACATCAGTGGATTCGCAGTCTTGCGCATGGAGAGTCACGCTCTGATCCACGTTCCTCCACTTCTGTACAGACATCTCAGGCTACTAATCAGGGTCCTTACACAGTTTTGAAGACCCCACACCTTTCCAGTCTGGTCTTTTACCACCCAGCAGACTAGTGGCCAATTTTGTCTGCTGCAGGCACTGCTAATTGTGCCTGTTAGGAGCGTCCCAGCCAACCGGTACCAGAGCTGAGATTCGAACTCGGGGAGCACACTAGGTTTTTAAATAAATAATTATCCGTGCCATCTTTAGAGAGACACACACTGTTACCTACTTATTAATTAATGATTAATTATTATTTTTATTTTATTGTTTAAATTAACACTAGCCAATCTTATTCATCTTATTGCTCTCCTCTAAATGTGTTCAGCTGTCATACTATTCTTTGCAGCTGAATCAATAAAAAAAATCAATTCAAAAACAGGTGGTGTACATGTGAGTGCGGCACGGTGGCTCGGTGGGTGGCACTGTCGCCTCACAGCAAGAAGGTCCTGTGTTCGATCCCCAGGCTGGGCAGTCCGGGTCCTTTCTGTGTGGAGTTTGTTCTCCTCATGTCTGCGTGGGTTTCCTCCAGGAGCTCCGGTTTCCTCCCGCAGTCCAAAAACATGCAGTCAGGTTAATTGGAGACACTGAATTTGTATGTGTGTCTGCCTTTCGATGGACTGGCGCCCCGTCCAGGGTGTTACTGTGTGCCTTGCGCCCATTGAAAAGTCCATCTGTTTCTCTGCCTGCTTTGTTAGCCCCCTTTCATGCTGTTCTTCAATAGTCAGGACTCTCTCAGGACCACTACAGAGTAGATGTTATTTGGGTGGTGGGTCATTCTCGGTGGGTAGCACTGTCGCCTCGCAGCAAAAAGGTCCTGGGTTCGATCCCCAGGCTGGGCGGTCCGGGTCCTTTCTGTGTAGAGTTTGCATGTTCTCTCCGTGTCTGTGTGGGTTTCCTTCGGGAGCTCCGGTTTCCTCCCACAGTCCAAAAACATGCAGTCAGGTTAATTGGAGACACTGAATTGCCCTATAGGTGAATGGGTGTGTGTATGTGTGTGTATGTGTGTCTGCCCTGCGATGGACTGGCGCCCCGTCCAGGGTGTTACTGTGTGTCTTGCTCCCATTGAAAAGCTGGAATAGGCTCCAGCATCCCCACCGCGACCCTAATTGGATAAGCGGTTAAGAAAGTGAGTGAGTGGTGTACATGTGGGCCCTTATAGTCCCAGGCTACCAGCAGGTAGCTAAAAAGAAAATAAATGAATAAACTAGTGTTTGGAAATACAGCTTGTATATAATGTATTAAAATACCACCGCAGTTTTGAAAAACAGGTCAGCTGTAATTTTAGAGTCCATTAGCTTCCAACAAGCTCTACCCTCAGTTAGTGAATGTTTATTTATTTATTTATTTTATCTGACACCTATAATTTGTGGGCTGATGGACGTTCATTTCATCACTGAAACACATCGCTACAGAGTTTCATTCTCGACAAAATACATCATGACATATTCAGACTCGCTCTGCTTAAATCTCACCATCAGGTTCATCAAACTTTACAGTGATGATTAAAGGCAGTTTGATTAAAATTCACCAGACTCACTATATTTCCTCCCTTGTTTTTAGTTTGTCTCTTTCCTGTCTCACGCCAACATAATGCTAATCAAATTTGATAGGCAAGTTTAGTCAAGCACTGGACAGAATTCATTAGCCATAATTAAGCATTTTCTTGATCAGGAGTTTTGGTGGAGGGAGGAAAGATTATGAGAAGTCAGATTAAAGCAAGCAGAACAAAATAAGTGAAACAGTTTATCAAACACTGCCAGGCTTTGGTGTTGGTGCCTTTCTGATTGCTGTCTCATTAGCACTTTATTTATCAAACACTGGCTAATGCCCGTCACCAGCCCGAGTTAATCTACACTACAGTCGGTATGGAGTGATTATAAGCATATATATATATATATATATATATATATATATACTGTATATATATATATATATATATATATATATATATATATATATATATATATATATATATATATATATATATATATATACACTGATCAGCCATAACATTAAAACCACCTCCTTGTTTCTACACTCACTTTATATATACATTTACATTTTCAGCATACGCTTTTATCCAAAGTGACTTACAGTACTGTGACAGTATACAGTCTAAGCAATTGAGGGTTAAGGGCCTTGCTTAAGGGCCCAACAGTGGCAACCTGGCAGTGGTGAGGCTTGAACCGGCAACCTTCTGATTACTGAACCAGTACTTTAACCACTAGGCTACAACTGCCATACATTACATATACACTTACTTACATTTTATCAGCTCCACTTACCATATAGAACCACATTGTAGTTCTACAGTTACTGACTGTAGTCCATCTGTTTCTCTGCATGCTTTGTTAGCCTCCTTTCATGCTGTTCTTCAATGGTCAGGACTCTCCCAGGACCACTACAGAGTAGGTATTATTTGGGTGGTGGGTCATTCGCAGCACTGCAGTGATACTGACATGGTGGTGGTGGGTTAGTGTTTGTGTGCCAGTATGAGTGGATCAGACACAGCAGCGCTGCTGGAGTTTTTAAACACCTCACTGTCATTGCTGGACTGAGAATAGTCCACCAACCAATTATATCCAGCCAACAGCGCCTCGTGGGTAGCGTCCTGTGACAACTGATGAAGGTCTAGAAGATGACCAACTCAAACAGCAGCAATAGATGAGCGATCGTCTCTGACTTTACATCTACAAGGTGGACCAACTAGGTAGGAGTGTCTAATAGAGTGGACAGTGAGTGGACACGGTATTGAAAAACTCCAGCAGTGGTGCTGTGTCTGATCCACTCATACCAGCACAACACACACTAACACACCACCACCATGTCAGTGTCACTGCAGTACTGAGAATGATCCACCACCTAAATAATACCTGCTCTGTAGAGGTCCTGTGGGGGTCCTGATCATTGAATAACAGGGTGAAAGCAGGCTAAAAAAGTATGTAGAGAAACAGATGGACTACTAAGTAATTGTAGAACTACAAAGTGCTCCTATATGGTAAGTGGATTAAATTTTGTGTTTTAAATGTAAGAAAATTAAAAACAGAAGCATTAACCTTCGCCCCCATTGTAGGTAAAAGCAGGGTTATGTTTGCAGTATATTTATTAATTAATACTTCAATAAAAACCACATACCTACTGTAGCTTGAGTGAGGAAGTCTACAAACAAAAACTCAACACACATACACCCAGTAGAAAATAGAGCAGTTTGTGAGAGTAAAGCTTATCTAGCGTTCTAAATCTGTGTACAACATAATTGAACTTTGAAGGCTGACATTTTATTCCTTCTGTCTGGTGTGTCTACTGCTGTGCTGTTTTTGCTTGGTTCACAAAAATGGAACAGCTATTTAATTCTGATCATGAAATAAGAAAAGCACGTCTTGCAGTTTTCAAATGTTTTCATTTACTTTTGCAGACATGCCTACAAGACATCATGGAATTCAATTTTAGCATTGTCAGTTATTAAAATATAAAAAACAGGTATTCTTTCAGGGTGAAAACACATTTTCTGTTAGATTGTTAAATCTCCCAGTCAGCCGAGGGAGATTGGCAGGGCTTAAATGTGTTTTGCTGCAGGGATACATGTCATATTAAGTTAAGTTAGGATGGAAATACGCCACTAGAGATTTTAAGGCCTGGTGAACATTTAACGTGGCGGATATGTCTCGAGGTGAAGCAGATAAGGGTCAGACTAGACTGTAGCATTTCCAATCAAGCACATTGAGCTTCCAGAGCCTTTTTATAGCAAATATTATATAGATAGAGAGCACTCCACTCACATTCAACCACACAGTGATGGGATTGAGCTGGTGCACAAGCAGCTGTATTAGAGCACAGGAAGCACAGGGACCATTGAGTTCCCCACAGATGTGATGCCTGATGTAAAGGCCTGGAGCGATCGCCTTTGAGAATCATGCTCGATTTACTCACCAAAAAAAAAAGCGGGGGCATCCTCGGCTCTAAGAATGTATCGTTTCCATGGTAACTGGGTGTCATTTGCTTGAGCGAGAAATCTGAGAGCTCACTTACAATTGGCTAATTAGAGCAAAGGTACTTGAGAAGGAAGGAAGTGTCAAGCAGGCAGCTGGGCTTAAGATGCCTTTTTAAACTGCGTTCTAATTTGTGTAATTACACTTCCTGTAGAGGCGCAATGTTTTTCACAATTATGTATTTTTTCCTTTACTTCTACATCCTCTAAACAGTACATTTAGCCAGCGTGAATTTTTTTTTTTTTTTTTGAAGATTTTTATAGCTTAATAAAATATTCTCTACATTTTCGGCATTTAGCAGACGCTCTTATCCAGAGCGACTTACAGAAGTGTTCCATGGTAAACATTACCTTACTCCAAGAATACAAATCTGCTTTTTTTTTTTTCCCCAAGAAATGAATAAGAGCGTTAGTAAGTACAAGTCAGCTTAAGTGCTTAGTAAAAAGTTGAGTTTTTAATCGTTTTTTAAAGACAGCGAGAGACTCAGATGTTCGGACAGACAGAGGAAGTTTGATCCACCACTTGGGTGCAAGTACAGAGAAAAGCCTTGATGCTCGTCTATCTCGAGTCCTGGGTGGAGGATCAAGTCGAGTGAGACTAGTGGCTCGGCGGTTGCGGGATGTGATTAGACCACGAAGGTATCCTGGGGCTTTTTTGGCTTTGTAGGCGAGCATCAGTGTTTTAAACTGAATACGTGCAGCTACAGGAAGCCAGTGAAAAGAACGCAGCAGTGGGGTGATGTGGCAGTGTTTAGGTTGGTTAAAAACCAGACGAGCAGCTGCATTTTGCATGAGCTGCAAGGGTTTAATAGTGGACATGAGAGCACCTGCCAAGAGGGAGTTGCAGTAGTCCAACCGTTCAAGTGACTGCACAAGAATCTGAGTAGCTTCCATGGAGAGAAATGGCCGAATCTTCCTGAAATTCTCTTAAACCATAACATGTCAGTTCAATTCAAACTGATGAACAATATTTCCAATTTGCTTTAAATGGAGACTCCAGGCTACTTGTTTACCATTTCTAATATGATTGTACTTTTAATTCCTAAACACAACTTACTGAAGGTCCTTATGCATGAAAAATTAAGGAAAAATCATTTTCTAACAGAGCTTGATGGCATGGTGGCTCAGTGGGTAGCACTGTCACCTCACAGCAAGAAGGTCCTGGGTCCTTGATTCCCAGGTGGAGTGGGTCCTGGGTGCTTTCTGGGTCCTTTCTGTGTGGTTTGCATGTTCTCCCTGTATCTTTGTGGATTTCCTCCAGGAGCCTCAGTTTCTTCTTATGGTCCAAAGACATGTCAGGTTAATTGGAGATACAAAATTGTCCATGACTGTGTTTGACATTAAAGACTTGAACTGATGAATCTTGTGTAACCTGTAACTACCTGTCCTGTCATGAATGTAACCAAAGTATTTAAAACATGACGTTAAAATCTTAATAAAAATTTTAACACAGCTCTTTTGTTATGGCCCATTTTTTTGTTACCAATAACCATACGTACATATAGATATAACTACTGTATCAGTGGGGTAAACTAATCAGTCATCAATGATATCCAGAGGAGAAATATTAAAACCTATCAATAAGCTACACTACATGACCAAATGCATGTAAAAATTAATCATAAATATTCAGTTTAGTTGTTTCAACCGCATTCATTGCTAACAGCCATATGTAATCAAGTACAGTGGTACGTTAAAACTTAACTTCAATTGGTCCTGAGAGTGGCGTGAAGTTCAAAAGACATTGAGTTTCAAGGTATTTTTTCCCATAAGGATGTATGGAAAACCTGTTAATGTGTTCCGTGGTCCCATGGAACTGCATATATTTTAGGCTAATGCAAAATAATGGGGTTGTTTTTGACACTTATACACTGACAATAAGATAAATATAAAAACACTGAAATACAATTGAAAACAGTTAAAATTAATAAAAAATACAATAAAACTTGCACTTTACCTTCACTTCTTTATTGTTTCCTTATGCTTCTTAATTGTGGAGATGATTGATCCTGGAATACTGTATTCCTAAGTGAGTACAGTAAAGGTGCATTCACATGAGAAATAGCTTTTGCGCTGCTGTGTCAATATTTCCTATGGAGTTTACATATATGGTATTATGTCTATGTACATAGTACTATAGACATAATAGTAATAATAATAGGCATATGAATGTGGGCCAGTGATATCTCAGTGTTTAAGCTACTGGACTAGTAAACAGAAGGTTGCCGGTTCAAGCCCCGCCACCACCAAGTTGCCACTGTTGGGTCCTTGAGTAAGGCCCTTAACCCTCAATTGCTCATTGTGTAAGTCGCTTTGGATAAAAGCGTTTGCTAAATGCTGAAAATGTAAATGAATAAGAATGGGATTAGCTATGTATGTATACAGTAATAATAATAATACAATTCAAGCTTTCTTTAGTAAGATCTTCAAATACAAAACATTTAAATAATTTTAGATACTAAAGCATTATCAGGCTTCATAAGAGTTGATTAAATTAACATTATAAAACAGAAGCTCATGTCAACCAGATCACAAAACACACCCAGTGAGACACAGCAAGCTTACACAATACAGACAGGATCTGTCTGTCTGTCTGTCTGTCTGTCTGTCTGTCTGTCTGTCTATCTATCTATCTATCTATCTATCTATCTATCTATCTATCTATCTATCTATCTATCTTTTTTTAACAATTAGCACTTTAAAATCTCTTGGACAAGCTGATTCCTATAATTTCTCAGAACCCCGAGCTGTAACACAAGTTTAAAAGTGAAACAGCTAAACACAGATACATGTGGAGCTTTCAAAGTGGATTTGACAGTTATTCCACAAAAATGCAGATTCACTGTTAATTTGAAATTAAATAAATAATAATAATAATAAAAGCTGAGCATGTTGAGTTTAAGGTAAACGGCGACTTTACTTTAATTACTCCATCTAGGGTGCATAATTGGCAGTGCCTGCAGCATACACTTTTCTGCTAGGGCTGGATGATCGGACTATGTGGGTGGGGTCTTCAAATGCTGTGTAAGGACCCTAATTATCAGTGTGCAAAATGCATGGGTGAAAAAGGGTACCGCTAAGGGCTGCATGCGGGTCGGAGGAGGCGTGAGCAGCAATATACCCACCTCGATTGCAATCGGGGATTCCCCAGCAGCGGAAGACAAATTGACTAAGCTAAACTGGGAGAAAATGCATGAATTAAATAAAAAAAAGTGGGGACCGCAGTCTTTAATCCTCAGCATCAGTCATTGTGTGTTAGGGTAGTTGTAGCCTAGCGGTTAGGATACTGGACTAGTAATGAAAGGGTCCCTGGTTCAAGCTTCACCACTGCCAGGTTGTCACTGTTGGACCCTTGAGAAAGGCCCTTAAGCATAAATTGATTAGACAGTATACTGTCACAGTACTGTAAGTTACTTTAGATAAAAGCATCTGCTGAATGCCGTAAATGTAATGAGTTTTATATTCTCGCTGTGTCTGTGTGCGTTTCTTTAGGTACATCGGATTCCTCCCACACAGTAAATTAGCTACTGTAAATTGTCCCTAGGTATAAGTGAGTGGATTAGTATGGCTGTGTTTTCCCTAAATGAAATGGTTCCTTATCCACGTACTGTTTATATTCTTCTGAATGCTATCAGATGCAGCATGACACTGACCAGCATTATGAGGTTAGTAAAAATAAATGTCCTATTTGTCTTCCTACATAAATGACTGATTAGCTGATATCCAATTTTGATCACAGCGCTTGTCTCAAGGGCACCTCCACCCTCGGATTATTATAGAATGCCTTTTGATATTTTGTCCATCTGACTAACCTCAATACCTCAAAGCACGGTTGCTAGACTGGAACTCTCACTCAGAGCACTCCGTCTCTGACCAGTGATTCATTTTCTCTGTCAGGTGTCATGTAGAATTACTATAGCCTCAAAGCAAGGAGCCCGTCTCTCATGAAGGGCAGAGACGATGTCACGGCACATCTCTACCTGCCAGAGGAAATGGAACAGGAAGTCCTTTAAATGATCTCATTCAGTCTTCATGCAGATCAGTCACATCAGCACGCTGCACTCCTGTCTGTACGGCTAACGGACGACATTATCGAGCCTGGCACCTCTTTTTGTTCTGCCTGAGGCCCTGAACATGTTCTGTTTTCTTTTTTTCTCATCTTGAACAGCTCTTACTGTAATAATATGCTACCAGCATAGTGGGACAATATGTCGCCTGTCTGTGAATTCCTAACGATGTTTAAGAGAACACTCAAAGCACTTACGGTGAGTATGTGGTCAGGGAAAAATCTGGCTATCTTTGAGCACAAAATATAAAAAGAGAGTAATAGTGCTCTCCTTTCATTTCAGGAATATCTATCCGTCATGACTGCTACATTTCAGCCACATTTTTCACTTTAAATTGCAGTGCTGCTTTTGGACTAAAGAAGTGGCACCGTTTCAACATAGGAAGACTAAAAAGAGTAAAGCAGTGTGTTCCTGATCTATTGTCAGCTACAGTATGCCTTATCTGACAACCTAAACATTCTAAACATTTTCATTTTTTCTTATTTAAAGGTGGCTCAGTGGGTAGCACTGTCGCCTCACAGCAGGTACTGGGTTCGATTCCCAGGTGGAGCGGTCCGGGTCCTTTCTGTGTGGAGGATGTTTTCCCCGTGTCTCTGTGGGTTTCCTCTGGGAGCTCCAGTTTCCTCAAGTCTGAAGACAAGCAGTCAGGATACTTGGAGATACTAAAAATTACGTGTGTGTGTGTGTGTGTGTGTGTGCCCTTTGTTGGACTGGTGTTTCCTGCCTTTTGACAAACAAATCAGACCCACCAAGACCCTGACCAGGATAAAGCAGTGGTAAAAAACGGACAATAAATATACACTGATCAGTCAAAACATTAAAACCACCTCCTTGTTTCTACACTCACTGTCCATTTTTTCAGCTCCTCTTACCACATAGAAGCACTTTGTAGTTCTACAATTACTGACTGTAGTCCATCTGTTTCTCTGCATGCTTTGTTGCGCCCTTTCATGCTGTTCTTCAATGGTCAGGACTCTCCCAGGACCACTACAGAGCAGGTATTATTTAGGTGGTGGATCATTCTCAGTACTGCAGTGACACTGACATGGTGGTGGTGTGTTAGTGTGTGTTGTGCTGGTATGAGTGGATCAGACACAGCAGCGCTGCTGGAGTTTTAAAACACCTCATTGTCACTGCTGGACTGAGAATAGTTAACCAACTAAAAATATCCAGCCAACAGCGCCCTGTGGCAGTAGCATCCTGTGACCACTGATGAAGGCCTAGAAGAAGACCAACTCAAAAAGCAGCAATAGATGAGCGATCGTCTCTGACTTTACATCTACAAGGTGAACCAACTAGGTAGGAGTGTCTAATAGAGTGGACAGTGAGTGGACACGGTATTTAAAAACTCCAGCAGCGCTGCTGTGTCTGATCCACTCATACCAGCACAACACACACTAACACACCACCACCATGTCATTGTCACTGCGGTCCTGACCATTGAAGAACAGGGTGAAAGCAGGCTAAAAAAGTATGTAGAGAAACAGGTGGACTACAGTCAGTAATTGTAGAACTACAAAGTGCTTCTATATGGTAAGTGGGCTGATAAAATAGACAGTGAGTGTAGAGGTGGTTCTAAAGTTATGACTGATCAGTTTATTTGAGTATTAATAGCAGTGTAAATGTGCTGCCTCATTTGTAAATAAAGATATTTTTAATTGTATAGGGCGGCACAGTGGCTCAGTGGGTAGCACTGTCACCTCAGGTTCAATCCCTAGGTGGGGTAGTCCAGGGCCTTTCTGTATGGAGTTTGCATGTTCTACCCGTGTCTGCGTGGGTTTTCTTTTGGAGCTCCGGTTTCCTCCCACAGTCCAAAGTATGAAATTTTTTGTTTGGTTACCATTATTGTGTAACTGTGTATAGTTGGGGACCCTACACCCCACTTTAGCATGTAAAAGCAGCCTAAGAAAGAGGAAGTTATATGCCTGTTCTCCAGCCCCTAATACATATTAGCGAGCGAGTCATTCTTTTTATTACAAGGGGTAAAAGTGGTACCCGTTGACTCATCTCAGCCTGTGCCGACGCCACAATATGATAAATAAATTATCTAGCCATAGCCAAGTAACCTGGAAATTGGAAACCCCATTGTAAAACTATGGACGTTAATAGGAACACACCCATCTTTTACTATAGATATGGCATCCTCCAGTCTTCTGGTAATGCTTTTTACAGTATTTTGGAGTACAGTATGTCTGTATGTAGTCAAAAAGCTTCCATAATATCAAACTTGTTACATTTTAATCCCAAATATATTGACTTAATTGGAAATCCCACTGTAAAACAATGGACATCATCCTTTACTGTGGCTATGACATCATGACGACATTACAACTCACATAGTGTCAGAAGTACTAATATAAAAACAAAAACCTTAAAACTTGAATTTATGCAAAATAATGGGTGTGTTTGAAATCCTAGTGAGATCTCTACATAGATGGCATTTTACGTTGTCCAATGCTTGCTCCCGAGAAGTAGGTTGTTCGAAATCCTAGATGCCTTAATATGCTTACTACTAAGGAGTTTGATGGCAACAGGTAGAAAAGACTTCCTGTGGCACTCTGTGGTGCATTTTGGGAGAATGAGTCTTGCACTGAATGTGCTCCTGTGTCTCATCACTGTGTCATAAAGTGGGTGGGAGCCATTGTTCATAATGTCCTGCAGCTTAGACAGCGTCCTCCTCTCTGTTAGTTGACATGCTAGTGCGTTATGCCACCTCATCCCATTGGTATGAATGGCATACAGCTAACTGTGTTAGCTTAGTTAGCGAAAACTGATGGATTTGCTGTCTACGTAGTGCATTCGAATAACCTGCCTTATAAGTCAATGACTTATTAGCAGTGTTAATTTCGTTGACGAATGATTTTCGTCATAGTTTTCGTCAACGAACCTTTTTTTCATGACGAAAACGAGACGATGACTAAATAAAAACTACAAAAAAAGATAAAAACTATGACGAAATGAATCGACACTTTCGTCAACGAATAAAAATGAGACGAAAATGTTTGGCAGGGACGACATCCAATCAGAACTGATTTAGTTTTGTGGAAGGTAGGGACAAGTTAGAAAGAGATCCAATCATAACTACTTTAGAGTATGTGGAGGGGCGGGACAAGCCGGGTAGCCATTCAATCAGTACTAATCTTTTGAAGTACCGCGGCAGAGCCGTAGATGGAGATAGCTCTGTACCGCGTTAAGAGCACACTTGCACAAGTTTGATCTAAACCCGGGAAGCAGTGTTGCCAACTTAGCGACTTTGTCGCTATATTTAGCGACTTTTCAGACCCCTCTAGCGACTTTTTTTCAAAAAAGCGACTAGCGACAAATCTAGCGACTTTTTCTGGTGTTATTGGAGACTTTTGGAGACTCGAACTTGAAAACACATATTGTTCTGCAGTTACTGTCCTCAAGCACGGGCGGTCAGTATCACAGTCAGTGTTGCCAGATTGGGCGGGTTTCCACCAAAATGAGCGGATTTTGTTGGAAATTGGCAGGGAAAAACACACTTTGGCAGGTGGACAAAATTTGGGCTGGTTTGTAATTATTTTGGCAGCTTAAAATATAAATAAAAAAAGCTATTGCTAAAGCAGGTGGAATATAAATAGGTCTACCTTCTCCCTACCTTCTCCCACCACATCCAAGTTCCAACCAGTTGTGAAAAGTTTGATTGACAGGTTATTCTTTCCAGTCCAAGACACTGTTGCCACGCCCATCAATACAGTGATTCATATGTTAGACAAGTGATTTGAGTTGAATATGAAGGTAAGCAAGTCTCATATGTACGAGAGGTTGAACTTTCATTGCTTGCAAGTTTATTTTTATTTACATGCAAAGGGTTGTGTGTCCTAACAAATAATGCATTTTACAAACTTGGTAGGCTACTTTAAAGACATGCAAGCAAAAAAAAATTGTCCTTTATAATGTATAATTACTGATCTGTACATTTTAAGATATTAATTTGTAGGTCATGATGGTTTAACTGGTTTATTATTTGTGAAATGCTAAACACCATCTGCTTATCCTGTGTTTTGGGCGTTTTTTCATGCATTTTGGCTGAAAATTACTGTCGCAATCTGGCAACCCTGCCCAGAGTAGCTCAGTATTTTCTTAAAAAACAAAAACAAACCACGAATTAACAGAAGAATGTTCATTTGTAGTTCTAAACATATTTAGGGTGTTTTTTTACCCACTTTTTGTCTTTCCCACGATGTTATTCCTCTTCTACAGCGTCAACTACATGCAAATGGACCTTATGCAAATTAGGCAATGACGTCATTTAGCGACTTCTAGCGACTTTTAGGACAGCCAATAGCTACTTTCCTTACTGAGGAGTTGGCAACACTGCCGGGAAGACCAGACTAGCCTGTGAACTTTCTTTACTCATGGAACTAGGTTAACTCCACAATGTCAACAGGGAGAAAGATGAAAGCCGATATATGGACACATTTCTCATTTGACGTCGTGAAAAACAAGACGATGTGTAAACCATGTGGGGCGATCTCGGGTAAAAACACAACAAATCTGAAACATCTGGCACCGCTGGCAGTATAATGGAAACATAATGTCACAGCTGCTTTTATGGTACTCAGTTTTACAAAGAATGTAATATGCAATTTGTTATGAACAATGCATATACTTTTCAGGCAGAGCAGGCCTACTGGTCATTAATATTTTGTTATTGTTATGCTCAATAAGCAAGGTCAGTTAAATAAAGATGTTTGAAATAAGTTAAATCTGTTTTTGTGTGTATTGCACATTCAAACATTAATAATATTCCATAACTGGTTAAAAATGTTTCATTTTGTGTAAGTGTATATAATGACTTAAATAATTTAAGGGAAGTGATAAAAAAGCATTTACATTTTACACCCTTTATATGTATTTTAGGGCGGCACGGTGGCTAAGTGGGTAGCGCTGTCGCCTCACAGCAAGAAGGTCCTGAGTTCGAACACCAGGTGGGGCGGTCCGGGTCCTTTCTGTGTGGAGTTTGCATGTTCTCCCCGTGTCTGCGTGAGTTTCCTCCGGGTGCTCCGGTTTCCTCCCACAGTCCAAAGACGTGCAAGTGAGGTGAATTGAAGATACTAAATTTGTCCATGACTGTGTTCGATATAACCTTGTGTAATGAATAACTACCGTTCCTGTCATGAATGTAACCAATGTGTAAAAACATGACGTTAAAATCCTAATAAACAAACAAATATGTATTTTAGTCGACTGAATCGACTGTAGATTTAGTCGACAATATTCTTATGATAATTAGTCGACTAAAATTAGACTAAAACTAAAACAATTCAGATGACTAAATTATGACTAAAACTAAATTACATTTTAGTCAAAAGACTATGACTAAAACTAAATCAAAATTTGCTGTCAAAATTAACACTGCTTATTAGAATACTCTCTATTTAGGCAGCTGCCTATGTAGACAATAAGACAGCAGGACAGCTCCCTAGGTTTTCGAACACACCCAATATGTCTAAATTATATCTCTAACCATGATGTTAGGTCATCACATGTATGGACACAATGACCTTTTGTTTAAAACACAGTGCAGAATCATTTTACACTAACACTAGTTCGTTATTTTTGCAGATGTGAGAAGCTGGATTTCTTAGATTTCAACAAATCAAATAAAAAAAGTGAATATGCCGGCTTTTTCAGTGTTGTTTAGTCGAGTGTAGAAAGCAAAACCATTCTGCATTGTATTCTGCTGAAAAGTGAAAAATTGGTTAGATTTAATCAATAACCTGAATTGATGAAAACACACTTTGTGTTTAAAAGATATCAAAGCAGTAGAATGAGTTAAAATGAAGTTAGTACTGTATAGGCAAAAAGTAGACTGAATCTCTGAAATTATTTTATAGTCTATTGTCTGTGGAGCTTTATTGACAGAAACATCACTGGCACATTCAAAATCTGATCTGCGGTATACTGAAAGCTGGCATATCGGTCAGTAAAATGTAGCTGCTGTTATTTGTTAGCCAGCTAGCTTGCAAGTGTTTCTATATACATATTTACACTGATCAGCCATAACATTAAATCCACCACCTTGTTTCTACACTCACTGTCCATTTTATCAGCTCGACTTACCATACAGAAGCACTTAGTAGTCCATCTGTTTATCTACATACTGTTTTACCTTTCACCCGGTTCTTTAATGGTCAGGACCCCCACAGGACCACTACAGAGTAGGTATTATTTAGGTGGTGGATCATTCTCAGCACTGCAGTGACACTGATATGGTGGTGGTGTGTTAGTGTGTGTTGTGCTGGTATGAGTGGATCAGACACAGCAGCGCTGCTGGAGTTTTTAAATACCTTGTCCACTCTATTAGACACTCCTACCTAGTTGGTCCACTTTGTAGATGTAAAGTCAGAGACGATCGCTCATCTATTGCTGCTGTTTGAGTTGATCATCTTCTAGACCTTCGTCAGTGGCCACAGGACGCTGCCCACAGGGCGCTGTTGGCTGAATGTTTTGGTTGGTGGACTATTCTCAGTCCAGCAGTGAAAATGAGGTGTTTAAAAATAATAATACCTACTCTATAGTGGTCCTGGGCGAGTCCTGACCATTGAAGAACAGCCTGAAAGGGGGCTAGCAAAGCATGAAGAGAAACAGATGGACTACAGTCAGTAATTGTAGAACTACAAAGTGCTTCTATATTGAAAGTGGAGCTGATAAAATGGACAAGGAGGTGGTTTTAATGTTATGCCTGATCAGTGTATATACATTTTGTTTCTTAATACAGCTTTATTAATTACAATGATAACCAAGGTCTATCAAAAATAACATATTTGTAATGGGCAGCTATCAGTTACAAGACTGCACAAATCCAGAGAAAGTTCCAGAACATGTCTGTACTGCTTTGTGTTCAGTACCAGCTAATAATGAGAACCAATATTACACCATGTGCACGCTACTCTTTAAACATAACCTACTCACTCAGGGGACAGTTTTGACCAGCCAGTCCACTATTTGCATTTGTGATGTGGGAGGATATAGGAGTAGTCTGCCGAAAACCCACATGGGCACATGTATGTCAATTGGATTTTACAAGGTTGGCCTTTGCTATATCTTTAAAAAATATATTTATAATTATAGCAAGTGCCAAAGTTCACAAACTGATGTGCTTCTATTTTGCATTTTCTCAAAATTGATCAATGGATTTCATTTCAAAACATATAAACCCTATTTCCAGAAAGTTGGAACTGCCACAATCAATAAATGTATTGTGCATACGTATGGTACATAGCTTAATTAACGCGATTAACACGTTAACATTTTAATTGCTATTAAAAAAAATAATCGAGAATAAAATTTTTAATCAAGCGATTTTTATTGGACTATGTTTGTGCCACTTTAACTATATGCATCACTGTGGTAATTTGCGCTGCTTTAACACAGCATTATTGTGTTTATACTGTATAGCGATAACACCGGTCTTTTTCCAGTTTGTGGTTGTGAGTTACAAATTACTCGAGCTGCTGCTGCTACATATTGTGAAATATAAATCCTCACTAGACAAAATTACAGTTATTAATTGACACTTTAATATCATCTTTGGTCAAAGCACGCGTCTGCGCACATGGCGTTACAGGCAAAATAAGCTCAGACTCAGTCTAACTTTATTTCAGACGAATTTGGATGTAAAGCACATGGACTGTACACATTGTGGGAACATCACAAACACTTGTGTTAAATGGATCACAATGGACTGTAGACGCTTTAACATACTTAACAATGTGGGTCTACATGACGTTATACGTGTTGCATCTAGATATGGTTCATATTAGTACCCTGAGCACCTGTTTTCAGTGGCAGGGATATGAACAAGTAAAGATCCTCACTTTTGCCAGATAATGTGAACAGACTTGTCATTTTAAATAACTGGCTGAAGATGGGTAGCTGTTAACAACTTTATATAGACATTGGTTGGCTTTCTAAAAATAATCATTTTATTAATTTTTTAATTGGTAAACATGTTCTTGCAATAAAAATGTGCATAACTGTTTAAATTTTGCGTAGTTATTTTTGCAGTCGATTAATCTTAATTAATTTGGTTCTTTAATCGTGATTAATCTCGATAAAAAATTTTAATCGTGTGACAGCCTTACTTAAAAATAAACAGATGTATGTATTATATAGGTGTACCTAATAAAGTGCTCAGCAAATGTATATGCTGTCTAAAGCATGGTTTTTCAAACCCTGGGTCGTGACCCTTGGGTGAGTTGCTAACCAAAAAAATGTGTTAAAGAGAAAAATAATAACAATTGAATAAACAGATTTTAACAGGCACATAAATATGAAATGAACTTGTACAGGCGCGCTCCCTTGTGGAAGCTTTACGTTACACCTTGTAAACCACAGTGGGACCAGATTGCCACCATATTCATTGATTAAGCATATTTTGTTTATTTCATGTGGTAAAAACCATGAACAAAATATGAGTTGCTTGAAAATAAGGTTTAAAAAACCCTGGTCTAAAGCCAAGGACATGTCACATATTTTGCACTTGAGAGAAGTCTAAATGTTATATTTAGCTGGATCCCACCTGATGGTGTTTACTACAGGGACCAGTGATGCATGGTTTACATATAAAGGACTACTGTGTAATTAACGAATGATCACTAACGATGGACGCTTTTTGATGTGGATGTATAGCTTTTCGATGGGTGCGAGGTTAAGCCCACAGGAGGAGGCTGCTAAATGTGCATTGATGAATGGACCACAGCCTACACCACCCAGATGGACACACACACACACACACACACACACACACACACACACACACAGTGCAGCTGCAGTAGCTCACCCTACATGAGGAGTTGTACAGCTGCAAGGTGAACAATAGCAAAGAGGAGGGCAATTATCCTCCAGACAAATGGCTGAAAAAGCAGGAGGCCTGACAATTAGTCTCACAGAGGTCTGGAGGCCTGTCACTGGAGAATATCCATGACTGATGGATTTTTTTTTTCTTATTTATTCCTCTCGTTTTATGCACAGTGGAGTATACAGATCTCTGAACTACAGTCTGGGGCTACAGGGTGGTACAGCGGGTAGTGTAGCTGCCACACAGCTCCAGAGACACAGTTATGACTAATTACTAACAATGGCATTTGTTTACTTTTTATATTTGCACATCTTTTTTTTTATTATTATTTGCATGGTGGCACATCAGGTAGTGCGGAGTCACAAAGCTTCAAGGTTACTGGGGACTTGACTTTTATTCACTGTGTGTCAGATTTGGCATGGGCATGTTCTCCCAGCATCTATGTGGGTTCCTTCTGGGCTTGCTAGTTGACTAGCTGATGGACTGATTACTTTAAATTGCTGAGACTGAGTAATTAAATGGGTGGTAAAGTGTGTATTCACTCTTGCATTTAGTGTTTCTGGTAGAATCATCAAAATTACCATATTATCTTTTAGTCATAGATTGTTATTGAAATGGCAGTTGATAACGTTTATTGATTGCTTATGTCAAGCAATGCGTACTTTGGAGCTGATTGCTGAAGATTTATAATTCCACAGTCTGGAGTGCTTGAGTTGCAGGACAGGCAACTGGACATTTTTTTTTAAGGTATCAAGACGTCTCACCTCTCATCCGAAAGGCTTCTTCAGTTCTAAAAGCTAATGCAGAGTTCCAGGTATTTAACCTCTAGTGGGGTATCACTTGGAGGTGGTAATCAAAGTCATTGACCCATCCTGCCATCATGTGAGTCGTTAGGATCACATGGGTGGAGGTTTGAATGGGGGTTAAATCACCTTGGAAGGGATCTCAGGTATTCGACTTCTTTGTAGGTGGCTGACAATTGGTTGTAAGCCACCACCTCTGTTCAAAGATGGAGATTTTCCTCCCAATCTAGTTGTATCCAATTACCCGATTACATCAGGCTTCCTCTCTACTGATGTGGACCCCAAACTGCATCTTTTCACCTGTATGAGGTGAGTTCATATGTGGATTAGCTTTGCGCACACCCTGATGCTCATTATCCTTCATCTCTGTGCAGGCGCCATCAATCACCCCAGGTATCCACCCTACAAACTAGCCAATCATTGTTCATGTAGACAGTCAGCCCGTCGGTAACAGAGCTGAGATTCAAACTCAAGTTTGAGATGTCAGCTCAGGTGTGCTAGCCTGTTTTATTGCTGTGCCACCTGAGTACCAAATATGGACGTTTTAACTGGACATAGATGGCCTCCATTACTCCTCTTTCAAACTGTTTTTCTTTGTCCAAAATGTAAACATTTGTATTCTTGAAGGAGTTTTGCCCTGATCAACTGGCTCTCCTATGTTGTGCCATGTTGGTCCGAGCCTTCCTCACTGCCTTGTACAGCATACACAGTGTTGCTTAGTTTGTGCATGGGTGTTCTGTACTTGGGATGAACCAGTTTTTGTCTAAGGTTTTACAGTCCTGCCACATATGGGACAACAATGTTGTTTCGCCTGTTGTTTTGTTCCTGACTGGTTGACTGGTTGAGGCCCATTTAGGATAGATCCTTAATGTGTGTTCTCTTATTTTTTCTGTCCGAAAACCTAGTGACCTCTCTACACAGACAGTTTTTATATCATCCTAAGCGGCAGCGCACTCTCAAGAAGAAGGTTGTCCGAATTCTTAGATGCCTTAAAATGCCTTCCTTAGTGGTGAAGGCAATCCCAGAATTCTGTGCGGCACAACTTTTCTCACAAAAAAATTACATATATTCTTTTCAAACGTAAATTAATTATCACTCACTCACTTTCTTAACCACTTATTCAATCTAGGGTTGCAGGGGAGTGCTGGAGCCTATCCCAGCTTTTTAATAGGCGCAAGGCACACAGTAACACCCGGGACGGAGCGCCAGTCCATCGCAGGGCGAACACACACACACTCATACACACACATACATATAGAGCAATTCAGTGTCTCCAATTAACCTGACTGCATGTTTTTGGACTGTGGGAAAAAAACGGCGCTCCTGGAGGAAACCCACACAGACACGAGGCGAACATGCAAACTCCACACAGAAAGGACCCTTACCGCCCCGCCTGGGGATCGAACTCAGGACCTCCTTGCTGTAAGGCGACAGTGCTACCCACTTAGCCACCCTGCCGCCCTGCCGCCCTAAATGAATTATCATTGATTTTTAATTTGTATAAAGATGTACAAGTGTCATTTATTTGCAAAGTTGGGCTTGTCAGTGACAGGAGGGAGATGTTAGCCGGCATGCTGGCGGGTTCAAATGGCCTGAGACTAACTGTGTTAGCTTAGTAAGCAAAAACTGCAGTAATGTCATTGCCCAAATCGCTAAGTAGTGCGTCTAAATAATCTGCCTTATGAGTTTGATCCTCTATAGGTAGGCAGCTGCCGAAGTAGGCAGTAGGCAGCAAGGAAGGTCACTAGGTTTTGGGACAGACCCAATGTGTGTGTATGTGTGTGTTTCTTCTCTTACTTTATATTTCTGTAACCACTGAATTTTCATCGTCTTCATTTGCAGTCAGTAGTGACACCTTGAAATAAAGACAGCTTGAAAAATGGCAACTATCAAACCTCAAATGTCAAACTATCATAATGCCTGTGAAAAGCCTGCAAACCACACATTGAGTGGATATAGCCTATGGGTGTGTTCGAAAACCTAGTGAGCCCTCTACATAGACAGCATTTTATGGATTTGGTTAAATGGTCTCTGAATGCTATTGACACCATCTTCTCAACGAGGAGTTCGGGTTCGGGGGAACCCACATGCCCCGGCGGAACGCAGATGGACTCGTGGGCGAAGTGGAGAGTCGTGTGCCTGGCACCTCTTTCGTTAGAGGACATAGAAGATGTTTACCTATTCTGAACTTTGTGATTGTGTGGTTTTTGCTGATTGGATTAGGCTTTACTCTGCTGTATCGGGAAATTAAAAGAGTTGGGTCAGTTGTCAAGGGTCCCCAGAAACTGCCCAATTTGATTGATATGATGGGCAAAGCCGTCGGAACTCAGACTGTGACTATGAATCGCAATATGGAATTTATCTTGGAGAAACTAGAGGCTTTGCAAAGGGATTTGAATCAGAGACCGAATCAATCGCAGAGCATGTGTTAAGGAAATTTTTAACCGTCATTTCTGCTCTTTGGCTTTCCCTGCTATCAGCATGGCCTCGCTGATAAGGAAATTCCTCCGGAAGATCTGCGCTAAGGGTCATCTCACCCTCCCTCCCCTGTTCTATGTATGTTGACTGTTTTCATTCTGGGCAGCAACTGCTGTGTCGCCATCTTATCGCGAACTTTGTACAGACTTTTTGCAGGAATGAAAGAACTGACATTTTCCCAACCCATCACCCGACGCCTTCCAAACTTCTTAGCTTAATCCCACTAATACGGCAGGACGGGTCTGCAGTGCGCGCCGGCATACTGGCTGCGGATCGCTGGGGCTGCTTGTCGTAGTTTGGTTACTTTCCTATCCCTACATCCCTAACCCGTGGCTCGTTGTGTGACTATGTTATGTTCTTATGTTTACATGTGCTTGTGTGCTGTAAGGAGCTTTTTTTCATGTTACCATAGTGTGCTCCTTAGGGAGCACAATGTGGTTGCTGTTTTTTTTTTTTTTTCTCCTAATGTGTTACCATTTCTTGTTTAACGATGTGAATTTCCCCATTGTGGGACTAATAAAGGATTATCTGATTTTACGTCATCCTACACGCTCTCACAAGAAGGAGGCTGTTCGAAATCCTAGATACCTTAATATGTTCACTAGTAAGGTATTTTTAAATTTAAACGGTATTTTGACGGAATAATGAGGTAGCATTCGATGCTGCCTTAGCGGTGGAGGCAATCCCAGCATTCAGTGCGGCACTACTTTTCTCACAAAAAATGACAAATATGGTGGATGAATGCAGAGCAACGAATGGAGTTCTTTATAAATGTAAATACATTTTGATGAATTTTTCATTTGTATGAAGGTGTACAAGTGTCATTTATGTGCAAATTCGGGCTTGTTAGCGACAGGAGGGAGATGTTAGCTGGCATGCTAGCGGGTTGTGTTGCCTCAGCCTATTGGTTTGAATGGCCTGAGACCTAACTGTGTTAGCTTATGCCAAGTTCACACTACACGACTTTCCAAGTCGTCAGGTCGCGGTACAGTTCACACTACACAACTGGATCTCTTGTAATCGGGAGTCTTTCAAGTTGGTGTGGCTTTCACACTACACGACTGATCGGCGATAGGGGGTTTCACACTACACGATCCATCACCAACTGGAATCGCAGGCGAGCTTCTCTGGTCTCCCAAACTACGTTTTGTCACGAAAACACACGTGAGAAGTGACGAGGTGTTTAATGATACCACGTCCAAAAATGCACTTGAGTGGATTTGGCATGGATTGTTCTATAGTGAGTTCAGTGTAGTGAGTAAATATTTTTTGCAATGCAACGTTGGTGTTATGTTTTGTAGAGAACGATAAGGTCAAAAACACTGTAAAATGTGTGTGTGCCGATGTATTCTGATATAAACTATATTACGCCCCTGTCCCACCTTTTTACAATGCCTCCCCTGTGTTTCCCCTCACCCTGTATCTTGCGTTCTCATTGGCTGTTCGACATAGCACTCATTGCCAGTCGGGCAACTCGGATCCAAATATCTGGCAAGCTAGATATCTCTCTTCAGGGTCGAGTTGTTGAGTAGTTCATTCATAGCGATCGAGAGCCGAGTTTCGATCGCCGAGCGAACGCAGAGTTGCTCCTGAGCTGGGAAATCTAGCGCAGACCAGTCGCGGAACAAAAATCAGGGCAAAAATCGTGTAGTGTGAACTAGGCAAAGTAAGCAAAAACTGCGGTGACCGTAATCTCTGTAGAGAGTCTGAATAATCTGCCTTATAAATTCAATGTCTTATTAGAATCCTCTCTACTGAAGCAGCTGCCTAGGTAGGCAGCAAGGTAGGTCACTAGGTTTTTGGACAGACCCAATGTGACTCTTTTCTTTATCCAAAAGAATTCTCTTGTCTGCCTTCACATGCATATGAACTTGAGTGTCATCCCATTCTTAATATGTCAGCCCACCCTTTGCAGCTATAACAGCTTCAACTCTTCTGGAAAGGTTTTCTACAAGGTTTAGGAGTGTGTTTATGTGAATTTTTGACCATTCTTCCAGAAGCGCATTTGTGAGGTCAGACACTGATGTTGGACGAGAAGGCCTGGCTCACAGTCTCCGCTCTAATTCATCCCAAAGGTGTTCTATCGGGTTGAGGTCAGGACTCTGTGCAAGCCAGTCAAGTTCTTCCACACCAAACTCACTCATCCATTACTTTATGGACCTTGCTTTGTGCACTGGTGCACAGTCATGTTGGAACAGGAAGGGGCCATCCCCAAACTGTTCCCACAAAGTTGGGAGCATGAAATTGTCCAAAATCTCTTGGTATGTTAAAGCATTAAGAGTTCCTTTCACTGGAACTAAGGGGCCGAACCCAACTCCTGAAAAACAACCACCAAACTTTACACCTGGCACAATGCAGTCAGACAAGTATCGTTCTCCTGGCAACCGCCAAAACCAGACTCGGCCATCTGATTGCCAGACAGAGAAGCGTGATTTGTCACTCCAGAGAACACGTCTCCACTGCTCTAGAGTCCAGTGGCGGTGTGCTTTACACCACTGCATCCGACGCTTTGCATTGTACTTGGTGATGTAAGGCTTGGATGCAGCTGCTCGGCCATGGAAACCCATTCCACGAATCTCTCTACGCACTGTTCTTGAGCTAATCTGAAGGCCACATAAAGTTTGGAGGTCTGTAGCAATTGACTCTGCAGAAAGTTGGCGACCTCTGCGCACTATGCACCTCAGCATCCGCTGACCCCGCTCTGTCATTTTACGTGGCCTACCACTTTGTGGCTGAGTTGCTGTCGTTCCCAATCGCTTCCGCTTTGTTATAATACCACTGACAGTTGACTGTGGAATATTTAGTAGTGAGGAAATTTCACCACTGGACTTGTTGCACAGGTGGCATCCTATCAGGGTACCAAAGAATTTACTGAGCTCTTGAGAGCGACCCATTCTTGCACAAATGTTTGTAGAAGCAGTCTTCATGCCTAGGTGCTTCGTTCTACCTACTACCTACCTACCTACTTATCTATCTATCAAACCTCAAATGTCAAACCCTCATAATGCCTGTGAAAAACCTACAAACCACGTTGAGTAAATATAGCTTATGTTTAGCTTTTGCTATCATTTTAATCACAGGTAGATGATTGTGAGTCACATTGGTGAAGGCGGTTGTGGATGTGCCGTGGAACTCCGTGAAAAGAGACCACAAAGCAGATCAAAGCAGATCATTCTGTTTGCATTTAATCACACGGACTGGACAAGTAAACAACAATGATGTCCGATCAGCAAATCCCTTTCATGCTGCTTAGGCCGTAAAAGATTTCAGAACAGATTCCGTGTAAATTTCCCCAAGGACATTTTTTAATCAGAATATAGAACATTTTCCATTTTGGGTTAATGAATCATATGAATTATAGCCACATTACAAATGGTAAGTCTTTGCAGGCTATTAGTTTGTTTCTTTAGGGGTCTAATAGAAGACATGCTTCATTTGGGATCCCATAGTGTCCCGCAGCAATACAGAATGAATTGCATTATTTCCAACAGCTGCCATTTTCTCGCATTCTTATCAGAAGCCTGCTAACATAATGCGGTGGGCTGAAGTTATTATTCCAGATCTCTCCCATTCCATCTTAGGAGGGGGGCGTTTTTAGTTATCTCAGCCGTTCCTTTTAAATTCTCTTTCATTACGAAGTGAAATGTGTACATCTCAGACATGTTGACACACAAAGCAGAAAGTGTAACTGTGGTTAATAAGATTTTATTTAATCTTTATTGTTTTTTTGTCATTAGGATTTCATTATATGCTTTCCATCTTTTTATAAATTAGTCATGTGATGCATGAATTCTAAAAGGTTTAATCTGCAGGCACGACCTCAAATAATTGATTTGCTGAGTTATTGATTCTTCCCTTATTTATGATGCACTCAATACACCTCAAATAACTTTTGGATAATATATTCTACTCTTGTTATAATAGAAAATAGAATAGAAATGTGTAAATCACAGATGCTGGCATATCATGACAATATATGTTTACATTTATGCCTAATTAAATACACTGTTCAGGCATAACATTACTAATATTGTGTTGGTCCCCCTTTTGCTGCCAAAACAGCCCTGACCCGTCGAGGCATGGACTCCACTAGACCCCTGAAAGTGTGCTGTGGTATCTGGCACCAAGATGTTAGCAGCAGATCCTTTAACTCCTGTAAGTTGTGAGGTGGGGCCTCCATGGATCGGACTTGTTTGTCCAGCACATCCTACAGATGCTCGATTGGATTGAGATCTGGGGAATTTGGAGGCCAAGTCAACACCTCAAACTCATTGTTGTGCTCCTCAAACCGTTCCTGAACCATTTTTGCTGCTGAAAGAGGCCATAGCCATCAGGAAATAACGTTTCCATGAAAGGGTGTACATGGTCTGCAACAATGCTTAGGTAGGTGGTACATGTCAAAGTAACATCCACATGGATGGCAGGACCCAAGGTTTCCCAGCAGAACATTGCCCAAAGCAACACACTGCCTCCGCCGGCTTCCCTTCTTCCCATAGTGCATCCTGGTGCCATGTGTTCCCCAGGTAAGGGACGCACACGCATCCGGCCATCCACGTGATGTAAAAGAACATGATTCATCAGACTAGGCCACCTTCTTCCATTGCTCCGTGGTCCAGTTCCGATGCTCACGTGCCCATTGTTGGTGCTTTCGGCGGTGGACAGGGGTCAGCATGGGCACCCTGATCTGCAGCTATGCAGCCTAATATACACTATATTGCCAAAAGTATTTGCTTGTCTGCCTTCACATGCATATGAACTTGAGTGACATCCTATTCTTAATCCATAGGGTTTAATATGATGTCGGCCCACCCTTTGCAGCTATAACAGCTTCAACTCTTCTGAGAAGGCTTTCTACAAGGTTTAGGAGTGTGTTTATGTGAATTTTTGACCATTCTTCCAGAAGCGCATTTGTGAGGTCAGACACTGATGTTGGACGAGAAGGCCTGGCTCACAGTCTCTGCTCTAATTCATCCCAAAGGTGTTCTATCGGGTTGAGGTCAGGCCAGTCTTTCACACCAAACTCACTCATCCATGTCTTTATGGACCTTGCTTTGTGCACTGGTTCGCAGTCTTGTTAAAACAGGAAGGGGCCATCCCCAAACTGTTCCCACAAAGTTGGGAGCATGAAATTGTCCAAAATCTCTTGGACCATAGAGCATTAAGAGTTCCTTTCACTGGAACTAAGGGGCCGAGCCCAACTCCTGAAAAACAACCCAACACCATAATCCCCCCTCCACCAAACTGTACTCTTGGCACAATGCAGTCAAACAAGTACCGTTCTCCTGGCAACCACCAAACCCAGACTCATCCATCGGATTGCCAGACGGAGAAGAGTGATTCGTCACTCCAGAGAACACATCTCCACTGCTCTAGAGACCAGTGAAGGCGTGCTTTACACCACTGCATCCGACACTTTGCATTGCGCTTGGTGATGTAAGGCTTGGATGCGACTGTTTGGCCATGGAAACCCATTCCATGAAGTTTGGAGGTTTTTTGATTATAAAAAATGGAAGAACAACTGCAGTATCTTATTTAAAAAAATGTAATGTCTCAGGTGGGGAACTAAAAAAAATTTGTTATATAAAATAAATTTGGTATTTTTTCATAATCTATTTATAAGTAACATATTCAAAATTGGTACAAGCACTCAAAATCAAACATAGTAAAAAGTATCCAAATTCAAGAAGTAACAGACAGACGAGAAAACATCAAATTTTTTTATGTCTCATATTGGCTGTCATTGGCTGCATACATACTGATAAGCTATATGAGTTCACGTGTTGTAATATGATACAACTTTATATAAAGGTTTCACACTCTGGGCTTAAATAACCATTTTTAAGCATGATCTTTGCATAATGTTAAATATATTAAGAGAATCCATGAAGACCTTATTTTATAGTTAACTTGTTTACAGTCACAAATATCCAAAATACAGAACATCCATTTAATAAGTGCATATAAGTTTGAATAACTTAAGCATAAAAAGTTTTAATATAACACCTTTTATAACCCTGTAGCATTACTTTACATATATTGTATGAAATGCAAGTCCTGGTAACCTTGATAAGTAATACCAAGTTCACATTACAAGACTATCCAGTTGTTTAGATCGCTGTACAGTTCACACTACATGATTGGGTCTCTTGTAATCAAGAGTCTTTAAAGTTGTTTTGGTTTTCACACTACACTACTGATCAGCGATAGGGGGTCACATACTACACAATCTATCAGAAGGAATCACTGTCTGGTCTCCCAAACTACCTTTTTTTACGAAAACACATGCAAGAAGAAACCAATCAAAGTTGTTTGTGTGCTGATGTGCAGCATTAATACAGGGAGGAAAAATAAATGAATCTGAGTGGATTTGGCAACGCGACCAGCAGGGATCATCTGTTCTGTAGTGAGTTGGATGTAAATAAATGTTTTTTTGCAATGCAGCATTGGTATTAGGGTTTGGCGTCGACGATAAGATCACAACAACTGTAAAGCTTGTGTGTGTGCCGATGTATTCTGATAGAAACTATATTATGCCCCTGTCCAACGTTTTTACACCCCTCCCCTGGGTTTCCCCTCACCCCGTATCTTGCGTTCTCATTGGCTGTAGTTCGACATAGCACTCGCTGCCACTCGCAACCTCGCTCGCAGCCTTTCACACTACATGATTATGAGTCGCCGACTGATCCAGATATTTAACATGCTAGATATTTTTTTGAGTCGCCGATCCGAGTCATTGAACAGTTCACACATAGTGTTCGAGAGCTAAGTTTTGATCCTCGAGTGAACGCGAGTTGCTTCTGAGCTGACAGATCTAGCGGTGACTTGTCAGCGAGTGAAAATCAGGGCAAAAATCGTGTAGTGTGAACTAGGCATAATGTGTTTCACAACATCTCTTTTTTTTCTAATAGAAAAAGAAGAATGCCTTTATTTGTCATATATACAGTGTATCACAAAAGTGAGTACACCCCTCACATTTCTGCAAATATTTCATTATATCTTTTCATGGGACAACACTATAGACATGAAACTTGGATATAACTTAGATTAGTCAGTGTACAGCTTGTATAGCAGTGTAGATTTACTGTCTTCTGAAAATAACTCAACACACAGCCATTAATGTCTAAATAGCTGGCAACATAAGTGAGTACACCCCACAGTGAACATGTCCAAATTGTGCCCAAAGTGTCAATATTTTGTGTGACCACCATTATTATCCAGCACTGCCTTAACCCTCCTGGGCATGGAATTCACCAGAGCTGCACAGGTTGCTACTGGAATCCTCTTCCACTCCTCCATGATGACATCACGGAGCTGGTGGATGTTAGACACCTTGAACTCCTCCACCTTCCACTTGAGGATGCGCCACAGGTGCTCAATTGGGTTTAGTCCATCACCTTTACCTTCAGCTTCCTCAGCAAGGCAGTTGTCATCTTGGAGGTTGTGTTTGGGGTCGTTATCCTGTTGGAAAACTGCCATGAGGCCCAGTTTTCGAAGGGAAGGGATCATGCTCTGTTTCAGAATGTCACAGTACATGTTGGAATTCATGTTTCCCTCAATGAACTGCAGCTCCCCAGTGCCAGCAACACTCATGCAGCCCAAGACCATGATGCTACCACCACCATGCTTGACTGTAGGCAAGATACAGTTGTCTTGGTACTTCTCACCAGGGCGCCGCCACACATGCTGGACACCATCTGAGCCAAACAAGTTTATCTTGGTCTCGTCAGACCACAGGGCATTCCAGTAATCCATGTTCTTGGACTGCTTGTTTTCAGCAAACTGTTTGCTGGCTTTCTTGTGCGTCAGCTTCCTTCTGGGATGACGACCATGCAGACCGAGTTGATGCAGTGTGCAGCGTATGGTCTGAGCACTGACAGGCTGACCTCCCACGTCTTCAACCTCTGCAGCAATGCTGGCAGCACTCATGTGTCTATTTTTTAAAGCCAACCTCTGGATATGACGCCGAACACGTGGACTCAACTTCTTTGGTCGACCCTGGCGAAGCCTGTTCCGAGTGGAACCTGTCCTGGAAAACCGCTGTATGACCTTGGCCACCATGCTGTAGCTCAGTTTCAGGGTGTTAGCAATCTTCTTATAGCCCAGGCCATCTTTGTGGAGAGCAACAATTCTATTTCTCACATCCTCAGAGAGTTCTTTGCCATGAGGTGCCATGTTGAATATCCAGTGGCCAGTATGAGAGAATTGTACCCAAAACACCACATTTTACAGCCCTTCTCCCCATTTACACCTGGGACCTTGACACATGACACCAGGGAGGGACAACGACACATTTGGGCACAATTTGGACACAATTTGGACATGTTCACTGTGGGGTGTACTCACTTATGTTGCCAGCTATTTAGACATTAATGGCTGTGTGTTGAGTTATTTTCAGAAGACAGTAAATCTACACTGCTGTACAAGCTGTACACTGACTACTCTAAGTTATATCCAAGTTTCATGTCTATAGTGTTGTCCCATGAAAAGATATAATGAAATATTTGCAGAAATGTGAGGGGTGTACTCACTTTTGTGATACACTGTACATGTGTACAGAGTAATGAATTTTTTTTTTTTTTTGCATATCCCACCTTGGGATCAGAGCGCAGGGTCAGCTATTGCACACTGCCCCTGGAGCAGACAGGGTTAAGGACCTTGCTCAAGGGCCCAACAGTGGCTGCATAGCAGAGCCTGGATTTGAACCAACAATCTTTTAACTGATAGCCCAAAGCTCTACCCACTAGGCTACCACTGTCCCTGTAGTAGTTTAATTAAAATAGTTTAATTACATTAGATAAAACCCATTAATCAGATGAAATATGGCAAACCTATTTCACATTCTCACATTTTAGACTACAGATTTATTTGGTTCAAGCTATCAAAATATAGTTCTACTCTAATGCGTGCAGGTCCACTATGGCAGACATCTCAAAGCAGATCACCAGTCTTTATAATCCCCATCATCCAAACAAAAAGCTTAGATTCTGTCTCACACAAAGATCCTGAATACAAAGAATTCACATTTTTAGAGGCAATGAAGTCTGACAAACCATAACTCATTTCGCCTGAATAGTTCAGCCGTGGCAAATAACCCATCTTCGCTTGTGTAAGTCATCATCGTCTGCGAGAGGCTTCACACAGCCAGGGCATCATCATAAACATCATTCTGCGCTCTTGTTTTTGGATCAAAGTGGCCACTCACTGACTTGAATGGGAGTAGATTGCAGGCTGATTGCTTAAATAAAACATGAAGTATATAATGAACGTATTCAAAATCTAGCGACGTTAAATCCCATGCATAGCGGAGGGCACTGATTAAACCGTGCCTGTTTGGCATTTGGATAATGAACAAACACTGTAGAGGAATGGCAACCATTAACCTTTCATCATGCTTTGCCATTGAAATAACTCGGATTTTAATTTGCTTCAAAGAATGAGGACAGACAGGAGTTTTCTAGAAAGTGAACTTTCCTAGTGTAAGCTTTCAACAAAACAATAAAATGAAAAATATACATTTATTATATCTATAACATTAAAACCACCTTCTTGTTTCTACACTCACTGTCCATTTTATCAGCTCCACTTACCATATAGAAGCACTTTGTAGTTCTAAAATTACTGACTGTAGTCCATCTGTTTCTCTGCATTTGTTAGCCTCCTTTCATGCTGTTCTTCAATGGTCAGGACTCTCCCAGGTCCACCACAGAGCAGGTGGTGGATCATTCTCAGCACTGCAGTGACACTGACATGGTGGTGGTGTGTTAGTGTGTGTTGTGCTGGTATGAGTGGATCAGACACAGCAGCGCTGATGGAGTTTTTAAACACCTCTACAAGGTGGACCAACTGGGTAGGAGTGTTTAATAGAGTGGACAGTGAGTGGACACGGTATTTAAAAAACTCCAGCAATGCTGCTGTGTCTGTATCATACCAGCACAACACACACTAACACACCACCACCATGTCAGTGTCACTGCAGTGCTGAGAATCATCCACCACCCAAATAATACCTACACTGTGGTGGTCCTGGGAGAGTCCTGACCATTAAAGAACAGCATGAAAGGGGGCTAACAAAGCATGAAGAGAAACAGATGGACTACAGTCAGTAATTGTAGCTACAAAGTGCTTCTATATGGTAAGTGGAGCTGATAAAATGGACAGTGAGAGTAGAAACAAGGAGGTGCTTTTAATGTTATGGCTGATCAGTGTGCAGCATATGAAGACAGACTCTTATAGTTGGGTTAGAAATACAAAAATACACCTCCCAAAGATGAGATTAGCAAATAACTGGAAGATAATGAGAACAGAGAACAGCAATGCCTAGAAGCCACCTTGAATAATAATAATATTTGTTTATTAGTGAGTTTACTTTCAGTAGCACTATAAGCAATTGTTTTCTAGAGCATTAATAATCTTTTCACAACATCATATTAGAAATAGGATAATGAACTGGGAAATGAACAGAAGTAGTTGACAGAGATTTAAATTGCATTCTGTATTTAGATTGGAGGATGTTAACCCTGATCTGATCATGACTGCTGCTCTGCTCTGAGGAGCTGGACCATGGCAGGCAGCAGGAACATCATGAGGCAGGTATTTGAAACCTCAACTGAGCAGTATATGGGAATAAGACTGTTTATAGTAACTTATAGATAAAATAAAACACACAGATATTCATTATGCTCATCTTAATGTAGCATCTTCTGTAGCAGTTTTTGGATTTATGAAAAATAATCTACAGACTAAGTCAAAAGTTCACATACACATGTAAAGGATGTGTATGTAATTTTGTAATGTTCTGTTTATATAAATAAATAAAACCTATGTTTAAGCATTTTTCTTTTAATTATAGGTTTAAAGTCTTAAGGTTTTCAAAAATCTGTTTGCTTGCTTTACTGTGAAAAGTGTCACTTGTTTCAAACCTGTTATTGGTGGTTTGTGGATTTCATTAACCTTAAAAGTTTACAATTAGGGATTTCCTCACAACCACTGTTCCATATTCTTTAATGTACTGTATGTAATGAACTAGTCTTTTTTATATAGAATGTTGATATATACAAATCCATTTCCAAAAAGTTAAAACAGTACGTAAAATGCAAATACAACCCCAAATCAGAAAAAAGTTGGAACAGAATGGAAAATGCAAATAAAATGCAAAAATAAAAATGCAGTGTTCCTTACATTTACTTTGACATTTATTTAATTGCAGACAGTTTGAACCTGAGATATTTCATGTTTTGTCTGCTCAACTTCATTTCATTTGTTAATAAACCTCCATCCCTGCATTTCAGGCCTGCAACATATTCCAAAAAAAAAAGAAAAAAGTTGGCACAGGGGCAATTTAGTGCTAGTAATATGGTGAAAAAAAACTAAATAATGATGTGATTCCAAACAGGTGATGTAAACAGATGATTGTAATCATGGTTTGGTACAAAAGCAGCATCCAGGAAAGGCTGAGTCTTTGATGAGCAAAGATGATCAGAGGATCTCCAGTTTATCAACAAAGGTGTGAGAAAATGATTGAAATGTTTAAAAACAATGTACCTCAAAGCAAAATTATCCCTCTACAGTGCATAATATCATTAAACCATTCAAGGAATCAAGAGGAATTTCAGTGCGTAAAGGCCAAGGGTGCAAGCTTAGGCTGAACGCCTGTGTTCTTCGATCCCTCAGACGGCACCGCATCAAGAACCGCCACTCAACAATAGCTGATATAACCACATGGGTGAGGGATTACTTTGTCAAACCTTTGTTAAGCACTACAATACAGAGTTACATGCACAAATGCCACTTAAAACTTTACTGTGCAAAAAAAGAAGACTTATGTTAACCATGTAAAGAAACGGCGTCGACTTCTCTGGGCTCAGAGGCATCTAGGATGAACCATCACACAGTGGAAAGCCAGGGTCTGTCCTGGTATGTTTTAGTGCCTTTGGCAATGGTCATTTACAATTCTGTGATGGCAGCATTAATGCAGAAAAGTACATTGAGATCTTAGAGCAACATGTGCTGCCTTCAAGACGTCATCTTTTCCAGGGACGTTCATGCATTTTTCAACAAGACAATGCAAAACCACATGCTGCACACATTACAAAGGCATGGCTGTGGAAGAAGAAGGTACGGGTACTGGACTGGCCTGCCTGCAGTTCTGACCTGTCCCCAATAGAGAATGTGTGGAGCAATTTGAAACAAACAATGTGACACTGATGACACCGTACTGTTGCACATCTTAAGACGTGTTTGCAGGAAGAATGGGACAAAGTAAAAGCTGAAACATTAAATCACTTGGACTCCTCGGTGCCAAAACGTCTTTTAAGTGTGGTGAAAAGGAATAGCAACATTACAAAGTGGTAAGTGCTTTACTGTACCGAACTTTTTTTGGAATGTGTTGCAGGCCTGAAATGCAGGAATGGATCTTTATTAATAAATGTAATGAAGTTGAGCAGAAAAAACACGAAATATCTCAGGTTCCTCCTGTCTGCAGTCAAATAAAAGTCAAAGTGAATGTAAGAAACTCTGTGTTTTTATGATTTGGGGTTGTAAAAAGAGAGAGCAATTATTTGTGAAATCACTATTTATAAAATGATTTTTATAAGTGATATATAAAACAAATTCTTGGTGAAACATATATAATTGATAAAAAGAAAAACAGAAAGGACTTGTTACAGCCACCGTTTTTTTACATCCTACGATCTGTGTTTAGTTTTTGTATTCCTTTGCCAAACCTAATATGTAATTATTTGCACTATTTTACTCTTCCAGAAATAAAACGCATGAAAGACAAAGCTAATAAGAATAATTATGTCATGCCTCTGTTAGCTCTACTGTTATTTAGAAGAGACATATTGTCAACACTCTGTGACCACCTGAAGGGAAGAGAATCTACATGATGTGTCTAACTAGCAGCAGGTTGCAATTAATTGAGACCGTACCCTTATTATTTTGCTCGTTTGCCGAAACCGGTTGTCAAGTTATTGCTAATGAGCTGCCAAGGTCGTTGGCTAATGTTGCTGAACACTGCTTAAATTCAATGCATGGGGGGAAGCCAAGCCTTGTTTAAGAGTTGTTTATATTTTTAAAAGTGTAAAATATACAGTTTTAAAAATGACACTAATCAATTTTTGATTTTATCTGTGAAAGGAAGGTTGCTGGTTTGAGCCTTATCACTGGTCAGTCGCCAGTGATGGGTTCTTGAGTTATGACCTTAAGCATGTGCTTAATTTTATGGACCCCGTTTTTCAAAAATCACTGCTTTCACAGATTTTTTAAGAAAAGAGCCACATTTTACGTCACTCGTTAAATTACGCTTATAAATTAAATTATAGAATAAATACATAGAAGCTACAATACACAGCACAGCTACCTTAATAGTTGAATGTAAACCTAGAACATCCAGCGACGGTGTGAAGCTCCGTCTTAACCCTTTGATGCACAAGCTAAGCAAACCCCTTCTAATGCACAACATGGGTCAAAAATGACCCATATTCATCCATTCAAGAATATTTTCATATGCACATTTGTCAGTTATTCATGTATTTGCTGTCTTAGCTAATAAAAGCTATCTATACTAGAATATGTGAACAGCTAGCAAGCAAATAGTATTGGACATATTCAAGATTCAAGGGCCTAATCTTTGGTTGTCTTTCAAAAGATCAGTAAATATGTTTTTGACTACAAACACTTACAAATGTCAGTAGTTTCTGTCAAATTCCATAGTAAATACATAAGGGTCATTTTTGACCCATGTTGTGCATTAGAAGGGTAGTGATACAAAAATGATTTTTATTAAGAAAGCAAAAAATATAAAACTGAAATAAGGATTTGTGATGATCAAAAACAAGTTAATTGAAAAATTCATGGAAGCTTGAATGACGAAATTAATTTATTGCAAAGATATAGAAAATAAAAACTCAGTTGGGTCACTTTTGACCCAGGTTGTGCATCAAAGGGTTTAAGACGAAAATACTCGTCCATGTTTTGACACCCCTATCCACATCTTGGACATTTTGACTAAACCGATTGCTAACTGAATTGCTGTAGGATTACTGTTGTGCCAGATTTTTCTGTGGTGTAGTGTGCTGACATTGTTTGATGTATGTGGTTACATATTGAGTGCAATTTGTCCCTTTGGGGATTCCATAGTCAATACAAAAGTGTGCTTCTCTACACACGTGATCATCTCTCTGTAGTCTGTGCTGCGCCCCAAAATAACAAGATAGTAAAGTATTAAGCTCTGAATAGTCTGTCTGTGTACAGTTTATTTCTTACTTTATTAACTCTAAGTTACACTTAGACTGCCTCACAGTGCAAATGAACTAGTAAACGTGAGAGATGGGGACTCGAGTCTGTGTAAGTCGCACACATAGCGACTTCAGACTTGACTCGGACTCGTTTCAAATGACTTGGACTCGACTCATGACTCGCATTAGTATATATACCCGCAAAGCACGCAATGGGTAAATGTTACAGCCAGCTTCCGGCGTACTGATGAAGTGTCGCTCCCTACTTCCTATGCAATTTGAAGTTCACTTCATTTGAACATTTTCGTTACCTTTGGATTGGAATCTCACTTAAACTGGTAGAATACCCTATGTAGTGCACTTCACAGGAACAACTGGGGTGAATGGAACGCTCCTATAGAACTGGCGCTAATGGTTGAAAGAGCGCTTTCTGAACCAATCAGACCTTCTGATTTTAATTTTACTAAGAAATGCTGTTATTTGCATTTATTCAGTTTTGTCACAAAATTTGGAGGTTTTTAATTATAAGCACATTTACTAAATAACGAATTACAGTGTATCACAAAAGTGAGTACACCCCTCACATTTCTGCAAATATTTTATTATATCTTTTCATGGGACAACACTATAGACATGAAACTTGGATATAACTTAGAGTAGTCAGTGTACAGCTTGTATAGCAGTGTAGATTTACTGTCTTCTGAAAATAACTCAACACACAGCCATTAATGTCTAAATGGCTGGCAACATACAGTAAGTGAGTACACCCCACAGTGAACATGTCCAAATTGTGCCCAAATGTGTCAATATTTTGTGTGACCACCATTATTATCCAGCACTGCCTTAACCCTCCTGGGCATGGAATTCACCAGAGCTGCACAGGTTGCTACTGGAATCCTCTTCCACTCCTCCATGATGACATCACGGAGCTGGTGGATGTTAGACACCTTGAACTCCTCCACCTTCCACTTGAGGATGCGCCACAGGTGCTCAATTGGGTTTAGTCCATCACCTTTACCTTCAGCTTCCTCAGCAAGGCAGTTGTCATCTTGGAGGTTGTGTTTGGGGTCGTTATCCTGTTGGAAAACTGCCATGAGGCCCAGTTTTCGAAGGGAGGGGATCATGCTCTGTTTCAGAATGTCACAGTACATGTTGGAATTCATGTTTCCCTCAATGAACTGCAGCTCCCCAGTGCCAGCAACACTCATGCAGCCCAAGACCATGATGCTACCACCACCATGCTTGACTGTAGGCAAGATACAGTTGTCTTGGTACTTCTCACCAGGGCGCCGCCACACATGCTGGACACCATCTGAGCCAAACAAGTTTATCTTGGTCTCGTCAGACCACAGGGCATTCCAGTAATCCATGTTCTTGGACTGCTTGTTTTCAGCAAACTGTTTGCGGGCTTTCTTGTGCGTCAGCTTCCTTCTGGGATGACGACCATGCAGACCAAGTTGATGCAGTGTGCGGCGTATGGTCTGAGCACTGACAGGCTGACCTCCCACGTCTTCAACCTCTGCAGCAATGCTGGCTGCACTCATGTGTCTATTTTTTAAAGCCAACCTCTGGATATGACGCCGAACACGTGGACTCAACTTCTTTGGTCGACCCTGGCGAAGCCTGTTCCGAGTGGAACCTGTCCTGGAAAACCGCTGTATGACCTTGGCCACCATGCTGTAGCTCAGTTTCAGGGTGTTAGCAATCTTCTTATAGCCCAGGCCATCTTTGTGGAGAGCAACAATTCTATTTCTCACATCCTCAGAGAGTTCTTTGCCATGAGGTGCCATGTTGAATATCCAGTGGCCAGTATGAGAGAATTGTACCCAAAACACCAAATTTAACAGCCCTGCTCCCCATTTACACCTGGGACCTTGACACATGACACCAGGGAGGGACAACGACACATTTGGGCACAATTTGGACATGTTCACTGTGGGGTGTACTCACTTATGTTGCCAGCTATTTAGACATTAATGGCTGTGTGTTGAGTTATTTTCAGAAGACAGTAAATCTACACTGCTATACAAGCTGTACACTGACTACTGTAAGTTATATCCAAGTTTCATGTCTATAGTGTTGTCCCATGAAAAGATATAATGAAATATTTGCAGAAATGTGAGGGGTGTACTCACTTTTGTGATACACTGTATATTCCTAATGGGACAACACACGGTTATAAATTTAATAGCATCTGGAAGAACATAAGCTAAGGTAAGCAGTGGTTATGATTTTTTATTTTTTTGCTGTGTTTTGGATTTTGGCTGCTGTGCCGTGATTTATCGCGCTCTTTTGTTTTGCAATGAAAACAAAACGTATCAGTTTAAGCTTTTAACTGGTACCTTCTTGTTATGGAAACTACATTCATTTGCACAATGACTGGGAAAGTAAAGAAACTAAGTAAAACGGCAAAATACAGTTGCTAATATGTTGTTGTTTTTTATCTGAACATATTATTTGTTTATTTCTGTAAATGTAAATGTAAATTTCTACACTACATTTCCTATATATGTTTTGTGTAGATTATATTGACTCATGACATGACTCGGACTCTAGTCTAAAGACTTGTGACTTGACTTGGACTCCACAGCAAAGTCTACTGTATATTACACAGGAAAAGGCTCATTTCATTGTATGTGACATGATTTTCACGGCCATGAATTAGGTAGGGCCTTAATCATTAATAATCAATTGATTTGGTAAAAAAATGCACAGTTGGGATGTTTGGGAAACTGATGTAACAGTAAAAATACTAACCAACTTAAGTGGTTAGTTATGTAAAATAAAATAAGTTTGGATATGATGCCTGCATCAAACTTGTGTTTGGGCAAATAAGAGGGCAAAATAACAAAGAAAAGTTGATGAATGTACAAGTTACACCATTTTAAAACACGGTCGATATTGATAAGTTGAGGTTCTTAATTGGGTAATAAAGAAAGATCCAGTAAAGGCTCAGTCATTACAAATAAGGATGGGTTATGGCTCTACATTTGCCAAATTTTGATTGAGAATTGTCAATCAGTTGAACACAAGATTTCTGATAATTTAGTTTTTTTTTACCATCACCTGTACTTTTGAAAAGAGTTACTACTTTTGGGTGCTTGAGATAGGCCATTCAACCTTGAACTCACTTTGAATATAAAAAAAATAAGTCATTTTTAAATGAGAAAGATATTTTACAAATGACTGTAGTCATTTCATATTTGTATTTTATATCTTGTCTTAACTCTTTCGGAATTGGGTTCATATTTTAATAATTAGAATGACCAGATCTGATGCACTTTACTTTTGAAATGTGTATAAATACAGTATCTTAATTGTAATCAGTTCATTTAATACACAGTTTGGAAGGTAATTGTCTTCTTGCACTGATAAATCTCACCTCATTAAAAAGTGCCTAAGGCAGGTCTGCAAAATTAGGAGGAATTAGCACAACGTTAAATGAAGGGTAGGTATGACCAACTTAAATAAAGTTTCTATTAATTAGTATCATAATGGAGACTGAAGACAGTAAATGTTATATCTAGTAACGGTGGGTTATTTAATACACTGATCAGTCATAACATTAAAACCACCTCCTTGTTTCTACACTCACTGTCCATTTTATCAGCTCCACTTACCATATAGAAGCACTTTGTAGTTCTACAATTACTGACTGTAGTCCATCTGTTTCTCTGGATGCTTTGTTAGCCCCATTTCATGCTGTCCTTCAATGGTCAGGACCCCCACAGGACCACCACAGAGCAGGTATTATTTAAGTTTTGGATCATTCTCAGCACTGCAGTGACACTGACATGGTGGTGGTGTGTTAGTGTGTGTTGTGCTGGTATGAGTGGAGCAGCGCTGCTGGAGTTTTTAAATACCGTGTCCACTCACTGTCCACTCTATTAAACACTCCTACCTAGTTGGTCCAGCTTGTAGATGTAAAGTCAGACACGATCGCTCATCTATTGCTGCTGTTTAAGCTGGTCATCCTCTAGACCTTCATCAGTGGTCACAGGACACTGCCCACTGGATGCTGTTGACTGGATATTTTTGGTTGGTGGACTATTCTCAGTCCAGCAGGAACAGTGAGGTGTTTAAAACTCCATCAACGCTGCTGTGTTTGATCCACTCATACCAGCACAACACACACTAATGCCAAGTTCACACTACACGACTTTCCAAGTCGTCAGGTCGCTGTACAGTTCACACTACACGACTGAATCTCTTGCACCCGGGAGTCTTTCAGTCGGTGTATATTTCACACTACACGACTGATCGGCGATAGGGGGTTTCACACTACACGATCCATCACCAACTGGAATCGCAGGCGAGCTTCTCTGGTCTCCTTTTTTTTCTTCTTTACAAAAACACACATGAGAAGTGACGAGGGGTTTAATGATACCACGTCCAAAAATGCACGTCAACAAGTAGCGAGTGATCAAAGTGTTTGTGGTCTGATGTGCAGCGTAAAATCAAAGAGGAAAAATACATGAATCTGAGTGGATTTGGCCACACTAACATTATATGGCTTGTTCTGTAGTAAAGTGGATGTTTATTAATAATTTTGTAATGCAGCGTGGGTGTTATGTTTTGTAGAGGACGATCAAATCAGAAATACTACGTGTGTGTGCCGGTGTATCCTGATATAAACTATATCCTCTTCTGCATTTCTCTTCACGCCGTATCCTGCGTTCTCATTTGCTGTTCGACATGTCACTCATTCCCAGTTGCCCATCTGAGATCAGATATCTGACGTGCTAGAAAACTCGATTCGGTCGCCGAGCGGTCGGCGAGCCGGTCGGGTCGAGTTGTTGGATAGTTCACACATAGCGACTGAGAGCCGAGTTTTGATCGCCGAGCAAACGCTGAGTTGCTCCCGACCCGGAAAATCAATCGCCGACCAGTCGCCGAGCGAAAATCAGGGCAAAAATCGTGTAGTGTGAACTAGGCATAACACACCACCACCATGTCAGTGTCACTGCAGTGCTGAGAATTATCCACCATCCAAATAATACCTACTCTGTAGTGGTCCTGGACATTGAAGAACAGCATGAAAGGGGGCTAACAAAGTATGGAGAGAAACAGATGGACTACAGTCAGTAATTGTAGAACTACAAAGTGCTTCCATATGGTAAGTGGAGCTGATAAAATGGACAGTGAGTGTAGAAACAAGGAGGTGGTTTTAATGTTATGACTGATTAGTGTATGTTATCAGTGCACTGTTGATTTATTTCACACTTTATTTAATTACTCTGTCAGACACACACTTTCTAAACCACTTATTCTAATCAGGGTCGCAGGGGGTGCTGGAGTCTATCCAAGATCTCGATGGTCGCAAGGATCACAGAAACACCTTGGACAGGGGGCCAGTCCATCACAGGGCAGACACACACACACAAACCTCCCAAACACACATCTAAGGGCAGTTTAGTATCTCCAATTAACTTGACTGCATATCTTTGGATGGTAGGAGGAAACTGGAGCTTCTGGAGGAAACCCACACAGATACAGACACACAGAGAACATGCAAACCCTGACCGCTCCCTCTGGGAATTAAACCCAGGACCTTCTTGCTGTGAGGCAACAGTGCTACCCACTGTGCTACCCATTTGATCAGGTTTAGTAGGAAAGTACGTTTGTTTCTAGTTGGCCAGGAGTCCTACAAAACTTGACCTTCTCTTTAAACGTAAGTGATGGATTTTGTTTTGTTCCCTATCAGTTTAAATGATCATTGCCTCTAGTGGTAGACTAATCCACCAGCACATTGTGAGAAGACTTCTCAGAAGAGAAAAAAGAGAGATCACATAGAGGTCACTCCATTTTAATACTGTTTGTTTTTTAAATGGAATGGAGTGTCCAACAAGAACATGGTCACAGGAGATTAATTCCAAATTTAAAAGAGAAAGAAATGTAAAACAAACAAGCTGCACTAGGCGTTAAATGCACTGAGTTAAAGAGATGTGTTTGTACAAACACACAGTATAACAGGTAATAACGTGTGGATATACACCGACCAGGCATGACATTATGACCACTGACAGGTGAAGTGAATAGCACTGATTATCTCTTCATCACGGCACCTGTTAGAGCAGCAAGTGAACATTTTATCCTCAAAGTCGATGTGTTAGAAGCAGGAAAAATTGACAAGCGTAAGGACTGGAGCGAGTTTCACAAGAGCCAAATTGTGATGGCTAGACGACTGGGTCAGAGCATCTCCAAAACTGCAGTTTTTGTGGGGTGTTCCTGGTCTGCAGTGGTCAGTATCTATCAAACTTAGTCTAAGGAGGGAACATTGGTAAACCGGCGACAGGGTCATGGGCGGCCAAGGCTCATGGATGCACATGGAGAGCGAAGGCTGGCCCGTGTGGTCCGATCCAACAGACAAGCTACTGTAGCTCAGATTGCTGAAGAAGTTAATGCTGGTTCTGATAGAAAGGTGTCAGAATACACAGTTGCGTATGGGGCTGCATAGCCGCAGACCAGTCAGGGTGCCCATGCTGACCCCTGTCCACACCCGAAAGCGGCAACAATGGGCACGTGAGCATCGGAACTGGACCACGGAGCAATGGAAGAAGGTGGCCTGGTCTGATGAATCACGTTTTCTTTTACATCACGTGGATGGCCGGGTGTGTGTGCGTCGCTTACCAGGGGAACACATGGCACCAGGATGCACTATGGGAAGAAAGCAAGCCGGTGGAGGCAGAGTGATGCTTTGGGCAATATTCTGCTGGGAAACCTTGGGTCCTGCCATCCATGTGAATGCTACTTTGACACGTACCACCTACCTAAGCATTGTTGCAGACCATGTACAACCTGTCATGGAAACGGTATTCCCTGATAGCTGTGGCCTCTTTTAGCAGGATAATGCACCCTGCCACAAAGCAAAAATGGTTCAGGAATGGTTTGAGGAGCACAACAACGAGTTTGAGATGGTCCAATCGAGCATCCGTGGGATGTGCTGGACAAACAAGTCCGATCCATGGAGGCCCCACCTCACAACTTACAGGAGTTAAAGAATCTGCTGCTAACATCTTGGTGTCAGATACCACAGCACACCTTTAGGGGTCTAGTGGAGTCCATGCCTCAATGGGTCAGGGCTGTTTTGGCAGCAAAAGGGAGACCAACACAATATTAGGAAGGTGGTCATAATGTTATGCCTATATTGTTTATTTAATTGCAGTTCAGACAGATGGTACTGAGAGATCTGATGTAGTCTGATCATGGTGTAATGATAATTCAGCAATTAATTTTGCCCTTTTGCAATCAGATTTGATTGTGCAGAAAGATAAAAGAGAAACAGACATTTACCAAGAGAGAAAGAGAGAGAGAGAAACATTTTTAGTCATGGGTGGTTTTATCAGTGTTTCCCATAGCAACATGACTGTTGTTGTTTCCTTTTCCACTAACAACAGAAAACATGATGAGAGTGTCAGTTAAACAATTATAGCTGCACTATATGGTCAAGAGTATTGTGGCGATTGGTCGGTTTATTGTTATAATAGACAGGGTGGTGTTCCCCTGCATGTGTCATTGGTCATGGCATCCCAGAATGCTGTGCGGACAAGGTCAAAGCATATATATATATATATATATATATATATATATATATATATATATATATATATACTGTATACAGTGTATCACAAAAGTGAGTACACCCCTCACATTTCTGCAGATATTTAAGTATATCTTTTCATGGGACAACACTGACAAAATGACACTTTGACACAATGAAAAGTAGTCTGTGTGCAGCTTATATAACAGTGTAAATTTATTCTTTCCTCAAAATAACTCAATATACAGCCATTAATGTCTAAACCACCGGCAACAAAAGTGAGTACACCCCTTAGTGAAAGTTCCTGAAGTGTCAATATTTTGTGTGGCCACCATTATTTTCCAGAACTGCCTTAACTCTCCTGGGCATGGAGTTTACCAGAGCTTCACAGGTTGCCACTGGAATGCTTTTCCACTCCTCCATGATGACATCACGGAGCTGGCGGATATTCGAGACTTTGCGCTCCTCCACCTTCCGCTTGAGGATGCCCCAAAGATGTTCTATTGGGTTTAGGTCTGGAGACATGCTTGGCCAGTCCATCACCTTTACCCTCAGCCTCTTCAATAAAGCAGTGGTCGTCTTAGAGGTGTGTTTGGGGTCATTATCATGCTGGAACACTGCCCTGCGACCCAGTTTCCGGAGGGAGGGGATCATGCTCTGCTTCAGTATTTCACAGTACATATTGGAGTTCATGTGTCCCTCAATGAAATGTAACTCCCCACACCTGCTGCACTCATGCAGCCCCAGACCATGGCATTCCCACCACCATGCTTGACTGTAGGCATGACACACTTATCTTTGTACTCCTCACCTGATTGCCGCCACACATGCTTGAGACCATCTGAACCAAACAAATTAAACTTGGTCTCATCAGACCATAGGACATGGTTCCAGTAATCCATGTCCTTTGTTGACATGTCTTCAGCAAACTGTTTGCGGGCTTTCTTGTGTAGAGACTTCAGAAGAGGCTTCCTTCTGGGGTGACAGCCATGCAGACCAATTTGATGTAGTGTGCGGCGTATGGTCTGAGCACTGACAGGCTGACCCCCCACCTTTTCAATCTCTGCAGCAATGCTGACAGCACTCCTGCGCCTATCTTTCAAAGACAGCAGTTGGATGTGATGCTGAGCACGTGCACTCAGCTTCTTTGGACGACCAACGCGAGGTCTGTTCTGAGTGGACCCTGCTCTTTTAAAACGCTGGATGATCTTGGCCACTGTGCTGCAGCTCAGTTTCAGGGTGTTGGCAATCTTCTTGTAGCCTTGGCCATCTTCATATAGCGCAACAATTCGTCTTTTAAGATCCTCAGAGAGTTCTTTGCCATGAGGTGCCATGTTGGAACTTTCAGTGACCAGTATGAGAGAGTGTGAGAGCTGTACTACTAAATTGAACACACCTGCTCCCTATGCACACCTGAGACCTAGTAACACTAACAAATCACATGACATTTTGGAGGGAAAATGACAAGCAGTGCTCAATTTGGACATTTAGGGGTGTAGTCTCTTAGGGGTGTACTCACTTTTGTTGCCGGTTGTTTAGACATTAATGGCTGTATATTGAGTTATTTTGAGGGAAGAATAAATTTACGCTGTTATATAAGCTGCACACAGACTACTTTTCATTGTGTCAAAGTGTCATTTTGTCAGTGTTGTCCCATGAAAAGATATACTTAAATATCTGCAGAAATGTGAGGGGTGTACTCACTTTTGTGATACACTGTATATACAAACAGTCACTCATTAATTTACATCTAGAGGGAATACAGAGACGAAAGTCCACCAACTAGTATTTAGGAGGCGATTGGAGGCTTAAGTACCTTGAGAAACTTGAAGCAGACACCTTGAAAACATTAAACACAGGTCCCCAGAACCAATGTTGTTATGTGGCACCCATCAGTTGTGTCACAAATGTTTACTGTACATATGCACACATACCAACTACAATAAATTCATATAATAAAGAAAAAAATAAATCCAAAAGAAATAATACATTCAACATATATAATAAATTAAATAATAAAATAATACATTATTAAATAAAAATAATACATTTAAGAGCCGCTCAGGTGGCGCAGCGGTTAAAACACATGCTAGAACACCAGAGCTGGGATCTCGAACACATCGTATCGAGTCTTAGCTCTGCCTGCCCGCTGGGCTGAGCGGCCACATGAACAACGATTGGCCTGTTGTTCATACAGGGGTGGGATATTAAGCCGAATAGGAACTCTCTCATAACTGATGCAATTACGACCTCTGCTGGCTGGTTGATGGCGCCTGCACAGGGGCGAGGAAGGAGTGCGTTAATTCGGGTGTGAGCCGCAGCTGATCTTGTCTAGTGTAGGTGACAAAATGCATACAGCTGCTGCCCACGTGTAAGAGGGGGCATGGGTAAGCTTCATTCTCCTCAATCAGAGACGGGGTCGGCATTAGTGGAGAGGAAGCATGACGCAATCGTGAAATTGGACACACTAAAGGTTGGGAGAAAAAGGGAAGAAAATGCATAAACAATATATATATATATATATATATATACAGGGGTTGGACAAAATAACTGAAACACCTCTCATTTTAGTGTGGTAGGTTTCATGGCTAAATTGGACCAGTCTGGTGGCCAATCTTCATTAATTGCACATTGCACCAGTAAGAGCAGAGTGTGAAGGTTCAATTAGCAGGGTAAGAGCACAGTTTTGCTCAAAATATTGCAATGCACACAACATTATGGGTGACATACCAGAGTTCAAAAGAGGACAAATTGTTGGTGCACGTCTTGCTGGCGCATCTGTGACCAAGACAGCAAGTCTTTGTGATGTATCAAGAGCCACGGTATCCAGGGTAATGTCAGCATACCACCAAGAAGGACAAACCACATCCAACAGGATTAACTGTGGACGCAAGAGGAAGCTGTCTGAAAGGGATGTTCGGGTGCTAACCCGGATTGTATCCAAAAAACATAAAACCACGGCTGCCCAAATCACGGCAGAATTAAATGTGCACCTCAACTCTCCTGTTTCCACCAGAACTGTCCGTAGGGAGCTCCACAGGGTCAATATACACGGCCGGGCTGCTATAGCCAAACCTTTGGTCACTCGTGCCAATGCCAAACGTCGGTTTCAATGGTGCAAGGAGTGCAAATCTTGGGCTGTGGACAATGTGAAACATGTATTGTTCTCTGATGAGTCCACCTTTACTGTTTTCCCCACATCCGGGAGAGTTACGGTGTGGAGAAGCCCCAAAGAAGCGTACCACCCAGACTGTTGCATGCCCAGAGTGAAGCATGGGGGTGGATCAGTGATGGTTTGGGCTGCCATATCATGACATTCCCTTGGCCCAATACTTGTGCTAGATGGGCGCGTCACTGCCAAGGACTACCGAACCATTCTGGAGGACCATGTGCATCCAATGGCGGTGCCGTGTATCAGGATGACAATGCACCATACACACAGCAAGACTGGTGAAAGATTGGTTTGATGAACATGAAAGTGAAGTTGAACATCTCCCATGGCCTGCACAGTCACCAGATCTAAATATTATTGAGCCACTTTGGGGTGTTTTGGAGAAGCGAGTCAGGAAACGTTTTCCTCCACCAGCATCACGTAGTGACCTGGCCACTATCCTGCAAGAAGAATGGCTTAAAATCCCTCTGACCACTGTGCAGGACTTGTATATGTCATTTCCAAGACGAATTGACGCTGTATTGGCCGCAAAAGGAGGCCCTACACCATACTAATAAATTATTGTGGTCTAAAACCAGGTGTTTCAGTTATTTTGTCCAACCCCTGTATATATATATATATATATATATATACAGTGGGGCCAAAAAGTATTTAGTCAGCCACTGATTGTGCAAGTTCTCCTACTTAGAAAGATGAGAGAGGTCTGTAATTTTCATCATAGGTACACTTCAACTATGAGAGACAAAATGAGAAAAAAAAAATCCAGGAAATCACATTGTAGGATTTTTAAAGAATTTATTTGTAAATTATGGTGGAAAATAAGTATTTGGTCAATAACAAAAGTTCAACTCAATACTTTGTAACATAACCTTTGTTGGCAATGACAGAGGTCAAACGTTTCCTGTAAGTCTTCACCAGGTTTGTACACACTGTAGCTGGTATTTTGGCCCATTCCTCCATGCAGATCTCCTCTAGAGCAGTGATGTCGCTGGGCAACACGGACTCCACAAATTTTCTATGGGGTTGAGGTCTGGAGACTGGCTAGGCCACTCCAGGACCTTGAAATGCTTTTTACGGAGCCACTCCTTCGTTGCCCGAGTGGTGTGTTTGGGATCATTGTCATGCTGGAAGACCCAGCCACGTTCCATCTTCAATGCTCTCACTGATGGAAGGAGGTTTTGGCTTAAAATCTCACGATACATGGCCCCGTTCATTCTTCCCTTAACACGGATCAGTCGTCCTGTCCCCTTCGCAGAAAAACAGCCCCAAAGCATGATGTTTCCACCCCCATGCTTCACAGTAGGTATGGTGTTCTTGGGTTTTTCTTCTTCCTCCAAACACGACGAGTTGAGTTTTTACCAAAAAGTTCCATTTTGGTTTCATCTGACCACATGATATTCTCCCAATCCTCTTCTGGATCATCCATGTGCTCTCTGGCAAACATCAGATGGGCCTGGACATGTACTGGCTTAAGCAGGGGGACACGCCTGGCACTGCAGGATTTAAGTCCCTCTCGGCGTAGTGTGTTACTGTTGGTAGGCTTTGTTACTTTGGTCCCAGCTCTCTGCAGGTCATTCATCAGGTCCCTCCGTGTAGTTCTGGGATTTTTGCTCACCGTTCTCATGATCATTTTGACCCCACGGGATGAGATCTTGACCCCAAGTGAGATTATCAATGGTCTTGTATGTCTTCCATTTTCTTACAATTGCTCCCACAGTTGATTTATTCACACCAACCTGCTTGCCTATTGTAGATTTACTCTTCCCAGCCTGATGCAGGTTTACAATTTTCTTCCTGGTGTCCTTCGACAGCTCTTTGGTCTTGGCCATGGTTGAGTTTGGAGTCTGACTGTTTGAGGCTGTGGACAGGTGTCTTTTATACAGATAATGAGTTCAAACAGGTGCCATTAATACAGGTAACGAGTGAAGGACAGAAGAGCTTCTTAAAGAAGAAGTTACAGGTCTGTGAGAGCCAGAAATCTTGCTTGTTTGTTTTTGACCAAATACTTATTTTCCACCATAATTTACGAATAAATTCTTTAAAAATCCTACAATGTGATTTCCTGGATTTTTTTTTCTCATTTTGTCTCTCATAGTTGAAGTGTACCTATGATTAAAATTACAGACCTCTCATATATATAAATAATACATTTAATTATAAAATGAAATAAATAATAATACAATAATAAATAAATACATTTCAAATAAATAATAAATTAATTTGTCAGTTATTATTGAAATAATTTTATGGTGTAATTTGATGGTCATAGCAAATTAATTGTAACACCTAATCATCTACAGTATTATAAATATATACTTTTTAATAGAATACACTCTGGAAAGTCTGCCGTTAAAGCACTTTTTGAAAAACGTTTACCTTTACGTCCAAAGCAAACGGGGCAAACTTCTTATCACAAATTGATGTGATTTCACATTTAAAAAAGACAGCCTAATTGGGTCATACCTGGTGCACTGTGAAGGAGGCTGAAATGAAATCCCATACTCCAGAGAGTGCATGCTAACTTAAGATAAGCCTCTGCTGTGTGGATTCCACACCTTATCACAGGCTCGCAATAGGAGAGGCAGAATAAATAAACCAGGGATGTTTGTGAGGAAAAGTACGGGCATCACTGGGCTCTTAAATGTAATTTAACAACATGCTACTTTCTTTTAAAATGAGAACCATGACCGTAGCAACCGCACTGCAGGTTTCTACTATTTCTAACATATTCACACATTTAGCATGGTCACTCATAGCAAAATCAACAAATAGAATAAGCTTTTTTTTATATGCACTAAAGAGTGAGAGGGTTCTTGCATCAGAAAACAGTCTACAAGTGACCACAGTGATAAAGTGGCAAGGTCAGTAGTCTTTCCACAAAGTGTAAAAATTAGGGCTGTCGAAGTTAACGCGATAATAACGCATTAACGCGACCTCAATTTAACGCGATTAAAAAAAATAGTGCCGTTAACGCAGATTTTAGTTCATGTTGACACTTGACTGGTAGAACAAACGTTTTAATGTCGGACTTGCCACCGTTTTTCATTTGCGGTTTGTTAACATAATGTAACCGATCGTTGTAGTGATGCACTTGCATAATAAAGAAATAAATACACGCTATATTCACAAGTTGTCGGGAGCAGAACACTTTATTACACTTAATTAACTTCTTCTTCTGTACCGAATACCGGAAAGCTGAGTCGAGCACGTTAGTTCATGAACTATGGAAGCCCCAAAGGGTCAAAACACACTCACTTCGTGTAGAAACGTCCATCAAACCATCGTCACGATACAACCACAGACAAGTCTGATACAATAACTACGCCTTATCCCACCTAAAGCACCGCTGATCTACAATGTTTGCTGATGGAGAAATTCTAACCTACAATCTGACATTTACTGCCTAGTATGTGAGTGAATAAAACTCCCTTACAGTTTTCTCTTGTCCCAGCAGTTTTTAACATAAGTACATTTAGCATAAAATGTGTTCACCATTTTAATTGTAACATTTCACTTAAAAATCCTTGTTTTCTATAACATTTACACAGATTTTTTTTAATGCGATTAATCGCGATTAACTATATGAAATTCTGAGATTAATCGCGATTAAAATTTTTAATCGTTTGACAGCCCTAGTAAAAATGTATTAACCTAAAAATCCCAACAACACAGCTGAACATGATACACTTTACGCAGACTACCATGTTGCAACTATATACAAGTTTCATCACAATGCTCAGAATGGTCCACCCCCCGCCTAATCTTTTTTGATTGATACATGGGGTACAGATGCCTACCAAAAAATACAATGCAACGCAATTGTATACCCTGAATGCGTATCTGTATGGCAGGTGTAGCTTATAAGACTATCAATGAATGTACATAGCAGACAGGTAAACGTAAAAACAAAAGGTCAGTAAGTGCATATGGGCGGCATGGTGACTTGGTGGGTAGTACTGTTGCCTCACAGCAAGAAGGTCCTGGGTTTGATTCCCAGGTTAACTGTCCAGGGTCCTTTATGTGTCCTACCATTTGCTCAGTAAATTGTACCCACTGTGACACTGAAAAGAATAAAAAGGTGGTAAAACAGGCAAAGAATGAGTGCATATAGAACAAAAATGTAATGCAAAATGCAAAATAAAGACACAACAAATATTCATTCTCACATTGAAAAAGTGGCTGAAACAGGTATTTAATATTTATTGCATATAATCATTTGTGATGTACATACATTATGCTGCTTGACTTTGCATTTATAAAATCTTTACAAAGAACTTTGTACAGGCACAAATGTATACACTGATCAGATAACCACCTTCCTAATATTGTGTTGGTCCCCCTTTTGCTGCCAAAACAGCCCTGACCCGTCGAGGCATGGACTCCACTAGACCCCTGAAGGTGTGCTGTGGTGTTTAACTGGCATCAGATCCTTTAACTCCTGTAAGTTGTGAGGTGGGGCCTCCATGGATCGGACTTGTTTGTCCAGCACATTCCACAGATGCTCGATTGGATTGGAATCTGGGGAATTTGGAGGCCAAGTCAACACCTCAAACTCGTTGCTGTGCTCCTCAAACCATTCCTGAACCATTTTTGCTTTGTGGGCCAGCCTTTGCTCACGTGCATCAATGAGCCTTGGCCGCCCATGACCCTGTCATCGGTTTACCACTGATCCTTGCTTGGACCACTTTTGATAGATACTGACCACTGCAGATCGGGAATACTCCACAAGAGCTGCAGTTTTGGAGATGCTCTGACCCAGTCGTCTAGCCATCACAATTTGGCCCTTGTCAGACTCACTCAAATCTTTACGCTTGTACATTTTTCCTGCTTCTAACATCAACTTTGAGGATAAAATGTTCACTTGCTGCCTAATATATCCCACCTACTAACAGGTGCCGTGATGAAGAGATAGTGTTATTTACTATATACTTTATATACAGTATATACAGCAGTATGTGCAGTATACCACCTGATTTTATTCTAAAAGTTGTTGCTTTTAGTTGGGAAGATTTCACCCAACAAGTAACAATCATAATGAAGGTGAAAAAGCTTCTCAGTTCTCAGGAACAAAATTATTGAGCAACATTAAATAAAAAAAAACCATAAATCCATAACGAACACCATAAACATCCCTGTCAGTACAATTGCTTTGATAATCTGCAAATTAAAACCACTAATCATACCTTGACAGGTGCACCACACTCGATTTCCCAACATGCTCTTGGATTAATGATTAGGAAAGAAGTCGATGGAGGAGTTGTAGGATTATCTAAGTACTTGTTCCCATGTATTGTTTTATTTATGTAATGTTGTGCTACTGGCTATTTTCTGGATGATGAAATTGATTATTTAGTTTATTTAATAAATATAAATTAATTAGACTAGTTTTGATGAATTATGTGTCATCTACTTAAACTTGTATTGCTTATTATAGCTTTAAACTTTTAAAAAGTATTGTTATTGTGAATATTAATTAAAAGCTTATTTTCTGTATGATAAGTTTTTGTAAACATATGTTTGCCAGTAGAGTTATATTAACAAGGGCATCTAAACTGATTTCTTCTAATTTGGATTTTTATTTTCCCTCATTAACAAATTATTGTAACTAATACAAATGTGCCGTGTATAACAAGTTAAAGGGCTGGAGAATACAAAGCAGTGAATTTGAGACGATTCCTTTTTACAACCCCAAATCAGAAAAAAATTGGGACAGTATGGAAAATGTAAATAAAATAAAAATGCAGTGTTCCTTACATTTACTTTGACTTTTATTTGATTGCAGACAGTTTGAACCCAAGATATGTCACGTTTTATCTGCTCAACTTTAATTTAGGGCTAGTAATGAGGTGAGAAATAATTTTCTAAATAATGATACGATTTTAAACAGGTGATGTCAACAGGTGATTGTAATCATGGATTGGTACAAAAGCAGCATCCAGGAAAGGCTGAGTCTTTGATGAGCAAAGATGATCAGAGGATCTCCAGTTTGTCAACAAATGGTGAAAAAAAATTACCTCAAAGAAAGATTTAAAGAGATTTGCATATTTCTCCCTCTACAGTGCATAATATCATTAAACCAAATTTTAGGAATTTTAGTGTGTAAAGGCCAAGGGTGCAAGCTTAAGCTGAACGCCCGTGATCCTTGATCCCTCAGACGGCACTGCATCAAGAACCGCCACTCAACAATAGCTGATATAACCACATGGGTGAGGGATTACTTTGGCAAACCTTTGTTAAGCACTACAATACAGAGTTACATGCACAAATCCCACTTAAAACTTTACTGTGCAAAAAAAGAAGCCTTATGTTAATCATGTCCAGAAGCGGCTTTGACTTCTCTGGGCTCGGAGGCATCTAGGATGGAACATCACACAGTGGAAACATGTATTGTGGTCTTTTTTGGAAAAAAATAGACGCTGTGTGCTCCGGACCAAAGACAAAAAGGACCATCCAGACTGTTATCAGCAACAAGTCTAAAAGCCAGGGTCTGTCATGGTATGGGGCTGTGTCAGTGCCCTTGGCAAAGGTCATTAACACTTCTGTGATGGCAGCATTAACACAGAAAAGTACATTGAGATCTTAGAGCAACATGTGCTGCCTTCAAGGCGTCATCTTTTCCATGGACGTTCATGCATTTTTCCTGACCTGTCCCCAATAGAGAATGTGTGGAGAATTTTTAAAGGAAAAATGCGACAATGACGACCCCGTACTGTTACACATCTTAAGACGTGTTTGCAGGAAGAATGGGACAAAATAAAAGCTGAAACACTAAATCACTTGATCTCCTCGGTGCCAAAACGTCGTTCAAGTGTGGTGAAAAGGAATAGCAACATTACAAAGTGGTAAATGCTTTACCTTCCCAACTTTTTTGGAATGTGTTGCAGGTCTGAAATGCAGCAATGGATGTTTATTAATAAATTAAATGAAGTTGACCAGACAAAACATGAAATATCTCAGGTTCATCCTGTCTGCAATCAAATACAAGTCAAAGTAAATGTAAGAAACTTTTAGAACATTCAAAACTGCTGAAGTAATAAAAAAACAAATAGAAAATCTTTTTTCTTTCCATCTTTATTTTGGGGGGTGATCAGTATGCATTATAGACAGGAGGAAGACAGTGTGACAAACTGCTTTGGAAAATAGTAGCAAAGAACACAATTCTAATCTGATAAATGAAAGTAAGATGTTGGAAACAGCTGCTGAAATCTACACTTCAGCCCAGAAGAAATGAGAAGTCAGGAATATGTGGACATGACAGGAAAAAAGAGACTTTTTGAAAAGATTGTAGATCATGGATTGAAAAGTTATGAAGTGTAATAGAATGGATAGAAATTGAACCTCACTTTCACAGATAAATAGCATTTATAAACCCAAGCTACACTGCAAAAATTCATATTTTCAGAGAGTGCTGCTCTTCTATGGGGTGTCTTTAATGTTTTATTTTAGAGTTGTTTCTGAAACAATTTTTCTTCTCTTGTCCAGTTTGTATGTGTACATTATTAGCCACAGAAGTTTTGGAAGTGTCACAACTAACAAACATTTACTCAATTGTCAAAAGATCAGTTTAATCCCAGACATGTTGAGAGGCCAAGAGAGCATTCACATGACAAGCAGCATAACCACTTTTGTGCCGGCTGTGCCATTGTTTACTATGGAGTGTTGGCTACCAATTTTTGCGCTTGCTGTGGTGCTCAAAGTTCATCTGATTTAACCTTTTCAAAGCAGCTCCAATGAGATGAACTGTTTGCTATAACGCAGTGAAAATGGCAGTACAAACAATGCTTAATGTGAACAAAACTTAACGTGACTTATTGTACAAAAACAATTACAGAGGGATTGCATTAGTGGAGAGAACTCATGCGCAGTAATTTCGTGTTCCTGTGTCATCCTTTTAACACATTAAACCAGTGGTCCCCAACCACAGGGCTGGTCCGTGGGTCATTTATTACCCTAGGGAAGTGATAGCTCAGTGGTTAAGGTACTGGACTAGTAATCTAAAGGTTTAAGCCCCACCACCGCCAAGTCGCCACTGTTGGGCCCCTGAGCAAGGCCCTTAACCCTCAATTGCTCAAAATTGTGTTCAGTCATAACTGTAAGTCGCTTTGGATAAAAGCGTCTGCTAAATGCTGAAAATGTAAATGAAAATGTAAATGTATTGCCAGGCTGCACAGAAAGAATAAATAATTAGAGATCGCTACATCAGCAATGAAAACTCTACTTTTTTACGGGTGTTATTGTCCCCAATCACTCATAGGTGGGAGCAGCATCTCGTTGCCCCTGTCGGTCCGTGAAATTATATCTTATATAAAACCGATCCATGGTGCAAAAAAGGTTGGGGACCACTGCATTAAACCATGTTAAACTTTTTAACGATAAGCGTTTTAGACTCTCTGATTTTCACAATTTCTCAGAACCCTGAGCTATTAAACAAGTTTAAAAGTGAAACAGTGAGAAAAATCCAGCTAAACACAGATACATGCGGACGCTTTTAGAGTGAATTTGACGATTATTCCACACATATGCAGATTTGTGTCATAGTGCACTTTGATGACAAAGCGACGATTTTGGCAAGGTTTGTGGTTTTGCCACTTCTAATGTGAATGTGCCCTAAGGGATAGCAAATTTTCTCTCAAAGTAAGAATAGATAATTGTTGGATTTTACAGTTGATCAGTCATGATCAGTCACTCTTCCTTAAGCATACATATGGGGACTTCTTGATTCAGACGCGATTGTCGTGTCTCTTGATCTCCCCATATGTATGCTTAAGGAAGAGACGAAGAGCTCCGGGAAAACTGATCAAGATTGAACCCTGAGGTACTGCAGTGACTGATCATGACTGATCAGCTGTAAGATCTAACAATAATCTCTGACATATGTAAGTTTATTTGTATTGATTAATTGATTGATTTTTATTTAGATTGTTTTTCTGTTTTCTACCTTCCTGATACAACTTTCTTATTTTTATCCGGGCTTGGGACCGGCTAGGCTCAGACATTATCCACAAAAAAGCCCATAGTACTAGTGTTCTACATAGTTTGTTTGCTTGACCTTGTCAGACACTTTACTTGTTTGACTTGGGTAGCACTGACGCCTCACAGCAAGAAGGTCCTGGGTTCATTCCCAGGTGTAGCGGTCTGGTTCCTTTCTGTGTGGAGTTTGCATGTTCTCCCTGTGTCTGTGTGGGTTTCCTTCGGGAGCTCTGGCTTCTTCCCACAGTCCAAAGACATGTGGATTGGAGATGACTGTGTTTGACATTGAACTTGAACTGATGACCAAAGTCTCATTTACTGCATGATTGTAAAATAAGGCTGGATAAAATGATGTTTTATAATTTGGTTGTATTACAGCCACTATAAAATCTTTATATCTTTAATAATCTTTTCAATAGCAAGGAATCCGACTCCTCCAACAAGACCCTCCCAACCACATGCTGCCAAATCTGATTTAAAGCAGGGAAATATTTTCTCTCACCACAAAAGCATTTGCTTTAAAAGGTCTGGCCACATGTTGTGAAACGAAACAGGCCAGCAAACTAAACAGGTTGTCACTTGCCCTTGTGCTGATCCTATTGATTTACTGCTTCTCGCTCCTGCTGTCCTGGAGGGCACTGCCAGCTCTGAAAAAATAAAATAAAAATGCTCAAACACTTGACAGAAATGGACTTCTTGTGTGCCTACTAGCTCTCTTCTTTCCAATATATACACTGGTCAGCCATAACAATAAAACCACCTCCTTGTTTCTACACTCACTGTCCATTTTATCAGCTCCACTTACCATATAGAAGCACTGTGTAGTTCTACAATTACTGACTGTAGTCCATCTGTTTCTCTGCATGCTTTGTTAGCCCCCTTTTATGCTGTTCTTTAATGATCAGGACTCTCCCAGGACCACTACAGAGTAGGTATTATTTAGGTGCATTATTCTTAGCACTGCAGTGACAATGACATGGTGGTGGTGTGTTAGTGTGTGTTGTGCTGGTATGAGTGGATCAGACACAGCAGCGCTGCTGGAGTTTTTAAATACCGTGTCCACTCACTGTCCACTCTATTAGACAATCCTACCTAGTTGGTCCACCTTGTAGATGTAAAGTCTAAGACGATCGCTCATCAATTGCTGCTGTTTGAGCTGATCATCTTCTAGACCTTCATCAGTGGTCACAGGACGCTGACCACGGGGGCGCTGTTGGCTAGATATTTTTGGTTGGTGGACTATTCTCAGTCCAGCCGTGACAGTGAGGTGTTTAAAAACTCTATCAGCATTTCTGTCTTATGCACTCATACCAGCACAACACACACTAACACACCACCACCATGTCAGTGTCACTGCAGTGCTGAGAATGATCCACAACCTGAATAATACCTGCTCTGTAGTGGACCTGGGGGAGTCCTGACCATTGAAGAACTGCATGAAAGGGGACTAACAAAGCATGCAGAGAAACAGATGTACAGTCAGTAATTGTAGATCCACAAAGTGCTTCTATATGGTAAGTGGAGCTGATAAAATGGACAGTGAGTGTAGAAACAAGAAGGTGGTTTTAATGTTATGGCTGATCGATGTACGTATATATACATATTATTTAATATATCTTATATAATATATTTGTTCTAAAAAATTTAAGCTGACTATATATTTAGCTTACTTTCAAAATGATTCTGTGTAAAATAGCACTTAGTATTTAATATAATCAGCAATATCAAAGCATCAGATTTACCCACTTTACATTTGGGCAGCACAGTGGCACAGCTAATCAAGAGGGTGCTTTATAGATGGGTTTGATTCTTGCCTTTGATGTATGTGAAAGGTTTTGTCTTGATTTGGGTGCAAAGCAGAAACACAGTGGGTGGAACAACAGTCAATTGTAAGATATTATTTAATAACTCATTCATTTGCATCTAGATATTTCTACACAAATATTGTTACTTTCCTTAGTTACAGTGGGTGTATCTCGAAAAATTGAACAGCCAGGTGGCAGATTAGGTGGTTAAGTTCAATCTTTTTGTTATTATCGTTCATACAGTAAATATTATGCAATTGAAATAACAATTGATTAGTTTATAACATTATTATTAGTCTTTTCTAACATTACAGTGTTGTGGTTTGTAATAGAAAAAAACAAAAAAAACAAAAAAACAATTATATATATATAATTGTTTTGCCTAATGATTCAGCCCTCTGAGATAAAAAAAAATGCATTAAATTACAATTAGTTCTGAGCTTCCATAATCATCCATGTACATCCTCTCTGCCCCATGCTGTCTGCAAAAAGAACAATCTGTCTGCCACCAATCTGCTCTGTTCTTCATGCATGCCTCACACGCTCACAACTGAGGTAGAATAACTTTACAAAGCTTTTAAAATGCATTATACAATAGTGTATCTTTATTATGCAACACAATATGTGCAGACAGTGTGTCCATAAATGTGTAAAAAAGAAGCACACATAAAAGGTAAGAGCTTGAAATATTTGTATTTTAATACTTGTTAAATTTTCATCTTCCCAGTGTTCCCTGATCAAGATCTTGACCTAAAACCACTGTGAGGTGCCCAGTTGACAAACCTGGATAATCCACTAGCACACCAGCACAGAGATTCTGAGCTCTTAGGTTTGAGTCTCGGCTCTGCTACCAGTCGGCTGAGCTCCCTCTAGCAGTCACAATCTCATCAAACAGAAGTTGGAGAAAGGCCCTTACAAATCTGAGAGACCTGAAGCAGCTGGCAGTGGAAGAGTGGTCCAGTGTTTTAGTAAGGTGGATTATATATAAAATATACAAAATGTGAATTGATATAGTAAGTTGTCTAAACATAGTGATAATAAACTAATATACTCAGTTTATTTATAGGTCTGTCTGAAAATCTAGTGGGCCTAGTGATGCATTTTATGTCATCTCACACACACTCCCCTAAAGAAGGCTGTCTGAATTCTTAGATAGCTTAAAATGCTGCCTAATAAGGAGCCTTATTTTAAAGTGATAATCTGACTGAATGACGAGGGAGCATCAGATGCTTCATTAGCTGTAAAGGCAATCCCAGCATTCATTGCGGCACAGTGTTTCTCACAAAAAAAAGTACTAATATGGTGGACATGGAACAGAGTTCTTTTTAAATGTAAATAAATTCTTATTTATTTTTAAGTTGTATAAAGGTGAAGAAGTGTCATTTATTTGCAAATTCAGGCTTGTCAGGGACAGTTTAACCATTTTTGGTAAACGGAGGGAGATGTTAGCTGACATGCTAGCAGGTTGTGCCGCCTTAGCGCATTGGTTTGAATGGCCTGAGGATAACTGTGTTAGCTAGTATGCTAAACTGCCATCATGTAATCGCCGTAATCGCTGTCTAAGTAGCAGAGATGGGGACTTGAGTCTGCGACTTGAGTCCGAGTCACACGTAAGTCGCACACACAGCGACTTCAGACTCGACTCAGACTCATGACTCGCAAACCTAGCGTCAACATATGTTAACATTAGTTACGTATGACAATAATGTATATACTGTATATACAGGGTGGGCCATTTATATGGTAAACCTAAATAAAATGGGAATGGTTGGTGATATTAACTTCCTGTTTGTGGCACATTAGTATATGGGAGGGAGGAAACTTTTCAAGATGGGTGGTGACCATGGTGGCCATTTTGAAGTCGGCCATTTTGGATCCAACTTTAGTTTTTTCAATGGGAACATTTTTGTTACCTTTGAATCGAAATCTCACTTAAAATGTTGGAATACCCTACATAGTGCACTTCACAGGAACAACTGGGGTGAATGGAACGCTCCTAATTGGCGCTAGTGGTTGAAAGACCGCTTTCTGAACCAATCAGACTTCTGATTTTAATTTTTACTAAGAAATTTAAGTTATTTGCATTTATTCAGTTTGCGTCACACAGATGAAGTGTCAATGAAACGCTTGATTGGCTTTCAAACGAGTTTGTGTTTTATCTCACAACCGGGAAAAGTTTGGAGGTTTTTAATTATAAGCACATTTACAAAAGAACGGATTATATTCCTAAAGGAACACACGGTTATAAATGTAATAGCATATGGAAGAACATAAGCTAAGGTAAACAGTAGTTATGATTTTTTTTGCTGTATTTTAGATTTTGGCCGCTGTGCCGTAATGTATCGCGCGCTTTTGTTTTGCAATAAAAACAACACGTATCAGTTCAAGCTTTTAACTGGTACCTTCTTGTTACGGAAACTACATTCATTTGCACAATGACTAGGAAAGTAAAGGCACAAAGTAAAACAGCAAAATACAGTCGCTAATCTGTTGTTGTTTTTTATCTGAACTTACATATTATTTGTTTATTTCTACGCTACATTTACAATATATGTTTTGTGTAGATTATATTGACTCGTGACTTTACTCGGACTCTAGCCTAAACACTCGTGACTTGACTCGGACTCGTATTTTGTAACTTGTGAACATCGCTGCTAAGTAGTAGTCTAAATAATCTGCCTTATAAGTCGATGTCTTATTTGAATCCTCTCTAGGCTGCAAGGCAGCTTACTTGGTTTTCAGACAGACCCAATTTATTTGTGAGCGGGGATTGACAGAAAATATATGTGAAAATGCTACATTTTATGATGATTGTACTATTATGACACTTATAGTTGGCATTTTGAAAGAATTTGTGGTTTACATGAACATGCACTTTGACAGATGATTACATTTACAGTTACTATATTGTAAAACATGCCTTTATCACAGCTGTATCTAAGTGGCCCTCATTTTTTAATCTAAACACTAAACATATGGTCACCAGGAATCAGAATCGACTTGATGGCACTTAATAATAATAATAATGTTTTGTATAGACAGGGGGTTTAGCCTACAGGGGTCCTCTTGATTTCACAGTAAATGTGCTGAGATATCTGCAGGGAGTCATTCAGAGCAGACGGAAACAAGTGAGGCAAATAAACATTTATATATTTTGCTGACAAATGTAGTCCTTATATCATTTGTGTGGACCTTATGGTAACCATGATGATTTTTAGCTTTCCTATTTATGATCATAGGTATTTAGGGGTACGTGATATGCTACAAAAACAAACTGAATAAAGTTTAAATTAATAAATTCAATGTTTATTTAAAAAGGACAAATAATACTTTTTTCTAGAAGTAAAAATCAATTCTGTATTTCTGTAGAAATTAATAGCAAAGTGACATTCATTCTGTTAATATACACCGATCAGCCATAACATTAAAACCACCTCCTTGTTTCTACACTCACTGTCCATTGTATCAGCTCCACTTACCGTATAGAAGCACTTTGTAGTTCTACAATTACTGACTGTAGTCCTTCTGTTACTCTGCATGCTTTGTTAGTCCCCTTTCATGCTGTTCTTCAATGGTCAGGACTCTCCCAGGACCACTACAGAGCAGGTATTATTTGGGTGGTGGATCATTCTCAGCACTGCAGTGACACTGACATGGTGGTGGTGTGTTAGTGTGTGTTTTGCTGGTATGAGTGGATCAGACACAGCAGCGCTGCTGGAGTTTTTAAACACCTCACTGTCACTGCTGGACTGAGAATAGTCCACCAACCAAAAATATCCAGCCAACAGCACCCCGTGGGCAGCGTCCTGTGACCACTGATGAAGGTCTAGAAGATGACCAACTCAAACAGCAGCAATAGATGAGTGATCGTCTCTGACTTTACATCTACAAGGTGGACTAACTAGGTAGGAGTGTCTAATAGAGTGAACAGTAAGTGGACACGGTATTTAAAAACTCCAGCACAACACACACTAACACACCACCACCATGTCACTGTCAGTGCAGTGCTGAGAATCATCCACCACCTAAATAATATCTGCTCTGTGGTGGTCCTGATGATTGAAGAACAGGGTGAAAGCAGGCTAAAAAAAGCATGCAGAGAAACAGATGGACTACAATCAGTAATTGTAGAACAACAAAGTGCTTCTATATGGTAAGTGGAGCTGATAAAATGGACAAAGAGTGTAGAAAAGAGGTGGTTTTAATGTTATGTCTGATCGGTGTATATAACTACTTCACTAAGATATATAAACCTTGAATGAACTCATATCTGTGTGATTATTTAATTTTCTTTTTTATGAATGGCCACACTACTTTCACACCTCCACCCAGGTTGGAAAATGTACCGTGTTTCTTATTAGTCCTTCTTACTACAAAGATAAATGAGCAGTTTTTATGAACAGACGGTTGGGAAATGGTAGAAATAATTATTATCGCACCATCAATAACAGATCATTTTAATCACCTGGGTATTCCAAGATCTACAGAATGTGAGATATAAAAGGAAACACGGTACCATGCCTCAGTGAGAAAGTGAAAGATGGAAAACACTCCCACATATGTGAAAAAGAGTGAGATGGAGGTTCTTTCATTTTTTTCTTCACCTTTTTGTCAACACTTTGGTTGAAAAAATACAAATCAAACAAAAATGGTATTCATAGTAGCCTATAATTGTCTATATTTGAATTATTTGTAGTCAAACTAATAAAACAGTGAAAGAAGTCTGGAATACAGTTAGATACATGGTATTCTGTGGGTGTAGTCAGCAATTAGCGTTAGCAGATTAGATTAGTTTATGTGTGTGTCTTGTCTTGTTCAAATCTCTCTTGTATAACCTTGTCTCGTCTTTTGTTATTATTAAATCAGTATAAACTTCTCTGCTCTCCTTGGATGCAATCGGGTATCCCTCAGCAGCGGAAGACAAATTCAGTGCGGAGAGAGAATCGGGAGGAAAATGGGAAGAAAATGCAAAAAAAATAAGAAAATACATAAATAAATAAATACATAAATAAATAAATGCATAAATAAAAATCTAGACTATAGGGGAATAAATAAAAACAATACTATAAAGTAAAGTTAAAATGATAATAGATTAAAGTTAAAGTATAAAGTAAAAGTTAAAAAATGTATTGCAACATCAGCTCAACGCTCATCAAGATTCTAGAGTCTTTATTATGTTTTAGAATGTTTTAGAATGTTTTAGAAATCAATCAATCCTTCTCTCCGACTGACCCACTTTCAACTGACCCTCAACCCACCAACACACTCACCAGCTTCACCCCACTCACCATGGATGAGGTTACACAGCTCCTCTCATCCAGCAATCCCACTACATGCACACTTGACCCTATACCATCCACCATCCTCAAAGACATCTCACAGGACCTAATCCCCTTCATCACACCCATCATCAACAACTCCCTGACATCAGGTGTTGTCCCTACTGCTTTTAAGAAAGCTCAGGTCATTCCCCTTCTTAAGAAACCTACACTAGACACTACAGACATTAACAACTACAGACCTGTCTCACTCCTCTCTTTTCTATCAAAGATTCTTGAACGTGCTGTCTATAACCAACTATCTGCCTTTCTTACTCAGAATGACCTCCACGATCCGTACCAGTCTGGCTTCAAGGCAGCGCATTCTACGGAAACAGCTCTTGTAGCGGTTACTGAGAAGCTTCATGCAGCCAAAGCAGCCAAACTGTCATCTGTCCTTATTCTTCTTGACCTCTCTGCGGCCTTCGACACAGTGAATCACAGCATTCTCTTGTCCACTCTCTCCAACCTTGGAGTAACAGGTTCAGCATGGCAATGGATGGCCTCCTACCTAGAAGGGCGCTCCTACCAAGTGTCATGGAGGGGATTCATATCTCCCCCATGCACTCTCTCAACCGGTGTTCCTCAGGGCTCTGTACTCGGCCCACTTCTTTTCTCTATCTACACCCGCTCTCTGGGCAAGGTCATAGCCTCCCATGGCTTCTCCTACCACTCCTATGCAGATGACACTCAGCTCGTTCTGTCATTTCCTCCTTCAGACACGCAAGTCTCAGCTCGCATCTCAGCATGTCTGCGAGATATCTCCCAATGGATGTCGGCTCATCATCTAAAACTTAATCCCAGCAAGACAGAGATGTTGCTCATTCCTGGAGATCAGTCTCCAAGCCAGGACCTAGTCATTTCTCTGGATGACTCCCAGATCAGACCATCTGATAAGGTAAGAAGTCTTGGTGTTGTTCTTGATAACCAGCTGACATTCTCTCCTTATATAGCCAACATGACAAGAGCGTGTCGGTTCCTCCTGTACAACATCAGGAAGATTCGTCCATTTCTCTCCAGGGAAGCTACTCAGATTTTGGTGCAATCACTTGTAATCTCACGGTTGGACTACTGCAAGTCCCTTCTGGCTGGAGCTCCCATGTCCACGATTAAACCCTTACAGCTCATTCAAAATGCAGCTGCCCGTCTGGTCTTTAACCAACCTAAACACTGCCACATCACCCCACTGCTGCGTTCTCTTCACTGGCTTCCTGTAGCTGCACGCATTCAGTTTAAAACACTGATGCTTGCCTACAAAGCCAAAAATGGACCAGCCCCAAGCTACCTTCGGGGTCTAATCAAACCCCGCTCTGTACCACGCAACCTTCGAGCCTCTAGTCTCGCTCGACTTGAGCCTCCATCCAGGACTAAAGGAAGACAAGCATCAAGGCTCTTCTCTGTTCTAGCGCCCAAATGGTGGAACGAACTTCCTCTGTCTGTCCGAACATCTGAGTCTCTTGCTGTCTTTAAAAAACGATTAAAAACCCACCTTTTTACTAAACACTTAGGCTGACTTGTACTTATTTACTAACACTTTATTCCAATCTTTTCAATTTCAAAAAAAAAAAAAAAAGCCACTTTGGTTCTAACAGGTTTTAGCAGATTTGTGCTCTTCGACTGTTGTTTACCTAAACTTGAGAAATGAAATGTTCACTATAGAAGCACTTCTGTAAGTCGCTCTGGATAAGAGCGTCTGCTAAATGCTGAAAATGTAAATGTAAATGTAGAATGTAAATGCAGACCAATCATCACACATTGTATTTTCTTCTCGCTGAAGCCTGAAAAGATCTCATTCTCATTTCATTGTTCAATAGGATAGGACACATGATTTAACAGAAGTATTAAGCTGTACAAGAAACTTCATTTAGTGAACAAAGAAATGACTGAAATTACTTTGATAAGATGTTAAAGGGTTAAATTTAGTGATAATGTTCTGATTCAAGGTTAAAGTGGGTCAGTATAATAATATATACAATATGGTGGATAAAATAGTAAAAAATATAAGAACCGGTGACTGGCATGTTATTATCACTGTTATGGTAAACCAGATGGTGCGGTAAAGTCAGTACAGTCTTAATTATCTAGATTTCACATACCATGTATAGCTTCATATCCAACAACAATGTCTTCTTACTAAAAGATTTAAGGAATAGCTACATTCTGTAATTGTCTTATACAGGGTTAGTTAACGTTTCTAGATTTTTAATTTTCCTTTGATGCTAACCTTTCCCCAAAGAATTTATCCAGTATTATGTTGTGACTACAACAAAAACAACATTTAAATTGACTACTCACATACTTGGTAGGTTAATCACTGCTGTTCCTATGTTCAACCACTCAATAGAAATAAATTAATGACCTGTTGGAGTGGTGTAATCAACATACTATTGACAACAAAATTTTTCTTTTAAGGCTGTATATCTTCATTATATTTAGTCTAGCCTATATACAATTTAAATTATAACACTCATCAGTGGCATCAGATAAAGCTATAAATGAGTGAAAACCAAATCTGGGCATTTAAAGCAGTTATCTGAACTGCATGGGCTGCACGGTGGCTCAGTGGGTAGCACTGTTACCTCACAGCAAAAAGGTCCTGGATCAGATTTCTAGTTGGAGCAGTCCAAGTGCTTTCTGTGTGAAGTTTGCACGTTCTCCCTGTGTCTGTGTGGGGTTTCCTCCGGGAGCTTCGGTTTCCTTCCACAGTCTAAAGACATGCAAGTGAGGTGAATTGTCCATGACTGTTTCACATTAAAGACTTGAACTGATGAATCTGTGTAACTGTAAGAAAGTGTGTTGTGTGTAAAACATGATGTTAAAATCCAAATAACTAAATAAATCTGAACTGCATACATTTGGAAAATATTACAATATACAGTATGTATGATAGCACATAACATTTTCTTTTAAAATATATATTTCACACACATGTATGTAAGTAAAATTAAAACAAAATTAAATATTTAAAAATATTCTTGATTTATGCACTTTATGTGGTTAAGAGCACCTGTGTCCTGACATCCCAGTGCATAAAGTAAAGGATTTAGACTGCAGTGCATATGTCCCCAAGGTACACTGAGTCAGGGCGGTGGAAAAAAGCCAGAGCATTGCTGATGAGCCAAATTGAGTGTAGATGTGATTACACTTTCAGATTAGTCAGCAGTAAGTAAAGAATGTCTTTTGAAAGCGGCCAAGTGATCCACTCTTTATCTAATGGCCCAAAACCCTATAACTGATGTGTCAACATCAAATGCTGAAAATTAATTAAACTGGGTGTTCAGTGCTATGATAGCTGAGATACAGTAATGGAACGGAATGGAACGAGTGAAACCTAATGATCAATCATTTATGCTTACAGCATAAAGAATGTATTGTGGCTGAATTAAATAGTATCATTTCATTTTTTGTGATATTTATACACTAAATATTTAAGGTAAAGTTATACCAAGCACACAAGACATTTAATAAAAACTACACACTGCCTTCAAAAGCAGCATCAGCACGAAAACTGTTTGCTGGAAGCATTGTGGGTTTGGTTTTCATCACAAAAGCATGTTGATCACTCATACTCACTCTTATCCTCAAAGATCCACAGGCTGTGGGGTTTTTATAACAACATGACAGGAGCTATACCTAATACAACTGATCAATAGATGTTGCATCATCATTGTAACATCATCATGATTTAATAATAATAACATGTTAAAGGGTTAAATTTAGTGATAATGTAGTCTGATTTAAGGTAAAAGTGGGTAAGTACACTGATCAGCCATAACATTAAAACCACCTCCTTGTTTCTACATTCACTGTTGATTTTATCAGCTCCACTTACCATATAGAAGCACTTTGTAGTTCTACAATTACTGTCTGTAGTCCATCTGTTTCTCTACATACCTTTTTAGCCTGCTTTCACCCTGTTCTTCAATGGTCAGGACCCCCACAGAGCAGATATTATTTAGGTGATGGATGATTCTCAGCACTGCAGTGACACTGACATGGTGGTGGTGTGTTAGTGTGTGTTGTGCTGGTATGAGTGGATCAGACACAGCAGCGCTGCTGGAGTTTTTAAACACCGTGTCCACTCACTGTCCACTCTATTAGACACTCCTACCTAGTTGGTCCACCTTGTAGATGTAAAGTCAGAGACGATCGCTCATCTATTGCTGCTTTGAGATCTTCACCAGTGGTCACAGGACGCTGCCTACAGGGCGCTGTTGGCTGGATGTTTTTGGTTGGTGGACTATTCTCAGCAGTGACAGTGAGGTGTTTAAAAACTCCATCAGCGCTGCTGTGTCTGATCCACTCGTACCAGCACAACACACACTAACACACATAATATCTACCCTGTAGTGGTCCTGTGGGGGTCCTGATCATTGAAGAACAGCATAAAAGGGGACTAACAAAGCATGCAGAGAAACAGATGGATTACAGTCAGTAATTGTAGAACTACAAAGTGCTTCTATATGGTAAGTGGAGCTGATAAAATGGACAACGTGTGTAGAAACAAGTATATGGTTTTAATGTTATGGCTGATCGGTGTATGGTAATATATGCAATATGCAAGATTGAATAGTAGTAAATATTCTGTAAGAACCAGTGATTGGCATGTTATTTCCCCTGTTATGGTAAACTAGAAATGTTTTCAGTACAGCCTTGTTTAGCTAGATTGCACTTATGCTAATGTCATGGACAGCTTCATGTTCAGCAACAATATCTTCTAACCAAAATAATTAATGTAAAGCTACATTAGTAGTTTAAACCTGCTAAATAGACTGAGACTAATTAATTAGACAAGTGGAGTCACTTGTACCGCCAGTCCACAACATATTGACCACAATGTCTCACAACCATGTCTAAACATGTGTATTGATTTTTCTTTTAATTACTGTTAAAAAAAGCTAAATCAGACTAACCTAAGGTCTGTATTAAGTCTAGTTCAAGTCTATAGGATGTGTTAACAGTAATGCAGTTAGAGATCTGGTGCTGCCACACTGTCCTGGAGAACCAGGTCTTAGTCTTAGTTTTTCTTCCCATTTATTGTGTTTCTTCTGGTTAGTACAAGTTGCTTCTGTATCCCAAGAACTTGTCTGTAAGTGGACTGGATAATGAAATTTCTCCTAGTTTTTAATTGACCACATAATGTTTTTAACACTACAGTAGACCCTTGAGTTACGAACGGTTTACCATACTAACATTTTGGGTTATGAACGATCTTTTTCAACTTAACATACGAACAAATTTCGGATTATGAACCAAAATTCGTGAAACACTTGACGTCACGAACAAGTTGACTCCGACCGTCTCTCTCTCTCTCTCTCGCTCTCTCTCTCTCTCTCTCTCTCTCTCTCTATATATATATATATATATATATATATACAGTGTATCACAAAAGTGAGTACACCCCTCACATTTCTGCAGATATTTAAGTATATCTTTTCATGGGACAACACTGACAAAATGACACTTTGACACAATGAAAAGTAGTCTGTGTGCAGCTTATATAACAGTGTAAATTTATTCTTCCCTCAAAATAACTCAATATACAGCCATTAATGTCTAAACCACCGGCAACAAAAGTGAGTACACCCCTAAGAGACTACACCCCTAAATGTCCAAATTGAGCACTGCTTGTCATTTTCCCTCCAAAATGTCATGTGATTTGTTAGTGTTACTAGGTCTCAGGTGTGCATAGGGAGCAGGTGTGTTCAATTTAGTAGTACAGCTCTCACACTCTCTCATACTGGTCACTGAAAGTTCCAACATGGCACCTCATGGCAAAGAACTCTCTGAGGATCTTAAAAGACGAATTGTTGCGCTACATGAAGATGGCCAAGGCTACAAGAAGATTGCCAACACCCTGAAACTGAGCTGCAGCACAGTGGCCAAGATCATCCAGCGTTTTTAAAGAGCAGGTTCCACTCAGAAAAGACCTCGCGTTGGTCGTCCAAAGAAGCTGAGTGCATGTGCTCAGCGTCACATCCAACTGCTGTCTTTGAAAGATAGGCGCAGGAGTGCTGTCAGCATTGCTGCAGAGATTGAAAAGGTGGGGGGTCAGCCTGTCAGTGCTCAGACCATACGCCGCACACTACATCAAATTGGTCTGCATGGCTGTCACCCCAGAAGGAAGCCTCTTCTGAAGTCTCTACACAAGAAAGCCCGCAAACAGTTTGCTGAAGACATGTCAACAAAGGACATGGATTACTGGAACCATGTCCTATGGTCTGATGAGACCAAGATTAATTTGTTTGGTTCAGATGGTCTCAAGCATGTGTGGCGGCAATCAGGTGAGGAGTACAAAGATAAGTGTGTCATGCCTACAGTCAAGCATGGTGGTGGGAATGCCATGGTCTGGGGCTGCATGAGTGCAGCAGGTGTTGGGGAGTTACATTTCATTGAGGGACACATGAACTCCAATATGTACTGTGAAATACTGAAGCAGAACATGATCCCCTCCCTGGGTGAACTGGGTCGCAGGGCAGTGTTCCAGCATGATAATGACCCCAAACACACCTCTAAGACGACCACTGCTTTATTGAAGAGGCTGAGGGTAAAGGTGATGGACTGGCCAAGCATGTCTCCAGACCTAAACCCAATAGAACATCTTTGGGGCATCCTCAAGCGGAAGGTGGAGGAGCGCAAAGTCTCGAATATCCGCCAGCTCCGTGATGTCGTCATGGAAGAGTGGAAAAGCATTCCAGTGGCAACCTGTGAAGCTCTGGTAAACTCCATGCCCAGGAGAGTTAAGGCAGTTCTGGGAAATAATGGTGGCCACACAAAATATTGACACTTCAGGAACTTTCACTAAGGGGTGTACTCACTTTTGTTGCCGGTGGTTTAGACATTAATGGCTGTATATTGAGTTATTTTGAGGGAAGAATAAATTTACACTGTTATATAAGCTGCACACAGACTACTTTTCATTGTGTCAAAGTGTCATTTTGTCAGTGTTGTCCCATGAAAAGATATACTTAAATATCTGCAGAAATGTGAGGGGTGTACTCACTTTTGTGATACACTGTATATATATATGCCGTGAGTGAACATTCGGACAGCGGACGGTGTTTTTTCGGTGTTTTCTTTATATTTTGTAAAATTCTATATTAAAATGGCCCCAAAGAATGTGCAGAGAAAGCACAGTGGTGAGAAAATGAACAAATCTATTACTATTCGTTGTGTTGTATAATTACTCCTGCCAGTAGCTGTCACTGTGTATCAGACAGAGGGGACAGTTAGTGAGAGAGAAGAAAGAAGTTATTCTTTCGTGCAATTACACCTACAAAATACAACACTATTGAAATAAAGAAGGAAATAATAGAGAGATATGAGAGTTATTGTTGTTTCTGGTAGATACACTGGGGAGAACTCATGGGGACTATTTTAATTTGAATCTGATCTTGCTTTTGTCATGTTGGTTTGCTCCTTGCTTCTGTTCTGTTCTGTTCTGTTCTGTTCTGTTTGCTGTTGTTAGTCTGTCCATGCTCTTGTTCATGTTCTTGTTAGTTCTTAGCTTAGGGTATAGGTTTAATCACATTATGTGTGTTTAGCTTAGTTTAGTCACATTATGTGTGTTTAGCTTAGTTTAGTTAGCTTTAGCATTTCGCTTAGTTCATATTTAGCATTAAGTTTAGTTTAGATTTAGCATTGTTTGTGTGTTTAGCTTAGTTAGCAGTTGGCATTTAGCACAGGTTGTGTGTTTGTATGTCTTGTTCCCTCCTGTCTTGTCTTTTGTTATAATTAAATACTTGTGTTTGAACATCTGTGTGTGTGTCCGCCCCCTTCTTGTCTTGTCTAGTCCAGCGTTACAGTTAGTAGTGAAAAATAATCTTAAACATAAATGACAAACAAGTGACAGAAACCTGATGATTATCAAAATGCAATGTCATACTAATAAAATAACCAATTATAAGTTAAAAAGACAAACACAGACAAGTTCAGTGAAGCTACATATCTGACAGTTTTCCTAGTCCCACATTTAAATACTACAACACATCTGTTCTACATCATTTTAATAATTACATAAAGTTAGTGCTGTTTCTTTATATAAATGGTGCCCTGTGTGAGGATATTGTATGAATTTTACACTTATAATAACAGAAGGGATTTTGTCATTTTCTTATTCTACCTGTTGAACAGGAATTTTAGAAGCTTTCTGACATCCTTGATGTCTCAGATTAAACCAAACAAAAATCAAGTTTACTTATTCACCTTAATGTTCCCACATGAAATGAATTCAGTATTAACAAGTGTAGCTTTGTGGCATTGGGAATAAATGCCACCAACTAAACCACCACATCAACAAGAGACGAGTTTGTTTGTTTTTTAGGATTTTTAATGTCATGTTTTACACCTTGGTTACATTCATGACAGGAAACGGTAGTTATTCATTACACAAGGTTCATCAGTTCACAAGGTTATATCAAACACAGTCATGGACAATTTAGTCTCTCCAATTCACCTCACTTGCATGTCTTTGGACTGTGGGAGGAAACCGAAGCACCCAGAAGAAACCCACGCAGACACAAGGAGAACATGCAAACCCCACACAGAAAGGACCCAGGACATTCTTGCTGTGAGGCGACAGTGCTACCCAGCCACCATGTCGCCCCAACTTATTTGTTTAATTGTATTTATACTTTATACATATGATTGTACATATGATTGTGTCATTCATTGCATGATTGGTGTTATGTTTAGGTCTTATTATTTTTTGATGAGTAAACCAAAAATGCAAATAATAAGGTAGCCACCAGTACAATTTTCAATTAATAACAATATTGACATGCAAGTTTTTTTTAAGGTGGACTTAATAGTTCTGTAATTGCATATTATTATTATTATTATTATTAATTATATTTTTTATTATATATTTTTTTTTTCTTTTTTTTTTTTCTACTAAGACTCAATACCTAGTTAAAACCAGTAAGTGCAGCAGTCCTGAGTCAGAGCATCCCTATAACCTTGTGTTGCGTTCTCTGATACATTGGTCTTAAGTCTTTAAAATTTAATGCCCTATCGATTGAAGTGGCTAAATAATTCTTTGTGAGATTGATTGTTTTCTTTGCTTAGCTTTTTATTTGGATTTCTCCTAGTTTCAAACTCCACTGCTCTGAGCACTGGATGTGAACATGTGCCTTTAATGCTGCTACATTTTTCATTAATTTAAACTGGTAGTAATAATGCTCATTATCTATAATGCATTGGTTTTATTGTTTTAATGCTATCATTATTTATAGTCATAGTATTGGCATCATTTATTTAAAACATTATTTTTAGTAATACGTTTTGGATACATTTGTAAACATTTTATTGGCAGTTTTGTATTGTCAAGGTATTTTTGTCTATCCACACTGATCACACATGGATTGAATTACAAATTATTGTATTAATATATATATATATATATAGACATGAAACTTGGATATAACTTAGAGTAGTCAGTGTACAGCTTGTATAGCAGTGTAGATTTACTGTCTTCTGAAAATAACTCAACACACAGCCATTAATGTCTAAATAGCTGGCAACATAAGTGAGTACACCCCACAGTGAACATGTCCAAATTGTGCCCAAATGTGTCGTTGTCCCTCCCTGGTGTCATGTGTCAAGGTCCCAGGTGTAAATGGGGAGCAGGGCTGTTAAATTTGGTGTTTTGGGTACAATTCTCTCATACTGGCCACTGGATATTCAACATGGCACCTCATGGCAAAGAACTCTCTGAGGATGTGAGAAATAGAATTGTTGCTCTCCACAAAGATGGCCTGGGCTATAAGAAGATTGCTAACACCCTGAAACTGAGCTACAGCATGGTGGCCAAGGTCATACAGCGCTTTTCCAGGACAGGTTCCACTCGGAACAGGCTTCGCCAGGGTCGACCAAAGAAGTTGAGTCCACGTGTTCGGCGTCATATCCAAAGGTTGGCTTTAAAAAATAGACACATGAGTGCTGCCAGCATTGCTGCAGAGGTTGAAGACGTGGGAGGTCAGCCTGTCAGTGCTCAGACCATACGCCGCTCACTGCATCAACTCGGTCTGCATGGTCGTCATCCCAGAAGGAAGCTGACGCACAAGAAAGCCCGCAAACAGTTTGCTGAAGACAAGCAGTCCAAGAACATGGATTACTGGAATGCCCTGTGGTCTGACGAGACCAAGATAAACTTGTTTGGCTCAGATGGTGTCCAGCATGTGTGGCGGCGCCCTGGTGAGAAGTACCAAGACAACTGTATCTTGCCTACAGTCAAGCATGGTGGTGGTAGCATCATGGTCTTGGGCTGCATGAGTGTTGCTGGCACTGGGGAGCTGCAGTTCATTGAGGGAAACATGAATTCCAACATGTACTGTGACATTCTGAAACAGAGCATGATCCCCTCCCTTCGAAAACTGTTTTTCAACAGGATAACGACCCCAAACACAACCTCCAAGATGACAACTGCCTTGCTGAGGAAGCTGAAGGTAAAGGTGATGGACTAAACCCAATTGAGCACCTGTGGCGCATCCTCAAGTGGAAGGTGGAGGAGTTCAAGGTGTCTAACATCCACCATCTCCGTGATGTCATCATGGAGGAGTGGAAGAGGATTCCAGTAGCAACCTGTGCAGCTCTGGTGAATTCCATGCCCAGGAGGGTTAAGGCAGTGCTGGATAATAATGGTGGTCACACAAAATATTGACACTTTGGGTACAATTTGGACATGTTCACTGTGGGGTGTACTCACTTATGTTGCCAGCCATTTAGACATTAATGGCTGTGTGTTGAGTTATTTTCAGAAGACAGTAAATCTACACTGCTATACAAGTTGTACACTGACTACTCTAAGTTATATCCAAGTTTTATTTCTATAGTGTTGTCCCATGAAAAGATATAATAAAATATTTGCAGAAATGTGAGGGGTGTACTCACTTTTGTGATACACTGTATATATACAGTATATACGTGGATGGCCTGGTGCGTGTGCGTCATTAACCTAGGGAACACATGGCACCAGGATGCACTATGGGAAAAAGGCCAGCCGGCGGCGGCAGTGTGATGCTTTGGTCAATGTTCTGCTGGAAAACCTTGGGTCCTGCCATCCATGTGGATGTTACTTTGACACATACCACCTACCTAAGCATTGTTGCAGACCATGTTCACCCTTTCATGGAAACGGTATTCCCTGATGGCTGTGGCCTCTTTCAACAGGATAATGCACCCTGCCACAAAGCAAAAATGCTTCAGGAATGATTTGAGGAGGACAACAATGAGTTTGAAGTGTTTGAGGTAATCTCGAGCATTTGTGGGATGTTCTGGACAAACAAGTCCGATCCATGGAGGCCCCACCTCACAACTTACAGGAGTCAAAGGATCTGCTGACAACATCTTGGTGCCAGACACCACAGCACACCTTCAGGGGTCTAGTGGAGTCCATGCCTCGACAGGTTTTTTAATATAGAGAGTGAGTCAAAAGTCTCAGGACACTCTTTTATTTCAGAAACAAAAGGGAAAATGACATATTTGAATAACCCAGCAAGTAATTTTCTGAGAAAATTCTGTTCTTCTTTGATATGCTACATGACCACCTTCCCATTGGAAAAACTTGCCCTTGATCCAATATGGCGGCTTTCAAGGTGGCGGCCATGTTCCGGACATAGCCTAAAAGATAGGCCCCCTCACCCATTACTTGCTGGGGTATTCAGATATGTCATTTTCCCTTTCGTTTCTAAAATAAAAGAGTGTCCTGAGACTTTTGACTCACCCAGTATATAAAAAGAAAAAACACCAAGTTATTTGTATTTGTGCCCTATTCAATTTTTACATTATACACTTACATTTAATCCTATCTATATCATTTTACTCATATTTTAATTATATTATTGGTATAGGATAAAGGTAGGGGTGGCTGTGGATTATTACATTTAATTTGAAAGCACTAAAATAGCCACTGCTGAAGCTAAAATGACACTAATAGAGGCTCATAATGGGTCCTGTGTGTATTAAATCAAGGCAGCCGCACTATAATACCCCTACCCTCATCACCACTGTCACCTACAATTATTTAGTCTGGAGTGTAAAATCAAATTGAACCATATTTATTTAGCTTCATCGTGTTTAGGTGTGCGATGGAGCCTGGAGTCACCTGAAAACACTAAAGTGCAGGCTGGGAATTTATCAAGTACTGGATGTACAGGACATCAGTTCATCAGAGCATCACACTCACTGTCTGAAAATGTGTTTAAAAATTCAAAAAATAATTAAGTGTTTCCCCTGGGAAGACTTACGTATCTACTTGTCTAATTATGAATTAAAACAGAAGATGGAGGTTTTAGCCGGAAGAACTGGACGGTTACTATAGCAGGCAGATGATATCTGGACGTTTGAGACTCGGAGCGTGGCTGACGTCACTCGGCTTAGGTGAGTTGACAGGTGTTGTTACGAGGAGCTTACAGCTTACACAAGTATCCCTGCAAAGATGGACCTGATAAAATAAATTACCTAGCCACAGGGTTTATACTTGACTCTTTATCTGTGTCATTTTTATTCCTATTTGTACTTTTTCTGTCTCTAATAACCAACATTGACATGGCAAGTTATGCTGCCCTTAGCGACCACAAAAAATTAGGTTATCTGACAGGGCACAGCAGAATTGGCAAAGATTTCTGAGCTGCCTATGACCTTCTCAATACAGGGTACAGTCACAAATTCAGCCTCTCTGTGCTCCCGGAGCTCATGTCTCATGGTTTGGGTGGTTTTGTTTGGGGTTTAGGGTTAACGCCTCTTCATGGACAGTTGAGCTAATAATCCAAAGTTGAACCTCATGGAAAGTGAGATACCAAAATATATAATAACCAAACTATCTTGATATCTTATACCAATCAGCCATAACATTAAAACCACCTACTTGTTTCTACACTCACTGTCCATTTTATCAGCTCCACTTACCATATAGCAGTGGTTCTCAAACTTTTTCTGTCACGCCCCCCTTTGGAAGATGAAAAATTGTCTACCCCCCCCCCAAAAAAAATGCTGACAAAAATAGGTCAAGTTTAACTTTGTTGAAATAACTTCAAAGATCATGAATGTTCCTTTCACCTTTATTCCAGTCATTTGTGTTGTACTTTATCAAACCACTTTTTGACATATCACTAAACTGCTCCTTCAATCAGTCTGCTATTTTAAATACAAAAAATTTAAATACATTTTGCAAACACAAAAAAGACAAAGTTGAATCTGTGCCAAAAACGTGATTTGTGAGAGTTCAGGTCTTATCACTGTATTAGTGGCTGTATTTCTTTTCATCCCTGTCAAATACCTCTGTATCCACATCCACATTTACCTTCTGTAAATCTAGACCAGGGGTGCCCACACTTTCATGGCTTGAGATCTACTGTTTCAGTCTATAGGTCATCACCATCTACTTTTAAAGGTTGGCCTCATAATTTTTCAAAAAAGCTTTGAAGCTTTTTAAATGCGCTTCAGTTCCTGTATTGATATTCAGCTTTACAGGGCAAGTGACTGAAAATTCACACTGACCTGATTCTGATTATTTGCTCTGAATGGTATCAGTCAGGTTTATGTGGTCTGGACAGGAGCTGCTGATACTGATTCTCAAGCAGTTTTTCAGGTGTTGATCAGTAAGGGTGGACCAATATTTACACTTCATCATTTTCATGTGGGAAAAGGTCGATTCACACAAGTAGGTTAAAATTTTTTATATTTGTAATTTAAGTGGCTTGTTTCACCTAAGTGCAGCGTTTTATATGAATGTCAGATAACAAACTGCAAATTAAACAAACAGTGGCCACATTTCATGTCAGTCACGTTGACCTGTTTGAATGAGTGCGATCGACTGGTAGATTGCAATCGACATATTGGGCTCCCCTGATCTAGACTCTGTCAGGATTAATACTTCTAACCTGAAAGCACGGTTTGTTTATTGTACACCGTGAAAACACGTTAAAACATTGGTTCCGCGCTTCATTTCTCTGCCCGTCAGACGTGCCCCCCCTGTCATGCCTCTGCACCCCCCAGGGGGGGCGCGCCCCACACTTTGAGAAACGCTGCCATATAGAAACACTTTGTAGTCCTACAATTACTGACTGTCGTCCATCTGTTTCTCTACATACCTCTTTAGCCTGCTTTCACCCTGTTCTTCAATGGCCAGGACCCCCACATGACCACCACAGAGCAGGTATTATTTAGGTAGTGGATCATTCTCAGCACTGCAGTGACAATGACATGGTGGTGGTGTGTTAGTGTGTGTTGTGCTGGTATGAGTGGATCGTTTTTAAATACCGTGTCCACTCACTGTCCACTCTATTAGACACTCCTACCTAGTTGGTCCTCCTTGTAGATGTAAAGTCAGAGACGATCACTTACAGTGGGGTCAAAAAGTATTTAGTCAGCCACTGATTGTGCAGGTTCTCCTACTTAGAAAGATGAGAGAGGTCTGTAATTTTCATCATAGCTACACTTCAACTATGAGAGACAAAATGAGAAAAAAAAATCCAGGAAATCACATTGTAGGATTTTTAAAGAATTTATTTGTAAATTATGGTGAAAAATAAGTATTTGGTCAATAACAAAAGTTCAACTCAATACTTTGTAACATAACCTTTGTTGGCAATGACAGAGGTCAAACGTTTCCAGTAAGTCTTCATCAGGTTTGCACACACTGTATCTGGTATTTTGGCCCATTCCTCCATGCAAATCTCCTCTAGAGCAGTGATGTTTTGGGGCTGTCGCTGGGCAACACGGACTCCACAAATTTTCTATGGGGTTGAGGTCTGGAGACTGGCTAGGCCACTCCAGGACCTTGAAATGCTTTTTACGGAGCCACTCCTTCGTTGCCCGAGCGGTGTGTTTGGGATCATTGTCATGCTGGAAGACCCAGCCATGTTCCATCTTCAATGCTCTCACTGATGGAAGGAGATTTTGGCTTAAAATCTCACGATACATGGCCCCGTTCATTCTTCCCTTATCACGGATCAGTCGTCCTGTCCCCTTTGCAGAAAAACAGCCCCAAAGCATGATGTTTCCACCCCCATGCTTCACAGTAGGTATGGTGTTCTTGGGTTCTTCTTCTTCCTCCAAACACGACGAGTTGAGTTTTTACCAAAAAGTTCCATTTTGGTTTCATCTGACCACATGATATTCTCCCAATCCTCTTCTGGATCATCCATATGCTCTCTGGCAAACATCAGACGGGCCTGGACATGTACTGGCTTAAGCAGGGGGACACGCCTGGCACTGCAGGATTTGAGTCCCTCTCGGCGTAGTGTGTTACTGATGGTAGCCTTTGTTACTTTGGTCCCAGCTCTCTGCAGGTCATTCATTAGGTCCCTCCGTGTAGTTCTGGGATTTTTGCTCACCGTTCTCATGATCATTTTGACCCCACGGGATGAGATCTTGACCCCAAGTGAGATTATCAATGGTCTTGTATGTCTTCCATTTTCTTACAATTGCTCCCACAGTTGATTTATTCACACCAACCTTCTTGCCTACTGTAGATACACTCTTCCCAGCCTGGTGCAGGTCTCTCTCATCTTTCTAAGTAGGAGAACCTGCACAATCAGTGGCTGACTAAATACTTTTTGGCCCCACTGTATCTATTTCTGCTGTTTGAGTTGGTTATCTTCTAGACCTTCATCAGTGGTCACAGGACGCAGCCCACGGGGTGCTGTTGGCTGGATATATTTAGTTGGTGGACTATGCTCAGTCCAGCAGTGACAGTGAGGTGTTTAAAAACTTCATCTGCGCTGCTGTGTCTGATCCACTCATACCAGCACAACACACACTAACACACCACCACCATGTCAGTGTCACTGCAGTGCTGAGAATGATCCACCACCCAAATAATACCTACTCTGTGGTGGTCCTGGGAGAGTCCTGACCATTGAAGAACAGGGTGAAAGGGGTATGTGAACAGTGTATGTTGTAGCTTAGTTCATGTTTAGCATTCGCACTGTGTTAGCTTGCAGGGTTTACATTTACATTGTAGGCATTTAGCAGACGCCTTTATCCAAAGTTACTTACAGTACTGTGACTATACAGTCTGAGCAATAGAGGGTTAAGGGCCTTGTTTAAGAGCCTAACAGCAGCAACCTGGCACCCCCACCCCAACCCTACTGTTTTTTTTTTTTTTTTTTTTTTAAACCTCTTTTAGGGGGTTCAAGTACACATTTATTGTGATTAAAAGTTGTTTAGTTGTTTTACTTTTATCAGCAAACCTCAGTACTAGTAATACAATTTGAACAAGGTTAGATAAACCAGAGCACTGTGACTGCAATGAACCGTATCGACTGACATCCATGAGCCCAGTAAAAGTTTACAGCTCCGCATTTATGTGGTGTCATTTAAAGGTCATCAGCAGAAACCAGCAATATGACTGGCTATACAAAACCCTGTATTAGAGTTTATTAATAACTCTGTACCCTGCAGAAACAGAACAGCTTAGGTAACTTTCATGAATTTGGCACACCTCCATAATTACAGCCTTTTACAACGACTGTGGCAGGAAGAAACCATTTGTGCCGTGAGATGCAATTACCAATGCATCCCTCAGCAGTGGACACTGAATGCTTTTTGCACTCCATCATTAACTCCATTGTCCTGAGTGTACAGTGGACATGTGTTAACAGTACTCAGAGCTTCTGTTCAGCCAGACTAATGAAGCACCATCATTAAATTATCCGAATAAAAAAAAATAGCGCATTACAGAAATTTGGTGTTTTATTGGCCTTTGTTTAAAATGAAGTAATGTCTCAGAGAGTAATTTTGTATGGCTTTAGGAAGTCATCGTCTGCAGGGAAGTGCTGTTGAAAGCAGTTCTCCCGGTGGGTGGCATTTCTGTAATGTCACGGGACGCCATTGTTCCATGAACCTTGGATGAACTTAAAAATTCATCCAATACAAGAACTCCTGCACTTTACAACAATCATGACCAATGATCTGTCAGGCAGCAAGCGACAATTTCAGTCAGATAACAGAAACTGTACTGTTTAAGATGGATTCATGCAGTATGAACATATTAACAGCTAAGTATATATACACTTAGTTCAGTATATATACACTGATAAGCCACAACATTAAACCACCTCCTTGTTTCTACACTCACTGTCCATTTATCAGCTCCACTTACCATATAGAAGCACTTTGTAGTTCTACAATTACTGACTGTAGTCCATGTTTCTCTGCATGCTTTTTCAGCCTGTTTTCACCGTTCTTCAATGGTCAGGACCACTATAGAGTGGACAGTGAGTGGACACGGTATTTAAAAACTCCAGCATTGCTGCTGTGTCTGATCCACTCATACCAGCACAACACACACTAATACACCACCACTATCATGTCAGTGTCACTGCAGTGCTGAGAATGATCCACCACCCAAATAATACCTACTCTGTGGTGGTCCTGGGAGAGTCCTGACCATTGAAGAACAGCATGAAAGGGGGCTAACAAAGCATGCAGAGAAACAGATGGACTTCAGTCAGTAATTGTAGAACTACAAATTGCTTCTATATGGTAAGTGGAGCTGATAAAATGGACAGTGTGTGTAGAAACAAGGAAGTGGTTTTAATGTTATGGCTGATCAGTGTACACAAAAATATGTTTTTAATAAACTGATAGAGTACAAAGTACTGTCATTATATTAAAAATAGATTGATGTGAAAGTTACAAATAAAATAAATTAATTTCTTTATATTAATGCTGTAGCTAAAAACATTATTATTATTATAAATTGTACTTTGACTATTGGTAGGAAAGATTAAAGAAAAGACTAAAAGCAGGTTCTCATCATCACTGGTTCTGCAGATGTGCATGCAAAAGTGCATGTAAAAATTTGAACACAATCATTTGGACAAATCAGAACCAGATCAATTAAAGTAAAAATAGAGAGTGTATGGACATAAGAGCATGGTGAGCATGGGGTCGCTTTGATCCAAATGGTACTGGAGCATTACACATAATCGAATGACATAGAACTGAACATTCATTCATTCATTCAGTCCATCACAGGGCAAACACACACACTCATAGGGTTACTTTAGTAAGAGCAGCTGACGCATTATCTGAGCGCAGCAAACGGTACAAGCTGGATTATGTCGAACTAATGTTTCATTACCCTTCGCGGAAAACTACCAACAATGTGAAAGTAAGCAGTTAATGGCCAGAGAAACTGCTAAATCAACCAAAAACTGAATGTACACTATATTGCCAAAAGTATTCACTCACCCATCCAAATAATTGAATTCAGGTGTTCCAATCACTTCCATGGCTACAGGTGTATAAAACCAAGCACCTCGGCATGCAGACTGCTTCTACAAACATTTGTGAAAGAATGGGTCGCTCTCAGGAGCTCAGTAAATTCCAGCGTGGTACCGTGATAGGATGCCACCTGTGCAACAAGTCCAGTCATGAAATTTCCTCACTACTAAATATTCCACAGTCGACTGTCAGTGCTATTAAAACAAAGTGGAAGCGATTGGGAACAACAGCAACTTAGCTACGAAGTGGTAGGCCACGTAAAATGACAGAGCAGGGTCAGCGGATGCTGAGGCACATAGTGCGCAGAGGTCGCCAACTTTATGCAGAGTCAATCGCTACAGACCTCCAAACTTCATGTGGCCTTCAGATTAGCTCAAGAACAGTGTGTAGAGATTCATGGAATGGGTTTCCATGGCTGAGCAGCTACATCCAAGCCTTACATCACCAGGCACCTCATGAAGGCAGACGAGCGAATACTTTTGGCAATATCGTGTAGCTTGTTAACTGTTATGATGACACAAACCTGTTGTAGGTCCATAAAATCATGTTTATTCCTATATTACATACCAGTTTGCCAGATATCAAAGGAACAGTGAACGCAGCGCTCGGACGCTGGTATTAAGGTGTTATTGGGACAGTGGTAGCCTAGCTTTGAGCTATCAATCAAAAGATTGCCAATTCAAATCCAGGCTTTGCTATTCTATACAAGCTGTTATATGCATATTGTTCTTCATATGGTTCTTCAATTGCTGGTGTGGATCAGACACAGTTTGGAGTTTTTTAATACCGTGTCCATATACTGTCCACTCTGTTAGACACTCCTACCTAGTTGGTCTATCTTGTAGATGTAAAGTCAGAGACGATAGCTCATCCATTGCTGCTGTTTGAGTTGGTCATCTTTGAGATTTTCATCAGTGGTCACAGGACGCTGCCCACGGGGCACTGTTGGCTGGATATATATTTTGGTTGGTGGACTATTCTCAGTCCAGCAGTGACAGTAATGTGTTTAAAACTCCAGGAGCATTGCTGTGTCTGATCCACTCATACCAGCACAACACACACTAACACACCACCACTATGTCAGTGTCACTGCAGTGCTGAGAATGATCCACCACCTACATAATATCTACTCTGTAGTGGTCCCGGGGCCAGTGATAGCTCAGTGGTTAAGGCACTGGACTAGTAAACAGAAGGTTGCTGGTTCAAGCCCCGCCACCACCAAGTTGCCACTGTTGGGTCCCTGAGCAAGGCCCTTAACCCTCAATTGATCATCGTGTTCTGCTCATTGTGTAAGTCGCTTTGGATAAAAGCGTCTGCTAAATGCTGAAAATGTAAATGTAAATGGTCCTGTGGGGGTCCTGACCATTGAAGAACAGAGTAAAAGGAGGTTAAAAAAGTATGTAGATTCAGTAATTGTAAAACTACAAAGTGCTTTTATATGGTAAGTGGAGCTGATAAAATGGACAGTGAGTGTAGAAACAAGGAGGTGGTTTTAATGTTATGGCTGATCGGTGTATATATGACAAATAAAGGCATTCTTCTTCCACTTTTATGGTTTCTCCATAATTTTACTTACTAAAGCCACTGACAGAGTGAAGTTGGTAACATAGTAGCAATTTTAATCTCTTCTATTTTGCTGGGTCAGTCTGACAGGAAGATTGGTTGTAATTATATATTTCATCCACTTTTTTAGTATAGACTGAACTAAGCTCTGTGGTACAATCTGTTCCATTATGACTGTCCCATTGTACAGATCTATAAATATCACTTATTAGATTGTTTCCTTTTTAATTTTTAAATAGCTGTTTAATTCCAGGCTGATTTGTTCTCTTGACAGTTTTTGCCATCTTGTTAGAAATCAACAAGCTGGTGGCGCAGCAGTAAAAACACACACTGAAACCCCAGAGCTGAGATCTCAAATACATCGTATCGAGTCTCAGCTCTGCCTGCCGGCTGGGCTGAGCAGCCACATGAACAACAATTGGCCTGTTGTTCAGATAGGGGTGGAATATTAAAACGGAGAAAAAGGGGAGAAAATGCATAAACAAAATATTTTTAAAAAAGAAATCAACAAGCTATTTATTTTATATTAGTAAAATAACCAGTTGTAACCTGTCCATACATTTCTTACAGAGCAGTAAGTGACTTGGCAAAGAATGAGACCAAAGCTAATCCTACTAGTTACGTTGTAATAACTCTTTTGAAAGCATTGACTTTTTCTATTATGATTTGCCACAGGACACATTGTTTTATTGATTAACTCAAATAATTAAACAATTGAAATGTGAAATATACTTTAGGGGCATATTTATTGTTGCCGGTGCTCTGTACATACTGTATTAATTAATATACCAATTACCAATAACTGCATGACTTGACTCTAGCTGGTCCATGTCATTATAATTCTCTGACTTGGTTGCTCATCTGCAGTAATTACAATGCATGTCCTGCATTTACTTGGTATTCATCATGAGGCTCAGTGGCTGGATTGTCTAAGCTTAATATTAGCACAGCAAACAATGGCAAACATTCACAAATAACGACAGCCATCATATGCTATCAGGCTGAGCAGGGATTACAAGGGAAATGAATCATTAACACTGTTGCCACTTGAATGCAGCTAAAGCGTGATTGGCAGGCTAAGCCTGGGGAGAAGAAGAGGGGAAAGAAAGAGGAAAGCTGTGACAATATCCCCAGAAATCACTAAATCAGGGCTGCTGCTACTTTTCTTTCGGGGTCAGGAAAAAAAAGCAAGAAAGATTACTGTGATTTAGAAGGACAAAATCTGAGTCGAACACATTTCCAGCAAATCCAGACTGACACGTAATGGAAAGTATAAAGGAAGAGATGGATTTTATGGTGAAAGAAGGTTAAATAAAACTACTATGCACTGAGTTGTCCAAATTTTATCTTTAGTTTAAAAGTTTAACATGCATGGCATCTTATGCATGACATGGCACGTTTATGTCCTTATTGTGTGAACATTCAGTACATGTCATTTTAATTTCATGTAAATTTAACTAGGGCTCCATCTATCCATCCATCCATCCATCTAACACTACTGGGGCTCCATCCATCTATCTATCACTATTGGGGCTCTATCCATCAATCCATCTAACACTACTGGGGCTCCATCCATCCATCTAACACTACTGGGGCTCCATCTATCCATCTATCCATCCAACACTACTGGGGCTCCATCTATCCATCCATTCATCCATCTGACACTTCTGGGGCTCCATCCATCCATCCATCCATCCATCTGACACTACTGGGGCTCCATCCATCCATCCATCTGACACTACTGGGGCTCCATCTATCCATCCATCCATCCATCTAACACTACTGGGGCTCCATCCATCCATCTAACACTACTGGGGCTCCATCCATCCATCTATCCATCCATCCATCTAACACTACTGGGGCTCCATCTATCCATCTATCCATCCATCTAACACTACTGGGGCTTGTTCCATCCATCTAACACTACTGGGGCTCCATCCATCCATCTAACACTACTGGGGCTTTATCCATCCATTCATCCATCCATCCAACACTACTGGAGCTTTATCTATCCATCTATCCATCCATCCAACGCTACTAGGGCTCAATTTATCCATCCAGCGCTACTGGGGCTCCATCCATCCATCCAACGCTACTGGGGCTCCATTTATCCATCCATCTACTCATCCATCCATACATCCATTTAATGCAACTGGGGTTTTATCCATTCATCCATCCAACATTACTGGGGCTCCATCCATCCTTCCATCCATCCATCCAATGCTACTGGGGCTCCATTCATTCATCCATTCATCCAACACTACTGGGGCTTTATCCATCCATCCATCCAACGTTACTGAGGGTCCATTCATTCATCCATCCAATGCTACTGGGGCTCCATCCATCTATCCAGCCATCCAATGTTACGTTTACGTTTAAATGTGATTGGCTAATTCAGAACACAGCCATGACCTTATTAGATGATGTACATACTTATGCAACCACATTATTTTAGGGGTTTTAAACAAGAGTGTGTAGACTTTTATTGTTTTTAAAATAGAATGTCCAACAAGTAAAGATCAGGTGTCCAAACCAATCGTGTTATTTTCTGACTGATTACATACAGGGTGAGGCCTGTACTCAACTTCACTTGATGCAAACCTCAGATTGAAGTTTTTAGGTGCATTTAACAAACTGGTTTAGATTTAGATGGTCCACACTACAGCTCACATAGCTCTTAATGTGCCAAACCATCAAGGACAATAAATACCTAGTACAAGTGTGTTGGGAGCTGGGAGAAAGCAGGACCCTTTATCGCCAGTGAAACGGTTGGGAAAATACTGCTGTGTAGAACGCAGAGGATTCTAGGTCATGGTGGGATTTGTTACCATGTCAGGTGTGAGGTCCTTATCAGCACTTGCAAAGTCTTTGGCAGGCCCAGTAGGGCTGACCTCAGTGCGAGTAATGGTTCTTAGGAAATCTGCCGAGTGCGATCAAGGATATTGGGGGGTATTAAGTATCTAGAGGAGAACAGGATCTTCCTTCAAGGACACAACATTCAATAACTTGGTGTAAAATAGCAGCCTAATAAAAAAGCAGTGCAGGTATTTTTGTAGTGATTGTTAAATTCTAAGCTTTTTATTTGCAATGTAAATTTCTGTTATGCAAACAAGACATAATGTGGTGGCTATTTTGGCCGGCAGATGGGGCATGGAGGCACACATGTGATCTGTTAATCTCTCTTGAGCATTGATATGCTCCAGGTGAAGTTTCCCTATATATCACGGCTTCTCCCTTTCATTCTTTCCACCTCCTTTGTTGCACACTTGATTTTTTTGGAAGCTGTGATGCTGGAATGCTTTCTCTGGTCCGGTTGTCTGCAAACATGGGACGTCAGCTATTCATCTGTGAGCTGCCCTCAGTATTTTGGCACTGGGAGAGCAGATTGCCCCAGTGGTGACGTGAAGTCCCTTGTCTGGAGTGGACCCACCTGTAAAACCATTTTATGTGCAGAAGGTGCCAGTTGGTTGTGTAAGGGAACCGTTTATGCATAGTTAACCCGGCAGGTTCTGATAGTTCACTGTTCGTCGCAGATGGCCGGAGCAGCCTGTCTTACTGTGACGTCCAGTTCACACTTCTGTGCTATTGCTGTTTCATCCACTGTTTCTGTTGTGGGTTGTGGATGTTTTCTTTTCTTTCATTTGTTACTTTGTTTCTATTCATTTGATTACCTGTTTTTTTCATGATTGTTTCTTTTTTTCCTCCCAATCTAGCCGGATCCAGTTACCCAATTGCATTACGCTTCCTCTCTACTGATGCCGATCCCCGCCCTGATTGAGGGGAGCGAGATGGACACACGCCCCCTTCGACCTGTGTGCAGTAGCAGACTGCATCTTTTCACCTGCACGAGGCGAGTTCATATGCGGATCAGCTTTGTGTATGGAGAGCCACACCCTGATCACCGCATTATTCCTCTACTCTGTGCAGGTGCCATCAATCAGCCAGCAGAGATTGTAATTGCATCAGTTATGAGTTCCCTATCTGGCTCCCAATGAACAACAGCCAATCGTTGTTCGTGTAGCCGCCCAGTTCGACAAAGTTCGAAATGTCAGCTCTGGTGTGCTAGCGTGTTTTACCGCTGCGCCACCTGAGTGGCCCAATTGTCCACTTTTTTTTTTCTCCCCATTCCTCAATTCCCCATTTCCTCCCAGTTTAGCACACTCAACTTGTCTTCCGCTGCTGAGGGATACCCGATTGCATCCGAGGAGAGCACTTCGCTCTTCTCGCCTCTTCCAACATATGCACAGCCCTCCTCTTCTCACCCCTGCATTCTGCACAGGTGTTTTTTTTCGCCAGTCAGGGCCCTTACACCCACCCAGCAGATATGGTGGCCAATTAGTATCTGCTGCAGGCACTGCCAATTGTACCCGCCAGATGGCACCCAGCTGACCGGTGGCAATGCCGAGTTTCGAACCAAGGAGCTCAGAATCTCGGTGCTGGTGTGCTAGCAGAATATGAGCGCCACCTGAGTGCTTCTAATTGTACTCTTTTTTGTTGGTGGCTTTTTGTACCCTGATTAAATCTTTGCAAATTGGTTCGATTTCTATTCTTGCACATGTTTGGAATTCGCCTTACTCGTTCTGTAGAGCGTTCCAGATCAGTTTCAGATTTCATTAGTTAATTAACCAGGATTTAATTATTATTGAATATGCCTTAGTATAATCCTGTTTATTCATTAACATTTCATTTTAAAGTATAGATAAATGTGCACATTATTAATCATCATAATAGTATTTGATTCAGTACTATTCACTACCTAAATGAGGCAATCCAACATTCAAATCGAACAAAATTCATTTCTATAAGATTTTTTTCAGATAATGAATCATGTATTAGTGTTTACCAAATGACTCAGATGTGCAAGAATAAAGGTTTTGCTTTCAAAATAATATGCTATCCTGCCATATATATATATAAATATACAGTGTATCACAAAAGTGAGTACACCCCTCACATTTTTGCAAATATTTTATTATATCTTTTCATGGGACAACACTATAGACATGAAACTTGGATATAACTTAGAGTAGTCAGTGTACAGCTTGTATAGCAGTGTAGATTTACTGTCTTCTGAAAATAACTCAACACACAGCCATTAATGTCTAAATAGCTGGCAACATAAGTGAGTACACCCCACAGTGAACATGTCCAAATTGTGCCCAAAGTGTCAATATTTTGTGTGACCACCATTATTATCCAGCACTGCCTTAACCCTCCTGGGCATGGAATTCACCAGAGCTGCACAGGTTGCTACTGGAATCCTCTTCCACTCCTCCATGATGACATCACGGAGCTGGTGGATGTTAGACACCTTGAACTCCTCCACCTTCCACTTGAGGATGCGCCACAGGTGCTCAATTGGGTTTAGTCCATCACCTTTACCTTCAGCTTCCTCAGCAAGGCAGTTGTCATCTTGGAGGTTGTGTTTGGGGTCGTTATCCTGTTGGAAAACTGCCATGAGGCCCAGTTTTCGAAGGGAGGGGATCATGCTCTGTTTCAGAATGTCACAGTACATGTTGGAATTCATGTTTCCCTCAATGAACTGCAGCTCCCCAGTGCCAGCAACACTCATGCAGCCCAAGACCATGATGCTACCACCACCATGCTTGACTGTAGGCAAGATACAGTTGTCTTGGTACTTCTCACCAGGGCGCCGCCACACATGCTGGACACCATCTGAGCCAAACAAGTTTATCTTGGTCTTGTCAGACCACAGGGCATTCCAGTAATCCATGTTCTTGGACTGCTTGTCTTCAGCAAACTGTTTGCTGGCTTTCTTGTGCGTCAGCTTCCTTCTGGGATGACGACCATGCAGACCGAGTTGATGCAGTGTGCGGCGTATGGTCTGAGCACTGACAGGCTGACCTCCCACGTCTTCAACCTCTGCAGCAATGCTGGCAGCACTCGTGTGTCTATTTTTTAAAGCCAACCTCTGGATATGACGCCGAACACGTGGACTCAACTTCTTTGGTCGACTCTGGCGAAGCCTGTTCCGAGTGGAACCTGTCCTGGAAAACCGCTGTATGACCTTGGCCACCATGCTGTAGCTCAGTTTCAGGGTGTTAGCAATCTTCTTATAGCCCAGGCCATCTTTGTGGAGAGCAACAATTCTATTTCTCACATCCTCAGAGAGTTCTTTGCCATGAGGTGCCATGTTGAATATCCAGTGGCCAGTATGAGAGAATTGTACCCAAAACACCAAATTTAACAGCCCTGCTCCCCATTTACACCTGGGACCTTGACACATGACACCAGGGAGGGACAACGACACATTTGGGCACAATTTGGACATGTTCACTGTGGGGTGTACTCACTTATGTTGCCAGCTATTTAGACATTAATGGCTGTGTGTTGAGTTATTTTCAGAAGACAGTAAATCTACACTGCTATACAAGCTGTACACTGACTACTCTATGTTATATCCAAGTTTCATGTCTATAGTGTCGTCCCGTGAAAAGATATAATGAAATATTTGCAGAAATGTGAGGGGTGTACTCACTTTTGTGATACACTGTATATATATATATATACATACACTGATCAGGCACAACATTATGACCATCTTCATAATATTGTGTTGGTCCCCCTTTTGCTGCCAAAACAGCCCTGACCTGTCGAGACATGGAGTCTCTTCAGCAATTTTTAGCAATTTGAGCTACAGTAACTCGTCTGTTGGATCGGACCACACGGGCCAGCCTTCGCTCCCCACGTGCATCAATGAGCCTTGGCCGCCCATGATTCTGTCGCAGGGTTACCACTGTTTCTTCCTTGGACCACTTTTGATAGATACTGACCACTGCAGACTGGGAACACCTCACAAGAGCTGCAGTTTTGGAGATGCTCTGACCCAGTCGTCAAGCCATCACAATTTGGCCCTTGTCAAACTCGCTCAAATCCTCAAGCTCACCCATTTTTCCTGCTTCTAACACATCAACTCTAAAAATAAAAAGTTTACTTGCTGCCTAATATATACCACCCACTAACAGGTGCCATGATGACGAGATAACCAGTGTTATGTACTTCATCTGTCAGTGGTCATAATGTTATGCCTCGTGGTGTGTATATACATATATATACAGACCACCACTGTCTTGCAGTTGTAAAAGTAGAATGTTTTCTCTATTATTGCTGGGTATAATCATTCTCTTAACAGTCCATGATACCCATTGTTGCATATTGCACTTAATAACATGGCACATGTTTTGTATAGGAGACAGGTCTAAGCTGCAGGCAACCCAGTCTATCACCTGCATTCTCTTATTTCAAAAGCTATGCTGTAGTATCATGCAAAATGAGCAAACACAGCCCTGAATAAGATATCAGCTAGGTGAAAGCATACTGCATGTTGCTCCAAACTTCTTATCACTAATAATGCCTTCACAGATAATCATTTTTTATTTATTCTAGATTTGGGTTTGTACAATCAATGCTAGTGTAGCTCAGGGTCCAATCATAAAAAAGTGTAGTATAAACACAGTAAGGTTGAATTATTTTGCATAAAATTAACCTTAAATTCATATTAAATACATCATATTTGTATAAGTATTTTTTTTTTTAAAGAATCTCACTGGGAGGGTTACCACGATGATGCTTTTATTTCTCTCTCGTAACCTTAAATTTTGAATGTAAACTGCCGCAGCGGGCACAGTGGCATTAGCGGTGTCTATCACTGCACGTCCATTAATCAGCAGTGTCTCGGATAAGCAGCGCTGATAAGGCGGTTCCCATCACTGCGGGAGGAGTAATGGCTAAGCAGTGACATTCTAAGATATGACTTGTTCGACACAGACGATCCTGCCTGAAAGTGGCCCTGAAAACAGAAACACCACCCGTATCACTATCTGATAAAAGCTTAACGGCTCCCAGCGCATAACGAATGACTCACAACTCAGTCTGGTACATGACATGAAGTCTCACTCGCAGGTCTAAATTTACATCCTGTCATGGTTTGCACACACTGTATACAGTATTACAACACTATATACAGTAAAACACAACACTGAATACAATATTATTTGCATATCTGACATTCTGGACATTTAGCACTTTGTGTATATATTGTGTATCGTATATTATGTGTGTATATACACTGATCAGGAATAGCATATTGACCACTTTCCTAATATCGTGTTGGTCCCCCTTTTGCTGCTAAAACAGTGCTGACCTGTCGAGCCATGGACTCTACTAGACTCCTGAAGGTGTGCTGTGGTATCTGGCGCCAAGATGTTAGCAGCAGATCCTTTGACTCCTGTAAGTTGTGAAGTGGGGCCTCCATGGATCGGACTTGTTTGTCCAGCACATCTAACAGATGCTTGATTGGATTTAGCAACCTCAAACTCGTTGTTGTGCTCCTCAAACCATTCCTAAACCATTTTTGCTTTGTGGCAGGGCGCATTATCCTGCTGAAAGAGGCCACAGTAATCAGGGAATACCGTTTCCATGAAAGGGTGTACATGGTCTGCAACAATGCTTAGGTAGGTGGTAAGTGTCAAAGTAACATCCACATGGATGGCAGGACCCAAGGTTTCCCAGCAGAACATTGCCCAAAGCATCACTCTGCCTCCGCCGGCTTGCCTTCTTCCCATAGTGCATCCTGGTGCCATGTGTTCCCCAGGTAAGCCACATACACGCACCCGGCCATCCACGTGATGTAAAAGAAATTGTCATTCATTAGACCAGGCCGCCTCCTTCCATTGCTCCGTGGTCCAGTTCCGATGCTCACATGCCCATTGTTGGCGCTTTCGGCGGTGGACAGGGGTCAGCATGGGCACCCTGACTGGTCTGCGGCTATGCAGCCCCATACACTGTGTATTCCAACACCTTTCTATCAGAACCAGCATTAAGTTCTCCAGCAATTTGAGCTACAGTAGCTCGTCTGTTGGATCGGACCACACGGGCCAGTCTTCACTCCCCACGTGCATCAGTGAGCCTTGGCCGCCCATGACCCTGTCGCTGGTTTACCTCTGTTCCTTCCTTGGACCACTTTTGATAGATACTGACCACTGCAGACCGGGAACACCCCACAAGAGCTGCAGGTTTGGAGATGCTCTGACCCAGTCATCTAGCCATCACAATTTGGCCCTTGTTAAACTCGCTCAAATCCTCCCTTGCCCATTTTCCTGCTTCTAACACATCAACTTTGAGAATAAAATGTTCACTTGCTGCCTATATATATATATATATATATATACAGTATATATATATATACCTTCTTCTATTGCTCCGTGATCCAGTTATATGCAACCATGTTGGTCTATGATATACTGGTACTACATTTATGGGTTAAGGACCTTGCTCAGCGGCCCATTGGACTCTGTGGACTAGCTAGCTAGCTGCAATTTACCTGAATTGTTTGCTTAACCACTGAAAAATTCACACTTGTCCTTTACAGTGAATTAATAGGTGACCATAAGACATACAAATGGAAGATGAATGACTAATAACTTTCTTCTTTTCATCTGGCTTATGTCCTACATAGGCAGCACTTTAACTATGTGTCATGATCACCAGCAGTATCCTCCAGGTTGTCATGATTAATCGTCAACACCGTTAGCCGTGATGTAGTTGGCTGTATAGCATTTGGTTGGGCAGATGGTTCTCTTGCATTCTGGGGACATTTTCAAGCTAGAGTGGCTGGTGGTGGGCAATTGTGTGGGACATATGATCACACCAGGTGACTCCCCGAATGTGCTGAAGAGCGCCAATAAAGGGAATTGATCTGATGTTTGCTGTGAAGGCTTTCTGTACAGTGGTAGAGAAGGCTAGAAACATGAACAGGCTACAGATGGCAAGAAAATAGTCTAGGGAAAATGCTCTTTCTTTATAAAACTAAACAAGCAGTGCATGCTTTCATAACCTCCAGATCACACAGCTGCAATTTTTTGATAGCTGTCTGCTTTTGGTTTCTTTAAAGAAGGCTTTGGAAGCTCTGATGCTAGCTGCTGCAAATGCTACTTACTGATTTTCTGAAGCAGTATAGCTTATACTGACTAACTCATTTAGCCAATGCAAGTTTTTCTTTTTTGGGCATTTTTCCTTTAAATTTAGTCATACCTGATTACCCAATTGCATTTTGCTTCCTCTCTACTTCTGCTGACCTCCACTTCTGACCAAGGAGAGCCATATGTAGTAACCGACTGCTTCTCTTCACCTGCACAATACAAGTTCATATGAGGCTCGATATTGTGTATGGAGAGTCACACGCTGGGATTCAGAACTCTCTAAGTCTGCTCAGTCCACTCAGCTCTGCTACCGGTTGGCTGGGTGCCCCCTAGATGGCACAACCGGCAGTGCCTGCATCAGACAAAATTGGCCACTAGTCTGCATGGTGGGAAAAGACCGGAGTAAAAAAGGGGGTGAGGTCTTCGACACTGTGTAAGGATCCTGTTTAGTAGCCCGAGGCCCCTGTACAAAAGTGGAGGAACAGGGAGATCAGTGCGTGACTCTTCTTGCGCTAGACTGGCCTCATGTACTAATCCACCAAAGTATGGGTAAATGGACATGACGGAGGGAGTGTATATATATATATATATATATATATATACTGATCAGCCATAACATTAAAACCGCCTCCATGTTTCTACACTCACTGTCCATTTTATCAGCTCCACTTACCATATAGAAGCACTTTGTAGTTCTACAATTACTGACTGTAGTCCATCTATTTCTCTACATACTTTTTTAGCCTGCTTTCACCCTGTTCTTCAATGGTCAGGACCCCCACAGGACCACCACAGAGCAGGTATTATTTAGGTGGTGGATCATTCTCAGCACTGCAGTGACTATGACATGGTGGTGGTGTGTTAGTTTGTGTTGTGCTGGTATGAGTGGATCAGACACAGCAATGCTGCTGGAGTTTTTAAATACCGTGTCCACTCACTGAGGTGTTTAAAAACTTCATCAGCGCTGCTGTGTCTTATTCACTCATACCAGCACAACACACACTAACACACCACCACCATGTCAGTGTCACTGCAGTGCTGAGAATGATCCACCACCCAAATAATACTTAATCTGTAGTGGTTTTGTGGGGGTCCTTCTATATGGTAAGTGGAGCTGATAAAATGGACAGTGAGAGTAGAAACAAGGAGGTGGTTGTAATGTTATGGCTGATCAGTGTATAATGTTAATTACTGCAGGATAAAGGTATTTTATTTTGAGGTAAGTACCATTAAAGTGGCATTGAAGTGTGTATTTTTTGTTTGTAGGGGTTTAAACGAAGGAAAAAATGTCAGCCTCTTACAAATCAATAAGCGGTAATGGGGTCTGGGAATGAACAGAGAGATGGGTGGTGGATGTCAATGAATCTGCTTATCTGTGCTCACCAAGCTGCATGGCCAGATAGACCCACAAACCCACCTGTGGATCAGTGTTATTGGAGCTTTGTTTGCTGAGCTCCAGACAAAGGGCGAGAAGTTCAGCCGCAGATCCTTAATTCACTGCTATCAATAGTCTTACTCAAACAAGCATTTGATAAAGTGGTGAAAGTATAATTAGAAATATAATCACTCCCCACGGTCGTTCTCTTATGTGTCAGGTCGTACGCGTGGAAGTGGGGCAGGAAGTGTGGGGTGGCGGTTCAGAAAATGGAGCAGCGGAAGTAAGATTTGATTTAACTGGTGGGAGAAGAAATATTTACATTTTCAGCATTTAGCAAATGCTTTTATCCAAAGCGACTTACATACAGTGTAAGCAATTTGGTGTCAATGGCCTCACTCAAGGGCCCAACAGCGGCAACCTGGCAGTGGTGGGGTTTGAAACAGCAACCTTCTGCCCTCTAGTCCAGTACCTCAACTGCTAGGCTACAACTGCCACAATAAAGACATTTACATTTTGGCATTTAGCAGACGCTTTTATTCAAATGTGACAGTATACAGTCTAAGCAATTAAGAGTTAAGGGACTTGTTCAAGGGCCCAACAGCGGCAACCAGGCAGTGGTGGGGTTTGAACCAGCAACCGTCTACCTACTAGTCCAGTACCTTAACTACTAGGCCACAACTGCCACAATAAAGACATTTACATTTTGGCATTTAGCAGACGCTTTTATTCAAAGTGACTTACAATAATGGAACAGTATACAGTCTAAGCAATTAGGAGTTAAGGGCCTTGCTCAAGGGCCCAACAGCGGCAACCTGGCAGTGGTCGGGTTTGAAACAGCAACCTTCTGCCTACTAGTCCAGTACCTTAACTGCTAGACAACAACTGCCACAATAAAAACATTTACATTTTTAGCATTTAGGAGATGCTTTTATTCAGAGTTACCTACAAAAATGAGACAGTATACAGTCTAAGAAATGAAGAGTTAAAGGGCTCACTCAAGGGCCCAACAGTGGCAACCTGGCAGTGGTGGGGTTTGAAACATCAGCCTTCTGCCTACTAGTCCAGTACCTTAACTGCTAGGCTACAAGTGCCACAATAAAGACATTTTTAGCATTTAGCAGACACTTTTATCCGAAGCGACTTACAGTAATGTGACAGTATACAGTCTAAGCAATTGAGAGTTAAGGGCCTTGCTCAAGGGCCCAACAGCGGCAACCTGGCAGTTGTGGGGTTTGAATCAGCGACCTTTAGATTACTAGTCCAGTACCTTAACTGCTAGACTACAACTGCATTTTAGGAAAATTTCCCATTAAATTTTACATTTTGTTCACAACACCCTCCTGTACCGCATTTATTATACAGTGGTACCTTGAAACTCAATGTCAGTTGGTTCTTGGAGTGGTGTTGAGTTTAAAAGACATTAAGATTCAAGGTATTTTTTCCCATAAGGACCTGTTAATGCTTCCCATGGAAGTGCATATATTTTATAATAATGGGGTTGTTTTTGACACTTTACCTTTACTTCTTTATTGTTTCCTTATGCTTCTTAATCGTGGAGATGCTTGATCTTGGAATACCGTATTCCTTAGCAATTTCAGTAAAGACACATTCACATGAGAAGCGACAAAACCGCTTTTGGCGGCTGTGTTATTTCCTCTGGAGTGTGGTGGTGCACAGAGCTTAACGTGACAATGTACTAAAACAACAAGCAAGGAATTTCATTAGTGGAGACACTTATGAGCAGTTATAATTAAGAGAGGTTTAGTGTTCCTGTGTTTTTCTTTAATACACTAAGTCACTTTTTTATGCATTTTTTTCCCATTTTCTCCCAATTTAGGGTAATCAATTTGTCTTCCGCTGCTGGTGATCTCCGAGTTTTTGCAGTTGAGGAGAGTATATTGCTGCTCCACCCCTCTTCCAACCCGCACGCAACCCTTAAGGGAACCCTTTTTCACCAATGTACTCTGCACAAGTGCCTCTATCCACCAATCAGGGTCCTTAAACAGCGTTTAAAGACCCCACCCACATACTCCGGTTATCCCTCCCTACAGGCACTGCCAATTATGCCCGCTAGATGGGACCCAGCCGACCGGTGGCAACGTCGAGTTCCTAACCCAGGAGTTCAGAATCTCCGCACTGGTGTGCTAGTGGAAAATCCCGCTGCGCCACCTGGGCGTCAAGCTTTTTTTTTTTTTTAACAATAGGTGTTATAAGGCTGCTCAGGTGGCACAGCGGTAAAGTACGCAAGCTCACCAGAGTTGGGGTTTCAAATACGTCGTATCAAATCTCAGCTCTGCCTTTCCGACTAGGCTGGGCGGCTGCATGAACAACGATTGCTGTTCAGGGTTAGAGAGTAAGAAAGTCAGATTATAGGTCCTCATAACTGGTGCGACTGCGACCCCTGCTGGCTGACTGATGGCGCCTGCACAGGGCTGAGGAATAATGCTGATGTGGGTGTGGCCCTCCATACACAGTGCCCGTCAAGTGTATGAACTCGACTCGTGCAGGTGAAAAATGCAGTCTGTACTGACTGTACCTGCCGGAGGGGGCGTATGTCAGTTGAGAGGCGTCCTCAGTCAGCGGTGAAGGGTCGAATTATTATAGAGGACGCATTCAGGGTAATTGGACACGACTAGATTAGGGGAGAAAAATTGGGGAAAAAAATATAAAAAAACAAAAAACACAAACAATAGGCGTTGCAGACCCGTCTCGGAAAAGCTGACGGTTATTCCACACAAATGCAGATTCGTCTCATATTCTCACTTTGATGACGTTTTACCGCACCGCTCAACCCAAGAACTGAACAAAGTGACAGTCGCACACTCGTCGAGTTTAAAAGAAACATCGAGTTTAATTGTACAAATTTCTCGACAATGTTGAGTTTCAAAGATTTCAAGTTTAGCGTGTAACAGACATGGTTTCAAACACCATATAGTTACTTTAATCAGTTCTTTTGATCTCCATTAGGAGCCACCAGAAAGAAAATGATTGTGATTTTTTTATTCATTTATTTATTTTGTAAAAGGAAGTAGCCTTATCATTTCCTGTCTGAAGCTTAAGAGTGTTTGCTACTCTGCTTGCTTGGTAATTAACTTTAGTACTTTGAAACTCCTTTGGGAAACTTTACTGTTTTACGCTCAGATGTAAGTACGAGTAAATACTCTTATGAGTGAAAAGCTTATTATTACATTTGGAAAGTAATATGGATGAAGTGTTGATGAATGTAGACTGATGAATGTAGACTGATCAGCCATAACATTAAAACCACCGCCTTGTTTCTATACTCACTGTCCATTTTATCAGCTCCACTTACCATGTAGGAGCACTTTGTAGTTGTACAATTACTGACTGTAGTCCATCTATTACTCTGCAAGTAAGACGAGCAAGTGAAGTGAATTGGAGACACTAAATTGTCCATGACGATGTTCGATATAAGCTTGTGAACTGATGAATCGTGTGTAATGAGTAACTACCGTTTCTGTCATGAATGTAACCAGTGTAAAACATGACGTTAAAAATCTAATAAACAAACGAACAAACTGCGTACACCTCTAAGGGAGGAAGGTTACAAGGGGACGTCGAGTTACAAAGTACCACTTTAGTTCTTTCCATTGCGATATTGTTAACAGTGTTAGCAACACACTCCTGGTGAGGCATGATAAGCACCATGAACATGCACCCTGCTATTTTGTTATCACACTGACTCGCACAGAAGCCCCCATTCCAACAACTCTGACACGCTCAGCACCACGTTATTAGCATGTTAAAACATGTCCTTTACTCAAGAACAAAATAAGCATGACAAATGGGTTTACCATTAATTGACTTATTTTCTTTTTTAGGGCGAGGGAGTGAGATCTGGTGTCCACCTACGTTAGACTGTAACTGATGGGCTGGCAGCTCTCACACTGACACCAGCAGGTGCTGATCCACACAGCTGGCTTGTCTGACATCTCACAAGAATAATTGCAGGGTTCAAACTGAAAGGTTTGTCCCAGATGTTCGGAGATATGTGCAGGTTTTAGAGACAGATCTTCACTTTACTCGATCAGTCATTCTTCACCTCTAGAACTCACAGAAATTAGGTACATTTTTCCTTATCAGAGCAACCCAACGTCTTCTACGATAATCTGTCTTTCACGTTGTCACTGTGCCATCATCGCTTTGTGATGGTTGGCTGAACAGATGGATCAGTTTTCTCCAGTGCCTTCTGTCTTGTGATGCTTGTAGTAGAATAACACTGATAATACAATCCTCTTCTTGTCCTAAATCCAGCTTTTTCTTGGGCTTAATCTTTTTTTGAACAATCTCTGGTTTGAATTGGATCTTGCTAGCATGTGAGACCAGTGCAATGCTCATGTAGTTGCTGTACTGCAGGGGTGTCAAACTCATGTTCACAGAGGGCCACATCTGCATTTTGGTGGCCCTCAAAGGGCCAATTGTAACGTATCCTGCTGTGATTGCAGTCTGCCTTTTAGGGCTTGGACAATTTGTTGTATTTCTTGGAGGCTAAATTCTGTGTTTGGTGTCAAAAGCCAAATTTATACTGTATAATTATAATGTATATCTACAGTACATTTATATTGTACTCCTTTACCACAGACATGGCCTCATAACACAAGAACAGGGTGAAAGCAGGCTAAAAAGGTATGTAGAGAAACAGTTGGACTACAGTCAATAATTGTAGAACTACAAAGTGCTTCTATATGGTAAGTGGGGCTGATAAAATTGACAGTGAGTGTAGAAACAAGGTGGTGGTTTTAATGTTATGGCTGATAAGTGTATATGGCATAGTTTATATGGCAAAGGGGTGAACAGTTTTGTCAAGACACTGTAAGTTTTGTAAGTTATGTATCCAGACTAACGTTATGACAAAGTATAAATTATTTATACAGCACAGATTCACAAATGCCCAGTGATCATATGAGACAGAACGTGCTCAGCTGTTCTATTATGCTTCTATGTTAATTCCACTGCTTTTGTTATTCAGCAATTCAGTATCGATTCATTTTTGTAAACCCAAACAAGCACACACACACGCACACACATGCAAAGACAAGTAACTTTAAGGTTATTAAAGGCACCATGATCAATAATTTCCCGTAACTCCTTAATCTTCATAATGAGCCTCATTGCACCAATTAATCATGGCCCGGAGAAAAACGAGCAGACCTTGTAAAGCTGCACTAGCATTAATACCCACAACCCTCCTTACCCAGCCTACTTGACCCTCTTTGCAGGGCCACACACGTGAATTAAATGCAAATGCCTAATGTAGAGGAATGGAATTCAAAACATACTGTGGCATCGACACAGACTCATACGAATTATTACGAATCATTTTTGCTCTTTTTAATAAAAAGAACTATTCGGTCACTGATATGAACCAGCAGGAAGGAGAACAGGCACATGTTACCTTTTCTCGAGGCTACCAAGTACATGCAAAATGGAGTAGGGTCGCCATAATATGTAGTTTTCTTCAAGGCCAGCTTGCTTATAAGCAACAACCAATTCAAATATTGAAACATTTACATATCCTACACATTTACTTACTGATTAAAATCAGGGTTGTGGTTGCAATTTAGGAATTGTAGGTGACACACAGATAAATAGATAGACAGATGGACAGATGAGTTGAGTAATGGATGGATGGATATATAGAGAGATAGATGGATGAATGGATATATAGAGAGATGGATGGATGGATATATAGCGAGATAGAGAAATTGATGGATGGATATATAGAGATATAGATGGATGGATGGATATATAGAGAGATGGATGGATGGATATATAGAGAGATGAATGGATGGATATATAGAGAGATAGATGGATGGATGGATATATAGCGAGATAGAGAAATTGATGGATGGATATATAGAGATATAGATGGATGGATGGATATATAGAAAGATGGATGGATGGATGGATATATAGAGAGATGGATGGATGGATATATAGAGAGATAGAAGGATGGATATATAGAGAGATGGATGGATATACAGAGAGATAGATGGATGGATATATAGAGAGATGGATGGATGTATATATAGCGAGATAGATGGATGGATGGATGGATATATAGAGAGATAGATGGATGTATATATAGAGAGATAGATGGATAGATGTACAGTGTATCACAAAAGTGAGTACACCCCTCACATTTCTGCAAATATTTTATTATATCATTTCATGGGACAACACTATAGAAATAAAACTTGGATATAACTTAGAGTAGTCAGTGTACAACTTGTATAGCAGTGTAGATTTACTGTCTTCTGAAAATAACTCAACACACAGCCATTAATGTCTAAATAGCTGGCAACATAAGTGAATACACCCCACAGTGAACATGTCCAAATTGTGCCCAAAGTGTCAATATTTTGTGTGACCACCATTATTATCCAGCACTGCCTTAACCCTCCTGGGCATGGAATTCACCAGAGCTGCACAGGTTGCTACTGGAATCCTCTTCCACTCCTCCATGATGACATCACGGAGCTGGTGGATGTTAGACACCTTGAACTCCTCCACCTTCCACTTGAGGATGCGCCACAGGTGCTCAATTGGGTTTAGTCCATCACCTTTACCTTCAGCTTCCTCAGCAAGGCAGTTGTCATCTTGGAGGTTGTGTTTGGGGTCGTTATCCTGTTGGAAAACTGCCATGAGGCCCAGTTTTCGAAGGGAGGGGATCATGCTCTGTTTCAGAATGTCACAGTACATGTTGGAATTCATGTTTCCCTCAATGAACTGCAGCTCCCCAGTGCCAGCAACACTCATGCAGCCCAAGACCATGATGCTACCACCACCATGCTTGACTGTAGGCAAGATACAGTTGTCTTGGTACTTCTCACCAGGGTGCAGCCACACATGCTGGACACCATCTGAGCCAAACAAGTTTATCTTGGTCTCGTCAGACCACAGGGCATTCCAGTAATCCATGTTCTTGGACTGCTTGTCTTCAGCAAACTGTTTGCGGGCTTTCTTGTGCGTCAGCTTCCTTCTGGGATGACGACCATGCAGACCGAGTTGATGCAGTGTGCGGCGTATGGTCTGAGCACTGACAGGCTGACCTCCCACGTCTTCAACCTCTGCAGCAATGCTGGCAGCGTGTCTATTTTTTAAAGCCAACCTCTGGATATGACGCTGAACACGTGGACTCAACTTCTTTGGTCGACCCTGGCGAAGCCTGTTCCGAGTGGAACCTGTCCTGGAAAACCGCTGTATGACCTTGGCCACCATGCTGTAGCTCAGTTTCAGGGTGTTAGCAATCTTCTTATAGCCCAGGCCATCTTTGTGGAGAGCAACAATTCTATTTATCACATCCTCAGAGAGTTCTTTGCCATGAGGTGCCATGTTGAATATCCAGTGGCCAGTATGAGAGAATTGTACCCAAAACACCAAATTTAACAGCCCTGCTCCCCATTTACACCTGGGACCTTGACACATGACACCAGGGAGGGACAACGACACATTTGGGCACAATTTGGACATGTTCACTGTGGGGTGTACTCACTTATGTTGCCAGCTATTTAGACATTAATGGCTGTGTGTTGAGTTATTTTCAGAAGACAGTAAATCTACACTGCTATACAAGCTGTACACTGACTACTCTAAGTTATATCCAAGTTTCATGTCTATAGTGTTGTCCCATGAAAAGATATAATGAAATATTTGCAGAAATGTGAGGGGTGTACTCACTTTTGTGATACACTGTATATATAGAGAGACAGAGAAATGGATGGATGTGTACATATAGAGAGATGGATGGATGGATATATAGAGAGATGGATATATAGAGAGATGGATGGATGGATATATAGAGAGATAGATAAATGAATGGATATATATAGAGATAGATGGATGGATGGATATATAGAGAGATAGAGAGATGGATGGATGGATATACAGAGAGATAGATGGATGGATATATAGAGAGATAGATGAATGGATGGATATATAGAGAGATAGAGAGATGGATGGATATATAGAGAGATGGATGGATGGATATATAGAAAGATAGAGAGATGGATGGATATATAGAGAGATAGATGGATGGATATATAGAGAGATGAATGGATGGATATATAGAGAGATAGAGAGATGGATGGATATATAGAGAGATGGATGGATATATAGAGAGATAGAGAAATGAATGGATGATATATAGAGAGATGGATGGATATATAGAGAGATGGATGGATATATAGAGAGATTAATGGATGGATATATAGAGAGATAGAGAGATGGATGGATGGATGGATATATAGAGAGATGGATGGATATATAGAGAGATAGAGAGATGGATGGATGGATATATAAAGAGAGAGATGGATGGATGTATGTATATATAGAGAGATTAATGGATGGATATATAGAGAGATAAATGGATATATAGAGAGATAGAGAGAATAATGGATGGATATATAGAGAGATAGAGAGATTAATGGATGGATATATAGAGAGATAGAGAAATGAATGGATGGATATATAGAGAGATAGAGAAATGAATGGATGGATATATAGAGAGATAGATGGATGGATGGATATATAGAGAGATGGATAGAGAGATGGATGGATATCTAGAGAGATAGATGGATGGATGGATACATAGAGAGATGGATGGATGGATATATAGAGAGATAGATGGATGGATATATAGAGAGAGAGATAGAGAGATGAATGGATGGATATATAGAGAGATAGAGAGATGAATGGATTGATATATAAAGAGATAGAGAGATGAATGGATGGATATATAGAGAGATAGAGAGATTAATGGATGGATATAGAGAGAGATGGATGGATATATAGAGAGATAGATGGGTGGATGGATACATAGATAGATGAATGGATGGATATATAGAGAGATAGAGAGATGAATGGATGGATATATAGAGAGATAGATGGATGGATATATAAAGAGATAGATGGTTGGATGGATATATAGATAGATGAATGGATGAATATATAGATAGATGAATAGATGGATATATAGAGAGATAGATGGATGGATATATAGAGAGAGATAGAGAGATGAATGGATGGATATATAGAGAGATAGAGAGATGAATGGATGGATATATAGAGAGATAGAGAGATGAATGGATGGATATAGAGAGAGATGGATGGATATATAGAGAGATAGATGGGTGGATGGATATATAGATAGATGAATGGATGGATATATAGAGAGATAGATGGATGGATATATAAAGAGATAGATGGGTGGATGGATATATAGATAGACGAATGGATTGATATATAGAGGGATAGAGAGATGAATGGATGGATATATAGAGAGATAGATGGATGGATATATAGAGAGATAGATGGGTGGATGGATATATAGAGAGATAGATGGGTGGATATATATATAGAGAGATAGATGGATGGATATATAGAGAGATAGATGGGTGGATGGATATATAGAGAGATAGATGGGTGGATGGATATATAGAGAGATAGATGGATGGATATATAGAGAGATAGATGGGTGGATGGGTGGATGGATATATAGATAGATGAATGGATGGATATATAGAGAGATAGATGAATGGATGGATGGATGGATGGCTGGCTGGCTGGCTGGCTGGCTGGCTGGATGGATGGATGGATGGATGGATGGATGGATGGATGGATGGATGGATGGATGGATGGATGGATAGATGGATAGATAGATAGATAGATAGATAGATAGATAGATAGATAGATAGATAGATAGATAATAATAAGAATAATAATAATAATAATAATAATTATTATTATTATTATTATATGTAAAATAAATAACTATACATAAAGTCTTAATGAGTATATAATTATGCAGACTGAACAACACACATCATGTGAACCTGGTTTTAAGCCTCAAAATTTAAAATTCAATAAAAATTAAATTATTAATGAAATTGCCACAGTCATGACTCAGGTTTTTGTTACTTGTAGCTGGAATGGTTTTGATACTTGTAATGGAGAGGGTTGTCACATTTATGATCAGGATATTTGTTGTACTCATGATTGGAAAGGTGGTCCCATAAACAGCTGATATTATGTTGCTTGTTTCTGTATTAAATATTCTGTGTTCAGGTGCATGCTTGCTTGCTTGCTGAAGAACACTGGTACATCTTGAAGTTGATGAGCTGTAACGATAGAAGACCAGGTTAGGTTTTACTACTGGCATTCAGGAACATGAATCTCTATTTGTGATCCATCCTGCCTTGTGGTAACATTTTAAACTGCTGCTAGAGGCGTTAAAGTGTGGGAAATGTGTTCCTGGAAAACTTTGGGACACCTAATGCCAACTGAACATTATTTGAATGCCACAGCCGGAGTATTGCTGCTGACCATGTGCAAAAAATTTCTCAACATGGACCAAAATCGTGAAGGACTGTCTTTAACACCTTGTGGAATCCTTGCTTCAAATAATTAAGGCTGTTCTATGTGTTGTTAAATGTCATATGTACAGAAAGACTCAACTCTCACTTTAAAGTTGGTACATTGCTATTTTTAGAATTAGCTATTTTTAAAACTTGAAATTACCATGTAATCTTGACTTTTGGAAAAACTGTGAAAAACGATGCCACATGAGTGTCACGAATGCAGCCTCTGTGTGCTTCTGGAACTCATGCACACTTGTCATGCCCACCTCTCCGGGAGCACATGTTTGTTTGTTTATGGTGTGTGTGTGTGTGTGTGTGTGTGTTCAGTTAAGACAACACCCCTTTTGTGATTGGTCCCCTGCTAATTATCCTCATCTGCATTTCATCTGAGGTATTAAGCTTAGGGCTTTTAAGAAGCGAGCTGGGGATCAGTCAGGTGGAGACTATTCTGATTTGGTTTGGTTTTTGACCTTGCTCATGTAAGCTCCTGTCGGTTAGCTCCTGTTCGTTTGTTAATGTTCATGTTTATAAGTCCTGTTTAATGTTAGTCCTGTTCATGTTTTGTTTTAGTCAGTCTATGTTCTTTGTTAGCTTAGCTTAGGTTTTATGTTCCTGTCTCATTGTTTAGTGATTACCGTTAGCTTAGCATTTAGCTTAGTTCATTTGTGTGTGTCCTGTTTTGTTTAAACCTGTCTTGTGTAACTTTGTCTTGTCTTCTGCGTGTGTGCCTGACACTCTTGTCCCGTCCTGCCCCATTACGTTACAACAAGTCGTTGTTTATCTCCTGTCTTCACTCTATCTAGTTAAATGATTATTCTCTTAATGTTCTCTCTGTTTGACAATGTATTTTATTATTATTATTATTATTACTACTACTATTTTAATCATCACTGCTGAGTTTTGCTTCTGTGTTTTGTGGTTCCTAGTTTCCAGTGTTTCCAGATTTTCGACTCTTGTCTGTTATCTACTTTATTACTAATTTGCCCTTAATTACATTTGTACGCCTGTGTAATGATCCATTACACATTGCTTGTGCCATTTTGAAATGATGGTACTGAATCGTTTCCACTCTGGACCTGGTGCTACGAGGTAATTCAGGAAGCTGCTACAAGCATTGAATTGGTTGCAAATTTGGCCGCTGAACCGCCGACTAGATTGCCCTTGAACCTTTAATTGTTTTGGACAGTTTGCCCTGTTACACTCAGCGCTCATTTACTACAATAAGGAAGCACTGGCTTTTGGTCGAAAGGACGTTATTGTGTCTTGGTCAAATGTGTGCCATATGTTGCCGAAAGAAAGAAGCACTCGACGTTTATGCTGCAGGAATTTCTGTGACCGCTTTATCTGGGAATCAAACCCAGGACCTTCTTGCTGTCAGGCGACAGTGCCTTTGAGATCACAACACCAAGCAGCTAAACTACTAATTCCCATTTCTCCCAACAGCATTAGCAGACATGTAGCTATTACTGAGTCATTCAGTAGTGATTCACAAAATTACCTGCTGTTATTTAAAGCAGTTCAGGAACTAACCAGCACTGTGAAAGACCTGACAACAGACCTAACAAGCCCTAAAATTGAAACTGCATAATAATGACAAGGTGCATCATAAGGGCAAATGTGCCCCCTACAGGTCCTGCAAACCTTCCTCACTAAACAAGATATGTCTGAGGAGATAAGATGCCACACAAAGTCTAACTCGTGGACGTTTATTCACTAGAAAATCCAAGCCTTATCTGAAGTGGGTCTCTTTTCAGGTTTCACCAGACTACCAATGTGATCGTTGACACTTGAGCCATTTTTAAGCATCATCTTCAGAAAAACTAATAGTTGCTGATGAAACGAGGCACTCATCACAATCTCTTCACCAGCTCTGTCTGGCAATTCACCCAATATGGACAGTAAACGGAGTATGATGCTATGATCCCACACGGTCAGACCTTCTCTGCTGTGACCAGATAAATATGTACTTGCAGAAATGGCATTGTTGATGGTACTGATATGCACACAATAGTAAATACAAGTTCCAGTATTTTGCTAATTAATGGAAATACACACATCAATTCCGTCATTAAATTAAAGACCATTGTCAAACAATTTTATTCTATCTAAGACAGTGACTGGTCAAAGTTTGGAAACTTTGGGCACAATAAAGATTACTGTGTACCGATCAGGCATAACATTAAAACCACCTCCTTGTTTCTACACTCATTGTCCATTTTATCAGCTCCACTTACCATATAGAAGCACTTTGTAGTTCTACAATTACTGACTGTAGTCCATCTGTTTCTCTGCATGCTTCGTTAGCCCCCTTTCATGCTGTTCTTCAATGGTCAGGACCCCACAGGACCACTACAGAGCAGGTATTATTTGGGTGGTAGATCATTCTCGGCACTGCAGTAACACTGACATTGTGGTGGTGTGTTAGTGTGTGTTGTGCTGGTATGAATGGATAAGACACAGCAGCGCTGATGGAGTTTTTGAACACCTGGACTGATAATAGTTCACCAACCAAAAATATGTCCAGCCAACAGCACCCCGTGGGCAGCATATATTTTAGGCTAATGTAAAATAATTGGGTTGTTAAACAATTATACGCAAAAAATAACACAAATACAATATAAAACACTGAAATAAAATTGAAAACAGTTAAAAATTAATAAAAAATACAATAAAACCTGCACTTTTGCACTTTGCCTTTACTTCTTTATTGTTTCCTTATGCTTCTTAATCGTGGAGATGCTTGATCTTGGAATACGGTATTGTACTTAAACAATGAGAGAGGAATTTCATCAGTGGAGAGAACTTATGAGCAGTAATAATTAAGAGAGCTTTAGTGCTCCTGTGTCATTCTTTTAATACATTAAGTCACATTAAGCTTTTTTTTTTTTTTTTTTTAACATTGAGCATTGTAGACTCTCGGAAAAGCTGCTTCTCACAACTTCGCAGAACCTCGAGCTGTAACACAAGTTTAAAAGTGAAACAGGAGCTAAACAGCTAAACACAGATACATGTGGAGCTTTCAGAGTGAATTTGACGTTTATCTTACACCAATGCAGATTCGTCTCATATTCGTACTTTGATTATGTTTTACCGCATCACTCAAGCCAAGCACTGAACACATGTCGAGTTTAAGAAAAATATTGAGTTTAAGGGTACAAATTTCTCAATGAAGGCATCAAGGAGTTTTAAAGATTGTCTTTATAACCACTACTAAAACCAACCCAATTGGCCATGGTTACTTGTACATCTAAAATTATGGTTGGCACCACCATACCACCCTGTTGTGAAATGCATTTTCCAGTAGCATTGCAACCTTATTCAGATAACTCAGCAAGCCCACATGGTTACTGTGCTTTTCTTGAGCCCTCCCAGGTAGATTTAAATGACATTGCTGTGGCACAAACACTAACAGTAGCGGATAACACTCGTACATTAATGCGTGTCATGAATCCTACTGGCAGTGCTGTTATAGGTATAAAATTAGGCCAGTTCTCTCCTGTGTCAGAGGATGGAATGATGGGATATGTAGCTTCGGTTGGTAATGTGGTGACACTGACCTTGCAATGTGGAAAACTCTCAGCTTTCTAACAGCTGGAGCTGGAGAATAGTCCTTACTTTTCTTTTACAGTAATATTGTCAGTAAGAGCTTCACATATTTTGGCAAAACTGATCCTAGTAAAGCATAAAATCAACACCAATAATGTTCTTCCAGTTAAATGTGCAAATTGCACTGCTCTGTAAATGCAGAAGATTATTATTCATCACATATGAAAGATATATAAGAAAAAAGGTTTAAAGTTAGCCGCAGCCCATGGTCAGCTCTGGTTACAATGGTTAAAAAAAGTAATGACAAACCGTGGTAATTTTGTGTGGACTACAAAGGATTAAATTCCGTCACAGTCAAGGATGCTCATCTTTTGCCCAGGACTGATGACACACTAGATGGACTTAGCGGTTCCGCTGTATTGAGTACGATGGATTTGTCCTCTGAGCAAAGACATCCAAGCAATCAAAAATCAAACAATGCAAGATAAAAGAGGAATAGAACAGAAGGGGTACTTATACATTACAAAAGACAATGGGAAACAGGTGTAGACAATGACACAGGACTAATCATAGCCACAACACTACAGAGAGGACTGAAACTGTTACAGTTTGACAACTCTTGCCTATTTCCAGATTATATATATATAAAAAAAAAACTATAAAAAAACTTTATGACTATAATAAAATGCATAAAATAATAACAAGAACAATTTTAGTATAAAAACATTAACAAACAATTTTGTTTGTCAGTCAGTGACTGGTCATAGTTTGGACATTTTAGGCACAATAAACACTGGGAACACATACATTACAAACATAAAATACAGGTAAATTAAGAATGTGAATCAGGGCATCATTCTAGGCTGGGATTTTTTTCAACAACATAATACTAATTTAGACTTGGGAAAAGGATGGTCCACCAACCAAAAATATATCTAGCCAACAGCGCCCCGTGGGCAGCGTCCTGTGACCACTGATGAAGGTCTAGAAGATGACCAACTCAAACAGCAGCACTAGATGTGCGATCGTCTCTGACTTTACATCTACAAGGTGGACCAACTAGCTAGGAGTGTCTAATAAAGTGGACAATGAGTGGACACGGTATTTAAAAACTCCAGCAGCGCTGCTGTGTCTGATCCACTCATACCAGCACAACACACACTAACACACCACCACCATGTCAGTGTCACTGCAGTGCTGAGAATGATCCACCACCTAAATAAAACCTACTCTGTGGTGGTCTTGTGGGGGTCCTGACTATTGAAGAACAGGGTGAAAACAGGTTAAAAAGTATGTAGAGAAACAGATGGACTACAGTAATTGTAGAACTACAAAGTACTTCTATATGGTAAGTGGAGCTAATAAAATGGACAGTGAGTGTATAAACAAGGAGGTGGTTTTAATGTTATAGATGATCAGTGTATGTACATACATACATTGGTCACTGAATACTGTACATACATACAGTACATGCACACATCCATACATTTTCTATATATTGCCTGTATATAGTCTTATAGTTATATACGTATATGTATATTTTTGTGTTTAATGTTCTTGTGCATTGTCTGCAACTTGTACATTGCTTATATACTGGATTTATACTAGAAATATACCATCAGCCAGAATGTATCCACATATTTGGCCAATACATCTGATTCTGATTTTGATTAAGAATAGCAACTTCCCACAAATACCCAAATACCTAAACATCAAGAGTGTGGTAACTTATCTCCAGCATAACAAAGCCAGCACTGAATGAATGAATGATACTTCATCGATAACCTCTATAACAAACATCCTAGAGGTTTTACAAATAGAAACTCAATCATGTTATTTTGTGCACCAGCGAGAGTTTAGTGCACGATGATAAAATTTATAGGCTCTATTATGAAGAACAATATAACCACATTGGAAAAACTATTGATTCCGTCCCTGCTCTAATAAAGGACTATGATCAGCACAAGGTGAAGCTATTACTGAGAGGGCGATGTGTGCTGTAGAGAAAGCTAACGTGCATCCTCTTCCATTTGTCAGTGCCAGTGTTAGCCACCTGGACAAGAGCAGAGGTGGAGTGTGCACTTATGCTACCCACACAGAGCTCTAGTGGGGGGCAAATATGAATCACTATTAATCTGAAGCACAACCCAAAGGGCAAAAAATTGCTTTGTGAAACATACTTGTGTATGACCTGTTGTGTACAGGAAGAATTGTAACAGTGCATTGTTTAAATGTAAAATGCTAAGTGGTGTGAGGAAGCTGTTGTTGGAATAATACAAAAATACACTACCCTTTTAGCCTGATGCAAACTACAAATATTACTAAAATGGTATGTTAAAATACTATAACCAAATTGAGAAATTTAGAGTTAGGATGATTAAATACTGTATATGGGCTGGGTTAAATGCTAAAGAGCATCATTCCTTGTGGTTTACCCCACATTATAAAACGGATAGTTCCGGTCCTAAAATTTGATTGGCTGAGCCGCGTTCGAAGCCGTTGTAAAATCCCCGATAAACGCACACCTATGACCACCTCACATCATTCCATATTAATACGCCACTGAATAGAAAAAATGTATGTTATTTTCGCCCTCATGTTGCCTAGCAACACTGTTAATCGAACTATTTTGGGTCGCGGAAGAACGCTTTATTGTAAGTTTATACACAATAAATACATTTATGAATTAAACATTGATGTATTTATTATATTTTATGTTGACCGCCGTTTTATAAAAGAGACCGTGCATTACTGTTATGATTTTAGCACGGGGAAAGAAGTTTTAGGCACTCCGCTTCGCGTCGTGCCAAAAACGTCATCCCCGTGCTAAAATCACAGTAATGCACGGCCTCTCGTGGCTTATTGCTTTATTCTACTGTATATATAGTTATGCAAGGGTTTATAAGAATAGAGTCAAGGAGCCACTCAGGTGGTGCAGCGGTAAAGTACGCTAGCGCACCAGAGTTGGGGTTTCGAATACATCGTATCGAATCTCAGCTCCGCCTTCCCGACTGGGCTGGGCGGCAGAATGAACAACGATTGGCTGTTGTTCAGGGTTAGAGGGTAAGAAAGTCGGATCATAGGTCCTCATGACTGGTGCAACTGCCTTGAAGAATAGAGTCAAGGTCTACATTCATATACTTGTATGAATGTATGTATAATTATGTGTATGAGGTGTGTACATGCACCGTACACTCACTGTCCATTTTATCAGCTCCACTTACCATATAGAAGCACTTTGTAGTTCTACAGTTACCGACTGTAGTCCATCTGTTTCTCTGCATGCTTTGTTAGCCCCCTTTCATGCTGTCCTTCAATGGTCAGGACCCTCCCAAGGACCAAAACAGAGTAGGTATTATTTAGGTGGTGGGTCATTCTCAGTGCTGCAGTGACACTGACATGGTGGTGGTGTGTTAGTGTGTGTTGTGCTGGTATGAGTGGATAAGACACAGCAATGCTGACTGAGTTTTTAAACACCTCACTGTCACTACTGGACTGAGAATACTCCATCAACCAAAAATATATCAAGCCAACAGCGTCCCATGGGCAGTGTCCTGTGACCACTGATAAAGGCCTAGAAGATGACCAACTCAAACAGCAGCAATAGATGAGCGATCATCTCTGACTTTACATCTACAAGGTGGACCAACTAGGTAGGAGTGTCTAATAGAGTGGACAGTGAGTGGACATGGTATTTAAAAACTCTGATCCACTCATACCAGCACAACACACACTAACACACCACTACCATGTCAGTGTCACTGCAGTGCTGAGAATGATCCACCACCTAAATAATACCTACTCTGTGGTGGTCCTGTGGGGGTCCTGACCATTAAAGAACAGCATGAAAGGGGGCTAACAAAGCATGCAGAGAAACAGATGGACTACAGTCAGTAATTGTAGAACTTCAAAGTGCTCCTACATGGTAAGTAGAGCTGATGAAATGGACAGTGAGTGTAGAAACAAGGAGGTGATTTAAATGTTATATACATAATATATAACATTAAAATTATATATATATACAGTGTATCACAAAAGTGAGTACACCCCTCACATTTCTGCAGATATTTAAGTATATCTTTTCATGGGACAACACTGACAAAATGATACTTTGACACAATGAAAAGTAGTCTGTGTGCAACTTATATAACAGTGTAAATTTATTCTTCCCTCAAAATAACTCAATATACAGCCATTAATGTCTAAACCACCGGCAACAAAAGTGAGTACACCCCTAAGAGACTACACCCCTAAATGTCCAAATTGAGCACTGCTTGTCATTTTCCATCCAAAATGTCATGTGACTTGTTAGTGTTACTAGGTCTCAGGTGTGCATAGGGAGCAGGTGTGTTCAATTTAGTAGTACAGCTCTCACACTCTCTCATACTGGTCACTGAAAGTTCCAACATGGCACCTCATGGCAAAGAACTCTCTGAGGATCTTAAAAGACGAATTGTTGCGCTACATGAAGATGGCCAAGGCTACAAGAAGATTGCCAACACCCTGAAACTGAGCTGCAGCACAGTGGCCAAGATCATCCAGCGTTTTAAAAGAGCAGGGTCCACTCAGAACAGACCTCGCGTTGGTCGTCCAAAGAAGCCGAGTGCACGTGCTCAGCGTCACATCCAACTGCTGTCTTTGAAAGATAGGCGCAGGAGTGCTGTCAGCATTGCTGCAGAGATTGAAAAGGTGGGGGGTCAGCCTGTCAGTGCTCAGACCATACGCCGCACACTACATCAAATTGGTCTGCATGGCTGTCACCCCAGAAGGAAGCCTCTTCTGAAGTCTCTACAAAAGAAAGCCCGCAAACAGTTTGCTGAAGACATGTCAACAAAGGACATGGATTACTGGAACCATGTCCTATGGTCTGATGAGACCAAGATTAATTTGTTTGGTTCAGATGGTCTCAAGCATGTGTGGCGGCAATCAGGTGAGGAGTACAAAGATAAGTGTGTCATGCCTACAGTCAAGCATGGTGGTGGGAATGCCATGGTCTGGGGCTGCATGAGTGCAGCAGGTGTTGGGGAGTTACATTTCATTGAGGGACACATGAACTCCAATATGTACTGTGAAATACTGAAGCAGAGCATGATCCCCTCCCTCCGGAAACTGGGTCGCAGTGCAGTGTTCCAGCATGATAATGACCCCAAACACACCTCTAAGACGACCACTGCTTTATTGAAGAGGCTGAGGGTAAATGTGATGGACTGGCCAAGCATGTCTCCAGACCTAAACCCAATAGAACATCTTTGGGGCATCCTCAAGCGGAAGGTGGAGGAGCGCAAAGTCTCGAATATCCGCCAGCTCCGTGATGTCGTCATGGAGGAGTGGAAAAGCATTCCAGTGGCAACCTGTGAAGCTCTGGTAAACTCCATGCCCAGGAGAGTTAAGGCAGTTCTGGGAAATAATGGTGGCCACACAAAATATTGACACTTCAGGAACTTTCACTAAGGGGTGTACTCACTTTTGTTGCCGGTGGTTTAGACATTAATGGCTGTATATTGAGTTATTTTGAGGGAAGAATAAATTTACACTGTTATATAAGTTGCACACAGACTACTTTTCATTGTGTCAAAGTATCATTTTGTCAGTGTTGTCCCATGAAAAGATATACTTAAATATCTGCAGAAATGTGAGGGGTGTACTCACTTTTGTGATACACTGTATATATATATATGTAGAAATGTATTCATAAATATATCTTTCTGGATTTGAGGTGTGTACATGCACCATGGTTTTCTGTTATTGTTGTGAGCTGTATGTGTTTGTGTGTATGTGTGTGTGTAAAAGTCTAAATGAGAATGTCAAAATGTATTCGAGTTGCTCTTTCTGTTATTATTAGTAAACACATCCATTATCTGACTACAATTTGAAGACTTTTTTTATTTATTTATTTACATGCTGTCTTTTGCTCAAGGTTTTTTTTAAATATATTTATAGGCCTAGAAAAGTGCACGGCTTGTTTACTGCCATCACATCATCAGAGCTGTCAAAAACAGCTTTTGTAGACTAAACCTTTCCTGTTTCCATGTACCTGTAATTGATTCTCTGTTCTATCGCTACTGAAATGCTACTGAGATAACCAAACCGCAGTGTGAATGGCACAAAAGCTGCAGACAGGTGGGATAGCCTGTCACATCTTATCACAACTTTGAAACACTAGGCGAGAGAAAAGCAAGTCAGGGAAATGATGTAGCGCTTTAAATGCTTTAGAGTGCTCCATCACCATGCCAGATATTCACAAGCCTGCCAGGTGGAGCATATCACAATCATTTTTCAAACTGTATAGGATAGGCTTTATTTACAGCATAATGTGATGTGTTTCTGCCTTTATAGGTTTGTATTTTAAGTACATAATGCTTAAAGTGTTTATATAATCTGTATTTTGTCATTTTTGTGTAGAGCTGCATCGCATTCATATTTGTATTGCTTTTTTAATTGCAAAAATGTAAATCTATATTAATAGTATATTATGTATATGTATTTTTGTTGTTTGTATATATATATATATATATATATATATATATATATATATATACAGTGGGGAAAATAAGTATCTGATCCCCTTGCTGATTTTGTAAGTTTACCCCCTTACAAAGACTTGAACAGTCTATAATTTTTATGGAAGGTTTATTTTAACAGAGAGAGACAGAATATCAACAAAAAATCGAGAAAAAAAACATTAAATAAAAGTTATAAATTAATTTGTATTTAATTAAGGGAAATAAGTATTTGATCCCCTACCAACCAGCAAGAATTCTGACCCCCACAGCCCATGAGGCACACAAATTAGTCCTGTCCCTGTATAAAAGACACCTGTAACAGAATCAGTTTCTTCCGTTCAAATCTCTCGACCACCATGGGCAAGACCAAAGAGCTATCAAAGGACGTCAGGGACAAGATTGTAGACCTGCACAAGGCTGGAATGGGCTTCAAGACCATCAGCAAGACGCTTGGTGAGAAAGAGACCACTGTTGGTGCGATAATTCGAAAATGGAAGAAATACAAGATCACAGTCAATCGCCCTCACTCTGGAGCTCCATGCAAGATCTCACCTGGTGGGGTAAGAATGATTCTGAGAAAGGTGAGGTCAGCCCAGAATTACACGGGAGGAGCTTGTCAATGATCTCAAGGGAGCTGGGAGCAGAGAAATGCTGGATATGACCCCAAGAACACCATCCCCACTGGGCATTTCTCTGCCCATATATATACAGCGGGGAAAATAAGTATTGAACACATCAACATTTTACTCAGTAAATATATTTCTGATGGGACTACTGACATGAAATTTTCACCAGATGTTGGTAAAACCCAAGTAATCCACACATACATACATGTAATAAAGTGAAATGACACGAAAAGTATTGAACACGCTTACTGAAATTTATTTAATATTTAGTAGAAAAACCTTCTGTATGGAGAAACTAGTCGCATGCATTGTTCAGGTGTGATTTTGGCCCATTCTTCCACACAAACTGTCTTCAGATCATGACGGTTCCGGGGGCCTCTTCTATGAACTCTGATTTTCAGTTCTTTCCATAGATTTTCAATTGGATTCAAGTCGGGTGATTAACTGGGCCATTCTAGCAGCTTTATTTTCTTTCTCTGAAACCACTTGAGAGTTTCCTTGGCTGTGTGTTTGGGATCATTGTCTTGCTGAAATGTCCATTCTTGTTTCATCTTCAGCATCCTGGTGGATGGCAGCAGATTCTTATCAAGAATGTCTTGGTACATTTCTCCATTCATCCTTTCTTCAATTACATGAAGTCTACCAGTACCATATGCTGAGAAACAGCCCCACACCATGATGTTCCCACCTCCAAACTTCACTGTTGGTATGGTGTTTTTGCTTTTCTCCTCCAAACATGGTGTGTGCTATGACATCCAAAGAGTTCAATTTTGGTCTCATCTGACCAGACTATATTTTCGCAGTATTTTATAGGCTTGTCCAAATGTTGTGCAGCAAACTTTAAACGAGCTTCAACAATGCTTTTTCTTCAGTAATGGAGTCTTGCGTGGTGAGCGTGCATAAAGGCCATGGCAGTTGAGTGCATTTCTTATACTTTTCTTTGAAACAACTGTACCTGCTAATTCCAGGTCTTTCTGAAGCTCTCTGCGAGTGGTCCTTGGCTCTTGGACAACTCTTCTGATTATTCTTTTGACTCCTCTGTTAGAAATCTTGCGAGGAGCACCTGGTCGTGGCCGGTTTATGGTGAAATGATGTTCTTTCCACTTCCGGATAATGGCCCCAACGGTGCTCACTGGAACATTCAGAAGTTTAGAAATACGTCTGTAACCAATACCATCAGTATGTTTTGCAACAATAAGGTTGCGAAGGTCTTGAGAGAGCTCTTTGCTTTTACCCATCATGAGATGCTTCTTGTGTGACACCTTGGTAATAAGAAACCTTTTTGTAGGCCATCAATTAGGACTAAACCAGCTGATATTAATTTGCACTGATAGGGGCAGGATAACTTTCTAAATACTGACAGATTTCAGCTGGTGTTTTAGCTTTCCATGCCTTTTTGCACCTCCTTTTTTTCATGTGTTCAATACTTTTTCCCTGTGTCATTTCACTTTATTACACATAACTTAATTTTTGGACTTTTTAGTTTTGACTGCTTTATATGTGTGGATTACTTGGGTTGTTACCAACATCTGGTGAAAATTTCATGTCAATAGTCCCATCAGAAATACATTTACTGAGAAAAATGTTGATGCGTTCAATACTTATTTTCCCCGATATATATATACACCAATTAGCCATAACATTAAAACCACCTCCTTGTTTCTACACACACTGTCCATTTTATCAGCTCCACCTACCATATAGGAGCACTTTGTAGTTCTACAATTACTGACTGTAGTCCATCTGTTTCTCTGCATGCTTTGTTAGCCCCCTTTCATGCTGTTCTTCAATGGTCAGGACTCTCCCAGGACCACTACAGAGTAGGTATTATTTGGGTGGTGGATCATTCTCAGCACTGCAGTGACACTGACATGGTGGTGGTGTGTTAGTGTGTGTTGCGCTGGTATGAGTGGATAAGACACAGCAATGCTGATGGAGTTTTTAAACACCTCACTGTCACTGCTGGACTGAGAATAGTCCACCAACCAAAAATATCCAGCCAACAGCGCCATGTGGTCAGCGTCCTGTGACCACTGATGAAGGTCTAGAAGATGACCAACTCAAACAGCAGCAATAGATGAGCGATCTTTGACTTTACATCTACAAGGTGGACCAACTAGGTAGGAGTGTCTAATAGAGTGGACAGTGAGTGGATACGGTATTTAAAAACTCCAGCAGCACTGCTGTGTCTGATCCACTCATACCAGCACAACACACACTAACACACCAACACCATGTCAGTGTCACTGCAGTGCTGAGAATGATCCACCACCTAAATAATACCTGCTCTGTGGGGGTCCTGACCATTGAAGAACAGGGTGAAAGCAGGCTTAAAAAGCATGTAGAGAAAGAGAAGGACTACAGTCAGTAATTGTAGAACTACAAAGTGCTTCTATATGGTAAGTGGAGCTGATAAAATTGACAGTGAGTGTAGAAACAAGGAGGTGGTTTTAATGTTATGGCTGATCGGTGATGGATACTATAGGCATTTGTTTATATTTTATTTGTTTTAGTGAATTGTGTTAAATATCAGACCACATTTTCACACCAAGTCATTCATGCATAAATCCATAACTTTTATCTTTTACCCCCACAGTTATTTTAATGAAATTGCTCTGCTAGCAGTGAGCAGCAGTTCTAGTACTATTCATTAATAATAAATCTTTTATAAAAGCATTAATCAGTAAAATATTAGTCAGTCTCATCTTGTCATCCCTGTAGCAGGTCCGCTTCCTACAGAGCTTAAAAGACTAGCCCAAAGAGATATGAAGAGATCAAAATTAGAATTTACATGCATATACCTTGTTAAAAATCATTCATGATTCAAACTTGTTAAATAATTTATATTTGAAATGTAAAATGTCTGGTGCTTATTTAATTGGGCTTTAAAAGAGTTATTCATTAAAAGTAGGCAGCACCAATGATACCAAAGATGAACCTGTATGGTATCTGGGCTAACATTTGTTTAAATTAATTATTACCTTTGTCTATTTTCTACATTAAATGGATTTATTCTATTAAACATTTAACATCCTGGCCTGCTGTGCCTGCTTTTGCTAACAGAATTGTTAGCCGGTAGCAGAAAGTTCACTTCGACAGAATTTTAAGGGACAGCGTCCAGTCCAGCATTTTTTCTCTTTTATTTTCTTTTTAATGTGCAAAAATTTACAGTGAGCACAAGAGACAAACTAGGAAGAAAAACAAATAACACTAACTAAATAATAAAAATTGGTATGCTTACTAAACAATCCAGGCTAGATATCAGGACCTAGCCCAAATCAGACTCAGATCAACCTCAACCCTAACCCCAATACCAACCACAATCCTAACCTTAACCCTAACCCCAATACTAACCTTAACCCAGCCCTGACCCAAATACCAACCACAATCCTAACCCTAACACCAACCTTAACCCCAACCCTAACCCCAATACCAACCACAATCCTAACCTTAACCCTAACCCTAACACCAACCTTAACCCCAACCCTAACCCCAATCCCAACCACAATCCTAACCCCATCTCTAACCCCAATCCCAACCCTGAACCCAATACCAACCACAATCCTAACGCCAACCCTAACCCCAATACCAACCACAATCTTAACCCCAACCATAACCCTAACCCCAATACCAACCACAATTCTAACCCCAACACCAACCACAACCCTAACCCGAATGGCTCTAGGTGCCACTTATCTAAATAGCCTTAGTCGCACTTGTAGGCCATTCCATTTGTAATCACACTCATACATAGTCCCTACAAAAAGAAAAAAAATACACAAAGACATCAAAATGTATAAACCCAAACATTATAAACCTCTAAGCATTAACCATAGAGAAAACATGACAGCAATCCCTAACAGGACATAACAGCTATAATAACCTCCCCGCTCCAGCTCAAGAAATGGTACTTTCTGCTTCCAATGGTGGGAAACCCCCCTATAACCGTGCTAAATGGTACAATGTCCCAAGAGTACTGCATGTAGGTATTTTACATTTACATTTTCTGCATTTAGCAGACGCTCTTATCCAGAGCGACTTACAGAAGTGCTTCCATAGTATTAATTAGTAGGTATTTAATGCTGATATTCCAAATAAGTAAAAAAAAAAAAAACACACACACCAAACATACACCAGGTACTGCTAACAGAAATAACATTTTACAGAGATCCATGATTATATGAACATGCAAGCTTTCCTCTGACACAAATGTAGTCCAGTGAGGACTACGCTTCACAGCATTCCATGCGCCCATTAATGCAATCCGATTAACCTGGGCTGATGCTTATAAGTGTATTTGCAAAGCCAGGTCACTCTTGTTAGACTCAGTTGGAAACTGGTAAATGTACCTTTCTCTTCATGGTCTGGGATGGGACTGGTGGACCTGGAAGCTGGTGAGCCTTAATCCTTCTTTAATTATATAGCATTTTTTTTTTTAGATCTGTAATGCTCTGCAATTTCTGTTTTCTACTGTGAACTTGTTACTGCTTTAGTTGATATTCCTTTATGAGCCGTTTTACATACTGCTATTTAGCATCATCATCTAAATGATGGACTCCAGTGCTCTTATGAAGCGGAGAGATTCCTGCTTTGGGTGATTACTTCAGTTCTGATTTAGTTGAGTTACTTTCCATAACCCCCCCCCCCCCCATGTTTCTTTTTTCCCATCTCATTTATGACAAGCATTAGGGGGGCAAAGAGATTGGCCAAAGCCCTGTAATTGATTGGTGCCCTGTCCAGGGTATCCCTGCCTTGGATGTACACTATATTGCAAAAAGTATTCATTCACCCATCCAAATCATTGAATTCAGGTGTTCCAATCACTTTCATGGCCACAGGTGTATACCCTATATTCAGACTGCTTGTACAAACATTAGTGAAAAAATGGGTCGCTCTCAGGAGCTCAGTGAATTCCAGTGTGGTACCGTGATAGGATGCCACCTGTGCAACAAGTCCAGTCGTGAAATTTCCTCACTACTAAATATTCCACAGTCAACTGTCAGTGCTATTATAACAAAGTGAAGGCGATTGGGAACGACAGCAACTCAGCCATGAAGTGGTAGGCCACGTAAAATGACAGAGCGGGGTCATGGATGCTGAGGCGCATAGTGCGCAGAGGCATGGCTGGATTACTGACCGCCCAGGGGGGGGGGCCCTGGCCCAAAACATTTTGCGATGCCCATCAACATTTAAGATACAATATATTTTTATTTACGAGGGCCCTCCATTTTAAGGATCCTCTGACTATTAGGGACTTTGACCCCAGGGCCTCTTGGGGGCCCTAGCCATGCTTTTGGGGCCCCTAGCCATGCTTTTGGGCCCCTTATGAAAATGGATGAGGCGTTGTGGCACTGCTCTGACTTCGGGTGGGGGGGGGGGAGGGGGGTGTCACTCTTTGCCCAGGGGCCCAGACTATCCTTAATCCGTCCTTGCGCAGAGGTCGCCAACTTTCTGAAGAGTCAATCGCTACAGACCTCCAAACTTCATGTGGCCTTCAGATTAGCTCAAGAACAGTGTAGAGAGCTTCACGGAATGGCTTTCCATGGCCAAGCAGCTGCATCCGAGGTTGCCAGGAGAACGGTACTTGTCTGACTGCATTGAGCCAAATGTAAAGTTTGGTGGAGGGGGGATTATGGTGTGGGGTTGTTTTTCAGGAGTTGGGCTCGGCCCCTTAGTTCCAGTGAAAGGAACTCTTAATGCTTCAGCATACCAAGAGATTTTGGACAATTTCATGCTCCCAACTTTGTGGGAACAGTTTGGGGATGACCCTTTCCTGTTCCAACATGACTGTGCACCAGTGCACAAAGCAAAGTCCATAAAGACATGGATGAGTGAGTTTGGTGTGGAAGAACTTGGCCTTCACCTCAACCTGATAGAACACCTTTGGGATGAATTAGAGCGAAGACTGCGAGCCAGGCCTTTTTGTCCAACATCAGTGTCTGACCTCACAAATGCGCTTCTAGAAGAATGGTCAAAAATTCCCATTAACCTTGTGGAAAGCCTTCCCAGAAGAGTTGAAGCTGTTATAGCTGAAAGGGTGGGCCGACATCATATTAAACCCTGTGGATTAAGAATGGGATGTCATTCAATTTCATATGTGTGTGAAGGCAGATGAGCGAATACTTTGGGCAATATAGTGTATATATGTATAGGATGCTGGACAGCTGAAACAATAGGCTCAATTATCAAGCCTCATCAAGCATGTTGTAGTCAGATAATCAATATTAGTTCTTGCCCTAAACTAATTAAGCTGGTGTTTACATCAACGCTCAGTAAATAAAAGCATTTCTGCGACTGTAACACCCTGATGTTCTTTTTAAATTCCCTAACAACAGAGTTTCACTTTCAGAATTACAGATTTTTATTTACTAATTTAGTACATTTTTAATTTTTTATTTACTATTTTAATTGTTTAACAATTGTTTTATTTTTTATTTTTTAAATTGTTTACATGATCATTATTATTGTTTTATGGTTATGGTCAAACATATCCATCCTCTAATCCAGGCCTTAGGGAACAAAATGTACAAGTTTTAACATATTGTGTAGAAGACACCCCCCCCCCCTCCTTTTGCACTTCTATTTACTGATTTGTCACGTTTATCCTTGCATTCAAACAATTTATTCAACGCATCCTTCATTTCATGGAATAGTTTACTTTGAGTTTTTAGGGCAAATGGTTTACATTGTATTGTTAAGAGCAGGCTTGTTAATATTATTTTTACAGAAGTATGTAGACAGCTGGTCATGATCATGGTAAACATTCCAATTCAAAACTTTTTACCATTAATAAAGAGTGGCCCCCTGCTGGCAGTTTTAGCAGCCTCCACTTTTCTGGGAAGGTTTTCCAAAAGATATCGGAACGTGTCTGTGAGAATGTTGGCTTAGTGAGTACCTACAATAACGCATTTAGAAGATCAGGCACTGATGTTGGACCAGACGGCTGGCTCCACACAGACCATGTCTTAATGATAGGTATAAAATATAAATATGAAATGACAGGTATATACTACAACATGTCCTGCTGTGAGTGTGTCAGTGTCAGAAAAAGAGAGAGACAGACATACAGAGAGACATACTGATACAGACAGAGAGACAGACAGACACAGCATACAAGCATTTACATTTACATTTTTGGCATTTAGCAGATGCCTTTATCCAAAGCGACTTACATTACAGTTAGAGTATACAGTCTGAGCAATTGAGAGTTAAGGGCCTTGCTCAAGGGCCCAACAGCAGCAACCTGGCAGTAGTGTGGCTTGAACCAGCGACCTTCTGATTCTTAACCACTAGGCTACGGCTACGGATGCATCAAATGCATCAAATGAATGTATGCAACACACACACACACACACACACACACAGTAAAGCTGACCCTCATGTGTTGTATTGGCATGAATAGACTGTGTTCAATAGGACTGAGGTGACTGATACAGATACTGGATCTGTTCAGGCTGGTGTTTCTTACACTGACAAATATTTTACATTTCTTAAGGTTGTTTTATTTCGATTTGTTTAAAGTAAACTTGTCTTCTCCAGCCATATTTTGATAGTGATTTTTCCTTTTTATTATATTTGATCACAACAAACGGATGGCACTGTTAATTATAAATATGATCCAACATATGTAAATAGTAAATGTTAACCAAATATGCTGTCTTTATTGCTTGTAAACATCTTAAAGTAAACATCTGATATTTTGTATGTTAAATAAGTTATGGCGTATTTTATTTAAAAACACAATAATGTGGTGGGTCCACCAGACCCGCAACAGAACTATGAACACCACACAAAGGTTAATTCACCTGTCGGCAATGGATGTGACAAACAGCTGAACTCGAATTAGAGGACTGTCTACATACATTTTAGTCATATAGGGTATCTTTGTGACCTTATCTTTTGATTTGCCATTGATTTTTTGATTTGCCATTGATTTTTTGATTTGCCATTGATTGTTCTTCAGCCTGATTTTGTAAATAAACCCTAATCTGTACTTGCATCCTGTTTGCCACCTTGCATTGCCATGGCAGCAGCTATTTAGCAGCATGTTTTTGTGAAGTAGAAGGAAACTGGAGTCCTTGGAGGAAAACGTGAAAATTCCGATAGTGATAAGGCAGCAACCAGAACCATTGAAAATGTAGAGAGCCACCCCATTTAAATGTATTGTTTAGAATATATAATACAATTCATACATATACACAAAAGCAATATACCTAAATGTATAAATCCAAACACTATAAACCCCCAAGCATCAACCAAAAACTTATATTCATATTAAATCCATGACAGAAAACCACAACAGGTCATAGCTATAATAACCTCCCTGCTCTAGCTCAAGGAATGGTACAGTCCACTCCCAATGGTGGGAACCCCCCCTATAACTAAGCTGAATGGTACAGTCACCTCTGTTTGTGAGTGTCCCAAAAATACTGCATGTAGGTATTTAATGCTGAGATTCTGAATAAGAATTAAATAAATGCTAAGCTGAGTAACATAATGACTGGTGTGTTATTTATCAGAGCAGCCGAACCCAAGACTTTCTTGCTGTGAGATGACAGTGCTACCCACTGAGCCACCATGTCACTCACCAAGGTTACTAATATGTTTTCTATGTGAGTGGTGCCACACATCAACACAAGTCCTAAGGACTAAGTTTGTTTTTCCACCTCTAGTCACTGTCTGTGAGTAGTTTCACATGTTCTCTCTGTGTCCATGTGGGTTTTCTCTCACCTTTCAAAAAGCATGACAAGTGAATTTCTACTCTCAATAGATCTTAGGTGTGAATACAAAAGTGTGAGTGTGTCTAGTGTGTATGGGTGGTGCCAGACCTGTGCCACCTTGACCAAAAAGTAAAAGTTAGTAAAAAATAAATGCATTAATAAATGAATTAATGTTCCTAACCTGCATGTTTAGGCTTATGTAGCAGTTTTATACATGGCATGCAAAGTCATTCACGAAGACCCTGACACAGGGTCTTCATCACAACCAACTTTTATCACAACCAATCAGAGATACAGAGAGACAACACCTGATTCGACTTGTTTAAATGTTTCTTGGTCTGCACATGATCATTAGCAGTAGTTCTCAACAGACTGCAAATCCCAGGGGTTATCATGCTAATTTCTCACAAGTCCAGTTCAGTGCAGTTCTCAGCATGAGCTACCAGCGTGCCAACTAAATCAAATAAAACAAGGCTAATGCTGTTTAAAGAGGCAAACATGATCAGCCCACCAAAAGTAACTTTAGGTTAGCAAGAACTGGAAGGGACGGGAAATAATTAAAATAACTTAAAAACTAAAGAGATGAGAGCACTAGTTTGAAACCGCAATTAAGCGCAACACGCCAGCTACTTTTACCGATGTGCCATGACATGACTGCACACCAATGCTTCTCCCTACAATCCCCCAAAATCCTAACCCAATACTAACCACAATCTCAACCCCACTCACAACCATAATCTTAACCCTAACCCCAACCCCTAATACAACCACAGTCTTAACCCCAACCCCAATACATTTACATTACATTTACATTTTCTGCATTTAGCAGACGCCTTTATCCAAAGCGACTTACAGTAGTGACAGTTCACAGTGTGAGCAATTGAGGGTTAAGGGCCTTGCTCAAGGGCCCAACAGCTGAAACCTGGCAGTGGGTTGAACCAGCGACCTTCTGATTACTAGTCCAGTACCTTAACCGCTAGGCTACAACAGCCCTACCAATACCAACCACAATCCTAACCCCAACCTTAACCCTAACCCCAATACTCACTGCTTTTTAAACAAGGCTACATGCTATTTAAAGGAGAACACATGACCAGCCCACCAAATGAAACTTTAAGTTAGCAAGAAACGAAAGGAAATAATTAGAATAACTTGATGACTAAAGAGATGAGAGCACTAGTCTGTAACTGCAATCAAGCCCAACACGCCAGCTACTTGATTTACCAATGTGCCATGACATGATTGCACACCAATGCTTCACCCTAAAACCCTTTTTAAATAAACATTTATATTATATTTATATTTTCCCAACAGTGGCAACCTGGCAGTGATGGGACTTGAACCAGCAATCTTCTGATTACTAGTACAGTACCGTATCCGCTAATTCTGTTTGAATAAGCTAACTGAAATTAATAAGCCTAACACAACACCAGCTTTCTACCTTACCGTCTACTCAAGCACAAGCAAAGACTTAGCAGCACACTAAACCCAAGACTCGCTTAAATAGCAGTGAGTTCAGCTGTGGCACATTAGTGTTAATGAGCATGATAGCCTCTGGGATTTGTAGTCCGTTGAGAACTCCTTTGCTTCCTTGCTCGTGGAGGCAGGTGTCACAGGCCAAAATTCTGTTTGAGTCTAAAAAAAACTGATTGGACACTAACGTGATATACCATAAAGTTCTGTCCTAAATCTGATCATTTGGGAATTTTCCTATGGCTGTACACTGCCATCTAAAGATGACATACATTTCATATCAGTTATAAAGGAACAGTTTAGCTTGAAAAACATAATGTAGATTTTTTGTCTTTTACATTTTACATTTAGCAAATGCTTTATTATATAGGATTAAGGGGTTTGTTTAAGGCCCCAACAGTGTCAATTCATAAGCGGTGGGGCTTTTGTTACACTAAGCTAAACATGTTTAAATAATGTTTTTTGAACTGCATATGATTATTATTGTAACGTGCAGTAGTTCTCAATGGACTACAAATCCCAGGGGTCATCATGCTAATTTGTGCTACATGCACTGCAGCTGAACTCACACTCTTCAAGTAAGTCCAGTTTGTTGTAGTTCTCAGCATGAGCTACCCAGCATGACAGCAAACAATAACAACAAGGCTAACGCCTTTTAATGGGGCAAACATGATCAGTCCACCAAATGTAACTTTGGGTTTGCAAGAAATGAAAGGAAGTAATTAAAATAACTGGAAAACTAAAGAGATGAGAGCACTAGTCTGTAACTGTAATCAAGCCCAACACGCCAGCTACTTGATTAACCAATGTGCCATGACATGATTGCACACAAACGCTTCTCCTTAAAACCCTTACTTCTTAAATAAACATTTACATTACATTTACATTTTCAACACTTAACAGAAATGTGTTGAGTTTCAAGGTATTTTTTCCCCATAAGGATGTATGGGAAACCTGTTAATGCGTTTTATGGTCCTGTGGAACTGCATATACACCAATCAGCCATAACATTAAAACCACCTCCTTGTTTCTACACTCACTGTCCATTTTATCAGCTCCACTTTGTAGTTCTACAATTACTGACTCTAGTCCATCTATTTCTCTACATCCTTTTTTAAACCTCCTTTTACTCTGTTCTTTAATGGTCAAGACCCCCACAGGGCCACCACAGAGCAGGTATTATTTGGGTGGTGGATCATTCTCAGCACTTCAGTGACACTGACATGGTGGTGGTGTCTTAGTGTGTGTTGTGCTGGTATGAGTGGATCAGACACAGCAGCGCTGCTGGAGTTTTTAAATATCGTGTCCACTCACTGTCCACTCTATTAGACACTCCTACCTAGTTGGTCCACCTTGTAGATGTAAAGTCAGAGACGATCGCTCATCTATTGCTGCTGTTTGAGCTTTTGAGTTTGAGGTCATCTTCTAGACTTTCATCAGTGGTCACAGGACGCTGCCCACGGGGCACTGCTGGCTGGATATATTTTTGGTTGGTGGACTAATCTCAGTCCAGCAGTGACAGTGAGGTGTTTAAAAATTCCAGCAGTGCTGCTGTGTCTTATCCACTCATACCAGCACAACACACACTAACACACCACCACCATGTCATTGTTAATGCAGTGCTGAGAATGATCCACCACCCAAATAATACCTGCTCTGTAGTGGTCCTGGGAGAGTCCTGACCATTAAAGATCAGCATGAAAGGGGGCTAACAAAGCATGCAGAGAAACAGATGGACTACAGTCAGTAAATGTAGAACTACAAAGTGCTTCTATATGGTAAGTGGAGCTGATAAAATGGACAGTGAGTGTAGAAACAAGGAGGTGGTTTTAATGTTATGACTGATCAGTATATACAAGGGGTTGGACAAAATAACTGAAACACCTGTCATTTTAGTGTGGGAGGTTTCATGGCTAAATTGGACCAGTCTGGTGGCCAATCTTCATTAATTGCACATTGCACCAGTAAGAGCAGAGTGTGAAGGTTCAATTAGCAGGGTAAGAGCACAGTTTTGCTCAAAATATTGCAATGCACACAACATTATGGGTGACATACCAGAGTTCAAAAGAGGACAAATTGTTGGTGCACGTCTTCCTGGCGCATCTGTGACCAAGACAGCAAGTCTTTGTGATGTATCAAGAGCCACGGTATCCAGGGTAATGTCAGCATACCACCAAGAAGGACAAACCACATCCAACAGGATTAACTGTGGATGCAAGAGGAAGCTGTCTGAAAGGGATGTTCAGGTGCTAACCCGCATTGTATCCAAAAAACATAAAACCACGGCTGCCCAAATCACGGCAGAATTAAATGTGCAAATTCAACTCTCCTGTTTCCACCAGAACTGTCCGTCGGGAGCTCCACAGGGTCAATATACACGGCCGGGCTGCTATAGCCAAACCTTTGGTCACTCGTGCCAATGCCAAACGTCGGTTTCAATGGTGCAAGGAGCGCAAATCTTGGGCTGTGGACAATGTGAAACATGTATTGTTCTCTGATGAGTCCACCTTTACTGTTTTCCCCACATCCGGGAGAGTTACGGTGTGGAGAAGCTCCAAAGAAGCGTACCACCCAGACTGTTGCATGCCCAGAGTGAAGCATGGGGGTGGATCAGTGATGGTTTGGGCTGCCATATCATGGCATTCCCTTGGCCCAATACTTGTGCTAGATGGGCGCGTCACTGCCAAGGACTACCGAACCATTCTGGAGGACCATGTGCATCCAATGGCGGTGCCGTGTATCAGGATGACAATGCACCAATACACACAGCAAGACTGGTGAAAGATTGGTTTGATGAACATGAAAGTGAAGTTGAACATCTCCCATGGCCTGCACAGTCACCAGATCTAAATATTATTGAGCTACTTTGGGGTGTTTTGGAGAAGCGAGTCAGGAAACGTTTTCCTCCACCAGCATCACGTAGTGACCTGGCCACTATCCTGCAAGAAGAATGGCTTAAAATCCCTCTGACCACTGTGCAGGACTTGTATATGTCATTTCCAAGACGAATTGACGCTGTATTGGCCGCAAAAGGAGGCCCTACACCATACTAATAAATTATTGTGGTCTAAAACCAGGTGTTTCAGTTATTTTGTCCAACCCCTGTATATATATAGTGACACCATCGAACATGTTCCCAGTGTCATTCCTAGTCCCCCTGATTAAAGCTTTATATTAGTTACAAAGACATTAATGAAACGATCAATAGTAAACTAAAAAAAAACATACAGTAAAGCTAGACGTGATTATTAATCAGTGCAAAGCGCCAGTCTGTTCTCCAGGTCATAGTGAGACTTGAAGACATCTGCTCAGGCTGCAAGGTGCTGATTATATCAAAACTACGAGGAGTGCCACTCCACCAAGCACAGCGGTGCCATAATTGGCACAGTAAACACTTATCATGCAACCTGCATTGATTAGGATGTGCTTCTCATCAATCATTAGGGCTCATTTCATTCCAGTAATAATGGTGCCATCTGCACTCAGTCAGAGCTCTGAAGAAGAAAGCGTAAAAATAAAGACTCCCTGATTCTGACATTACAGAAATGTCAACCATTCAAAAGAAAGCAATGCGTCAAACTGTGAGATGTAGACATGCTTGCTTTTTATTTGACATTGCACGTGGACTACTGTGTGAATTACAGACTTTATTCTGTGTAAATATGTAACATATTAATGCTATAATATCTCCAAATATAATATTTTCTCTCTTCTTTTGGCTGCCTCTGTATTAAGGGGTTGCTACTGCAGATCATTCTGGTCTGCATACCAGAATTGGAACAGTTGTCACATCGAGTGCCCTTCCTGATGCAACCCTCCTTATTTTTACAAGCTTGGGGCCGGCAGTGGGAGCGCTCTGACAAGCGCACCTTATTAGCTAGGCTGGCCTGTTATCTTCCCCTTCCTCCAGACATAGCCAATCATGTCTGTGTAGACACCCAAAAGCACCGCTGAGATTCGAGCTCCGGATCTGAGCAGTAGTGGGCTAGTTTGATTTACCCTGCTCATAATGCAGTATAAAAAATGTCATTATTCTGGCGCCCAGGTGGCACAGCGGGATATTCAGCTAGTGCACCAGCACCAGGATTATGAGCTTTCCGAGTTCAAATCTAAGCTCTGCTACCAGTTGGCTGGGCGCCCCTAGCAGGCACAATTAGCAGTGCCTGCAGCAGACAAAATTGGCCACTAGTCTGCTGGGTGGGAAAAGACCGGAGTAAAAGGTCTGGGGTCTTTGAGGCTGTGTAAAGACCCTGGTTAGTAGCCTAAGAGGCCTGTACAGAAGTGGAGTACTGGGTTAGGGTTAGAGAGACTAGTCTTATGTGTGAATCTACCAAAGTATGGAAAAATAAAAAGGAGTCAGTGAACTCTGAGGGAGTGTGTGTCAGGTAAATGTACCCTACTTGGACCGATTGGAGTCCCAAGCAGTGGAAGACGAAAAGGCTTTGCTGAATTGTTAGAAAAAAGGAGAAAATGCATAAATAAAATAATAATTAAAAAATCCATTATTATTATTAGTAGTAGTAGTAGTAGTATGTTAATATTTTATAAATAAATATTTTTCATTATTATTTAAAAATTCAGTGAGTTGGTTTACTATAATTGTACATTTTTACTTAGAACTATTTAATATTTATACATGTCAAAAATATATTAAGAAGAAATCTTATCTCATACATAATGATGAGATAAGGCAAGCCATAGCCTAGTGGTTAAGTACTGGACTAGTAACCAGAAGGTCGCTGGTTTAAGCCCTTCCACTTCCAGGTTGCTGCTGTTGGGCCCTTGAGCAAGGCCCTCAACCCTCAATTGCTCTGACTGTATACTGTAACTGTAATGTAAGTCGCTTTGGATAAAGGCGTCTGCTAAATTCTGAAAATGCATGAAAAATCCATTTAAAAAAGCAGAGACTCTGTGCTACATTTTTACTAAATTAAAATAAGAGATCAGAAATGCACACAAGCTAAAAGAAAACTTAAATGACAAAATAAAGAAGAATGTCCCGTTTCTCAATATCCCTGATTTATTAGGGGTGGGTCATAAATGTGCAGGGTAATTTACCAACAGTGACTCAAGAAACAAAAGACACCTATTACTGTAAGTGGGAAAACATATAACCACTTTTATTTGTGTTATTTTATTATGTGCACATAATCTTGCCAGTGCACATAATCATGTTAAATGTACGGTTATTTTGAGTTTCGGTTGTTATCTAATCCTAACCCTAGAATTTGTATTTATTTATTTATTGTCATTAATGTCATTATCCTCTACTGTGGTACTCTACCTGGCACCTGGTAAGTCATTCTGTTCTCTTTCCATCTGACAGGATAATCTAGGGCAGATGGAACACCTTTATTTGTTATATATACATATGCACATGTACAGTACAATACAATTCCTTATCCACATATGGAAACCTGAGGTCAGAGGTCACACATGTAAATCCCCAGTGTGGTTTGCAGAGATGCCCCCCATATGCTTCCACCTTGTTGTTTAACTGTGGCTCTGGTGTTATTAGAATTAATATATTATTAATAAAGTATTGAGAGATTTTTTATTCATCTAACTATTATTTTTATTAGCACATTATTATTAATATTATTATTATTAGTTTATTAGCACATATTTGTGCTATTTCTAGCAGACGAGTCTTGCGTGGGTGTAGCAATAAAGATGATTATGATGTATTTTCTTACTGATTTTATAGTGTATACAGCCAATAGTTTATTTGCACATGGTGAATCCAGGTTGAAACTAAGAAAATTGATTCTTTTAGAGTTAGTAGTGCAATCTATCACTGAAAGTAATTTCCCATTCCCATTTCCCAAGTAAGTGCCCATTGCATGCTTAAATGTATACAGTTAAAAGGCAGGACTTACCTGGTGGGTATTCTGAACCATCCAAGGTACATTTTTATTACTTTTTTTTTGGTAAACTCTTAACAATTTTAGAATGACAAAAATTTTGTCTTTTATTTATTTATTTACAGTCATTACTGATCTGGGTCATAGTGCGGACATAACCACCGGATAACACTAGGCACAGTGACACCTTGTCTAATGACTGTAACCTCAGCACTCACCACACTGAAGCATGCTCGGCAGCACCATTACAGTCAACAGTTAGGGGACTGCCAACTTCAGCCAGTGTTTCTTTACTCATTTCAGCCTTAACAACTGGTCTATTTACAACTATAAAAGCAGAGCAATGAAATTCAAGGTAAGTTTATTAGCAAACATTGTACTGTATTTAAAACCAATTATATGAAATACATTCTATACCTTCAACTTTGGAAAAAACAGTTTAGGAAAGACCCTTTTTTGTTTCATTATCACTGTGTGCTCCTGTGCAGTAAGGTTTATTATGCAATGGTTTGGCAAGGAGGTCAGCAGCAGCAGAGGAAGTGCAATGTGCTCGGGTATTTGGACACGCGTAGATTGGGAGAACTACTGAAAAAAAAAGTTTGTATTTTTTGTGTTTTTTAATACATTCTATATGACGATTTAATTCTATTGTGAAAAATGTGTTTTTAAAGCAACAAAATAACTATTCAAAACAGTGTTTTTTTAAAGAACATCATTGTAGTGGGTCACAAAACGTTGCTTATTTTAATGAAATACTTGTATCATTAATTTTGACCTCATGATCATAAGTAAATTCATATCACTGCATTTATTTTATTATTTCCTTTTTTCCAAATTACGTACTTCATTACATTATGCACATATGCTGCCCACAACATTAATTTAACAATGTTTTATTGATTCATTTATTTATTTTTACTTTTTATTGTATTTTAATTTTTAAAGTTTACCAAACCTTTAGAAGTCCTTCAAACTTTAACGAGGGATTTTTATTTTGTATTGCCTTTTATTATTTATTGCCCTTATTTTGTTTGTAAAGAGTTAAAAAAAAATGACACTCCACTGTCTAGGCAAAAGTATTTACAACCCCAAATCAGAAAACAAGTTGGGGCAGTTTGAACCCAAGATATTTCATGTTTTATCTGCTCAACTTCATTTCATTTGTTAATAAACATCCATTCCTGCATTTCAGGCCTGCAACACATTCCAAAAGAGTTGGGACAGGGGCAATTTAGGGCTAGTAATAAGGTGAAAAAACTAAATAATCAACAGGTGATTAAAATCATGGTTTGGTACAAAAGCAGCATCCAGGAAAGGCTGAGTCTGTGATGAGCAAAGACGATCAGAGGATCTCCAGTTTACCAATAAATGTGTGAGAAAATAATTGAAATGTTTAAAATCAATGTACCTCAAAGTAAGATTGGAAGGGATTTGCATATTTCTCCCTCTACAGTGCATAATATCATTAAACCATTCAAGGAATCGAGAGGAATTTCAGTGCGTAAAGGCCAAGAATGCAAGCTTAAGCTGAACGCCCGTGATCTTCGATCCCTCAGACGGCACTGCATCAAGAACCACCACTCAACAATAACTGATATAACCACATGGGTGAGGGATTACTTTGGCATTATCTTTGAATTAAGCACTATAATACAGAGTTACATGCACAAATGCCACTTAAATCTTTACTGTGCAAAAAAAAGCCTTATGTTAACCATGTCCAGAAGTGGCATTTAAGTGTGGTAAAAAGGAATGGAAACATTACAAAGTGGTAAATGCTTTACCGTTCCAACTTTTTTTGGAATGTGTTGCAGGACTAAAATGCAAGAATGGAGGTTTATTAATAAATACAATAAAGTTGAGCAGACAAAACATGAAATATCTCAGGTTCATCCTGTCTGCAATCAAATAAAAGTCAAAGTAAATGTAAGAAACTCTGTTTTTTTTTTATTATTATTTGCATTTTCCATACTGTCCCAACTTTTTTTTTATGATTTGGGGTTGTAGTTGCATACACTGTAAAATGTAATAAAGTGTAATAAAGTGTAGTCCCTCAAAGCTTGTATCTCAGCCCAGTGTTTTTATATGCAAATTTAAACACAAGCTTTTAGACAGTTGGCCTATTTTCACAAGGGTTTTTTTCTTTGTGAATTACTTTCTATTATTATATTTTAATTGTCAGTAAAGCAGAGCGTTTCACCTTGCTCCAAAACACCATTAAAATAAAGCTCATGCTTTATATTTAAAGAGGCATTATAGGCGAATCCCAGGCATTTTAATTATATCAGTATGCTGGAGCTGTTATGTAGGCAAACACTGCAAATAAACTGCACAGTAAAGACACTCTCTTAGAGGCCTTATTATAAATATTAAAGCTAAAATTAAGAGGACATTGTAAAGTAAGTGATTTCATAAGGAAAATTAATTATCGGTCAGAGTTTTGCAGAAGCTGCCAAGATCAAGATTCTATTCACTTAAGGCTGTGCTGTCTGGATTGAGAAGTGGGAACTAGGCTGTTGTGGTTTTGTCACCTCACCTTAAGAGCAGTTTCCAGCAATAAACAGAATCAGATTTGCTAACCACAGACAATCTGTATATTATATTTTCCCCTATTATAGATGAATGTTTTTTACATAATTTGAATGCTGAAAAGAAGCTTTACAGTGACTAAGAGGAAATTGGACTTATAAGACCTGCTTGCTCATCATTATTCATTTAGGGTGGCTCGATGGGTAGTACTGTCACCTCACAGCAAGAAGGTTCTGGGTCCGATTCTCAGGTCGAGGGGTCCAGGTCCTTTCTGTGTAGAGTTTGCATGTTTTTCTCATGAGGGGGTTACCTCTGAATACTCCGGTTTCCTCCGACAGTCCAAAGACATGCAGTCAGATAAACTGAAGCAACTAAAATTGCCCTGTGATGGACTGGCGACCTGCCCACGGTGTTTCCTACCTTTTGCCAAGTAAATTGTACCCACCGCGACTCTGAATAACTGGTAGTAAAACAGACTATAAATGAATGAATTATTTATTTATTCATGTGAAGTAATGCTTCCTTGTGGGTTGTGAGGTAGGGGGGGGGGGGGGTGCAAAAAAAATCATATTTGCTAACCACAGCCAATCTGTATATTATATTTTCAGCTATTATAGATGAAGTTGTTTTTACATAATTGTAATGCTAAAAAAAAAGCTTTACAGTCACTAAGAGGAAATTGACACTAATTATACCCTATTCCAAAAACACTGGATGCAAAAAAAAGTAAAAAAAATAAATAAATAAATAAAAATAATTAAATAAAAATAAATAAATAAATAATAATAATACATAAAAATAAATATTTAAATAAATAATTATTATTATTTATTACCCTATACCCTATCCCAAAAAAATTGAATGCAAAAAAGTGAAAAATAAATAAATAAATAAAAATAAATAATAATAATAACAACAATAATAATACATAAAAATAAATACATAAATAAATAATAATAATTATGTATTACCCTATACGCTATCCCAAAACACTGGATGCAAAAAATAAATAAATAAATGAAAATAAATAATAATAATAATAATACATAAAAAATAAATACATAAATAATAATAAATAAATAAATGAAAACTGGAAAAAAATGGAAACCCACATGGACACTGGGAGAACATACACAACTCTAAAATGTGCATGGTTTTATGTTTACAAATTGGACATTTATTGTATTTAAGTTACTAACAGCCTTCTAACTTCTCTAGAACATAAGGAGGTGAGGAAAAGCCCTCATGTGGTTCAAACATTTTGCATAGAAGTAAAAAACTCATAAACCTGTACAGTGAGTGCATGCCAATGCTTTGGGGTTTAAAGATGCCATGTGCAATTAGTTTTCACCACTGAAAAAAAGGAAGCAGCAATGTTGCCGCCAACACCTTTCTCCAGCTTTATATCTCTGTGCTGTGCCAACCCATCAGTGCATGGGTTGAAAGGTGGCATCAGACGGAAGGGCTGGTGCTTCTTCTTTGCCAGCAGGTTTCTGAGCGGATTTAAAGACGTGTGTACACGAATGAGAAAATCTTCCTCTACAGAAAAGTCGATTAAAGCCAGCAGCTGTGTTTTAGACTCTGCCAGTCTCGGCTCTCCGTCCTCCATCCCCCATGCCTTCCTGTCTTCCAGGAGCTGAGGGAACTGTCCAGTGAGCCGAAGCATGCCAGTGCCTTCACTCTGAGGTTGCTTTAGTAAATCACCCTTCAAAACGCGTCCAGCTTGGATCTTTTAGCTTGTCCCATCAATTAAAGCAAAAGTCTCTGTGGTTTCCTGACATTTGGTGCATTTGTGAACTTAATGGCTCATTAAAGAGGGACACCTGGTTTGCCTGAGTAAATTATCATCAAGGAGAAAGAGCAGACTAAAAAAGGTCGTAATATTTGAAGCTGCAGGTATTAAAAATATTCTGACTATATTCTATTTTGAACATTATTCTAAAACACTCAAATACACAAATCATCATAACACTGACATAAGCAGATCATGGTAGATGTTATGTGCTGTCACAAGCTGTCCTTATAATTGATCTAAAATGTCATGCCAAATATTGAATAGTGGTCTGCACACTAGAGAATTTGTCATACTACTGTTTAATAGTAATTGCCAATATCAATGATAGTAATGCCAATAATGAAGTAATTGCCCTTATGTAGCATATATTTGTATTTTATTGTACCCTATTTTATTTACTCTGTAACACTCGATTTGTCTCCATGGATCTATCCATCTGTCTGTCTGTCTGTCTATCAATCTATAATCTATCCACCTACCTATCCACACATCCACCTGTCCGTCCGTCCGTCCGTCCGTCCGTCCGTCCGTCCATCCATCCATCCATCCATCCATCCATCCATCCATCCATCCATCCATCCATCCATCCATCCATCTATATCATTATCTATCTATCTATTTTATTATATATAATAATATTTAATTTGTAATACAATACATATTTGTGTATGATGTCATAACAGCTTATGCCATAACAGTCCTTTTTTCACTACTCATGATGAATCTGGTAGCATCTCTATATAGGAGTAAATCCTGTGTGTACATTATTCTCTAAATTCTTCTTTAAATGTTGTTCTTATTCCCATCAATTTGTACTGTTACTGCCTTATTTCTTAGTATTCAGCACTGAGTTCAGTCCCGGTGGATTAAGAGTCTCAAGCTGCAATTGTGTAGAGAAATGGTGCTCTGTGCTGCCCTCATTCCTCAGTAGTCACCAAATAAATTTTCATTGTGGGATGTGAAATCGATACTTGCTTTCCATCTTCTGCCTCGGTCAGGCTGGAAGCCGGAGCTCCTCTGTGATTTTAAAACTATGTTAATGTAATTTATTGAGCCTCTTTCCTTAATCACATATATTGCCTATAATTACATACCTTGATGACCATTGGAGTTCTAATTGCTGATGCTTTTCCTGGAATATGCCCTCTAATTCTTGTGTGCAGCGACTCTGTGAAGGGAGAGAAAGAAAAGTGCTTTGATACTCTTGAATCAGGGGTTTTATATCCAGAGTGATTATTTGCAGTTTGATATACGGAGTTCTCCTGGTATTATTTGAGCCCATTTTTAAGCTAATGCTAAAAAATTATCACAGTAATTTCAGCAGGTAATGTTGATGCTACTCACCTTTGTAGGTCCTGCAGATTCATCAGTTCATTTAGTCACACCTATTATCAATATAAATTAGTCAGTTCATTTTTACTTAACTAGATATCAGGGTTTGCAAATGTTAAAATGTAAAACTAAAACTTCTGCCTGAATAACACAGGCTTGAGTGGTGCTAGCCCACTGTTTTAATCTAGGTTCGAATCTAAGCCATGCTATCAGCCGAGCTGGCACCTATAAATAGACATAAATGGCTATATCTTAGGGGGGGGGATTGGTGTCCTGTCCAGTCTATTCCTCCCTTGGGCCTAGTGTTTCCCAGTAAAACCTAACCAGCCGTGACCCTGACCAGGATGGAGCAGTTGATGGAAATTAAATTTAATGAACAAGCTAATGGCTAATGATTTTAATGATTGCCCAGTTTTGAACATTTACAGTAGTCATTCAAAATGACACGCATGTTTTTGAGAGGTCAAAGAAAACTTACACATATACAAGATATACTGTACATTATATACAGTGTATCACAAAAGTGAGTACACCCCTCACATTTCTGCAAATATTTCATTATATCTTTTCATACACTATAGACATGAAACTTGGATATAACTTAGAGTAGTCAGTGTACAACTTGTATAGCAGTGTAGATTTACTGTCTTCTGAAAATAACTCAACACACAGCCATTAATGTCTAAATAGCTGGCAACATAAGTGAGTACACCCCACAGTGAACATGTCCAAATTGTGCCCAAATGTGTCGTTGTCCCTCCCTGGTGTCATGTGTCAAGGTCCCAGGTGTAAATGGGGAGCAGGGCTGTTAAATTTGGTGTTTTGGGTACAATTCTCTCATACTGGCCACTGGATATTCAAGATGGCACCTCATGGCAAAGAACTCTCTGAGGATGTGAGAAATAGAATTGTTGCTCTCCACAAAGATGGCCTGGGCTATAAGAAGATTGCTAACACCCTGAAACTGAGCTACAGCATGGTGGCCAAGGTCATACAGCGCTTTTCCAGGACAGGTTCCACTCGGAACAGGCTTCGCCAGGGTCGACCAAAGAAGTTGAGTCCACGTGTTCGGCGTCATATCCAGAGGTTGGCTTTAAAAAATAGACACATGAGTGCTGCCAGCATTGCTGCAGAGGTTGAAGACGTGGGAGGTCAGCCTGTCAGTGCTCAGACCATACGCCGCACACTGCATCAACTCGGTCTGCATGGTCGTCATCCCAGAAGGAAGCTGACGCACAAGAAAGCCCGCAAACAGTTTGCTGAAGACAAGCAGTCCAATAACATGGATTACTGGAATGCCCTGTGGTCTGACGAGACCAAGATAAACTTGTTTGGCTCAGATGGTGTCCAGCATGTGTGGCGGCGCCCTGGTGAGAAGTACCAAGACAACTGTATCTTGCCTACAGTCAAGCATGGTGGTGGTAGCATCATGGTCTTGGGCTGCATGAGTGTTGCTGGCACTGGGGAGCTGCAGTTCATTGAGGGAAACATGAATTCCAACATGTACTGTGACATTCTGAAACAGAGCATGATCCCCTCCTTTCGAAAACTGGCAGTTTTCCAACATGGCAGTTTTCCAACAGGATAACGACCCCAAACACAACCTCCAAGATGACAATTGCCTTGCTGAGGAAGCTGAAGGTAAAGGTGATGGACTAAACCCAATTGAGCACCTGTGGCGCATCCTCAAGTGGAAGGTGGAGGAGTTCAAGGTGTCTAACATCCACCAGCTCTGTGATGTCATCATGGAGGAGTGGAAGAGGATTCCAGTAGCAACCTGTGCAGCTCTGGTGAATTCCATGCCCAGGAGGGTTAAGGCAGTGCTGGATAATAATGGTGGTCACACAAAATATTGACACTTTGGGCACAATTTGGACATGTTCACTGTGGGGTGTACTCACTTATGTTGCCAGCCATTTAGACATTAATGGCTGTGTGTTGAGTTATTTTCAGAAGACAGTACATTTTCATTTACATTTTCAGCATTTAGCAGACGCTTTTATCCAAAGCGACTTACACAGTGAGCGGAACACAATGAGCAATTGAGGGTTAAGGGCCTTGCTCAGGGACCCAACAGTGGCAACTTGGTGGTGGCGGGGCTTGAACCGGCAACCTTCTGTTTACTAGTCCAGTACCTTAACCACTGAGCTATCACTGGCCCCACAGTAAATCTACACTGCTATACAAGTTGTACACTGACTACTCTAAGTTATATCCAAGTTTTAGTTCTATAATGTTGTCCCATGAAAAGATATAATAAAATATTTGCAGAAATGTGAGGGGTGTACTCACTTTTGTGATACACTGTATATATATACAGCACTGCAGTGACAATGACATGATGGTGGTGTGTTAGTGTGTGATGTGCTGGTATGAGTGGATCAGACACAGCAGCGCTGCTGGAGTTTTTAAATACTGTGTCCACTCACTGTCCACTCTATTAGACACTCCTACCTAGTTGGTCCACCTTGTAAAGTCAGAAACGATCACTGTCATTCAAAGTGGTCACAGGACGCTGCCCATGGGGCACTGTTGGCTGGATGTTTTTGGTTGTTGGACGATTCTCAGTCCAGCAGGGACACTGAGGTGTTTAAAAACTCCAACAGCGCTGCTTTGTCTTATACACTCGTACCAGCACAACACACACTAACACACCACCACCATGTCAGTGTCACTGCAGAGCTAAGAATGATCCACCACCTAAATAATACCTACTCTGGGCTAACAAAGCATGCAGAGAAACAGATGGACTACAGTCAGTAATTGTAGAACTACAAAGTGCTTTTATATGGTAAGTGAAGCCGATAAAGAGAACAATGTGTGTAGAAACAAGGAGGAGGTTTTAATGTTATGGCTGATCGGTGTATGTTGCTATGCAGCACCCAATATGCATTTCAAATCCTGATCACACATGCTCTTACATCATATCTCTTTCACCATTTCTCTCCTTTGTGTTGTATGTCATCTTTCAGTCGTTGCACTCCTCAACAGGAAGTCATGTTCTGTTCCTCATCTGTTCGCATCATTTACAGACACTGTAACACACACCCACGTATTTTCCTCAAAGCGCTCATGTTGAGAAAAAACAGCTGACTGTCAGTGTCAGTGTTAACATGAAGCGGAAGGAACGTGTTAAATAAATGCCAACATGTTCATTCACAGCACAACATACACAAGAAATCATGGTAAACAATGTCCGTAGTCATGTGTATCGGACACTCTCTATATCATTATTCACTTTCGGCACCCAGGTGGCATAGCTGGGATTCTGAACTCTCTTGTTTGAGTATGAATCTCAGCTCTGCTACCGGTTGGCTGGGCACCCCCTAGCAGGCGTGTTGGGTGGGAAAAACCGGACTAAAAAAGGTGTGGGGGCTTTAACGCTGTGTAAGGACCCTGGTTAGTTCTGCAGAAATCAGTGTGTGACTCTCCATGCGTAAGACTGGCCTTATGCGCAATTCCACTGAAATACAGGTGAATTTAATTGTTTGTTTATTAGGATTTTAACATCACATTTTACACTTTGGCTACATTCATGACAGGAACGGTAGTTACTCATTACGCAAGATTCATCAGTTCACAAGTTTTAATGTCAAACACAGTCATGGACAATTTTGTATCTCCAATTCAAAATGGTCTCTGAATGCTATTGACACCATCTTCTCATCGAGAAGTTCGAGTTCGGGGGAACCCAAATACCCCTACGGAACGCAGATGGCAGGATACGCGATGGACTCGTGGGGGAAGTGGAGGGTCGTGTGCCTGGCACCTCTTTCGTTGGAGGACGTAGAGGATGTTTATCTTTTCGGAACTTTGATTGTGGGGTTTTTGCTGATTGGATTAGGCTTCGCCCTGCTGTATCAGGAAATTAAAAGAGTTGGGTCAGTTGTCAAAGGTCCCCAGAAACTGCCCAATTTGATTGATATGGTGGGCAGAGCCGTTGGAACTCAGACTGTGAATATTAATCGCAATATGGATTTCATCTTGGAGAAACTTACGGCTTTGCGAAATGAGGTGAACCAGAGACGCATTAATTCTGAGAGTTCGTGTTAAAATTTTGATAGTGCTCAGACAAAACAAAAGTCATTTCTGCTCTTGGCTCCCCTGTTATCAGCAACGGCCTAGCTGATAAGGAAATTCCTCCAGAGGACTTGTTGCTATGTACCTACCCTGCCTCCACTGACTGTTTTCATTCTGGGCAGTAAGAGCTGAAAACAGCCATGTTATCGCGAACTTTGTACAGACTTTTTCTTGATGCGGGAATTGAGAACTGTCTGGACTCTTTCCAACCCAAATCCAACGTCTCCACTCTAGTTTCATCTAATTTTAGCTTAATTCCACCAATACAGTAGTTGGTTACTTTTCCGATCCCCCCATCCCTAACCCGTGGCTAGTTGTGTGATGTTTTTACATGTGCTTGTGTGCTGTATGGGGCTGTTTTTTTCGTGTTACCTAAAGGGAGCTCCTAAAGGGAGCACAATCTGGTTGCTGTTTTTTTTATCCCCTTCTTTCCCAATGTGTTCATTATTTCTTGTTTCTGCGAAAGATGGCGCCGGTGAGGTCGGCTGCCGTCACAACTGCTCCGACAACTACTGTGGCGGATTAGTCACTAAAGCATTTCACTGCTAGTTGTACTGTGTGTATGACCATGTATGTGACAAATAAATCTTGACTTGAAATTCACCTCACTTGCATGTTTTTGGACTTTGGGAAGAAGCCGGAGCACCTGGAGGAAACCCACGCAGACACGGGGAAAACATGCAAACTCCACACAGAAAGGACCAAGACCGCCCCACCTTGGGATCGAACCCAGGAACGCTGTGTAAGGACCCTGGTTAGTAACCCTGTACAGAAGTGGAGGAACTCGGAGATCAGTGTGTGACTCTCCATGCATGAGACTGGCCTCACACGTGAATCTATTGAAATACAGGTAAATAAGAAAGGGTCGGTGGACTGTGCACACGTCATAGGGGACGTGTCCGGCAAATATACCCTCCTTGGATGCATCGGATTGCTGATGCTTTTCCTGGAATATGCCCTCTACTTTTTATGTGCAGCGACTCTGTGAAGGGAGAGAAAGAAAAGTGCTTTGATACTCTTGGATCAGGGGTTTTATATCCAGAGTGATTATTTGCAGTTTGATATACGGAGTTCTCCTGGTATTATTTGAGCCCATTTCTAAGCTAATGCTAAAAATCTATCACAGTAATTTCAACAGGTAATGTTGGTGCTACTCACCTTTGTAGGTCCTGCATTTTTATCAGTTCATCATTCAGTCCTATTATCTATTATTATCAATATAAATTAGTCAGTTCATAAATCCACTGAAATATAGATAAATAAGAAAGGTTCGGTGGACTGCACACACGTCAGAGGGGGCGTGTGTCCGGCAAATATACCCTCCTCGGATGCGATCGGGGTCCCCAGCAGCGGAAGACAAATTGTCTAACTGGAAGAAAAAAGCGAGAAATTGCATAAATAAGATCAAAATAAATAATAATGCACTTTCACAGTAGATTAAACAGCGAGTGGTGAAAAAAGCTACACAGCTGGTGTGATCTAGTAATACCGATATTTAGAAGTTTGTCAGAAAACATGTTATTTTCCAAACGCTATTTAGTCAGAGAAAGAAATAGTAATGCGAATAAACAAAATAACAATGATTATGACGATAAAAGTGAAACATCTGCACCATTTACCAAATTGCCACTTTATGGAAGCAGGAACATTACAAGAGCTTTGCAGCAGCCTACTGTGAAGCTAACTGTCTGTTTCTAATGCCAAATGAAGCTATCTTGTACATCCCGGCTCGCTGTTAGACTCACGGGAAGTTATCACCGCATGTCGTTTATAATACATCTAACATGATCATTTATTCCCATTGTTTATCTGAGAAACTACAGGAATACAGATTTTGTCAGATTACTGCACGTGTGTGTGTATGTGTGTCAGAGATGTTCACAAGTCACAAAATACGAGTCCGAGTCAAGTCACGAGTCTTTAGACTAGAGTCCGAGTCAAGTTACGAGTCAATATAATATACATAAAACATATATTGGAAATGTAGCATATAAACAAATAATATGTAAGTTCAGATAAAAAAAAATGACAACAGATTAGTGACTGTATTCTGCTGTTTCACTTTGTGCCTTTACTTTCCTAGATACCAGTTAAAAGATTAAACTGATACGTTTTGTTTTCATTGGAAAAAAAAATGCACGATAAATTACGGCACAGCGGACAAAAATGACACCATCAGAATAATGCACCGTGTCTTGTCATTGCACCTTGTTTTGTCTATGCACCTTGTCTAAGCACCTTACGTATGCAAAATTTTTTTTGGGTAACCTCCCCCATCCCCTCCCCCCTATTGTCTTTGCACTATTGTCTTTTGTTGTCTGCACTGGAGATGTAGCCTGACAGTGTTTCGTTATACCGTACAACCCTGTATTTTATAATGACAATGAAGTTGAATTGAATTGAATAAAATTGAATTGAATTGAAAATCCAAAACAGCAAAAAAAATCATAACCACTGCTTACCTTAGCTTATGTTCTTTCAGATGCTATTACATTTACAACCGTGTGTTGTCCCATTAAGAATATAATCTGTTAGTTTGTAAATGTGCTTATAATTAAAAGCCTCCAAACTTTTCTGGGTTGTGAAGTAATACACGAACTCGTTAGAAAGCCAATCAAGCGTTTCATCACATCATCTGTGTGACGCTGCAAACTAAATACAAATAACAGCATTTCTTACTAAAAATTTAAATCAGAAGGTCTTATTGGTTCAGAAAGCAATTCTTCCAACCATCAGTGCCAATTCTGTGAAGCGTTTCATTCACACCAGCTGTTCCAGTGAAGTGCACTACGAAGGGTATTCCACCATTTTAAGTGAGATTCCAATCGAAAGGAGGGAGTAGGGAGCGACGCTTCATTTTAACACTGTATATAAATTATGAGACACGGTCAGAAAACCATCAGGCTTCATTCTAAAATCTAACTAACGTGCACACTCACACTGAGCATAGCAAATTTCACCTGCCCTATTGTTTTTAGTGGAATTTAATTTGCTTCACCACATAATAGTATGTGGTGGTTTGTATTTTGTTGTGCTATTACTGTACCCTGAGAATTATTGTACAGTATATACTGTTTTTGTTCTTTGTTCATTTAAAATTAAATAAAAAAATATATAATAATAATAATAATAATCACCTGCCTTTCTTAAAGTGACAGTTATCATTTACACAATTTAAAGTAACAAAGATTGGCTGCTCGAGTGGCACAGCGGTAAAAACACACGCTAGCACATCAGAGCTGGGATTTCGAATACATCGTAAATAACACGCCTTAATAGTTTAAAACCAGTGACGTTCATTTTTTTTTTTCAATTAAAGAATTTACTGCATTGTATTAAATTATCGACTTTCTTTATTATATTACCTTGCTATTAATAGTGGATATCAAAACTGTGATGACTACGACTAGCTATGAAGCAACACCACTGCCGTAAACTATGTTTACTAATCATCTTAACTTTTATACCTGTGTAAATAAATGTTTATGGGCTGCCTCAGGCATCGAGCCAACATGACTGTGCCCCACAGTTTATTACTGAAATCACATTGGACATGGGCACAAGTGTTTTAACTGATCACTTGGTTAGACTGAATGGGGTGGCACGGTGACTCAGTGGGTAGCACTGTCGCCTCACAGCAAGAAGGTCCTGGGTTTGATCCCCAGGTGGGGTGAACCGTGTCCTTTCTGTGTGGAGTCTGAATTCTCTCCCCGTGTCTGCGTGGGTTTCCTCCGGGAGCTCCGGTTTCCTCCCACAATCCAAAGATGTGCAGGTGAGGTCGAAATCGAATTGGAAATGCAAAATTGTCCATTGGTGTGTTTGACATTAAACTTGTGAACTGATGAGTCTTGTATAACCAGTAACTACCTGTTCTGTCATGAATGTAACCAAAGTGTGTAAAACATGACTTTAAAATCCTAATAAATAAATAAATAGACTGAGGGGTCGGTCCAATGTGATCACTTTTGAGACGGTCCCTAACTTTCAATTCTAACAGTGAATCTCAAACGTATAATACCAAGACTGCTAGGAAAAGTGCTGGCCTTTACAAAACAGATACAGGAAGATTTTTGGAACATACTGTATCATACACTGTCATATGTATTAAGGCGCAAATAAATGTGTTTATGAAAAAAACAATGATAATGTAAAAAATATATATTATTAATTATTACTTATTTATTATAAAAACAAAATAAAAAACAAAAGGTGTTAATGTTGTAACTAAGTTTCTTAGTAGGTGAAAACAAGGTGACCATCCTTAGTTTAAAATCTAGCCGTTTATAACTATTATAACACCTCACTGTCACTGCTGGACTGAGAATAGTCCATCAACCAAAAACATATACAGCCAACAGCGCTCCTTGGGCAGCATCCTGTGACCACTGATGAAGGTCTAGAAAATGACCAACTCAAACAGCAGCAATATATGAGTGATCGTTTCTGACTTTACATCTACAAGGTGAACCAACTAGGTAGGAGTGTCTAATAGGGTGGACAGTGAGTGAACATGGTATTTAAAAACTCCAGCAGCACTGCTGTGTCTGATCCACTCATACCAGCACAACTCACACTAACACACCACCACCATGTCAGTGTCAGTGCAGAGCTGAGAATGATCCACCACCCAAATAATACCTGCTCTGTAGTGGTCTTGTGGGGGTCCTGACCATTGAAGAACATGGTGAATGCAGGTTAAAAAAGTATGTAGAGAAATAAATTGCCTACAGTCAGTAACTGTAGAACTACAAAGTGCTTCTATATGGCAAGTGGAGCTGATAAAATGGACAGTGAGTGTAGAAACCAGGACATGGTTTTAATGTTATGGCTGATCGGTGTAGATCCTGTATGTGACCGATGCAGGCAGGCCCCAGCCTCTCTACTGCATGTGTTTTGGACATGTCCGAAGCACCACATATTCTGGCGTACAATCTTTGACACTTTCTCTAAGATATTTGGGAGAGTAATTGACCCATCTCCATTCATTGCTCTGTTTGGTGTGGCACCATCAGCAGAAAAAAGTGTTATGGCCTTCAGTACCTTCCTGGCAAAGAGATTGATATTGTTTAAATGGAAGGACTCTGCTCCATCTCTATACAGCCAATGGTTTACAGAAATTACTAGTCATCTAAAACTAGAGAAGATTAGATATACTGTCAGGGGGTCCACTGAGAAATTTTATGATATTTGTCAGCCTTTTCTGGGATATATTGTGGGGATGGGGGCTAACAGCAGGACAATATAATTAATACAGTGGTACCTTGTAACTCAACATCCCCTAAACTTAAAATCTTTGAAATTCAATGCCCTTCGTTGAGAAATGTGTACCCTTAAACTCAACGTTTCCCTTAAACTTAACGTGTTTAGTTTGTTTTTAAAACATTTATTTATTTAATTTCAAATTAACAATGAACAGTCGCTTTGTTCAGTGCTTGGCTTGTGCAGTGCAGTAAAACGTAAAGTGTGCATATGAGACGAATCTGCATTTGTGTGGAATAACCGTCAGATTCACTCTAAAAGCTTCACATGTACAGTGTATCACAAAAGTGAGTACACCCCTCACATTTCTGCAGATATTTAAGTATATCTTTTCATGGGACAACACTGACAAAATGATACTTTGACACAATGAAAAGTAGTCTGTGTGCAGCTTATATAACAGTGTAAATTTATTCTTTCCTCAAAATAACTCAATATACAGCCATTAATGTCTAAACCACCGGCAACAAAAGTGAGTACACCCCTTAGTGAAAGTTCCTGAAGTGTCAATATTTTGTGTGGCCACCATTATTTCCCAGAACTGCCTTAACTCTCCTGGGCATGGAGTTTACCAGAGCTTCACAGGTTGCCACTGGAATGCTTTTCCACTCCTCCATGACGACATCACGGAGCTGGCGGATATTCGAGACTTTGCGCTCCTCCACCTTCCGCTTGAGGATGCCCCAAAGATGTTCTATTGGGTTTAGGTCTGGAGACATGCTTGGCCAGTCCATCACCTTTACCCTCAGCCTCTTCAATAAAGCAGTGGTTGTCTTAGAGGTGTGTTTGGGGTCATTATCATGCTGGAACACTGCCCTGCGACCCAGTTTCCGGAGGGAGGGGATCATGCTCTGCTTCAGTATTTCACAGTACATATTGTTCATGTGTCCCTCAATGAAATGTAACTCCCCAACACCTGCTGCACTCATGCAGCCCCAGACCATGGCATTCCCACCACCATGCTTGACTGTAGGCATGACACACTTATCTTTGTACTCCTCACCTGATTGCCGCCACACATGCTTGAGACCATCTGAACCAAACAAATGAATCTTGGTCTCATCAGACCATAGGACATGGTTCCAGTAATCCATGTCCTTTGTTGACATGTCTTCAGCAAACTGTTTGCGGGCTTTCTTGTGTAGAGACTTCAGAAGAGGCTTCCTTCTGGGGTGACAGCCATGCAGACCAATTTGATGTAGTGTGCGGCGTATGGTCTGAGCACTGACAGGCTGACCCCCCACCTTTTCAATCTCTGCAGCAATGCTGACAGCACTCCTGCGCCTATCTTTCAAAGACAACAGTTGGATGTGACGCTGAGCACGTGCACTCAGCTTCTTTGGACGACCAACGCGAATCTGTTCTGAGTGGACCCTGCTCTTTTAAAACGCTGGATGATTTTGGCCACTGTGCTGCAGCTCAGTTTCAGGGTGTTGGCAATCTTCTTGTAGCCTTGGCCATCTTCATGTAGCACAACAATTCGTCTTTTAAGATCCTCAGAGAGTTCTTTGCCATGAGGTGCCATGTTGGAACTTTCAGTGACCAGTATGAGAGAGTGTGAGAGCTGTACTACTAAATTGAACACACCTGCTCCCTATGCACACCTGAGACCTAGTAAGACTAACAAATCACATGACATTTTGGAGGGAAAATGACAAGCAGTGCTCAATTTGGACATTTAGGGGTGTAGTCTCTTAGGGGTGTACTCACTTTTGTTGCCGGTGGTTTAGACATTAATGGCTGTATATTGAGTTATTTTGAGGGAAGAATAAATTTACACTGTTATATAAGCTGCACACAGACTACTTTTCATTGTGTCAAAGTGTCATTTTGTCAGTGTTGTCCCATGAAAAGATATACTTAAATATCTGCAGAAATGTGAGGGGTGTACTCACTTTTGTGATACACTGTATATGTGTTTAGCTCGATTTTCCTCACTGTTTTACTTTTAAACTTGTGTTACAGCTTGGGGTGCTTCCTCCTTTTTTTTCTTTCTCTTTTTATCTCTTTGTTCTTATTCTTGTAAAGTGTGTTAAAAATATATAAACAGACTTTTAAAAAAAAAATAAAAAAATACAGGCATTAGGCACACAGACACAGGAACATGGTCATTTCACACCATCCCCAGCACACACACAGATTCCACTTTTCTGGGATGGAATTTTTCCACAAGAATTTAAAGTGTGTGTGTGGTAATTGCCTGTTTAGTCAAAAGAGACACTGATGTGTTCACTGCTGTGAACATAATGAGCCATGCAGTGTCTGTGTATGGCAGCATCAAACCCACTAAGGTAACATATCTGCAAACATGCTAAAGAAGACATTATTATTATTATTATTATTATTATTATTATTATTATTATTATTATTATTATGTAATAAACTTCAGCATCGACACTCACTACTGCAGTATCAGAATCAATACACTACACTGCAGTCATAGAAATGCAGGCTCACTGGGCCAGAGCTCGGGGAACATACCCCAGTCTCGAAAATTCAACATGAGAGGGTGGAGAGGGCAAACTTGATGTGAATGTTTCAAATTCATTTCATTGTTGGTATAAATATCAGGCTTGTGTTTCTCTTCATTCTCTCCTCTTGTTCCTCTGACTGAAGCTTATTCACAGTGATTGCTGTTACTCTCAGATAAACAGGTATTTTTGTTTGTAGCAATTATTGCCGGCGGATTGTTTCCAGTGTGACCGGACTGTCAATGAGCTGACAGATGGAATGGGGGAAGTGAAGTCTTCTCTGCCTTAGAGAGCCATTTTTCACTGATGTACTGATCTGTAGGTACGAGCTCAACAAAACATGTTTTCACACAATTATGTAAGTGCAAGTGTACAAAAGTGGACTATTAGTGGCCTTGACATTGCAAAATTTAGAACATTAGCCCTTATCTAACCTATCTAATCTACCTTTTATATTTTCTGTCAAGCAATTATATATCTCTGCAAACACGCTAAAGAAGACATTTTAAAATAATAATAATAATAAAACAATTTTTTTTTTATCGACAATTATTATTATAGTAGTATTAGTATAAGTAGAAGTTGTATTAATGATAATAATAATAACAATAATCATTATTGTATTGTATTGTATAATCATTATATATATATACTGTATATAAAAGTCAATAAAATAATATTTTAATTTACTGTATAAATTGTATAATAATATATAAAATGTACTGCCCTAATAATATAATAATATATTTAATATATATAATATATGTTATTATTGTTATTATTATTATTATTATTATTATTAGTAGTAGTAGTAGTAGTAGTAGTAGTAGTAGTAGTAGTATAAAAATACTACTAATAATAGTAAAAATAAAATTATAATTTAATTTAGTAATAGTATTAATAATAATAATAATAATAATAATAATAATAATAATAATAATAGACAATTTACTCCCATATAATATAATAATATATGTTCTGCTTCTTTTTCCTGTTATTAATGTTATTATATATATACAGTATATATATATATATATATATATACTGTATATATATATATATATATATATATATATATATATATATATATATATATACAGTGTATCACAAAAGTGAGTACACCCCTCACATTTCTGCAGATATTTAAGTATATCTTTTCATGGGACAACACTGAAAAAATGACACTTTGACACAATGAAAAGTAGTCTGTGTGCAGCTTATATAACAGTGTAAATTTATTCTTCCCTCAAAATAACTCAATATACAGCCATTAATGTCTAAACCACCGGCAACAAAAGTGAGTACACCCCTAAGAGACTACACCCCTAAATGTCCAAATTGAGCACTGCTTGTCATTTTCCCTCTAAAATGTCATGTGATTTGTTAGTGTTACTAGGTCTCAGGTGTGCATAGGGAGCAGGTGTGTTCAATTTAGTAGTACAGCTCTCACACTCTCTCATACTGGTCACTGAAAGTTCCAACATGGCACCACATGGCAAAGAACTCTCTGAGGATCTTAAAAGACGAATTGTTGCGCTACATGAAGATGGCCAAGGCTACAAGAAGATTGCCAACACCCTGAAACTGTGCTGCAGCACAGTGGCCAAGATCATCCAGCGTTTTAAAAGAGCAGGGTCCACTCAGAACAGACCTCGCGTTGGTCGTCCAAAGAAGCTGAGTGCATGTGCTCAGCGTCACATCCAACTGCTGTCTTTGAAAGATAGGCGCAGGAGTGCTGTCAGCATTGCTGCAGAGATTGAAAAGGTAAGGGGTCAGCCTGTCAGTGCTCAGACCATACGCCGCACACTACATCAAATTGGTCTGCATGGCTGTCACCCCAGAAGGAAGCCTCTTCTGAAGTCTCTACACAAGAAAGCCCGCAAACAGTTTGCTGAAGACATGTCAACAAAGGACATGGATTACTGGAACCATGTCCTATGGTCTGATGAAAACAAGATTAATTTGTTTGGTTCAGATGGTCTCAAGCATGTGTGGCGGCAATCAGGTGAGGAGTACAAAGATAAGTGTGTCATGCCTACAGTCAAGCATGGTGGTGGGAATGCCATGGTCTGGGGCTGCATGAGTGCAGCAGGTGTTGGGGAGTTACATTTCATTGAGGGACACATGAACTCCAATATGTACTGTGAAATACTGAAGCAGAGCATGATCCCCTCCCTCCGGAAACTGGGTCGCAGGGCAGTGTTCCAGCATGATAATGACCCCAAACACACCTCTAAGACGACCACTGCTTTATTGAAGAGGCTGAGGGTAAAGGTGATGGACTGGCCAAGCATGTCTCCAGACCTAAACCCAATAGAACATCTTTGGGGCATCCTCAAGCGGAAGGTGGAGGAGCGCAAAGTCTCGAATATCCGCCAGCTCCGTGATGTCGTCATGGAGGAGTGGAAAAGCATTCCAGTGGCAACCTGTGAAGCTCTGGTAAACTCCATGCCCAGGAGAGTTAAGGCAGTTCTGGGAAATAATGGTGGCCACACAAAATATTGACACTTCAGGAACTTTCACTAAGGGGTGTACTCACTTCTGTTGCCGGTGGTTTAGACATTAATGGCTGTATATTGAGTTATTTTGAGGGAAGAATAAATTTACACTGTTATATAAGCTGCACACAGACTACTTTTCATTGTGTCAAAGTGTCATTTTGTCAGTGTTGTCCCATGAAAAGATATACTTAAATATCTGCAGAAATGTGAGGAGTGTACTCACTTTTGTGATACACTGTATATGTATATATATATATATGTATAATTTAGTGCCCTAATAATACAGTATGTTCTTACTATAATTAGTAGTAGTAATAGCAGTAATAATAATAATATATGTTCATTGCATTTACAATTTAGCGATCTGAAAGCACAGTCCAAGAAAACACACACACACACACACACACACACACACACACACACACACACACACACACTACTAATTTGCACATCACTTGTACAACCTGTAATCTGAGAATCCATTTGCTGACCTGTGAACCAGTAATTACTCCAGAACACAATGCATCAAGGTTCTGCCCACCAGCTTCAATCACAATCTAGCTTTTACTATCAGTTAACAAACAAGTAATTCATTTAATCTTTGAATTACGTTTTAACTTAATTCTTAGATTTCATTTTTAGTTGGTCTCCAAAACAGTGTGCATAATGTCAAATTAAAAATAAAAATGACAAAGCTTTTTAAAAGCATAACACAGGAATAACAGAAGTAACCTTGTCACATTTCTTTTAAACATCTAATTTAATGTAATTAAATATCTTAAGCCCACCTCTCCTTCTCTGTGTATCCTCTAAGCTTGGGTCTACATGCATTTGTTGATTATTGTTAAATCCTTTTAATAAAGTAAGAAAAGTATGTGCATATTTGATGTAGTGCTAGCAGATCAGGAATTACCAGTTACACTTCATACAATCATTGCTTTTATGTCAGAACCCAGTGTGTAATAATAAGTGGCAGGGTGCTAAAGCCAGGGTGATAATAAGACGGCACTGTTTGTGTATTTACTAAACCAATTATTGACAAGTTTTCTGACTAGGGACAGTGCTTAGTGAATATTACCATCCATACAACATGAAGTCAATATGTCAGTATTTGTTCATGTTTTAAAGGTATTACCGATTCAGATGCAGTAACATAGTAATTTAACCATCGCCTCTGGTTGCTACTGGAATGGATATTGGCATGATGGATATATATATATATATATACACCAGACTTGCATATTCGCTGTTATGGTAAAAAAAAATATATATACAGAACATCATAGGAAACTAAAGGCAGATTCAACATTAGCATCTTTTTCTAATAAAGTGGTTCTCCTGATAATGTGGCCAAAATTAAAGAGCTTCAGTCTGGTTATCTTTGCATTGAGTAAGAGGTTTAGTTGATTTGGTAGCGGCTCAACTTGGTTGTCAGAACAGACCATAGTCTGGACAATCTGATCTTTGGGAAAGAAGTTCCTTCATTCTTGTTCTACCAAGTGCCGGTCTGTGTTGTTTCTCCTTGCTGCTGGATTCTTATTGGTCTTTCCTGTTATCATTCCTTTTTTATACTGAGCTATACCTAGCTATACTATACCTTTTTACTTTTCTTATAGGTAGAGTCCTACTAAATTCATGGGAAAATGTGCTTAATTTCATGAACGTTGTTTTTCAAAAATCCCAGATTTCACAGATTTTTAAAGAAAAGTGCCACATTTCACGGCAGTCATTAAATTGCACTTATAAATTGAGTGATATATATAATAATTAGAAGCTACAATACACAGTACAGCCCACCTAAACAGTTGAATGAAAACTTAGAACATTCAGCGATGGTGCAAGGCTTCGTGTTCTGAGTCCACAGAATTGGTTGGGAGTTTTACAAACTCATTTACCCAAGTCGTGTTTTTAGCTGCTTTAGATCTCCACGCCTTGGACATTTTGACTAAGCGATTGCTAACTGAATTGCCGTAGGAATTCTAGGCTCACCTCATAATGCAAAGTAACCAGTAAACATGAGGCATGTGAACACTAGGCAAATGAAAAATGTTAAATTAATAAACACACCTTAATTGTTGAATTTCACAGCAAGTTGCATATTACATGGTCAGTCATGCAATATTCATGGCTGTGATTTAGGAAGGCGCCTTACTTATGGCTTTCAGGTCTTCCTCATTTTCTGATCCACATGTCAGTTTATTGATGTTTCTTCCAACAATCTTTAAACCTCGACCGTCTTCATCCAGTCCTGCTACTCTTTTATATATTTACACTACAGATTGAACAGGAATGGTGACAGAATGCAGCCTTGTCTAACTTTTGCCAATCTGTTCATCTATTTATCTGCCTTGTTGATCAGTTTTGAGATTTCTAATTAAAACAATGAGATGCTCTGGTATTCCCATCATTCTAAATACATTACATTATTTTGGAATGTTTTAAACAAAAGCTTTGCTGTATTCAATAAAGCACATGTTCATTCTTGAATTTGTTGGCGTTTTCCATAATCCTGTGTACATCTGCAGTGATATTTCTTATTTATCTGCCTTTCATAAGCCTGTTGCACATCTGGTAGGTTTTATTTAGTGTAAATTTCTAGTCTGCATTAAATAATCTTCAGCAAAATGTTACTGGCGTGTAAGATAAAGGAGTGTTAAGTTGAAAGATGAAATATCAAGTTGTCCATAAACTTTTGGTAAATTGTCCTTCTCCTCTGACCTCTGTGTTACAAAAGAGGTGCTCATTTGAGTAATAGTTAACCATAGAATCTGTCTCCCTCTCTGAATGTTAAACAACCCCAACACCTTTAACTTGCTTGGACTAAGCTTGGATACATGCTTACATTCTCATATACACATGTTATCTCCTCTACATAAACTCAACCCTCCCTGTATCAATCTGGAAGCTTGCTTTGATTGTCTGTATGTGATGAGTTTCTTTCTGTGCATACTCAGGTTTTGCAGGGCTCTTTCTCTCGGACTCATAGCAGCTAATGACACTGGAGTAGAAGATCTGAGCATCAAGGTCTCTTTAAGATTTCTTGATGTTCTAACAAGGAGATTGGATGATGGTGTGGACATTTCTTCTTGGCAAGCACACATAAGGGCTAAGAGGTGTTTTTTATTAGCTTATTTTTAAAACACAGTCGTCCATACAGTTGGTTCATACAACAGGTTATTACAACCCCAAATTAGAAAAAGTTGGGACAGTATGGAAAATGCAAATAATAAATTGTCTGCTCAACTTCATTTTATTTATTAATAAACATTTCGTTTCAGGCCTGCAACACATTCTAAAAAAAGTTGGGACAGTAAAGCATTTACCACTTTGTAATGTTGCCATTCCTTTTCACCACACTTAAAAGATGTTTTGGCATCGAGGATTCCAAGTGATTTAGTGTTTCAGCTTTTATTTTTTCCCATTCTTCCTGCAAACACGTCTTATGATGTGCAACAGTACAGGGTCGTAGTTGTCGCATTTTTCCTTTCCAAATGCATGGACATCCCTGGAAAAGATGATGTCTTGAAGGCAGCATATGTTGCTCTAAGATCTCAATGTACTTTTCTGCATTAATGCTGCCATCACAGACGTGTTAATGACCTTTGCCAAGAGCACTGACACAGCCCCATACCATGACGGACCCAGACTTAGCCTTTGGATGCTGCTTTTGTACCAAACCATGATTACAATCACCTGTTGTAGTTAATACTGTATAGCATTATGTAAATTCAATCAATGTTGCTCTTTCTTTCTTTTTTAACTTCTAACTTCTTAGTTGTTTTTATATTAAAAAAAAGCTTTACATTTAGGCTCCTTATCAACAGGATTTATTTTAAGAAGCACTCATGTCAGTCTACTTTTTTATAGAAATCACAATATAATTATTAGTGTCACCAAAGAGCATCTTTAATTACCATTCTGTTTTTCAGAGTCTGGTAAAAACGGTGCTGTTGCTTTTTACATGTTTAGTCTGTAATTACCTTTCTGCTTCTGAAAGAGAAAATGCTGGGCTTAGGTCCCAGCTTTTTTCCTCAAGCTACTCCCAGGAGGGCAGTAAATTGTTGTTTTGCTTTGACATCAAAGTCATTTTCTGTATGCTATGTTTAGACTCTCTCTGTCTCTACTCGAGGTCAGTAGGAAATACGGTTGGTAGCATCCGATCTGAGGTCGCAGCATAGAGATCTCCTCCACAGGGGCCTGTGTCCATTAGCTTGTAATGCATCTTTATTAAATCAGTGCATTTCCACTACACAGGGGGTTATTTACTGTAGTTTAGGAAGGATGTCACATAAACTATGATACAAACAAATACATTCCTGGTTTTAGATGTTGGTCATGTTAAAATAATATATAGTGTATCAGAAAGTGATGTATACATGAAATACAACTGGACATGCTGTCCAGTGTCCATAAAAAAATAATCAACAACAAGGTGGTGTGATGTACCATCAACAGTAATCCTTTAACCATGAAAGTTATTCTTTAACAACAGAACCCAGGGTTCTTCATTTTATCTATACAAATGACCTAAATTACACTCTTTTTACATAGAAATGGACAGTGATAGCCTAGTGGGTGGAGCGTTGGGCTATTTAACAGAGGGTTATGGGTTTGAATCACGGCTCAATGGCTGACCCCAGCTTCCAAACAACCTGGGATGTGCAGAAGAACTATTTTACCATACTGGTTATGTTATATATGACAAATAAAGTCCCAATTACTCTAGATTAACTCATTTCAACAATTTAAATTTACATTTATAGATATGGAACATCCGCCAACATATGGTTCCTTACTGTTTGTTTGATTCCTTTTCATCACTTTACTCCCAAACACACACACACATACAACAAAAAGATGAAAACCTGATGACTGTTGCTTTCTGGATTTGCATGAACCACCATGAAGTGAACACAAAACATCACATCGCTAAGTTGTAAATATACTCAATAATGGACATTATAATATCTCCAACTATCATGCAAAGTTTTAGACATATACCTAAATAATAACACGTCATAAATATCCCAATGATACACATAATAAATATCTCCAGCGATTGCCAACTATCATTCAAAGTATTAGACACATACCTGACTGTGTGCATTTGATCTGGAAACAGTGATGGGTCAGATGATTACACTGCTCAAGCTTGGAACTTTGCATGTACTGTACTGAAAGCAGCTTAAACAGTAAACAAGAGCAATACACAATACTGTTACAGTCATGTATAGGTCTGTGTTAATAATTTGTTATTATATGAAACCATGTCAGTTCTTCTAATCAATCAGAATTAAACATTATAAGGTGCGAAGAAAATTGTGGGCCAATCCATCAATGGGGATCAAACACTACCACACATTTAGTCACTCATGCTTGGGGCAACTTGAAGCAGTAAAACCACTTGATTGACTTTTTTAATGGTGGGAGAGATAAAATATTAAATGTTCTATAATATTTGTGCATACCATGTAACTGTGGTTAACCATATAGTACCAGTGCTTTAAAATGAGCAGAGGTTTTTACATGTGAAGGATGTGTTATTTGCACTTGTAAAATCAACAACAAATGGAATTTGAGCAGTATTTGAGGCCGGTGCTTCTATTTAGCAGGTGAGTATTTAAGCACACAGTTACACTGTGAGGTCTTGCACATTGTATAATGTAATATATATTTATATATATTTTCTTTATGCATTTTCTCCCCTTTTTCTCCCGACTTTTAGCGCGTCCAATTGCCCGATTGTGTCACGCTTCCTCTCCACTAATGCCGGCCCGGCTCTGATTGAGGAGAAAGAAGTTAACCCACACCCCTCCAACACGTGGGAGCAGCTGTATGCATTTTGTCACCTACACCAGAGTAGATCAGCCATGGACCAGCCCTGTGTACGGAGAGACACAACCTTATCCGGACTCTCTCCCCGTCTCCGTGCCAGCAATCAATCAGCCAGCAGAGGTCGTAGTTGCATCAGTCATGAGAGAGTCCCTATCCGGATCAATACCCCACCTCTATATGAACAACAGGCCAATCATTGTTTATGTGGTAGCTAAGCCCAGCCGGCAGGCAGAGCTGAGACTCGATACAATGTATTCAAGATCCCAGCTCTGGTGTGCTAGAGTGTGTTTATACCGCTGCGCCACCTGAGCGGCCATATAATGTAATATAAATATAATATTGCATAATAAAAAGGATGTAAGAATCTATCTATCTATCTATCTATCTATCTATCTATCTATCTATCTATCTATCTATCTATATCTATCTATCTATCTATCTATCTATCTATCTATCTATCATTGTATTTTGTAATTCTAAACACATTTTAAATGTTATGTCTGCTACACAATTTAAGAAAAAATCATGTCTACCACTGCAGGAGACAGATCTGGACTGCAGGCAGGCCAGTCAAGCACACACCCTCTGTGTATACAAAACAATGTTGCTGTAGTGTGTGCAGAATGAGGCCTGGCATTGTTTTGCTTACTGGTAAAAGACATCGCCCTGATAGCAGCACAATTCTCTTAAAAACACAGCGCGTGTGCATTAATGGTACCTTCACCTTCACTGATGTACCCCTATACCAGGACAGATGTTTGCTGTTGCACCTATTGCACTGATAACAGTCTGAGCGGTCCTTTTGGCCTTTGCCACATAAAACTCAATGTCCTTTTTTCCAAAAACATACTGAAACGTGGGTTCATTCAAGCACACGACATGGTTCCACTGTCTTGCGGTCAATCTGAGATAAGGTAGGCCCCAGCAGCAGAATGTTTTAAGTGACAATGGTTTTCCAAAATACTCCAGAGCCCATGTGTCTATATTTATCACAGTGGCTTGAAGGTTTTTCATGCTGCGTCAGAGAGCTAGAAGGTCATGCGCATTAAACAGTGGTTTCCAGCCTTGCTCTACACAGATTGACATTTCTCCAGATTTCCTGATTTTTGATGCATCTTTTATACCCATTAATACTGTTTTAAATGTTAAAAACAAATCTGATGTCATTTCCCAGCTTACTCTTGTGAATGTGCTGCTGGTGTTAACGCCCTAAGTACAGTACAAGACTATAAATGTGTGAAGCGTGTGTTTGACCAACAGAACAGGAAAATAAAGCCAAGCTGTGTACACTGATTAAGCATAACATTATGACCTAACTGACTGGTCTGCGGCTATGCTGCCCCATACGCAACAAACTGTAATGCACTGTGTATTCTGACACCTTTCTATCAGAACCAGCATTAACTTCTTCAGCAGTTTGAGCTACAGTAGCTCGTCTGTTGGGTCGGACCACACGGGCCAGCCTTCGCTCCCCACGTGCATCAATGAGCCTTGGCCGCCCATGACACTGTCACCGGTTTACCACCCTTCCTTGGACCACTTTTAATAGATAGTGACCTCTGCAGATCGTGATCACCCCACAAGAGATGCAGTTTTGGAGATGCTCTGACCCAGTCGTCCAGCCATTACAGTTTGGCCCTTGTTAAATTCATTCAAATCCTTACGCTTGCACATTTTTCCTGCTTCTAACACATTAACTTTGAAGATAAAATGTTCACTTGCTGCCTAATATATCCCACCCACTGGCAGGTGCAGTAATTAAGAGATAATCAGTGTTATTCACATCACTTGTCAGTGGTCACATTGTTATGCCTTGTCAGTGTAGATCAGGAGAGAGGAGCAGAAATGAGAATTGTCATCAAGCATCTTAGCACACAAGATAATATTGTTGCTCTTATGAACACCTGATTTTCAGCATTAAACTTATTACTCTGTATTGACAGAGCTTTGCGGAGAGGAAATGAGTCAAGGGCTAAATGCCAACTCACTACTGTCTGTTCTCATTGTAATGAACAATTGTTTCATTATGTCTCTGCCAAATGCATCATTCTGCTTTACTGGAGCACTAGCTCAGTGTTAGAACTGTATTTTGGTTGTAAGGAATTTGTAAGGCCTGTAATAATTAGCTAAAGTGGTACCTCTGTTTCAAGTGAAGACATTAGGTTGTTATTTAATTGGAATTATTTAACAGACTTTGTTCTTTAGAATTAATTAGCTATTTTTCATACGTAGATACTGCACCAGATTTTACTGATCAGTAGTTTAGAGACCAAAATCAACTAATTAAACAAGTAGGTGAAGCTGATGTCTTGTTGCAATATTAAAAATTGAAGTAATAAAATGTACCTTTCATTGTCAGTGGGGTCATACCCTCAAGGGTACAAACAGCACAGTAAAAGTATTTGTTCGCCGCTCAGGTGGCACAGCGGTAAAACCACACCCAGCACACCAGAGCTGGGATCTCGAATACATCATATCGAATCTCAGCTCTGCCATCCGGCTGGGCTGAGCGGCCACATGAACAACGATTGGCCTGTTGTTCATATAGGGGTGGGGTATTAAGCCGGATAGGGACTCCTCGTAACTGATGCAACTACGACCTCTGCTGGCTGATTGATGGCGCCTGCAAAGAGGCGGGGAAAGCGTGCGTTGATCAGGGTGTGTTTCTCCGTACACAAGGCTAATTCGCATATATGCGCTCGCCTAGTGTGAGTGACAAAATGCATAAGGCTACTGCCCACGTGTCGTAGGGGGCGTGGGTTAGCTTCGTTCTCCTCAAATCAGAGTGGGGATGGGCATTAGTGGAGAGGAAGCGTGACGCAATCAGGCAATTATACTCGTAAAAAATTCGGGAGATAAAGGGGAGAAAATGCATAAACAACAATATATATATAAAAAAAAAAAAAAAAAAAATATATATATATATACAGTGTATCACAAAAGTGAGTACACCCCTCACATTTCTGCAGATATTTAAGTATATCTTTTCATGGGACAACACTGACAAAATGACACTTTGACACAATGAAAAGTAGTCTGTGTGCAGCTTATATAACAGTGTAAATTTATTCTTCCCTCAAAATAACTCAATATACAGCCTCTAATGTCTAAACCACCGGCAACAAAAGTGAGTACACCCCTAAGAGACTACACCCCTAAATGTCCAAATTGAGCACTGCTTGTCATTTTCCCTCCAAAATGTCATGTGATTTGTTAGTGTTACTAGGTCTCAGGTGTGCATAGGGAGCAGGTGTGTTCAATTTAGTAGTACAGCTCTCACACTCTCTCATACTGGTCACTGAAAGTTCCAACATGGCACCTCATGGCAAAGAACTCTCTGAGGATCTTAAAAGACGAATTGTTGCGCTACATGAAGATGGCCAAGGCTACAAGAAGATTGCCAACACCCTGAAACTGAGCTGCAGCACAGTGGCCAAGATCATCCAGCGTTTTAAAAGAGCAGGGTCCACTCAGAACAGACCTCGCGTTGGTCGTCCAAAGAAGCTGACTGCACGTGCTCAGCGTCACATCCAACTGCTGTCTTTGAAAGATAGGCACAGGAGTGCTGTCAGCATTGCTGCAGAGATTAAAAAGGTGGGGGGGTCAGCCTGTCAGTGCTCGGACCATACGCCGCACACTACATCAAATTGGTCTGCATGGCCGTCACCCCAGAAGGAAGCCTCTTCTGAAGTCTCTACACAAGAAAGCCCGCAAACAGTTTCCTGAAGACATGTCAACAAAGGACATGGATTACTGGAACCATGTCCTATGGTCTGATGAGACCAAGATTAATTTGTTTGGTTCAGATGGTCTCAAGCATGTGTGGCGGCAATCAGGTGAGGAGTACAAAGATAAGTGTGTCATGCCTACAGTCAAGCATGGTGGTGGGAATGCCATGGTCTGGGGCTGCATGAGTGCAGCAGGTGTTGGGGAGTTACAATTCATTGAGGGACACATGAACTCCAATATGTACTGTGAAATACTGAAGCAGAGCATGATCCCCTCCCTCCGGAAACTGGGTCGCAGGGCAGTGTTCCAGCATGATAATGACCCCAAACACACCTCTAAGACGACCACTGCTTTATTGAAGAGGCTGAGGGTAAAGGTGATGGACTGGCCAAGCATGTCTCCAGACCTAAACCCAATAGAACATCTTTGGGGCATCCTCAAGCGGAAGGTGGAGGAGCGCAAAGTCTCGAATATCCGCCAGCTCCGTGATGTCGTCATGGAGGAGTGGAAAAGCATTCCAGTGGCAACCTGTGAAGCTCTGGTAAACTCCATGCCCAGGAGAGTTAAGGCAGTTTTGGGAAATAATGGTGGCCACACAAAATATTGACACTTCAGGAACTTTCACTAAGGGGTGTACTCACTTTTGTTGCCGGTGGTTTAGACATTAATGGCTGTATATTGAGTTATTTTGAGGGAAGAATAAATTTACACTGTTATATAAGCTGCACACAGACTACTTTTCATTGTGTCAAAGTGTCATTTTGTCAGTGTTGACCCATGAAAAGATATACTTAAATATCTGCAGAAATGTGAGGGGTGTACTCACTTTTGTGATACACTGTATATATATATATATATATATATATACATATATGTATATACAGTATATCAGCCATAACATTAAAACCACCTCATTGTTTCTACACTCATTGTCCATTTCATCAGCTCCACTTACCATATAGAAGCACTTTGTAGTTCTACAATTACTGACTGTAGTCCATCTATTACTCTACATACCTTTTTAACCTGCTTTAAAGCTGTTCTTCAATGGTCAGGACCCCCACAGGACCACCACCGAGCAGGTATTATTTGGGTGTTGGATCATTCTCAGCCCTGCAGTGACACTGACATGGTGGTGGTGTGTCAGTGTGTGTTGTGCTGGGATGAGTGGATCAACTCGCTGCTGGAGTTTTTAAATACTGTGTCCACTCACTCTCCACTCTATTAGACACTCCTACCTAGTTGGTCCACCTTGTAGTTGTAAAGTCAGAGACGATCCCTCATCTATTGCTGCTGTTTGAGTTGGTCATCTTCTAGACCTTCATCAGTAGTCACAGGACGCTGCCCACGGGGCGCTGTTGGCTGGATGTTTTTGGTTGGTGGACTATTCTCAGTCCAGCAGTGACAGTGAGGTGTTTAAAACTCCATCAGCATTGCTGTGTCTGATCCACTCATACCAGCACAACACACACTAACACACCACCACCATGTCAGTGTCACTGCAGTGCTGAGAATGATCCAACACCTAAATAATACCTGCTCTGTAGTGGTGCTGGGAGAGTCCTGACCATTAAAGAACAGCATGAAAGGGGGATAACAAGGCATGCAGAGAAATAGATGGACTACAGTCAGTAATTGTAGAACTTCAAAGTGCTTCTATATGGTAAGTGGAGCTGATAAAATGGACAGTGAGTGTAGAAACCAGGAGGTGGTTTTAATGTTATGGCTGATCGGTGTATACTGTGAACTGATGAGTCGAAGGTAATAGTTTTTGGAAGAAGGTCCTGTTACATCTGGAGTAAAGTTAACACCACATTCCACCATAAGAACATCATACCAGTCAGACATGTTGGTGGTAGTGTGATGATCTATGGCAGCTTTGCTTCCAAATAAATGGAACCATAAATTCTCCTCTCTATCAGACATGCATTAAACATATTTGTGCCGTGCCATTTAATCACCAGGGGATACTGGATCATAAATTGGATTAGAAGTTTTTGTATTGAAGGCATCAGCACAGTGAGAGACTGCATTATCATCAAACCTAGTAAACAGTAATGCTTTTACTGAAGATATACAGCAAAAAAGGTCCTGGGTTTGATTCCGGGTGGAGCAGTCCGGGTCCTTTCTGTGTGGAGTTTGCATGTTCTCCCTGTGTTTACTACAGCAGTCCAAATACATGTAAGTTAGATGAATTGGTGATACAAAATTGCCATAATAATGTTTGACATTGAACTGATGAATCATGTGTAACTTGTAACTAAGTGTAAAACATGACGTTAAAATCCTAATAAACAAACAAACAAATTTAAAGATTTAATATGGAGATGAATATGTTTCACTTTTAAACTTGTGTTATACACTTATCAGCCATAACATTAAAACCACCTCCTTGTATCTACACTCACTGTCCATTTCATATTAGCTCCACTTACCATATAGAAGCACTTTGTAGTTCTACAATTACTGACTGTAGTCCATCTGTTTCTCTGGATGCTTTGTTAGCTCCCTTTCATGCTGTTCTTTAATGGTCATGACTCTCCCAGGACCATCACAGAGCAGGTATTATTTGAGTGGTAGATCATTCTCAGCACTGCAGTGACACTGACATGGTGGTGGTGTGTTAGTGTGTGTTGTGCTGGTATGAGTGGATCAGGCACAGCAGCGCTGCTGGAGTTTTTAAATACCGTGTCCACTCACTGCCCACTCTGTTAGACACTCCTACCTAGTTGGTCCACCTTGTAGATGTAAAGTCAGAGTTGATTGCTCATTTATTGCTGCTGTTTGAGTTGGTCATCTTCTAGACCATCAGTGGTCACAGGATGCTGTCCACAGGGCGCTGTTGTCTGGATATTTTTGGTTGGTGGACTATTCTCAGTCCAGCAGTGACAGTGAAGTGTTTAAAAACTCCATCAGCATTGCTGTGTCTGCACACACTAACACACCACCACCATGTCAGTGTCACTGCAGTGCTGAGAATGATCCACCACCCAAATAATACCTACTCTGTAGTGATCCTGTGGGGGTGCTGACCATTAAAGAACAGCACGAAAGGGGGCTAACAAAGCATGCAGAGAAACAGATGGACTACAGTCAGTAATTGCAGAACTAAAAGTGCTTCTATATGGTAAGTGGAGCTGATAAAATGGACAGTGAGTGTAGAAACAAGCTGATGGTGTAGCTCGGGATTCATAAAAATTGTGAGAATCAGGTTTAATGTATTAAAAGAACGACATAGGAACACTGAACCTCTCTTTACTGTTTATAAGTTCTCTCCACTAATGAAATTCCTTGCTTGTTGTTTTAATACAATAAGTCACATTAAGTTTTGTTTACGAGTCGCTTTAATGGCATCATATCAATCAGTTTGTCTCATTGGAGGCGGAAAACTGGGTCAAAGTTCAGCCAGGTGATTTTTTTAGCTAAACGCAAGCTAAACACAGCAAAAGTGCACGATGCACACCGCATAGGGATGCACAGCGGCAAGTTAAGCAGCACCGCCACACTCCATAGGAAACAACAGCACAGTTGGCGCAAAAAAGGTTTTGCTGCTACTTAAGTGAATACACCCTAATTATGTCCACTAAATGTTCAGCACACACATTTCGATTTTAATATAATAATTATGAATTCATGATGCCTTATTCATGATTGGTCGACTCATCAGCTACTACCGTGGCGTGCTGGATTTGACCGCCTTTTTACTAATAGTGTGTTAAATGTAAAATCTGAATTGAATAGAAACGACGGGGTGATGAGCAAAATTGCTGGTGATTACTGTAATTGTGCTGCTTGTTTATAAGGGAGACAGACCCAGAGAGAGAAGGAGGTGAGAAGGAAAACAATGATACACAATGGCTATTTCTTCAGGGTACTAACATGGATCACAGCTGCTAAGCTGGAAAAAAAAAAATTTCATCAGCTCAGAGAGAAGCAAATCCTATCAGACATGACAGTGAAAGAAGCAGAGTCTGCCATCCGAACCAGTGAGGAGAGCAAAATGAAAAGCAATGAACAGAAATGAGGACACAGTGGACCGCTGCTTATCGAAAACAAGAACAATACGGAACACAATGGGAGTGTCAAGCTCACTCAGGCTTGTGTGTCAGACCTTGGTAGATGTTGTAGCAGCTAATCAATATGTAACACACGATGTTGTACATTCTAAGACTAATAATACACATACTGACATTGTGGTAGTAGTTATTATAGCATTATAGTTTTGCATTTAGTAACCCTATTTCCAAAAAAGTTGGGACTTTTTCTTTTTATAAGTAGAAGAATACAGTACTTTGTAACTCGATGTCCCCTAAACTTAAAATCTCTAAAACTTGACGCCCTTCATGGAGAAATTTGTACCCTTAAACTCGCCATTTTCCTTAAACTTGACGTGTGTGTGAATGTCGTTTTTGTTCAGTGCTCGGAGTGGTGCAGCAATAACATCATCAAAGTACGAATATGAGACTAATCTGCATTTGTGGAATACCCATTAAATTCACTCTGAAAGCGCCACATGTATCTGTGTTTAGCTGTATTTTCCTCATGTTTCACTTTTAAACTTGTGTTATATCTCAGAGTGTTGAGAAATTGTGAGAATCAGCTTTTCAGAGACAGTCTAAAACAATGTGATTTAATGTATAAAAAAAATGACATAGAAACACTAAACCTCTTTTAATTATTAGTTCTTTTCACTAATTAAATACCTCACTCTGTGTTTTAGTACAATAAGTCACGTTAAGCTTTGTGCACCACCACACTCCATATAGGAAATAACGGCGCAGCAGTGCAAAAGCTGTTTTGCCACTTCTCATGTGAATGCGCCTTTACTAGTCTTGCTAAGAAACACAGTATTCCAAGATCCACAATTAAGTAGCATAAGCAAACAATAAAGACGTGAAGGTAAAGTGCAGGTTTTATTGTATTTTTTGCTCATTTTAAACTGTTCTTCAATTGTACTACAAAGTTTTTTATTATTACATTTGTGTTATTTTCAGTGTATAAGTGTCAAAAACAACATCATTATTTTACATTAGCCTAAAATATATGCTGAAAATAACATATATATATATGTAGGGTTTTAGCAGATTTGTATTCTTGGACTGTCGTCTACTTAAACTAGAGTAAGGTAATGTTTACTATGAAAGCACTTTTAGATAAGAGCTAAATGCCAAAAGTGTAAATGTTTCCTTAAAACTTTTCACAATATAATGACCAGTAGATGGTAAAAAGAATAATAAAAACTAAATTATTTGCAAACTAACGTTATTTGAAACTAACTTTAATTTTCTCCTAAAGTTTATATTTACATTTTTAGCAATTAGCAGACAGTACTGTGGTTAAGGGCCTTGCTCAAGGGTTTAACAGTGGCAACCTGGCAGTGGTGGTGCTTGAACCAGCAATCTTTTGATTACTAGTCCAGTACCTTAAAGTTTGCCACAAAGATGTGAGCTGTGACCTCCATGAGCTACCATTGCTAGTAGAGAGCGATCCTTTGGTTGATCCTCCTTTTATACACAATCATGATTCCATCACCTGTTATGCTGTAACTTTTCACTCTTTTTCTGCCTCTGTCCCAACTTTTTTGAAGTGTGTTACATACATCACATTCTAAATGTGTTTTGGTTTACAAAATACAATGAAAAAAGTGCACCTCTACAGAACCTTTTTATTTTTATTTTATTTATTTATTTATATGCTGCATCCCTGTTGTTCAGCTGTTATGTTTACTACATTTTCAAAATAGATTAAACAAAAATACTGGGACATAAAATTGTTAATATAGATAAAATAATTAAATCTGATTTTGATGTTCAGACAGTTATTATAAAGAATATTTGATTAAATAATGTTTTAGTTTTTAGCATGAATTGTATTTATTTTAATCAACATGGACCCAGTAGGCACCAGTGTGAAAGGTCCTGACAAAAATGCTACAGTCACAATAGCTCACAGAAAGCTGCATCCAGGAAAGGCTGAGTCTTTGATTAGCAAAGATGATCAGATTATCTCCAGTTTGTCAACAAATACGTGAGAAAATTATTGAAATGTTTAAAAACAATGTACCTCAAAAAAAAAATTAAAAGAATGGAAGGGATTTGCATATTTCACCCTCTAGAAGAATATCATTAAAGGATTCAAGGAATCGAGAGGAATTTCAGTGCGTAAAGGCCAAGGACGCAAGCTTAAGCTGAACGCCCGTGATCTTCGATCCCTCAGACGGCACTGCATCAAGAACCACCACTCAACAATAACTGATATAACCACATGGGTGAGGGATTACTTTGGCAAACCTGTCAAGCATTACAATACAGAGTTACATGCACAAATGCCACTTAAAACTTTACTGTGCAAAAAAGAACTCTTTTTGGAAGATGAATCAGCATTCCAGGTCTTTTTGGACCGTGTGCTCCGGACCAAAGATGAAAAGGACCATCCTGACTGTTATCAGCAAGTCCAAAAGTCTGTCATGGAATGGGGCTGTGTCAGTGCCCTTGGTAAAGGTCATTTACACTTCTGTGATGCAGCATTAATGCAGAAAAGTACATTGAGATCTTAGAGCAAAATATGCTGCCTTCAAGACGTCATCTTTTCCAGGGACGTCCATGCATTCTTCAACAAGACGATGCAAAACCACATGCTGCACACATTACAAAGGCATGGCTGCGGAAAAAGAGGGTACGGGTACTAGACTGGCCTGCCTGCAGTCCTGACCTGTCCCCAATAGAGAATGTGTGGAGAATTTTGAAACGAAAAATGTGACAACGACGACCCCGTACTGTTACACATCTTAAGACGTGTTTGCAGGAAGAACGAGACAAAATAAAAGCTGAAACACTAAATCACTTGGTCTCCTCGGTGCCAAAACGTCTTTTAAGTGTGGTGAAAAGGAATGGCAACATTACAAAGTGGTAAATGCTTTACTGTCCCAACTTTTTTTTGGAATGTGTTGCAGGCCTGAAATGCAGGAATGGATGTTTATTAATAAATGAAATGAAAACATGAAATATCTCAGGTTCATCCTGTCTGCAATCAAATACAAGTCAAAGTAAATATAAGAAACTCTGTGTTATTTTATTATTATTTGCATTTCCCATGCTGTCCCAACTTTTTCTGATTTGGGGTTGTAGAAAAAGACAAATAAATCATTAACGTTTCAAATCTGTCATGACCTGCATGCTATTTGATTTTCTTTTGATTTTAATTGTATTATATTTTGTGTATCAGTTACTGAGCTCCATCGTGATGATTTTGGTCTGATGTATGAGGTGTTTTTGTCTTTGTACCATCTCCCTTCAACAACCGTCTGCTAATTATTTCAGGTATCATTATGTCCCAAAACAGCTAACTGAGAGGAGGTAAGTCCACTGCACCTTCACCTGGTGGGAAAGGGGAGAAATAAAACCCTTGTCATTTCAGTTTACCATCTTCTGCACTCTACTGCCATCTGTGGAGAAGAAACAGTCTGTAGCAATAGATCATTTCTCTTACTGTGTGCTTTATTTTCCGAGCCTGTAATCACAGCCACATTTTATATCCTTTGGGATTGTATAGTGTGAGACGGTATTTTCCTGAAAGAAGTAGCATCAATATTTATTTCTTGAACACATTTGCTACTCTGTATTTAAAGGGGGAGGTCAGCATCTGTTTTCTTTTCTCTGCTGTTAATGTGAACCTGTAGAACTGTAAGGCCTGGGTACTGATAGTTGATGGGAAAGAGTGGCTTGCAAACAGTGTGAGAGTTCACTTCAAAAGTGTTGAATGGGGTTGAGGTCAGGGCTCAAACTATGTCAAACTATGCCAAGCTGGAAGAGGAATGGACGAAAAAATGGATACATATAATTTACTTTATACACCAGTTAATAATCAGTGTGACTGAAACTCAACTGTATTTAAATGAATTGAATTAAAATTACATATGATTAAAGGCGTGGTGGCTTGGTAGGTAGCACTGTCGCCTCACAGCAAGAAGGTCCTGGGTTCGATCCCCAGGCGGGGTGGTCCAGGTCCTCTTTGTGCGGAGTTTGCATGTTCTTCCCGTGTCTGCGTGGGTTTCCTCTGGGAGCTCTGGTTTCCTCCCACAGTCCAAAAACATGCAGTCAGGTTAATTGGAGACACTGAATTGCCCTATAAGTGAATGGGTGTGTGTGTGTGGGTGTGTATGTGTGTCTGCCCTGCGACGGACTGGCGTTCCGTCCAGGGTGTTACTGTGTGCCTTGCGCCCATTGAAAAGCTGGGATAGGCTCCAGCACTCTACAATGATATAACTGGCTATGTCTGAGGGAGGGAGGGCAGGCTACTACAGGGATTGCAGCTTCTGCTGGGTGGTCAATGGCATCTGCACAGAGATGGGTAATAATGGAGATCATTGCTTGACTGTCCATACACGATACATGATGTTGATACTGTGAGAACCCGCCTCGTGCAGGTGAAAAAAAGCGGGTGCATGCATTAGCTACAGCCCTCCTTTTTCAGAATATGGGTCTACAGCAGTATGGGACAAACAACTGGCTTACTGGATACAACTGAATACGATCTTGGAGATGTAGGGGAAAAAGTATAAATAGAACTAAAAATAAATAGGAGTTTTTCTTTTTCTTCCTCAAAAAGGAAATTATAACATAACATGAAAACGGACACAAAACACACCATAAAACACATCAACACATACAAATAAAAATGTCATTGTAACCACAAAACCCACTTATTATCTCCTAAAAATGCATCAGCCGTAGCTGCACTGCATTCCGGGATGCAGAGATGGGGACTTGAGTCTGCGACTCGAATCGCACGTAAGTCGCACACATAGCAACTTCAGACTCAACTCAGACTCTTTTCAAATGACTCGGATTCGACTCATGACTCGCAAAGAAATGACTCTAGATATTCTGCTCTCTAATAACGCTTCGGCCGTCTTAACCTGCAATGCACGCAATGGGTAAATGTTACAGCCAGCTTCCGGCGTAGTGTTAAAGCGTCACTCCCAACCTAGTTTGGAGGTTTTTAATTATAAGCACATTTACAAAATAACGGATTATATTCCTAATGGGACAACACACAGTTATAAATTTAATAGCCTCTGAAAGAACATAAGCTAAGGTAAGCAGTGGTTATGATTTCTTTGCTGTGTTTTGGATTTTGGCCGCTGTGCCGTGATTTATCCCGCGCTTTTGTTTAGCAATGAAAACAAAACGTATCAGTTTAAGCTTTTAGCTGGTACCTTCTTGTTACGGAAATTACATTCATTTGCACAATGACTAGGAAAGTAAAGGCACTAAGTAAATACAGTCGCTAATCTGTTGTTGTTTTTTATCTGAACTTACATATTATTTGTTTATTTCTACGCTACATTTCCAATATATGTTTTGTGTATATTATATTGACTTTACTCGGACTCTAGCCTAAACACTCGTGACTTGACTCGGACTCGTATTTTGTGACTTGTGAACATCTCTGCTGGGATGCCAGACTCCCACGGCCGATGATGCACCCCCTCTCCCTATTATAATGGCAAACCAGCCAGTCGCCACAATATCATAGTAAATGCTTTCAATTTATAAATATGATATGCATTAAAAATGTAATAATAATAAATAATAAATCAGACCTTTCCTCCTCTTTAACCCATTAATAAATAAAGCCTCTGTGATGTCAGACTGAACTGCACTGTACCTCTTTCCCCATTGTCATTATGGACACTAATCCAGTCCACGTTTCCCCCCCAAGTGGGTTCAATCAATGTAAGAATAGCTGGAGAAGTGTGCAGTTGTAATGACTCTACAATCTTCCCTGTCATTTCCCTGGGGGAAGCTGCCTGCACTTTGAGTTAGTCCTGTCATGCTCAGTGCTGAGGCCTAATCAAGTCTCATGAACGTTCCCTTGCCCCCCCTCTCCCCTCCCCACTAACAATAACCACTGCATCATTGAGTGGCAGGGAACCTAATGACTAGTGTTTTTCTTTTGCTTCTCAGTTTTTTTTTTCACTGTTCCTGGACCAAATGGAAAATCTCACAGCTTGTGAAAATAGAAAAATCAATAATCTATTCAATTCAATGGGCTCGAGTGTCGCGGTAACTAGATAGAACTGGATGAGGTGAACTTTGCTGTGGTAAGCCTGGGGAAAAGGTGCTGCATTTTGCTCTTTTCTAGCAGAAAAGAAAAGAATATTGAATATAAATGTACCATTAAAGAGCGGCACGGTGGCGCAGCCGGTGGAGTGGGTGCCGCACAGCAACTTGGTTTATGAAGGTTTAAACTTTGTCTGATCACCTGCTGTGAGCATCTTGGCTTCTCTATGTGCTGTGTGTCCACCCCCTCCCCAAAATCTTCAACCCCAAATCAAAAAAAGTTGAGACAGCATGAAAAATGCAAATAATAATAATAATAATAAAACACAGAGTTTCTTACATTTACTTTGACTTTTAATTGATTGCAGACAGGATGAACCTGAGATATTTCATGTTTTATCTGCTCAACTTCATTTCATTTATTATAAAACATCCATTTCTGCATTTCAGGCCTGCAACACATTCCAAAAAAAGTTGGGACGGTAAAGCATTTACCACTTTGTAATGTCCTTTTCACCACACTTAAAAGACGTTTTGGCACCGAGGAGACCAAGTGATTTAGTGTTTCAGCTTTTATTTTGTCTCATTCTTCCTACAAACACGTCTTAAGATGTGCAACAGTACGGGGTCGTCGTTGTCACATTTTTTGTGTCAAATTCTCCACACATTCTTCTTTGGAGACAGATCAGGACCGCAGGCAGGCAGGCCAGTCCAGTACCCGTACCCTCTTCTTCCACAGCCATGCCTTTGTAATGTGTGCAGCATGTGGTTTTGCATTGTCTTGTTGAAAAGTGCATGGACGTCCCTGGAAAAGATGACCTCTTGAAGGCAGCATATGTTGCTCTAAGATCTCAATGTAGTTTTCTGCATTAATGCTGCCATCACAGAAGTGTAAATGACCTTTGATAAGTGCACTGACACAGCCCCATACCATGACAGACCCTGACTTTTGGACTTGTTGCTGATAACAGTCTGGATGGTCCTCTTCGTCTTTGGTCCAGAGCACACGGCGTCCATTTTTTCCAAAAAAGACCTGGAATGCTGATTCATTTGACCACAATACACATTTCCATTCTGTGATGGTCCATCCTAGATGCCTCCAAGCCCATGCCTCCCTGAACATGGTTAACATAAGACTTATTTTTCGCACAGTAAAGTTTTAAGTGGCATTTGTTCATGTAACTCTGTATTGTAGTGCTTGACAAATGTTTACCAAAGTAATCCCTCACCCATGTGGTTATATCAGCTATAGTTGAGTGGCGGTTCTTGATGCATTGCCGTCTGAGGGATCAAAGATCACGGGCGTTCAGCTTGGCCTTTACGCGCTGAAATTCCTCCTGATTCCTTGAATGGTTTAATGATATTATGCACCGTAGAGGGAGAAATATGCAAATCCCTTCCAATCTTTCTTTGAGGTTCATTGTTTTTAAACATTTCAATCATTTTCTCACACATTTGTTGACAAACTGGAGATCCTCTGATTATTTTTGCTCATCCAGGCCTTTCCTGGATACTGCTTTTGTACCAAATCATGATTACAATCACCCGTTTGGAATCACATCATTATTTAGTTTTTCACCTCATTACTAGCCCTAAATTGCCCCCGTCCAAACTTTTTTTGGAATGTGTTGCAGGCCTGAAATGCAGGAATTAATGCATATTAACAAATGAAATTAAGTTAAAGAGACAAAACATGAAATATCTCAGGTTTATCCTGTCTACAATCAAATAAAAGTCAAAGTAAATGTAAGGAACACTGCATTTTTATTTTATTTGCATTTTCCATACTGTCCCAACTTTTTCTGATTTGGGGTTGTATGCATATGGCGGGTTAGGTGCTATAAATTGCCCCTATGTGTGAGTAATGAACCCAACACACCCCTGACCAGGATGAAACAGTTTGTGAAAATTAATCAACGTAGCATGAAAGGTGAGTAGCATAATATTAACTACCTAGCAGAATTATGCATGAAATTAAACTCTTATCCTCATTATCTTTCTGTCCATCCAAGTGTCTCATCTGTAATTTAATCTTTGTACTTAAGATAAAGCCCAAAGTAATAAAGATTTTATTCCATGAACTAAAACCTGAAGACCTAGCCACATGTCTGTTCCTTCCCATAAAGCCAGGCAGCACTGGAAGCACTATCATTTTATACTTGGCTGATAGAAATTGAAAATCTTCTTTTGAAATGGTGGTATCATCTGCTTCTTTATCAGAAGGCTGCTCACTATTGCGTTGCGTGAGTTGGGTCGCTAACACTCACTTTCACCAACACACACACATACACCCACTCCATCTCCCACAACAACACATACACACATCTGCAGAGTAGTCTTAAACTGCTAGTATGTGCTAGAGAGTGTCCTAAAATGATTTATTAATTCATTTCAAATAGTGTGACCATATGTTGCTATTTTGGACCTAAAAAATGACCAAAAAAAAGTCCTTAATTACTGGCTTTTGTAGTCTTTCCCCGATTCTGAAACATTGTACAAACATTTTCAAGTGCACATACTAAGAAAGAGTTAATTGTCAACGCCGTGATAGTGCCACATTCTGGCGAAATAGCTCTACTGATGGAGTATTTTATTTGTCGTTTTTATTGTTAAGGGCTAAGCATTGAATAGAAGGGAATAAGATTATCTGACCATGAGTAGTTGTTTATTTATTAAAGTTCAATAACATTATTAATGCATTTGTCAAATATTTCAACCCCCTCCGAACTAAACCTTCCACCAAGTGCAGGTGTCCATTTGCCACCACAGGTGTCCTTTTTTTTGAAAACCAAAATATGGTCACCTAATCTCCAGGAACTACTTCATCTAAAAAGGTTTATGTTGGATCCCAAACCAAGAAAGGTGGACATACAGTACGCCCCGGATGCACTGTTCTTATTCATCGTTCCTATATCTGTCGTCTTGTTGGTTCTTTAGTGCAACTTTATTACACCTACGTGTTTGTACTTTCCAAACAATAATACTTATAGCAAAACAAGACAAATAGGTATTAATTTCTTGGGCAATATTAGACTGGAAAAGCTACGTGCTTACAGGTTGGGGTCTATACATATGTTTTACAAAATCTGGTCGTCTGTCCTTATTATTCATTATTCTTCATGTTATTATTATTATTATTATTGTTATTATTATTATTAATATATCCATTATTATTATTATTATTATTATTATTATTATTGTTATTATTATTATTATTATTATTAATGTTATTATTATTATTATTATTATTATTGTTATTATTATTATTATTATTATTAATATATCCATGATTATTCATTATTCTTTATATAATTATTTGTATTATTATTATTATTAAGATAAGATAAGACAGTCTTTTATTATCCCACGGGGGGGAATTTGCAGTGTTACAGCAGCTTACACACGTAATAATAATAATAATAATAATATTATTATTATTATTATTATATCCATTATTATTTACTATTCTACATAGTATTATTTGTATTATGATTCATATTATTATTATTATTATTATTATTATTATATTCATTATTATTCATTATTATTAATATTATTATTTTTATTATTATTATTATGATTTTTATTATTATTATTATGATTATTATGATTATTATGATTATTATTATTATATTCATTATTATTCATTATTATTCATTATTATTATCAATGAATGTTGTATTATTTTAGAGTAGGAAAGAGAGGTTGAGTCCAACTTTTTTAATTCATTAATTCATTAATTTATTTTTATAAAATTTTAATTATTTTTTAGTTGTTATTATTATTATTATTATTTATTTATGTTTTAATTTTTTTATTATTATTATTACGTGTGTGGGGCTAATCTATTTTTTTTATTTTTTTGAATGTCACTGTTTTGGTTTAATAAAAAAGATATTAATAAAGAAAAGGTAAAAAACAATCTTATTATATTCTAATTACATAATATTTAAGTTAATTGTAATTTATGTAATAATAATTACATGATACATGAAGTGATATTTCATTTATCCCTGAATTATGATCTGAATCACAGGATTTATTTATTTTTTTGTTTACACTACTGTCATAATGCTGGTCAGGTTCATGGACACTGTAGGCACAAAGTAGGAACACACCCGGTCAGGATATGTAACACACACTTTCACTTACTTACACCTTATTATACGTATATGTAGATTTCATTAGGCACATGTATGTAGTAATTTTTTGTATATGTGTCCAATTATGAAAAATAATACAAACATACAAACATGTCAATCAATTAAACAATAATTTAATATGTTTATGTTATAATGAAAATCTAGGACAGATGGAATGCCCTTATTTGCCATATAGACTTGCTTTCTTTGCTTATCCGAGCTTTTTTGGTAGCTGGGGTCAGAGCAAATGGTTAGCCTTTGCATGATGCCCCTGGAGTCGAGAGAATTAAGGGCCCAACAGGTAAACAACAGCTCTACCCACTAGGCTACCACCATCCTACTGCTCAGTAGAGTGAGTAAAATTGTTCACATACAGCACACTACTATATTACCAATGTGCATTATTACGACTTTTTCTGTATCCCATCTGTCTACTGAAGCACAAACTGTACAGCTCAAAGCTGGATTGACTGACAGATTCGATTTATTTGAACTAAGCTCGGCATAGTATGTGGGATGGTCATGGCCTGAGTCTGCGCCAGAAAGATAGAGAGACTGAGCAGGGCACCTTGGCTAAGCGCCATGCTGCAAGCTCCAAATACAGCCCACACTTAAGCTCCGGCTCAGTAGAGTCTCTGCTAGGCTCTTTTAATGAACGCTGGATAAGGTGAACCAGAGGGAGCGAGCATTTGTGCCGGAGGAGAAAGTTATTGATATCCCGGATTCATAATGAAGACACTCTTTTTCACCTTTGCCATCACTCTTGGCAAAGTAGTGGGCTGCTGTTGCATGGATTGAGTTGCTGCACTGACCTTTTCTCTTTTTCAGCTGCCGAGCAGAGGCATTTTACTGTACAAGGAGCTAACAAGGGCATTTTGATTAGCTAGGAAATTATAAGCATAGCTATGGGAAATGCATGGAATGCAATGAGTCATATGTGTGCCTGCATGGAGCTGAATCAAGCTAATGGCTATTGCGGCTCTTTTAACACAAAATCTATCACTCCAAATGGATGAACCACCGTTGCTTGAAAACATATTAGGAATCATTCTAGCACATCTTTTTGCACATTTAAGATTTTTCTATCTTTACACTATTAAACCAGGTAAAGCTGGGGGTCTTACTATGGCTGTGCATTTATTTGAAGGTTTGATGCATTTCGTTACTGTGTTAGTACACCGATTAGACATAACATTATGACCACCTTCCTAATATTGTGTTGGTCCCCCTTTTGCTGCCAAAACAGCCCAGACCCATCAAGGCATGGACTCCACTAGACACCTGAAGGTGTGCTGTGGTGTCTGGCATCAAGATGTTAGCAGCAGGCCCTTTAACGCCTGTAAGTTGTGAGGTGACTTGTTTGTCCAGCACATCCCACAGATGTTCAATTGGATTGGATTCTAGGAATTTGGAAGTCAAGTCAACACCTCAAACTCGTTGTTGTGCTCCTAAAACCATTTCTGAAGCATTTTTCCTTTGTGGCAGGGCGCATTATCCTGCTGAGAGAGGCCACAGCTATCAGGGAATACCGTTTCCATGAAAGGGTGTACATGGTCTGCAACAATGCTTAGGTAGGTGGTACGTGTCAAAGTAACATCCACATGGATGGCAGGACACAAGGTTTCCCAGCAGAACATTGTGCAAAGCATCACACTGCTAAGGTCCTTGCTCAAGGGCCCAACAGTGACAGCTTGGCAGTGGTGAGGCTTGAACCAGTGACCTCTTAGTTACTAGTCCAGTACCTTAACCACTAGGCAACAACTGCCCCGTTATTCAGGATTTACATTAATAAGTAGGCTTGTTCTATCTATATTGGCTGTTGAAGCCACGTCCATTACTAAGGGCGCATTTACATGAGAAGTGGCAAAACCGCTTTTGCGCCAGCTGTGCTGTTCTTTTCTATGCAGTGAGGCGGTGCTGCTTAGCTTGCTCAGGTGGCGCAGCTGTAAAATACGCTAGCACACCAGAGCCAGGATTTTAAACACATTGTTTTAAATCTCCCTCAGCTCTGCCATCCGGCTGGGCTGGGCGGCTGTATGAACAACGTTTGGCTGTTGTTCATCCAGGTAGGGAGCCGGATAAAGACCTCATAACTGATACAATTACGACCTCTGCTGGCTGATTCATGGCGTCTGCACAGAGTAGAGGAATTATCCTAATCAGGGTGTGGCTCTCCGTGCTCAAGGCTGACTGGCATGAGAACTCAACTCGTGCAGGTGAAAAGATGCAGTCGGGTACTCCTCACGTTTCGTAGGGGGCGTGTCAGTTTGCTCTCCTCGATCAGGGGCGGGGGTTAGAACCAGTAGAAAGAAAGCTTTATGCAACAGGCTAAAAATGGAAAGAAAAGGGGAGAAAAATGCATTAAAAAGAAATGCTTTGATCCAAATAAGAAAAGTAAGTGTCCGTCCAACGGTAATTAGGCTGCTTACAAAAAGTACATCTGCACAAGCCCTAAATATATACGGTTCAACCAGTAAGTGATTTCAGACTACGTTACATCCAGAGACTGTGATGTTCCTGTGTGTTTACCCTGAGCCCGCTGCTCACAACCCACCATAACTCTGACAGGATTACAGTCAATGAAGTCACATTCAACACTTCATTCAATCTGGCAGCACCACAATGTAACAAACCTAGTGGGAGCAGTACATTTTCAGTTAGAGTTTAGCAGCAGAAAACAATGACCGCTGGCAAATCAGAAAGCCAATCTGTTCAGGGTACTCCTGCAGGCTGGAGAAATAAAGTTAAGTGGATTTTATTTTTATTTGAATAAAAAAGCAAAATGATGCACAGGGAACCAGTAGGAACAGATATGCAGGACTTATAACACTTTACCCATAGTTTATCCATATGGAAACATTATCCCGGGGATATTTTATGTTAAAAAGTTTAGATTTTAGGGGTGCCAAGTTCAAATCTCAACTCTGCTACCGGTCAACTGGGCGCCCTCAGTGCCTGCAACAGACAAAATTGGCCACTAAATTCTGCTGGGTGGGAAAACACTGGAATAAAAAGTGGGTGGAGTCTTCAACGCTGTGTAAGGACCCTGGTTGTAAGTCTTCAACGCTGTGTAAGTTGCCCGAGGCACCTGTACAGAAATGGAGGAACACAGAAATCAGTGTGTGACTCTCCGTGCACGAAAGTGGACTCACATGCAAATAGACCAAGGTATGGATGAATATGAAGGGGTCGGTGGACTCTGCATGCATCAGAGGGAGTGTGTGTCAAACTAATCTACCCTCCTTGGACATGATCGGTTCTCCAGCAGTGGAAGACAAATTGGCTACACTAAATTGGGACAAATAAAATAGCAAAAAAATAGGGGTCCTAATATACTGTACATATATGTTGATTTACACACTCTAATCATCCTGCTAAAATAAAAGACTTAGCTAATCGAAACTTTTATTATGAAGCCCCTAAAACAGATACAGTCATGTTCAATATTTATATAAGCAATAACACTGAAACTATTATTGCAAGAATAAGGGGTGGGACGGTAGCTAAGTGTCGCCTCAAAGCAAGAAGGTCCTGGCTTCAATTCCCAGGTGAAACGGTCCGGGTCCTTTCTGTGTGGAGTTTGCATGTTCTCCCCGTGTCTGTGTGGGTTTCCTCCGGGAGCTCCGGTTTCCTCCCACAGTCCAAAGATGTGCAAGTGAGGTTAATTGGAGACACTAAATTGTCCATGACTGTGTTTGACATTACACTTGTTTATTTTTAAATAGAGAATACAATATAAATGTACAGTTAATTAATGCTCTATTTTTTAAACCTGAACTGTTATTTGCAGATGATGCTTTACACTTAAGTATTTGCATGACTGTTTATATGTATATACAGTGTATCACAAAAGTGAGTACACCCCTCACATTTCTGCAGATATTGAAGTATATCTTTTCATGGGACAACACTGACAAAATGACACTTTGACACAATGAAAAGTAGTCTGTGTGCAGCTTATATAACAGTGAACATTTATTCTTCCCTCAAAATAACTCAATATACAGCCATTAATGTCTAAACCACCGGCAACAAAAGTGAGTACACCCCTAAGAGACTACACCCCTAAATGTCCAAATTGAGCACTGCTTGTCATTTTCCCTCCAAAATGTCATGTGATTTGTTAGTGTTACTAGGTCTCAGGTGTGCATAGGGAGCAGGTGTGTTCAATTTAGTAGTACAGCTCTTACACTCTCTCATACTGGTCACTGAAAGTTCCAACATGGCACCTCATGGCAAAGAACTCTCTGAGGATCTTAAAAGACGCATTGTTGCACTACATGAAGATGGCCAAGGCTACAAGAAGATTGCCAACACCCTGAAACTGAGCTGCAGCACAGTGGCCAAGATCATCCAGCGTTTTAAAAGAGCAGGGTCCACTCAGAACAGACCTCGCGTTGGTCGTCCAAAGAAGCTGAGTGCACGTGCTCAGCGTCACATCCAACTGCTGTCTTTGAAAGATAGGCGCAGGAGTGCTGTCAGCATTGCTGCAGAGATTGAAAAGGTGGGGGGTCAGCCTGTCAGTGCTCAGACCATACGCCGCACACTACATCAAATTGGTCTGCATGGCTGTCACCCCAGAAGGAAGCCTCTTCTGAAGTCTCTACACAAAAAAGCCCGCAAACAGTTTGCTGAAGACATGTCAACAAAGGACATGGATTACTGGAACCATGTCCTATGGTCTGATGAGACCAAGATTAATTTGTTTGGTTCAGATGGTCTCAAGCATGTGTGGCGGCAATCAGGTGAGGAGTACAAAGATAAGTGTGTCATGCCTACAGTCAAGCATGGTGGTGGGAATGCCATGGTCTGGGGCTGCATGAGTGCAGCAGGTGTTGGGGAGTTACATTTCATTGAGGGACACATGAACTCCAATATGTACTGTGAAATACTGAAGCAGAGCATGATCCCCTCCCTCCAGAAACTGGGTCGCAGGGCAGTGTTCCAGCATGATAATGACCCCAAACACACCTCTAAGACAACCACTGCTTTATTGAAGAGGCTGAGAGTAAAGGTGATGGACTGGCCAAGCATGTCTCCAGACCTAAACCCAATAGAACATCTTTGGGGCATCCTCAAGCGGAAAGTGGAGGAGCGCAAAGTCTCGAATATCCGCCAGCTCCGTGATGTCGTCATGGAGGAGTGGAAAAGCATTCCAGTGGCAACCTGTGAAGCTCTGGTAAACTCCATGCCCAGGAGAGTTAAGGCAGTTCTGAGAAATAATGGTGGCCACACAAAATATTGACACTTCAGGAACTTTCACTAAGGCGTGTACTCACTTTTGTTGCCGGTGGTTTAGTCATTAATGGCTGTATATTGAGTTATTTTGAGGGAAGAATAAATTTACACTGTTATATAAGCTGCACACAGACTACTTTTCATTGTGTCAGTGTCATTTTGTCAGTGTTGTCCCATGAAAAGATATACTTAAATATCTGCAGAAATGTGAGGGGTGTACTCACTTTTGTGATACACTGTATATACAGTGTATCACAAAAGTGAGTACACCCCTCACATTTCTGCAAATATTTCATTATATCTTTTCATGGGACAACACTATAGACATGAAACTTGGATATAACTTAGAGTAGTCAGTGTACAGCTTGTATAGCAGTGTAGATTTACTGTCTTCTGAAAATAACTCAACACACAGCCATTAATGTCTAAATAGCTGGCAACATACAGTGTATCACAAAAGTGAGTACACCCCTCACATTTCTGCAGATATTTAAGTATATCTTTTCATGGGACAACACTGACAAAATGACACTTTGACACAATGAAAAGTAGTCTGTGTGCAGCTTATATAACAGTGTAAATTTATTCTTCCCTCAAAATAACTCAATATACAGCCATTAATGTCTAAACCACCGGCAACAAAAGTGAGTACACCCCTTAGTGAAAGTTCCTGAAGTGTCAATATTTTGTGTGGCCACCATTATTTCCCAGAACTGCCTTAACTCTCCTGGGCATGGAGTTTACCAGCGCTTCACAGGTTGCCACTGGAATGCTTTTCCACTCCTCCATGACGACATCACGGAGCTGGCGGATATTCGAGACTTTGCGCTCCTCCACCTTCCGCTTGAGGATGCCCCAAAGATGTTCTATTGGGTTTAGGTCTGGAGACATGCTTGGCCAGTCCATCACCTTTACCCTCAGCCTCTTCAATAAAGCAGTGGTCGTCTTAGAGGTGTGTTTGGGGTCATTATCATGCTGGAACACTGCCCTGCGACCCAGTTTCCGGAGGGAGGGGATCATGCTATGCTTCAGTATTTCACAGTACATATTGGAGTTCATGTGTCCCTCAATGAAATGTAACTCCCCAACACCTGCTGCACTCATGCAGCCCCAGACCATGGCATTCCCACCACCATGCTTGACTGTAGGCATGACACACTTATCTTTGTACTCCTCACCTGATTGCCGCCACACATGCTTGAGACCATCTGAACCAAACAAATTAATCTTGGTCTCATCAGACCATAGGACATGGTTCCAGTAATCCATGTCCTTTGTTGACATGTCTTCAGCAAACTGTTTGCGGGCTTTCTTGTGTAGAGACTTCAGAAGAGGCCTCCTTCTGGGGTGACAGCCATGCAGACCAATTTGATGTAGTGTGCGGCGTATGGTCTGAGCACTGACAGGCTGACCCCCCACCTTTTCAATCTCTGCAGCAATGCTGACAGCACTCCTGCGCCTATCTTTCAAAGACAGCAGTTGGATGTGACGCTGAGCACGTGCACTCAGCTTCTTTGGACGACCAACGCAAGGTCTGTTCTGAGTGGACCCTGCTCTTTTAAAACGCTGGATGATCTTGGCCACTGTGCTGCAGCTCAGTTTCAGGGTGTTGGCAATCTTCTTGTAGCCTTGGCCATCTTCATGTAGTGCAACAATTCGTCTTTTAAGATCCTCAGAGAGTTCTTTGCCATGAGGTGCCATGTTGGAACTTTCAGTGACCAGTATGAGAGAGTGTGAGAGCTGTACTACTAAATTGAACACGCCTGCTCCCTATGCACACCTGAGACCTAGTAACACTAACGAGTCACATGACATTTTGGAGGGAAAATGACAAGCAGTGCTCAATTTGGACATTTAGGGGTGTAGTCTCTTAGGGGTGTACTCACTTTTGTTGCCGGTGGTTTAGACATTAATGGCTGTATATTGAGTTATTTTGAGGGAAGAATAAATTTACACTGTTATATAAGCTGCACACAGACTACTTTTCATTGTGTCAAAGTGTCATTTTGTCAGTGTTGTCCCATGAAAAGATATACTTAAATATCTGCAGAAATGTGAGGGGTGTACTCACTTTTGTGATACACTGTAAGTGAGTACACCCCACAGTGAACATGTCCAAATTGTGCCCAAATGTGTCGTTGTCCCTCCCTGGTGTCATGTGTCAAGGTCCCAGGTGTAAATGGGGAGCAGGGCTGTTAAATTTGGTGTTTTGGGTACAATTCTCTCATACTGGCCACTGGATATTCAAGATGGCACCTCATGGCAAAGAACTCTCTGAGGATGTGAGAAATAGAATTGTTGCTCTCCACAAAGATGGCCTGGGCTATAAGAAGTTTGCTAACACCCTGAAACTGAGCTACAGCATGGTGGCCAAGGTCATACAGCGGTTTTCCAGGACAGGTTCCACTCGGAACAGGCTTCGCCAGGGTCGACCAAAGAAGTTGAGTCCACGTGTTCGGCGTCATATCCAGAGGTTGGCTTTAAAAAATAGACACATGAGTGCTGCCAGCATTGCTGCAGAGGTTGAAGACGTGGGAGGTCAGCCTGTCAGTGCTCAGACCATACGCCACACACTGCATCAACTCGGTCTGCATGGTCGTCATCCCAGAAGGAAGCTGACGCACAAGAAAGCCAGCAAACAGTTTGCTGAAAACAAGCAGTCCAAGAACATGGATTACTGGAATGCCCTGTGGTCTGACGAGACCAAGATAAACTTGTTTGGCTCAGATGGTGTCCAGCATGTGTGGCGGCGCCCTGGTGAGAAGTACCAAGACAACTGTATCTTGCCTACAGTCAAGCATGGTGGTGGTAGCATCATGGTCTTGGGCTGCATGAGTGTTGCTGCCACTGGGGAGCTGCAGTTCATTGAGGGAAACATGAATTCCAACATGTACTGTGACATTCTGAAACAGAGCATGATCCCCTCCCTTCGAAAACTGGGCCTCATGGCAGTTTTCCAACAGGATAACGACCCCAAACACAACCTCCAAGATGACAACTGCCTTGCTGAAGAAGCTGAAGGTAAAGGTGATGGACTAAACCCAATTGAGCACCTGTGGCGCATCCTCAAGTGGAAGGTGGAGGAGTTCAAGGTGTCTAACATCCACCAGCTCCGTGATGTCATCATGGAGGAGTGGAAGAGGATTCCAGTAGCAACCTGTGCAGCTCTGGTGAATTCCATGCCCAGGAGGGTTAAGGCAGTGCTGGATAATAATGGTGGTCACACAAAATATTGACACTTTGGGCACAATTTGGACATGTTCACTGTGGGGTGTACTTACTTATGTTGCCAGCCATTTAGACATTAATGGCTGTGTGTTGAGTTATTTTCAGAAGACAGTAAATCTACACTGCTATACAAGTTGTACACTGACTACTCTAAGTTATATCCAAGTTTTATTTCTCTAGTGTTGTCCCATGAAAAGATATAATAAAATATTTGCAGAAATGTGAGGGGTGTACTCACTTCTGTGATACACTGTACCTGTATATATGGGGGGTTTTTTTGCATTTTTTTCTCCGCTTTTTCTCCCTTTTAGCATGACTACCTCTACCTAACTGCAGGTAGGTAGAGGTACCTACTGTCGAAGAAAATTGTAGACCTGCACCAGGCTGGGAAGAGTGAATCTATGCGTCAGAAGTCAGCTGTTTGGACCCTGGAGACACTGGAATCAGCTGCGAGAACACTGGGAGGGCGTCCGGAATCAGCTGCTTGGACCCTGGAGACACTGGAATCAGCTGCTTCAGAGCTTAAGGAGAATTGTCTGTAGTAGACTGTGGCTTGAACTTTGCAGGCTGGAATGTACAGCTTGGAACTTTGACAGGAAACAGAACTGGAGAGGACTTGGAACTGTTCGACTCTGTCTGGGTGGCAGGAGGGCCTGAACGTGCAAAGAGACCATTTTTGAAACCCTGACCTGCTGACTGACACCTAGAACCGACAGACAGATGAACACAGAACAGGACTAGACAAACTAGAACTCATGGAACCTGACTTAGAGACATGACGGACTTGGACAGACGGACAAGACATGACAGCATGACTGACTAAGCATGACCAGACAAACTAGGACTTACTGAACCAGACTTGGACACAGGACAGACTTGGACTGGCGAACATGACATGGACTGAACTGACAGGGTACGGCCATAGACTTTCTTAGACAAGGACTTAGACTGACTATGAGTCAAGGAAACAGACGGAACCGGCCTAGGACTGACCTGAATTTGAGTACACGGAACTGGAGCCGGCAAATAAACAGGAGGACCCCTGGAGCCTTTGGGGTCATTACAAGGAGCAGGACTAAACAAAGGATCCTGACTGGCTCCTAACATGGATGTGGGACCCTCACGAGCATTAGAAGCGGGCACTGGCACCCGGACCACATCAGCAGTGGGCACTGGATGCCGGGTATAAGCTGCAGTGGGCGCTTTGCTGCGTGAAGTGTCTCCAAAGAGTACGGGAGGTTGGGTAACCTTCCCCACACCAAACCCGTAAGGTTCCTCACCTGAAAATTGAGCTCGCATGAGGCTCTCAAACTCTTGCACGGAGTTCAGCTCAGCTCCCTTCTCAGACCAGAGCTTCCTAGCCCATCGGCGAGCTGCACCACTCAGCCGAGACATCATAAACAATACTTGCTGTTTTTCAGTGGGCTGAGGGTCACGAAGGTGCTGCAAATAGAGCCGGCTCTGAAGAAGGAAGCCGCCGACACACGAGTCGCTTCCATCATAGGGAGCTGGCTTACTAAGTGTGAAGGTCTGATGGAACCACATGGAGTCAAACACAGGGAAATTATTAACACAAGACATCTCGCTGTGTCCTCAGGAGGGGAACTATTATGTCACGACGGGGCTAAGGCTGAAACAAGGAGGGCGGACACACACGCAGAGATGTTCAAACTAAATAATATTTATTAATAACAAAGGACAAACAAGAAGAACCAAAACTAAACACAGCTAAAGAAAGCTAAACAAAGGACTAAATTGCCTAAATAAGGCAATCACATGGCTAATCAAGAGCTAGGAACATGGCTAATCAAGAGCTAGGAACATGGCTAATCAAGAGCTAGGAACATGGCTAATCAAGAGCTAGGAACATGGCTAATCAAGAGCTAGGAACATGGCTAATCAAGAGCTAGGAACATGGCTAAACAAGAGCTAGGAACATGGCTAAACAAGAGCTAGGAACATGGCTAAACAAGAGCTATAAACAAGAGCTAGGAACATGGCTAAACAAGAGCTAGGAACATGGCTAATCAAGAGCTAGGAACATGGCTAATCAAGAGCTAGGAACATGGCTAATCAAGAGCTAGGAACATGGCTAATCAAGAGCTAGGAACATGGCTAATCAAGAGCTAGGAACATGGCTAAACAAGAGCTAGGAACATGGCTAATCAAGAGCTAGGAACATGGCTAATCAAGAGCTAGGAACATGGCTAATCAAGAGCTAGGAACATGGCTAATCAAGAGCTAGGAACATGGCTAAACAAGAGCTAGGAACATGGCTAAACAAGAGCTAGGAACATGGCTAAACAAGAGCTAGGAACATGAATAAACAAGAGCTAGGAACATGGCTAATCAAGAGCTAGGAACATGGCTAATCAAGAGCTAGGAACATGGCTAATCAAGAGCTAGGAACATGGCTAAACAAGAGCTAGGAACATGGCTAATCAAGAGCTAGGAACATGGCTAATCAAGAGCTAGGAACATGGCTAATCAAGAGCTAGGAACATGGCTAATCAAGAGCTAGGAACATGGCTAATCAAGAGCTAGGAACATGGCTAATCAAGAGCTAGGAACATGGCTAAACAAGAGCTAGGAACATGGCTAAACAAGAGCTAGGAACATGAATAAACAAGAGCTAGGAACATGGCTAATCAAGAGCTAGGAACATGGCTAATCAAGAGCTAGGAACATGGCTAATCAAGAGCTAGGAACATGGCTAAACAAGAGCTAGGAACATGGCTAATCAAGAGCTAGGAACATGGCTAATCAAGAGCTAGGAACATGGCTAATCAAGAGCTAGGAACATGGCTAATCAAGAGCTAGGAACATGGCTAAACAAGAGCTAGGAACATGGCTAAACAAGAGCTAGGAACATGGCTAAACAAGAGCTAGGAACATGAATAAACAAGAGCTAGGAACATGGCTAATCAAGAGCTAGGAACATGGCTAAACAAGAGCTAGGAACATGGCTAAACAAGAGCTAGGAACATGAATAAACAAGAGCTAGGAACATGGCTAATCAAGAGCTAGGAACATGGCTAAACAAGAGCTAGGAACATGGCTAAACAAGAGCTAGGAACATGGCTAAACAAGAGCTAGGAACATGGCTAAACAAGAGCTAGGAACATGGCTAATCAAGAGCTAGGAACATGGCTAATCAAGAGCTAGGAACATGGCTAATCAAGAGCTAGGAACATGGCTAATCAAGAGCTAGGAACATGGCTAATCAAGAGCTAGGAACATGGCTAATCAAGAGCTAGGAACATGGCTAAACAAGAGCTAGGAACATGGCTAAACAAGAGCTAGGAACATGAATAAACAAGAGCTAGGAACATGGCTAAACAAGAGCTAGGAACATGGCTAAACAAGAGCTAGGAACATGAATAAACAAGAGCTAGGAACATGGCTAATCAAGAGCTAGGAACATGGCTAATCAAGAGCTAGGAACATGGCTAAACAAGAGCTAGGAACATGGCTAAACAAGAGCTAGGAACATGGCTAAACAAGAGCTAGGAACATGGCTAAACAAGAGCTAGGAACATGGCTAAACAAGAGCTAGGAACATGAATAAACAAGAGCTAGGAACATGGCTAAACAAGAGCTAGGAACATGGCTAAACAAGAGCTAGGAACATGAATAAACAAGAGCTAGGAACATGGCTAATCAAGAGCTAGGAACATGGCTAATCAAGAGCTAGGAACATGGCTAATCAAGAGCTAGGAACATGGCTAAACAAGAGCTAGGAACATGGCTAAACAAGAGCTAGGAACATGGCTAAACAAGAGCTAGGAACATGGCTAAACAAGAGCTAGGAACATGGCTAAACAAGAGCTAGGAACATGGCTAAACAAGAGCTAGGAACATGGCTAAACAAGAGCTAGGAACATGGCTAAACAAGAGCTAGGAACATGGCTAAACAAGAGCTAGGAACATGGCTAATCAAGAGCTAGGAACATGGCTAATCAAGAGCTAGGAACATGGCTAATCAAGAGCTAGGAACATGGCTAATCAAGAGCTAGGAACATGGCTAATCAAGAGCTAGGAACATGGCTAATCAAGAGCTAGGAACATGGCTAATCAAGAGCTAGGAACATGGCTAAACAAGAGCTAGGAACATGGCTAAACAAGAGCTAGGAACATGGCTAAACAAGAGCTAGGAACATGGCTAAACAAGAGCTAGGAACATGAATAAACAAGAGCTAGGAACATGGCTAATCAAGAGCTAGGAACATGGCTAATCAAGAGCTAGGAACATGGCTAATCAAGAGCTAGGAACATGGCTAAACAAGAGCTAGGAACATGGCTAAACAAGAGCTAGGAACATGGCTAAACAAGAGCTAGGAACATGGCTAAACAAGAGCTAGGAACATGAATAAACAAGAGCTAGGAACATGGCTAATCAAGAGCTAGGAACATGGCTAAACAAGAGCTAGGAACATGGCTAAACAAGAGCTAGGAACATGGCTAAACAAGAGCTAGGAACATGGCTAAACAAGAGCTAGGAACATGAATAAACAAGAGCTAGGAACATGGCTAAACAAGAGCTAGGAACATGGCTAAACAAGAGCTAGGAACATGAATAAACAAGAGCTAGGAACATGGCTAATCAAGAGCTAGGAACATGGCTAATCAAGAGCTAGGAACATGGCTAAACAAGAGCTAGGAACATGGCTAATCAAGAGCTAGGAACATGGCTAATCAAGAGCTAGGAACATGGCTAAACAAGAGCTAGGAACATGGCTAAACAAGAGCTAGGAACATGGCTAAACAAGAGCTAGGAACATGGCTAAACAAGAGCTAGGAACATGGCTAAACAAGAGCTAGGAACATGGCTAATCAAGAGCTAGGAACATGGCTAATCAAGAGCTAGGAACATGGCTAATCAAGAGCTAGGAACATGGCTAATCAAGAGCTAGGAACATGGCTAATCAAGAGCTAGGAACATGGCTAATCAAGAGCTAGGAACATGGCTAAACAAGAGCTAGGAACATGGCTAAACAAGAGCTAGGAACATGGCTAAACAAGAGCTAGGAACATGGCTAAACAAGAGCTAGGAACATGGCTAAACAAGAGCTAGGAACATGGCTAAACAAGAGCTAGGAACATGGCTAAACAAGAGCTAGGAACATGGCTAAACAAGAGCTAGGAACATGAATAAACAAGAGCTAGGAACATGGCTAATCAAGAGCTAGGAACATGGCTAAACAAGAGCTAGGAACATGGCTAAACAAGAGCTAGGAACATGGCTAAACAAGAGCTAGGAACATGGCTAAACAAGAGCTAGGAACATGGCTAATCAAGAGCTAGGAACATGGCTAATCAAGAGCTAGGAACATGGCTAATCAAGCGCTAGGAACATGGCTAATCAAGAGCTAGGAACATGGCTAAACAAGAGCTAGGAACATGGCTAAACAAGAGCTAGGAACATGGCTAATCAAGAGCTAGGAACATGGCTAATCAAGAGCTAGGAACATGGCTAAACAAGAGCTAGGAACATGGCTAATCAAGAGCTAGGAACATGGCTAAACAAGAGCTAGGAACATGGCTAAACAAGAGCTAGGAACATGGCTAAACAAGAGCTAGGAACATGGCTAAACAAGAGCTAGGAACATGGCTAAACAAGAGCTAGGAACATGGCTAAACAAGAGCTAGGAACATGGCTAAACAAGAGCTAGGAACATGGCTAAACAAGAGCTAGGAACATGGCTAAACAAGAGCTAGGAACATGGCTAAACAAGAGCTAGGAACATGGCTAATCAAGAGCTAGGAACATGGCTAATCAAGAGCTAGGAACATGGCTAATCAAGAGCTAGGAACATGGCTAATCAAGAGCTAGGAACATGGCTAATCAAGAGCTAGGAACATGGCTAAACAAGAGCTAGGAACATGGCTAAACAAGAGCTAGGAACATGGCTAAACAAGAGCTAGGAACATGGCTAAACAAGAGCTAGGAACATGAATAAACAAGAGCTAGGAACATGGCTAATCAAGAGCTAGGAACATGGCTAAACAAGAGCTAGGAACATGGCTAAACAAGAGCTAGGAACATGGCTAATCAAGAGCTAGGAACATGGCTAATCAAGAGCTAGGAACATGGCTAAACAAGAGCTAGGAACATGGCTAAACAAGAGCTAGGAACATGGCTAAACAAGAGCTAGGAACATGGCTAAACAAGAGCTAGGAACATGGCTAAACAAGAGCTAGGAACATGGCTAAACAAGAGCTAGGAACATGGCTAAACAAGAGCTAGGAACATGGCTAAACAAGAGCTAGGAACATGGCTAAACAAGAGCTAGGAACATGGCTAATCAAGAGCTAGGAACATGGCTAATCAAGAGCTAGGAACATGGCTAATCAAGAGCTAGGAACATGGCTAATCAAGAGCTAGGAACATGGCTAATCAAGAGCTAGGAACATGGCTAAACAAGAGCTAGGAACATGGCTAAACAAGAGCTAGGAACATGGCTAAACAAGAGCTAGGAACATGGCTAAACAAGAGCTAGGAACATGGCTAAACAAGAGCTAGGAACATGAATAAACAAGAGCTAGGAACATGGCTAATCAAGAGCTAGGAACATGGCTAAACAAGAGCTAGGAACATGGCTAAACAAGAGCTAGGAACATGGCTAAACAAGAGCTAGGAACATGGCTAAACAAGAGCTAGGAACATGGCTAATCAAGAGCTAGGAACATGGCTAATCAAGAGCTAGGAACATGGCTAAACAAGAGCTAGGAACATGGCTAAACAAGAGCTAGGAACATGGCTAAACAAGAGCTAGGAACATGAATAAACAAGAGCTAGGAACATGGCTAATCAAGAGCTAGGAACATGGCTAATCAAGAGCTAGGAACATGGCTAAACAAGAGCTAGGAACATGGCTAAACAAGAGCTAGGAACATGGCTAAACAAGAGCTAGGAACATGGCTAAACAAGAGCTAGGAACATGGCTAAACAAGAGCTAGGAACATGGCTAAACAAGAGCTAGGAACATGGCTAAACAAGAGCTAGGAACATGGCTAAACAAGAGCTAGGAACATGGCTAAACAAGAGCTAGGAACATGGCTAAACAAGAGCTAGGAACATGGCTAAACAAGAGCTAGGAACATGGCTAAACAAGAGCTAGGAACATGGCTAATCAAGAGCTAGGAACATGGCTAATCAAGAGCTAGGAACATGGCTAATCAAGAGCTAGGAACATGGCTAATCAAGAGCTAGGAACATGGCTAATCAAGAGCTAGGAACATGGCTAATCAAGAGCTAGGAACATGGCTAAACAAGAGCTAGGAACATGGCTAAACAAGAGCTAGGAACATGGCTAAACAAGAGCTAGGAACATGGCTAAACAAGAGCTAGGAACATGAATAAACAAGAGCTAGGAACATGGCTAATCAAGAGCTAGGAACATGGCTAAACAAGAGCTAGGAACATGGCTAAACAAGAGCTAGGAACATGGCTAATCAAGAGCTAGGAACATGGCTAATCAAGAGCTAGGAACATGGCTAAACAAGAGCTAGGAACATGGCTAAACAAGAGCTAGGAACATGGCTAAACAAGAGCTAGGAACATGGCTAAACAAGAGCTAGGAACATGGCTAAACAAGAGCTAGGAACATGGCTAAACAAGAGCTAGGAACATGGCTAAACAAGAGCTAGGAACATGGCTAAACAAGAGCTAGGAACATGGCTAAACAAGAGCTAGGAACATGGCTAATCAAGAGCTAGGAACATGGCTAATCAAGAGCTAGGAACATGGCTAATCAAGAGCTAGGAACATGGCTAATCAAGAGCTAGGAACATGGCTAATCAAGAGCTAGGAACATGGCTAAACAAGAGCTAGGAACATGGCTAAACAAGAGCTAGGAACATGGCTAAACAAGAGCTAGGAACATGGCTAAACAAGAGCTAGGAACATGGCTAAACAAGAGCTAGGAACATGAATAAACAAGAGCTAGAACATGGCTAATCAAGAGCTAGGAACATGGCTAAACAAGAGCTAGGAACATGGCTAAACAAGAGCTAGGAACATGGCTAAACAAGAGCTAGGAACATGGCTAAACAAGAGCTAGGAACATGGCTAATCAAGAGCTAGGAACATGGCTAATCAAGAGCTAGGAACATGGCTAAACAAGAGCTAGGAACATGGCTAAACAAGAGCTAGGAACATGGCTAAACAAGAGCTAGGAACATGAATAAACAAGAGCTAGGAACATGGCTAATCAAGAGCTAGGAACATGGCTAATCAAGAGCTAGGAACATGGCTAAACAAGAGCTAGGAACATGGCTAAACAAGAGCTAGGAACATGGCTAAACAAGAGCTAGGAACATGGCTAAACAAGAGCTAGGAACATGGCTAAACAAGAGCTAGGAACATGGCTAAACAAGAGCTAGGAACATGGCTAAACAAGAGCTAGGAACATGGCTAAACAAGAGCTAGGAACATGGCTAAACAAGAGCTAGGAACATGGCTAAACAAGAGCTAGGAACATGGCTAAACAAGAGCTAGGAACATGGCTAATCAAGAGCTAGGAACATGGCTAATCAAGAGCTAGGAACATGGCTAATCAAGAGCTAGGAACATGGCTAAACAAGAGCTAGGAACATGGCTAAACAAGAGCTAGGAACATGAATAAACAAGAGCTAGGAACATGAATAAACTAGAGCTAGGAACAAAGCTAGGAACAAAGCTAGAAACAAGGCCCATACCACGTCAAACAAAAGTCCAAAAAGTCAATAGTTCCCAGAGTCTGTGGAGAAGCTGCCTCCGTAAATCAGGAGCAGCTGGAGCTAATTAGTTCAAATGAACCAATTGTGAGAGAGAGTGTGGCAGGAGACAGCGTGTGCTCCCAGTGAGAGAGGGGTGTGGCACATAGGCACACTGGAGCACACAAAGGCTCCAAATGTGACAAATACAGTAGTGTTTTTTGTATGTATTTAAGTTGTGTGTGTGTGTCAGAGTCCAGAGTCCAGAGTCCAACTGTTTACTGTGCATATGACAATAAACTCTATTAAATCTAATGAACTCTATAAAATCTAATTAACTGTAATAGCCCTAATAAATCTAATAACTTAATTTAGTGACTGATTGTGCTATGAACCAATGTCAATCTTATAGATAAAACAACACAAAATATACATTAGTATGACACATGACTATAAAAAAGGAACTATTGAATCAACTTTTAAATTATTATTAAATTAACTTTGAGTAACTTTATGAACATGTATCATTGTATTTCTGAATGTAGCAGTCTGTCTGATTTTCTGTCTGATTGTTGTAAGGGCATTTATGAATCCACGGGGTGCATTTTAATTGTCCCTTTCCAGTCAGAAATGTTCCCCTGCTGATGCAATCACTGGTGTTGATGTATAAAATTGGTGAACTATTATACAAAGTCACAAACTGTGTGAACACTAGAATGTTTCTGAGCAGCCTGTTTAGATTAAATATTAGACCCTTGTGTTTTATTGACACTGATTTTAATTTTGTGGTGTTTTGGGGTCCCGGAGACTCCAGGGTGTGTGTGTGTGTGTGTGTGTGTGTGTGTGTGTGTGTGTGTGTGTGTGGAAGAGAAAGAGAGAGAGAGAAAGAGTTAGCTGTATCCTCATCAGACATAAACTAAAAACATGAAAATCTCACTCACTCACTTTCCTAACCACTTATCCAATTAGGGTTGCCTTGTGGGTGCTGGAGCCTATTTCAGCTTTTCAATGGGCGCAAGGCACACAGTAACACCCTGGACCTGGACCACACACACATACATACATACACCCATTCACCTATAGGGCAATTCAGTGTCTCCAATTAACCTGACTGCATGTTTATGGACCGTGGGAGGAAACCGGAGCTCCCAGAGGAAACCCACGCAGACACGGGGAGAACATGCAAACTCCGCACAGAACGACCCGGACTGCTCCACCTGGGGATTGAACCCAGGACCTCTTTGCTTTGAGGCGACAGTGCTACCACCGAGCCACCGTGCCACCCCATATGAAAAACCTATTACCTTTAATTACGTATTCTAGATGCGGTCTCCAAACAGAATTGTATAAATTATGGGATGTTTGAAACACAATATCAGTATAAAATTGTTTATTTGTAGTTTCCATAAAAGGAAAAGTCATGAAGTATCAAGCTGATTAAAAAAGACTTGCTCTTAAGGACCCCAAACAGAACATGAGTGTTAATTTTATAGTGAAATGTAGCTGTTTAAACAGTTTGAAGGATTTGTTTCCAAGTTAAATATAAATAATAAATTATATCACAGAAAAGACCTGCTGCCAGTGTGAACAAAGAGATATTAAAGCTAATATGCATTTCTATTTAATACGCATTCTTTTGTTGGAGTGCCAGATATTTTTGTGCCATCACACAGATGTTTGCACAGTGCTGAACTTTGACCAATCATTGCTCATACACAATTTATTTATATGCTTTGTATTACAACTAGGGCTGGCTCAATACCACTTTTTTATGTCCAATACCGATACCAATCCGATACCGTCATTTCTCCTCTCAAACAACTAAGCAGTAATAATACATGTCTCAATGCACCATGGTTAAACTAGCTATCTAAATAACAATGCTCAGACTGTGAAACAAACATTCTAAAGAAATAAATACAGAACCTACAACATCACACTTATACAAAACTGCTGTTTTTATTTTCACTTTTACACACAGAACATTTAGCATTTTTGGCTTGTTTAACAAGTGTCTACAATTGGAAGATGTTGATGTCAATCAAATGCGATGGACCAATTAGGATTGACGCAGAGTTGAGATTTTCCGTTAAAGTTCTGTCACATTTTTAGATTATTAAACCCTGATGGATTTTGAAGAGGACATCTGTGGCTAAATGGGAAACAGTGTAGTTTGTTTTATTTCATAACACTAATAGACAACTTCAGAACACTAATTGTTGAGGATTTGAGAGATCTCCAATTTACATTAAGTGTTATTTACATTAAGCAACAGTATCAGATCGGATTACACGTTTTTTCCTTCCGATATCCGATCCAGTGATTTGGACCAATATCGGACCAATACCAATACAGAGTATTGGATCAGTGCCAGCCCTAATTACAACATCAACTCTTATAGATTGACTGGTCTTAATTTACTCCCTGCTCCAGAGTTTTCAAAATCAAAATAGTAGTTAGCAAGTGCAAAAATCAATTAGGTCTATAGGGTAAAACATTAAATATCTATTATCTGTGCTATTTAAATTAAATATCTAAATACCCTTACAATTAAAATTACCTACAAATAATTGCTTTCTACTTTTATTTGCATTTTACTGACTGTTCCAAAATTTTGGGAAGTAAGTTTGTATTGTACGCATGCATATGCTGTATAATCTGTCTGCTGTATGGCTGTGTATAGTAATTGCTATAGTAAAAGCCATTTGTGGGTCCACAGAAAGCATTAAAGTTGTTCCTTTTCAGTGTGCTAATGTATTTTTGTATATATAGAATTGCTGAACCATTATCTTCAACAAGCTTCCTAGAACTCGTGAACACTAGCGTGTTTCTGAGTAGCCTGTAAATATATTAAACATGTTTTTATTTCATGGTACGTATTAGTGGTTTTGACAAGATTTGATGGTTTGTTATGACAGGTACCTAATTAAAAAAAAACACCTTACTATGAGTCAGTCAGACACAAATCAAAATACTTGCTGCTAGTTTAAATTTAAAGGAAAATACCAGCACAGAGTATACATAAATTATTCAGTCTGGATTGGAGGTTGTACATTTTTAGATTGAATTTTACAGTTTTTTGATGGAAGAGCCAAAGTAATCTCCTGCCCATGTGGTTATATCAGCTATTGTTGAGTGGTGGTTCTTGATGCAGTGCTGTCTGAGGGATTGAAGATCACGGGCGTTCAGCTTAAGCTTGCACCCTTGGCCTTTACGCACTGAAATTCCTCCCGTTTCCTTGAATGGTTTAATAATATTATGCACTGTAGAGGGAGAAATATGCAAATCCCTTCCAATCTTTATTTGAGGTTCATTGTTTTTAAACATTTCTTCATTTTCTCACACATTTGTTGACAAACTGGAGATCCTCTAATCATATTTGCTTATCAAAGACTCAGTCTTTCCTGGATGCTGCTTTGGTATCAAACCATGATTACAATCACCTGTTTGGAATCTCATCATTATTTAGTTTTTTCACCTCATTACTAGCCCTAAATTGCCCCCGTCCCAACTTTTTTTTTGGAATGTGTTGCAGACCTGAAATGCAGGAATGGAGGTATATTAACAAATTAAATAAAGTTGAGCATTGAATATCTTGGGTTCAGACTGTCTGCAATCAAATAAAAGTCAAAGTAAATGTAAGGAACACTGCATTTTTATTTTATTTGCATTTTCCACACTGTCCCAACTTATTCTGATTTGGTGTTGTAAATACATATTTAAGTTATTACAGTTATATGGAGGGAGATGTTAGCTGGCATGCTATTGGGTTGTGCCGTCTCACCCCATTGGTTTGAATGACCTGAGGCTCAGTATGCGATAACTGTGGTGATGTAATCGCTGTAATCACTGTTTAAGTAGTACGTCTAAATAATCTGCCTTATAAGTCGATGTCTTATTAGAATCCTCTCTGGAACTCCAAGACCAATATCATTGGAGCTTTAGCTTAGTTGTTAGTTGTTGCAAAACAGGGTTTGTTTGTTTATTAGGATGTTTTACACTTTTGGTTACATTCATGACGATAGTTAATCATTACACAACATTCATTAGTTCACAAGGTTATATATTGAACACAGTCCTGGACAATTGTGTATCTCCAATTCACCTTACTTGCACGTCTTTGGACTGTGGGAGGAAACCGGAGCACCTGGAGTAAACCCATGCAGACACAGGGAGAACATGCAAACTCCACACAGAAAGGACCCAGACCGGCCCACCTGGGGATCGATCCTTGCTGTGAGGCGATAGTGCTACCCACTGAGCCACCGTGTCGCCCTGCAAAACAGTGCAGTCTGTACAACGACATCTACTATAGTCTCTGCCAGCCACTTATCTTTGCTTCAATTTCTGTCTTTAAAAGTGTTTTGCCTGTGTTTTAGCACTGAATGTATTATTGACTTTGTTTTTAACATTAAAAGACTTGCTTCTGCTTCTTGCCCTGAAGTTGTTTTCACTCATGTTTTAAGCTTTGTGCTTCTGCTCGAGTCCTGAGGTTCTTCTCATTTCTTTCTCTAGTGTTGAAGGTACTCCTGCCTCTGTTTGAAGTTGTCCATGAGCCCCTTTCTCTGTTTTTAGATTTAAATGTCATTTTGCTATTGTTTCTATCGCTGATGATATCTGTGCTGCTGCTTTTAGCTTTTGATGGATTATTGTTTGTTTGTTTATTAGGATTTTAACGTCATGTTTTACACTTTGGTTACATTCATGACAGAAATGGTAGTTACTCATTACACAAGATTCATCAGTTCACAATGTTATATCAAACACAGTCCTGGACAATTTTGTATTTCCAATTCACCTTACTTGCATGTCTTTGGACTGTGGGAGGAAACTGGACCACGCGGAAATTGACCCACGCGGACACGAGGAGAACAACTCCAACCAGAAAGGACCCTGACCGTCCCACCAGGGAATCGAACCCAGGACCTTCTTGCTGTGAGGCAACAGTGCTACCCACTCAGCTACCGTGCTGCCCAATGTATTTTTGCTTGTTTTTGGTCTGAAGCTTTTCTTGCTTCTAGATTGGTCATTTTAAAAGTGTTTTAAGCTTTAAAGTTTATTTTGCTTTTTTCTAGAATTTAGTTTCAGCTCTAGAAAAAAGACTCTTTCTTTTGTTTCTAGCCTGAAAGTTTTTGCTCCTGTTTCTAGATATTGTCTCTTTTTTGTCGATTTGGTTTTTCTTTGGTTATTTAGTTTTGCAGGTTTTCCTGTTTGGGTTATTTATTTTTTTTTTAATTTTTTTTTTTTTTTATTCATTATTTTCTGGTTTTAGCTTTGAATTTATTGTTACTATTATTTCTAACTTTAAAGATTCTGTTTCTGGCTCTGAAGGTTTCAGTAACTCTGCTCATGCTTTAAGCTTGATCTCTGTTGAATCTCCTGCTTTAATCTGTGGTTCTATTTCTTTTTTCTATCCGTGTCCCTGCTAAAGACAAATTTAGTTTAGTCTTTTTTAACCTGTAGATCTAATCTATTGTATTTTTTTTTTTGTGTGTAATATTTATAAGCCAGTTTGTCCTCCTGTCTAACAATCTTTCAATCAGATTTAAATATAAAGACTTTCAGACTAGCATTGTTCTAATGTTTCCAGATGGGCTTCTTCTGGTTCCTCCAGTTTTACCCCCCACATGTAGTACCACTGAGATCCTGGCAATAAAAATCTAATAGAAAAGCTTAATTAAAATGCCCTTTTTGTCATATATACGTATACACGTGTATAGTACAGTACAATGAAATTCTTTTTTCCACATATCCCATCTTGTTTGGAGGCTGGGGTCAGAGTGCAGGGGCAGCCATTGTATGGCACACTTGGAGCAAACAGGGCTAAAGGTCTTGCTCACTGACCCAGCATAGACTGCATGGCAGAGCCAGAACTCACAATCTTCTTATTGATAGCCCAAAGCTCTACCTACTAGGCTACCACTGTCCCCCAAAGTAGAGTTAAAATAAATCAATGCATTTTTATTAATTTATTGTCTGTTTTACCACCACTTTATCCTGATCAGGGTCAAAGTGGGTGTGATTTATAAGGCAAACACCACAGAAAGGTTGCCAGTCCATCACAGGACACAAACACACACACACACACACACACACACAAACAATTATGGCAGTTTAAGCAGCTACAGTTGGCCTGACCGCAAGTCATTGGACTTGTGGAAGGAAACCGGAGAACCTGGAAAACACAGGGGAAACATGCAAATTCCACACAGAAAACCACCCAGCCTGGGAATCAAAACCAGACCCTTCTTGCTGTGAGGGGACAGCACTACCCGCTGCACCATAATGCTTTTAATACAGATCTCTTACTTCACTCACTCACTCACTCACTCTTAACCGCTTATCCAATTACGGTCGCGTGGATGGGGAGGGGGGTGTAGCTGGAGCCTATCCCAGCCCTTCAATGGGTGCAAGGCACACAGTAACACCCTGGACGGGACGCCAGTCCATCGCAGGGAACACATTCACCTACACACCACACACCCATTCACCTATAGGGCAATTCAGTGTCTCCGAATAACCTGAGTGCATGTTTTTGGACTGTGGGAGGAAACCGGAGCTCCCGAAGGAAACCCACGCAGACACAGGGAGAACATGCAAACTCCACACAGAAAGGGGGGATCGAACCCAGGACCTTCTTTCTGTGAGGCGACAGTGCTACCCACCGAGCCACCATGCTGCCCCAGATCTTACTTACAAATAATATCTATTATACGTTAGTATTTGTTGTTCATAGCTTAGCACATTATCCATATTAATTCACCATTCCAATGAAGTTCACTAGCTGGTCCCTAATAGATATTTTTTAGAGATATTAAAGCATCAAGGCTTGCGGCTTCAAAGTCAGCCACTCTTTTGGTTACAAGAAAGAGACTGATTGAAAAATTCCTCTGTTGTTGTGTTGAAATAATTTCCACCCAGGGGAGCACAAAATGTTCCCTATCTCCAAAAGTGGAATTAAAATGTGTTCAGTCTATAAGATGTACAAAGCAGGTTTGGGACTATGACACGTATTTTCATTATGCAGCCTAAAACAAAAGAAGCAGGGTTTAAGTATGGTAAAGTTACTTAGATTTGGTATTGACTTGCCTAGATTTCCTAGAGAGAAATACTTGCATTTTAGTGTTGTTTAACCTTTTTCTGATATTTATTAATTTGCCTTAATTTATTATAAACATTAATAATCTCATTATTTGTACCACATGCAATGAGTCCAATTTCATATTTTTTTTATGTATACCAAAAATCAGTTTATTTACTTTTTGTCTTACAAGACTTTCTTTGTGTGAAAACCATTATGTCTTCTGTCCTCTTCTCTTACCAACCTGAGACAAAAAAATGTAACAAAATACAGTGGTACCGTGTAACTCAACGTCCCCTAAACTCAAAATCTTTGAAACTCGATGTCATTTGTTGAGAAATTTGTACCCTTAAACTTAACGTTTCCTTTAAACTCAACGTGTTCAGTTAGTTTTTTAAAAATGTATTTATTTAATTTCAAATTATCAATGAACAGTCGCTTTGTTCAGCGCTCTGCTTGAACGGTGCGGTAAAACGTCATCAAAGTGCGAATATGAGACGAATCTGCATTTGTGTGGAATAACCGTCAAATCCACTCTGAAAGCGTCCACATGTACAGTGTATCACAAAAGTGAGTACACCCCTCACATTTCTGCAGATATTTAAGTATATCTTTTCATGGGACAACACTGACAAAATGACACTTTGACACAATGAAAAGTAGTCTGTGTGCAGCTTATATAACAGTGTAAATTTATTCTTCCCTCAAAATAACTCAATATACAGCCATTAATGTCTAAACCACCGGCAACAAAAGTGAGTACACCCCTTAGTGAAAGTTCCTGAAGTGTCAATATTTTGTGTGGCCACCATTATTTCCCAGAACTGCCTTAACTCTCCTGGGCATGGAGTTTACCAGAGCTTCACAGGTTGCCACTGGAATGCTTTTCCACTCCTCCATGACGACATCACGGAGCTGGCGGATATTCGAGACTTTGCGCTCCTCTGCTGGTCGCTTGAGGATGCCCCAAAGATGTTCTATTGGGTTTAGGTCTGGAGACATGCTTGGTCAGTCCATCACCTTTACCCTCAGCCTCTTCAATAAAGCAGTGGTCGTCTTAGAGGTGTGTCTGGGGTCATTATCATGCTGGAACACTGCCCTGCGACCCAGTTTCCGGAGGGAGGGGATCATGCTCTGCTTCAGTATTTCACAGTACATATTGGAGTTCATGTGTCCCTCAATGAAATGTAACTCCCCAACACCTGCTGCACTCATGCAGCCCCAGACCATGGCATTCCCACCACCATGCTTGACTGTAGGCATGACACACTTATCTTTGTACTCCTCACCTGATTGCCGCCACACATGCTCGAGACCATCTGAACCAAACAAATTAATCTTGGTCTCATCAGACCATAGGACATGGTTCCAGTAATCCATGTCCTTTGTTGACATGTCTTCAGCAAACTGTTTGCGGGCTTTCTTGTGTAGAGACTTCAGAAGAGGCTTCCTTCTGGGGTGACAGCCATGCAGACCAATTTGATGTAGTGTGCGGCGTATGGTCTGAGCACTGACAGGCTGACCCCCCACCTTTTCAATCTCTGCAGCAATGCTGACAGCACTCCTGCGCCTATCTTTCAAAGACAGCAGTTGGATGTGACGCTGAGCACGTGCACTCAGCTTCTTTGGACGACCAACGCGAGGTCTTTTCTGAGTGGACCCTGCTCTTTTAAAACGCTGGATGATCTTGGCCACTGTGCTGCAGCTCACTTTCAGGGTGTTGGCAATCTTCTTGTAGCCTTGGCCATCTTCATGTAGCGCAACAATTCGTCTTTTAAGATCCTCAGAGAGTTCTTTGCCATGAGGTGCCATGTTGGAACTTTCAGTGACCAGTATGAGAGAGTGTGAGAGCTGTACTACTAAATTGAACACAGCTGCTCCCTATGCACACCTGAGACCTAGTAACACTAACAAATCACATGACATTTTGGAGGGAAAATGACAAGCAGTGCTCAATTTGGACATTTAGGGGTGTAGTCTCTTAGGGGTGTACTCACTTTTGTTGCCAGTGGTTTAGACATTAATGGCTGTATATTGAGTTATTTTGAGGGAAGAATAAATTTACACTGTTATATAAGCAGCACACAGACTACTTTTCATTGTGTCAAAGTGTCATTTTGTCAGTGTTGTCCCATGAAAAGATATACTTAAATATCTGCAGAAATGTGAGGGGTGTACTCACTTTTGTGATACACTGTATCTGTGTTTAACTGGATTTTCCTCCTGTTTCACTTTTAAACTTGTGTTACAGCTCGGGGTGCTGAGAAATTTACATTTACATTTATATTTTCGGCATTTAGCAGACACTCTTATCCAGAGCGACTTACAGAAGTGCTTCCATAGTAACATTTCATTACTCTAGTTTAAGTAAACACCAGTCCAAGAACACAAATCTGCTAAAACCTGTTAGAACCTTTTTTTTTTTTTTTTTTTATGAAAAAGAGTGTTAGTAAGTAAGTACAAGTAAGTAAGTACATGTCAGCTTAAGTGCTTAGTAAAAAGGTGAGTTTTTAATCGTGTTTTTTAAAGACAGCAAGAGACTCAGATGTTCGGACAGACAGAGAAAGTTCGAGCCTTGATGCCTGTCTTCCTCTAGTCCTGGGTGGAGGATCAAGTCGAGCGAGACTAGTGGCTCAGAGGTTGCGCGGTACAGAGCGGGGTTTGATTAGACCACGAAGGGAGCTTGTAAAAAGAAATCGTAAGAATCAGCTTTTTATTTCAGTGTTTTTATATTATATTTGTGGTTGTGTATAAGTGTCAAAAACCACTCCATTATTTTACATTAGCCTAAAATATATGCACTGAAAAATGCAGTGAAAAATGGAACGCATTAACAGGTTTCCCAAACATCCTTATGGGAAAAATACCTTGAAACTCAACGCCTTTTAAACTCAGCGCCACTCCCAGAACCAACTGATGTTGAGTTTCAAGGTACCACTGTATTTTAATGTGTCACTGCTTAATGTTATAATATAGACCCTGTTTAATTTTTATTATTAATGACCAAATGTGGGCACCCAGGTGGGTGGCGCAGCGGGATATTCCGTTAGCACATCAGAGCCGAGATTCTGAACTCCTCGGTTTGAAACTCGGCGTTGCCACCGGTCGGCTGGGCACCATCTAGCGGGCATAATTGGCAGTGCCTGCAGCAGACACGTTACTGATAGGGCGGGACGACCGGACTATGTAAGTGGGGTCTTCAAACGCTGTGTAAGGACCGTGATTAGCAGATAGAGAGGCGCCTGTGCAGAATACATGGGTGAAAAAGGGTTCCGCTAAGGGCTACACGTGGGTTGTAGGAGGCTTGAGCAGCAATATACTCATCTCGACTGCAATCAAGGATCCCCAGCAGCAGAGGACAAATTGAATCAGAATCAGAATATCTTTATTGTCATTATACCAGGTATAACAAAATTAAGGTGCAATACTCTCTAGTGTTATAAACAATACATTTAAAAAACTAGAATTTTTTTAATTTATTGACTACGCTAAAATGTGAGAAAATGCACAAATAAAATAGAAATAATAATTACCAAATGTGTTGAAATCAGCATTAAAACAAATAGAAAATATGTAAAATTATTTTTCATCAGATGGATCAACAAAATATCAAATTTAACCAAATTTGGGTTTCAAAATCATTACACCAGACTGTTAATATATGTATTTTGCAGATTTGTCTTTGTATTATGAAGCGAGTTGAAACAGGAAAGAATCCAAGCAACTGACAGAGTTAAGAAAAACCTGTTGGTGGTGCGGAGATGGAACCCTTGATCTTCTGATTAAAAGCCAGTGCCTTAAACCCTGAGTGACAGCCACCCCAAAGTATTTTTTGGTTTGCTTATTTGTTTGGTTTGCTTGGGGAGGTGGATTTAAAAAAAATTATTATGTCAAGAATAAACCAGAGCTGGGTTATTTCTTAGCACCGGTGGCAGCTTTGTTCAATCAGACTACAATCAGGTAAAAAGAACTGATGGGCATTGCAGTGATTATTTGTCACTCTTTAGAAGAATTAATAAATCATTATCTTAATGTTCATTAACCATTATATTATTGATCACAGTGCCAAAGGTGCTATACATTTATTTAAGAATAAGCTTTAAGTCCAGGTGATAATGAGCTAGTTAATTTATCCCACATGCCATCTACTGTTTAATTATCTGTGCTTTGGGGTATAAATGACATTGAATAATTAGATAGTTACACGGCTGTTGATGCTAACTTACACAACGTAAGAAATTGGCTAGTCTACGAGGCATGAAAATGGCCCTGTTCTCTTATCATGTAGGCTCATCACTGAACACGGGTTAAAATGGTCAGGGGTTAATTTCTTCTGTCCATTCTGCTTCTTCTGTCCATTAAACCTATTTGCATCCAAAGGATATATACGAAAGAATTTCATTCATGTTGATGGATTTATATGTTCCCATCAGCTTTCTTTTATTTAAGTTCAATTAACAGTTAATCATTAAGGTGGAGGAGGACAACTCTTTCATTTTAAAATGCTAACAGAGGTAATTATCTCAACAAATCCACAATTAGGTTTAATTTTGTTTCTCTGCAGTTTTTAGGTAAACACTTGGACAATAAACACCAATGAACCATCTCAATGAGGCCACCTACCAGAAAGGGTAAAGCTGAATTTCCTTTTTTAAAAGTGCCCTGTTTATTTAGTATATGCAAAGGGTTTTTTTCAAGTGTTCTATTAACCTTTGTGTTGTCTTAAGGGTCAAAAATAACCTGCCAGTATGTTTAACAGCAGAGGGAAACACTACATGATCTTAAGTAAATTCATACATATGCGTATGTACTGTATGTGGATGTATACACCGACCAGACATAACATTATGACCACTGACAGGTGAAGTGAATAACACTGATTATCTCTTTATCACGGCACCTGTTAGTGGGGTTGTATGGGGGTGGGATGTATTAGGCAGCAAGTGAACATTTTATCCTCAAAGTTGATGTGTTAGAAACAGGAAAAATGAGCAAGCGTAAGGATTTGAGCGAGTTTGACAAGGGCCAAACTGTGATGGCTAGATGACTGGGTCAGAGCATCTCCAAAACTGCAGCTCTTGTGGGGTGTTCCCGGTCTGCAGTGGTCAGTATCTATCAAATGTGGTCCAAGGAAGGAACAGTGGTAAACCGGCCATGGCTCATAAACAGGGTCCTGCTTGTAACACATCAACTTTGAGAATAAAATGTTCACTTGCTGCCTAATATATCCCACCCACTAACAGGTGCTGTGATGAAGAGATAATCAGTGTTATTCACTTCACCTCTCAGTGGTCATAATGTTATGCATAGTCAGTGTATCTCTACTGTATCTTTCCATTTAAAATTGACTTTTTCTAGATAAACTAGAAACATATTCACAAAGTTTGTGATAAATTACAGGGTTTTTTTTCCAAGTGAAATAGATTTGGGGTTTATTGCTAAATGATTGTAAATGTTTAATCAGAGCTGGTCATTTTTGATCCACAGGACAAGAAAAGAAAAGTTTTTTCAGGACAAGAAAAGTCCTGATCCACAGGACAAGAAAAGTAAAGAGAATGTTAAGACTACACACAGATTAATGAGAACCAGGTCTATGTTGATTTTAAATTGCAGTGGAATAAAACTATAGACACAAGTAGGCTAAATCAACTTATTAAGACGGTGTATTAGGGCCACTTGAAATCAAAACTTAAAAAAAATATTTTTCTTTGAAGATTAAAGTCGAAATAATTTTGAGATTAAAGTTGAAATATTATGGCCATAGCAACCTCCTTGTGTTAAAATAAGGGATGTTCATGATTTGGTAAAGTTATACTTTCATATCGGTTTCACAAATAAAGAAATCTCCAATCTCCTGCACATCAGCACCAGTTTGTTATTAGTGTAAGGACGCTGAAATGGCTTCGCAATAAACTGGGTTTATTCAGAAGAACGTGCGGCAACGGTCCACTCGGCGTCTGCGTCGTCACCAGTACTTCAGCCGAGCCTTATGGACTCGTACGATAAGCTAAAGCTGTATGGCATCGCTATAAATGGTTGCATTGACGGGTTTAGTCATCATGTCATGTGGATGGAAGCGTACTATACAAACCACCGCTCAAAAATAACCACGGGTTACTGGATAACCACAGTAACATTGGAGGCTGCCCTCAGCGCTTACGTTCTGATTTAGGTACTGAGACCCGTGCTGCTCTGAACTGACAAGCCTACAACGGCTGCACACTCTTTGGCCATATTATTTTGACTTTATTCTCATAATATTTCAACTTTATTCTCATAATATTTCGACTTTATTATCATAATATTTCAACTTTATTCTCATAATATTTTGATTTTATTCTCATATTTCGACTTTATTCTCATGATATTTCAACTTTATTCTCATAATATTTTGACTTTATTCTCATATTTCGACTTTATTCTCATAATATTTCAACTTTATTCTCATAATATTTCAACTTTATTCTCATAATATTTCAACTTTATTATCATAATATTTTAACTTTATTCTCATAATATTTCGACTTTATTCTCATATTTCAACTTTATTATCATAATTTTTCAACTTTATTATCATAATATTTCGACTTTATTCTCATAATATTTCGACTTTATTCTCATAATATTTCGACTTTATTATCATAATATTTCAACTTTATTATCATAATATTTCGACTTTATTATCATAATATTTCAACTTTATTCTCATCATATTTCAACTTTATTCTCATAATCACTTCTCGAAATCGAAACTTTAAAATATTTTTTTTTACAGTGGCCCTAATATGCCTTCATAGTTTTGACTCCATAAATTAAATTAAATTTAGAACCATCTGAGGTGGTGGTAAAGAAAATTTTTCTTTCTTCTGCTCCCATATTAGGGGGTCATTGTATTTTATTTTTTTCACTTTTTCTGATGCAAAAATAAATGGCTAGGCTGTTCGGCCACTGTTTTATAGTCATTCCTGACTAATGAATTGGTGCTGGAGCCTATCCCAGCTTTTCAATGGGCGCAAGGCACACAGTAACACCCTGGATGGGGCGCCAGTCCATCGCAGGGCACTCCAATTAACTTGACTGCATGTTTTTGGACTGTGGGAGACTGCAGCTCTTGTGGGGTGTTCCCGGTCTGCAGTGGTCAGTATCTATCAAATGTGGTCCAAGGAAGGAACAGTGGTAAACCGGCCATGGCTCATAAACAGGGTCCTGCTTGTAACACATCAACTTTGAGAATAAAATGTTCACTTGCTGCCTAATATATCCCACCCACTAACAGGTGCTGTGATGAAGAGATAATCAGTGTTATTCACTTCACCTCTCAGTGGTCATAATGTTATGCATAGTCAGTGTATCTCTACTGTATCTTTCCATTTAAAATTGACTTTTTCTAGATAAACTAGAAACATATTCACAAAGTTTGTGATAAATTACAGGGTTTTTTTTCCAAGTGAAATAGATTTGGGGTTTATTGCTAAATGATTGTAAATGTTTAATCAGAGCTGGTCATTTTTGATCCACAGGACAAGAAAAGAAAAGTTTTTTCAGGACAAGAAAAGTCCTGATCCACAGGACAAGAAAAGTAAAGAGAATGTTAAGACTACACACAGATTAATGAGAACCAGGTCTATGTTGATTTTAAATTGCAGTGGAATAAAACTATAGACACAAGTAGGCTAAATCAACTTATTAAGACGGTGTATTAGGGCCACTTGAAATCAAAACTTAAAAAAAATATTTTTCTTTGAAGATTAAAGTCGAAATAATTTTGAGATTAAAGTTGAAATATTATGGCCATAGCAACCTCCTTGTGTTAAAATAAGGGATGTTCATGATTTGGTAAAGTTATACTTTCATATCGGTTTCACAAATAAAGAAATCTCCAATCTCCTGCACATCAGCACCAGTTTGTTATTAGTGTAAGGACGCTGAAATGGCTTCGCAATAAACTGGGTTTATTCAGAAGAACGTGCGGCAACGGTCCACTCGGCGTCTGCGTCGTCACCAGTACTTCAGCCGAGCCTTATGGACTCGTACGATAAGCTAAAGCTGTATGGCATCGCTATAAATGGTTGCATTGACGGGTTTAGTCATCATGTCATGTGGATGGAAGCGTACTATACAAACCACCGCTCAAAAATAACCACGGGTTACTGGATAACCACAGTAACATTGGAGGCTGCCCTCAGGAAACCGAAGCTCCCGGGGGAAACCCAAGCAGACACGGGGAGAACATGCAAAGTCCGCACAGAAAAGACCCGGACCACCTCGCCTGGGGATCGAACCCAGGACCTTCTTGCTGTGAGGTGACAGTGCTACCCACTGCGCCACCGTGCCACCCTGGTTGCCAATAATTGTGAAGGGAACTGTGATGTGTGTGAAGTGGATTGAATTTATGTAAGAGACTTTAAAAATTATAATAAAGCTCAGTTCCTTTTGGTCTTTAAAGTGGGAACATAGCTCTGGGCTGTAACAGAGAAAAAAAAAACTCTTTTACCATTATTCATTTGAACTGGCTGTTTCACTTCTCTCCCAACAGCTTTGTAAAGGAAACACAAAAAATTCAGCTTTACTGAAAACACACTGTCCTAGAAAGGAGGGCTGATTATTGATTATTGTTTCATTTTAAATTTTTGAGAAATGATGTATTTAATCATACTTAGTAACTGCTTTATGTGGCTAAAAGTCTATACTAATAACACTAGACATGGTACCAGAGCCTGGCCTTGGTCCACATCTGCTCTAGTATTACACACGCATACTTGCTTTTACACTTTTACTTACATACAACACAACATAACATGTTTTAAGAATGTAGACGGAAATCTGAGTACCTCAAGCAAACAAAGAATAAAACATGCCGAACCTCTTATAGACAACCAGGTCTCTAAATTGTGCAAACTCAAATTAAAACTCAAGAAAAGGGGGCAAGAAAAGAAATTAATTTATATAATTAATAATACCCTGATATAGCACCCAGGTGGTGCAGCGGTATATTGCGCTAGCACACCAGCACCGAGATTCTAAACTCCTCGGTTTTGCCACCGGTCGGCTGGGCTCCTCTAGCGGGCATAATTGGCAGTGCCTGCAGCAGACACGTTTCTGCTAGGGCGGAATAACCAGACTATGTAGGTGGGATCTTCAAACACTGTGTAAGGACCCTGATTAGCAGATAGAGAGGTGCCTGTGCAGAATGCATGGGTGAAAAAGGGTTCCGCTAAGGGCTGCAAGCAGGTCGGAGGAGGCGTGAGCAGCAATATACCCACCTTGACTGCAATCAGGGATCCCTCAATATGTATCCCTGGTATGTTTATTTATTTATTAGGATTTTAACGTCATGTTTTACACTTTGTTTACATTCATGACAGAAAAGGTAGTTACTCATTACACAAGATTCATCAGTTCACAAGTTTAACGTCAATTCATTAATTCATTTTAACATCATTTCACCAAGCCGCTGTGGCAACCCCTAACAGGAACAGCTAAAAAAATCATTATTCATTCATTATTTCTTTATTATTAATTATCAAGAAATATGTCATTATGTTATTTGTTAATATCATATAATATTATTATTATTATTATTATTATTATGATAATGATTATTATTATTATTATTAATATTAATATTATTCATTATTATTAATTATTTTATTATTATTATTATCATTATCATTATTATTATTAGTAGTATTATCATTATTATCATTGATCATTATTATTAATATTATCAATATTAATTATTATTAATTATTATTAATTATTATTATTATTATTGTTATTGTTATTATTATTATTATTATTATTATTATTATTATTATTATTATTATTATTATTATGTATATAGACCTAATACCATATATGTAAACAGCTATAGTTATAATTATTATATTAATCATATGTAGATATATAAGTTTACTGATGTTCTTTGTTTTTATTTATTAATTTTGTAATTTTTTTTTATTAATTTCTGTATTAATGCACACAACATTTTACAGGCAATGAAGGCCAATACACCTTCTGCATGTTTTGGTAGGTGGGTAAAACCAGATTTCTGATGGTAAAAATCCCATCTAGGTCCTAAATGCCCATGTTGCTGCGCAGCACTCATTCTATCAGCTGCACTATCAGTCCGTCCTAGAAGGTGCATCAATGATGTTAAAATGTTAATGTAAATTCATTTGCTAATGTAGAAATGGAATATTCATGATTATTTCCTGACCATACTTCCATTTTATTATTGAAAACTAGAACAAACTGGTAAAGTTTAAATTTGATGATGGAAACAGCATGTCCTCTTTTTGGAATTATATATTCTGTTGCAGAATAGATTTGAAAATGTATTTCTGAACAGATTGTACTTTCATTTTCATAGCCTTGCACATGTCAGTCTGCCCATCAGAGCAGAGCCACAAGTGAGGTATAAATATGGTTAAAGCAAACAAAACAGTAGCATTGTTGTGAAGGTTTTCTATTCATTTCTGAAGGGTTTATGTAGTAAAAGTGTTCCAGCTGTAAAATTAAGATTGTAATAAGGATGCACATAATGTTTCCCAAAAATCTTATTTAGTTCTCACTGACTTTCATTTGATTTCAGACAGTTTGAACCCAAGATATGTCATGTTTTGTCCGCTCAACTTCATTTCATTTATTAATAAACATCCATTCCTGTATTTCAGTTGGGACGGGGGCAATTTAGGGCTAGTAAAGAGGTGAAAAAACTAAATAATGATGTGATTCCAAACAAGTGATGTCAACATGTGATTGTAATCATGGTTTGGTACAGAAGCTGCATCCAGGAAAAGCTGAGTCTTTGATGAGCAAAAATGATCAGAGGATCTCCAGTTTGTCAACAAATGCGTGTGAACATTATTAAAATGTTTAAAAACTAGGCATCTAAGATGGACCATCACACAGTGGAAATGTGTGGATTTCTTTGGAAAAAATGGACGCCGTGTGCTCCGGACCAAAGACGAAAAGGACCATCCAGACTGTTATCAGCGACAAGTCCAAAATCCAGGGTCTGTCATGGTATGGGGCTGTGTCAGTGCCCTTGGCAAAGGTAATTTACACTTCTGTGATGGCAGCATTAATGCAAAAAAGTACACTGAGATCTTAGAGCAACATATGCTGCCTTCAAGACGCCATCTTTTCCAGGGACGTTCATGCATTTTTCAACAAGACAATGCAAAACCACATGCTGCACACATTACAAAGGCATGGCTGTGGAGGAAGAGGGTACGGGTACTGGACTGGCCTGCCTGCCTGCGGTCCTGATCTGTCCCCAATAGAGAATGTGTGGAGAATTTTGAAGCGAAAAATGCGACAACGACGACCCCGTACTGTTGCACATCTTAAGACGTGTTTGCAGGAAGAATGATTCAAAATAAAAGCTGAAACACTAAATCACTTGGTCTCCTCGGTGCCAAAACATCTTTTAAGTGTGGTGAAAAGGACATTACAAAGTGGTAAATGCTTTACCGTCCCAACTTTTTTTGGAATAAATTAAATGCATTTTAGGTTTTAGTTTTTTTTATTATTTGCATTTTCCATACTGTCCCAACTTTTTCTGATTTGGGGTTGTAAAAAAAGTTCTTTAAATGCAACTTAATTAAAACTAAATTAATTATATACTTTTGTTATATGTGCCAACTACTATAAATAATTTTCACAATGTCTCTGATAGAACAGTGTTTTTAGCTAAGCATGTTGTAGCCTCAACATGAATGGCAGATGGAAGACTGTGAAATTTAAATTCACTCAAATCCACTTCCGCCAAAATTTGTTAGAATATTCAATGCTGAAGGAAACGAAATGTCATTTTCACCTTGTCCTTTAAAAGTGTTTTTTTTTTTTTTTTTGTACAGCTCTGCAAAAGAATAAAAAAGAAACCCTTCCAAAATTATCCGTTTCTCCATTGTCAGTTTTCTAACTATTATTAATAGTTATTTGCTTGGATAAAATGAACAATTCTGGTTAACAATTATTAATTAAACTATTGCAACATTTCTTCCAACAAATAAAAACATTGTCATTTTCTGCAAATAAATGACAATGTTTTTATTTGTTGGGAGAAATGTTGCAATAGTACAAATAACAACATGCAGTGTTTTAGACCTCGAATAAGGCAAGAAAAACATTCTGATATTCAGTCCCAGCTTTCATTTCATTTCAATGTGTCTATTACATTGCCATTGGGTGACTTTATGCCACTACTTGAACATAAATTATAGCAGCTTTGCTATGCTTGATGGCTTGTGACCTTCAATCTCCTTCTAATCCCATTCCAGATGTTTTTAATAGTGCTTAGGTCTAGAACTTGCCCTGGCCCAATTTCTGTTGGTCCTCCATCCACACCTTGGTTGGACCTGGCCGTGTGGCATGGAGTACTATCATGCTAAATGACAGCTTTTTTTTTTTTTTTAAATAACCTTTTACACAGCTTAATTAATGTGTCCTTCACAAGAAAGTTCTGTAAGATTCTAGTCTTGCTAAAGCACCATCATTACCAACCCTCCACTAATTTACACAGTGGGTGTGACACACTGTGACTTGTAGGCCTCTCCGAATCTCTGTCTAACTGTTATACAACCAAGTGTTCACCCATCAGAGAGGATGGCTCTGGGTTGAACTGTCATTGACACTCTTTTTTGCATGGTTGAAATTGTATTTATTTATGCATTTATTTATTTATATGAGTCTTCAGATTATCTAAATCATTGTCAGGTGCAACCTTTTTGATTTAATTTGATTTAGTATAATTAGGATAAGATACATTTCCTTTATTGTTCCCCTTAGGGGAACACTTGAATCCCCCCCAAAAAGATCAGTAAGGGAATCTTATCTTATCTTACCTTAATAATACTTTAGTCAAGTCAATTTTATATGTATAGTGCTTTTTACAACAGACATTGTAGCTGTGTTGTAGACCTAGCTGAAGTCTACTTGTAGTCTAGCAATTGAAATTGATTGTACATAGTTTGTAAAGGCAGACACAGAACTCTATAAGGACCCAAAATTTACCCTACAGTGTCATGAAAAAAGCCATTAAGTCCAACAACCTGTCTGTGGATCCTCTTGATCAAATTGTGTCAAGTCATAAATCAGGGAAAGGATATAAAACAATATCTAAAGCTTTGACACAGTCCATTTTATTTTGAAATGAAATTTGTTTGGCACTACCTAGAATCTTGGTAGAGTTGGCTGCCAAGGTAAAGTGCTCCAAAACCTGAAGAGCTTCAAATCTCCTGTGCAGAGATGAAAGAACCTGTTGGATGGACAACCACCTCAATATGTAATCAGGTCTTAATGGCAGAATGGCAAGGAAGAACCAGTGTTGACTAAAAGGTGCATGGCAGCTTACTTTAAGTTTGATAAACGGTCAAAGGATTTTGGCAACATGAGATGAAAAATATGCAGTCTGATGAGACAAAAAAATAAACACTTTGGGCAGAACAGCAAGCACTTTATCTGGTGAAAAACAGGCCATGCATATCACCCAGCTAAAACAATGCCTAGGCTGAAACGTGTTGGTGGCACCATCATGCTATGTTGTTGCTTCTTAGCAGCAGGGACAGTGTTAAGAATCAAGAGACAGATGTATGCAGTCAAATTCAGGAAGAGACAAAGGTTATTTTAGCATACACAAACTCAGACTGGAACAAAAGTTTGTCTTTTAACATGACAATGACCCAAAGCATACACCTAAGATCAGTCTCTGAATGTGAGGATGTATGTAACCAAATCCAATGTAGATACTGTAGTGCCACAAGACAAAATCATTAAACTACAATCTGCAACTGTTTGCTAAATCTTTGTATTTATATGTTTAGTTCCAAAGGATAATTTCTGGTTGTGCAAAACGTTAGAACATCATTGTGTATTCATACTAAGGATTAAACATGATTTCTATGCTTGCTGTGTTGAAGACATTTCTGACTAAGGGTGCCCAGGTGGCACAGTGGGATATCCCACTAGCACACCAGCGCTAGGATTCTGATCTCTCCTGGTTCGAATATAAGCTCTGCTACCAGTCGGCTTGGTGTCCTCTAGCTGGCACAATTGGGCACTAGTCTGCTGAGAAAAGAGAAACAGAGTAGGGTCTTCAAAGCTGTTTAAGGACCCTGGTCAGTAGCCAAAAGCACCTGTATAGAAGTGGAGAAACACAGAGATCAGTGAGTGACTCTTCATGCACAAGACTGGCCTCACACAAGAATCCACCAAAGTATGGGCCAATAATAGGACCACGCATCTGTCGAAAGAAGCCAGGACTAATTGCCAGCTAATGGCCAGCTGTAGCCTAGTGGTTAAGGTACTGGGCTGGTTCAAGCTGCACCACTGCCAGGTTGCTACTGTTGGGCCCTTGAGCAAGGCCCTTAACCCTTAATTGCTTAAACTGTATACTGTAACTATAATGTAAGTCAATTTGGATAAAGGCATCTGCTAAATGCTGAAAATGTAAATGTAATTGGCTACACTAAATTGGGAGAAAAATGAATAAATAAAATAACAAAAAATGCTGACTTATTTGGAAGGAACTTCATGCAACCAACCTGCAGACCACACAAATAAATAACTGAATTTGCACATAGCACTTAGAAGCTAGACCTGCCTGAAGACAGTCAATTATTTCCCACATGATGGAGTGTTTCTGTGTTTTCAGGCAACAGTTTGTTCCAGTGAGCAGATTAAGTAGTAATCAGAGGTTAACTGTGAGATTAAAGAGATTCACTTTCTAGAATGATATCACTACAAATCAATAAAAGCCTCCTGCTCCAAAAAATCAACAAAACCTAATTCTTTTAAACAATTAGAAGTAGTTAAAGTGTAAAATATGATCATAGGTTGGAAGGTTCATGGTTCAGACTGATTTACATAATAGCTTGAGTAATTTGAGGTTGTTAACGTGTCAAGCGTATTAGCTCAGAGGAGGTGTATTTAAACATGTTTAGTGCTGTAAAAAAGCTACATTTTAAATTCTGTTTTACATGTGTGTCACATCAAATATGAGGGTTCTTCAAAAAGTTTCCACACTTTTTAAACTCTATTTATTAAGAATTTCAAAAACAAATGACATCACTTTTCTTCACAGTCACCTTCTAATGCATTTTTCCAGCATCATACCAACTTTTTAATGCCATCAGCAAAAATTATTTTGGTTGAGCGTGTAGCCACTGATGCACCACTGCTTTTACATCATCATCACATGAAAATCTTCTTCCCCTTAAAGCTTCTTTGAGCATCCAAAAAGGTGGAAATCAGATGTCGTTAAATCTGGACTATAAGCTCTCTCTCAGTCTCTCAGACACGACCGATTACTACTCCTCCCACCCTCACCATTTATAACCATAATATAAACGGAGACTTTTTGAAGATCCCTCGTACATAAATTTTATTAACAATACATGATATTACTAGGAAAGTTTGAATAAACATATTTTAGACCACAGGGGTCTTATGTATACTTACCAAAAGCAAAAACATTTCAAACCTCTCTTGTCACGTCTAGCCCTATTCATTACAGTATGCCTGACTTCTTTAAATAAACCTGAATTTGTATTCAACCCATTCGCGAGCCCTTGTTACAGTATTTCGTAAGTAGGTTATAAAATAAATGTAGATGTGATTTTTTTAATATTATATTTATATATTTGTGTGGTGTTTTACAGACTGATAAAAAAGAAAATATAAACAAATAACTAATTTACCATTTTTGTCATGTATCTACATTAATCAAAACATAAATTGTAAATTGCATGTGACATTTTAATACTTTCAGACAGGTTAGCCCTGCTGAGACGGTGCTTTTGGTTATCCAAAATGTTAAAATGCTGCACACACATGCACACACTAAAAACAGTCTAAACCTTTACATTCAGTGCTTGAGGGGAAAAAAAATGTTAGCTTGCAATCTTCCAGACGTCTGAGTAAATTGCTTTCATCTTGGCTCGGCTCTCCTTTTGTTACAATGTGACAAGGCCACTGATTAAACCAGAGGGGGATCAATAACATGCCAGGCCCCGCTCAAAACCAACAAGAGCAAATCAACACTGAGTCTTTACTGAGCTGTGCTATGTGAGAGTTCCCTCCAGGCTTTTATCCTCAGAGGGGGGGACAGATGGATCTGATGATCTGGCACCTTCTGATGAGTAGTTGGTTTACCATGGCTAATAAGGTCTGACAAACAGAAAATGATAGTCATTGACAGAAGGATGGCTATCTGAGAGCTCCTGTATTGACTGTATGAGGGATGGTTGGAAGGTAGAAACGAGTGTTAGAAAAACAACCTTCACAAAAAATATAAAAATAAACCAGAGGCTGTGAGCTTAGTAGCTTGAAACATGAAACTGTCCATAGTCTGTACTGAGCAGTCAAACTGAGAGCTTTGATCATGACCCCTGTTTTGTATTTTCGACTCTTTGTTTTGTGTCTTGCCTACCACAGTCTGTGTGTAGATCGACCTGTTTGTGATTTCACCTTGAGTTTTGGATTGTGTTTTCCATTTGTTTGCCTGACCTATTGTACTTTTGCAGGATACATACTAGTGGATTCTTGGTATTCCTAGTTTTGCCTGACGTTTCTAATAAACCTGCATTTGTATTCATTTAAGAAGCATCTATATATTAAACTTACCTGGAACTAAAATGTTAAGTTATTTTACTTGCAAAATAGATGTGTAAACCCTTTGTAATCATCTGAATTTTTGCAAATTGGGTCTTTATCATTCATTTATTAATTTATGTCTACTTAGTGATTTATTCTGGTCAAGGTTGTCATAAGTCCAGAGTTACCCGGAAACACTACAGGCATCATGCATTCAGTTTATGACTAATAAATATGGACAATTTAGAGCATTTAGTTCATTTTGTGTATGTATTAGAAGGTGAAAGGATACTAAACTACCAGAGCAAGGCTAACTGGACAGTGACCCAAGTTAAAGATTGAAGCCAGATCCCCAGGACCCAATCTACCTGCTGGATCTGTTAATTAGTCAGAATCAGCTATTGGACATGTATGTTAATACACACAAGGAATTGTTGTAAGTAACTCTTTACAATAAATAGACAATAGTACAAATTATCTACGTGCTTAACAAAAAATAATAAAATAATAAAAATGAGGGTGGCATGGTGGCTTAGTGGGTAGCACTGTCACCTCAAAGCAAGAAGGTCCTATGTTCCATCCCCAGGCGGGGCGGTCCGGGTAATTTCTTTGTGGAGTTTGCATGTTCTCCCCGTGTCTGCGTGGGTTTCCTCCGGGAGATCTGGTTTCCTCCCACAGTCTAAAAACATGCAGTCAGGTTAATTGGAGACACTGATATGCCCTATAAGTGAATGAATGTGTGTATGTGTGTATGTGTTTTACTGTGTGCCTTGCGCCCACTGAAAAGCTGGGGTAGGCTCCAGCACCTGCGCGACCCTAACTGGATAAGCGGATAAGAAAATCAATGAATGAATTAATAATAAAAAATAATAATATATAATAATATATATATTTACGGGGGGATGTTTACACACTTTACACACTGAAAAATATCTGCATAAAAGCTTTTACAATTTGGATAAAAAAAGCATATATAACTACTATTAAATTGTGTATACATTTTTGGACCCCTCTGTATATAATAAAATATAAAAAGTAATTACTAACAGTATATATAATGTGCAGGTAAACCACAGGTCAGTTATTAATAAGTTTAAAGACATTTGGAAAGAAACTGTTCTTGCGTCTTTTGGATTTTGTGTGCAGGGTTCTGTAGCGCCTGCCAGAGGGGAGGAGGTTATAAACAACAACAAACATAGTAAAACTATTCTGTGTTAACTAAGAACAATTATTTAACACACTAAAAGATGTTCCACTTGATGAGACAGAGGTGTATTGTAAATCTAATTATATATTTATTTGAAGAATTTAAACAAAATGCAGAGGACATTCAAATAATTGTAAAGATGAATGAAGCCTGAAAAGCTGTAAAAGCTCTTTTCATTTTTAACAGTTTGGGTATTTACCAATCCAGAAATCCACAAAAGACATTTTTAAAAGACACTTTCTTTCTGAGTAGCGGGTGTCCTTCAAAGACTCACAACATGCAATAATAAAGAAGATTAAAAAAGACTTGGAAAAAAAACCCTGCACAGATCTTTCCCTCTGTAGGTATCTATTTGTATATCAACACTACAAAAAAAGCTGTTGATTACAAAACTGTGCTTCGTATCAGCATGCAATATTGCAAAAGATGATCTTGATTTTCCATAATGCCTGTAGGACAATTTAATGGATCAATATAACACTTATGTTTTGTGTGTGTGTCACTGTTTGTCACACCAAAACTGTAAAACATAGTGGAGGGTGCATCGAAGTTTAAAGCTTCTTGGCTTTATTAAGGCCTAAATAGTTTGCAGTCATTAAGAAAACAACAATTTAAAAACAGTTTGTAAATGTGTTTAGGAAAATGTCACTAAAGCTGTATATCACCTGAAGCTGGATGATGCAAAAGATACGACGTGGGTAGCACTGTTGCCTCACAGCAAGAGGTCTGAGTCCTTTCTGTGTGGAGTTTGCATGTTCTCCCCTCCGTCTGTTGTGGGCTTTGGTTTCCTCCCACAGTCCAAAGACATGCAGTCAGGTTAACTGGAGATACAAAATTGTCTTAGATGTAAATGTGTAAATGTGTGTGTGCCCTATGATGGACTGGTGACCTGTCTGGGGTGTTTTATATCGTTCGCCCAGTAAATTGGACCCTGAATAGGTTACGGTGGTGGTAAAACAATGAATGATGCAAAAACATGAATGAATGATGCAAAAATAAAACCCACACACATGAGCACATCAACACCATAATGATTTATGAAAAGATTGAAACCAGGATTGTTTAGGTAAAAACTGTTGAAGTTAATCAAAGACACACACAAGTTATAACCAGTGCTTGGGCTTATAATGGATCATCAGGATGCGTTCCTGAACAACCGAAGCCTTCCATTGAAAAGAAAATGCATTTTCTTTTGTAACTCCTGACCTAGAATAAATAAACACACTTAACTTTATCACTTTTACCCTTCATCAGGGTCAGAGTAAAAAAAATGTTTGATTAGCTGTATTTAAAAGGCTAACACTGCCTTATCCTAAAAACCTTTGACTTGTTAATGCTCTTAATTTGTTTGCTAAACTGCCCTTCCATTATACATCTGTTATTAACAATTGTTCAGTAGTCAGGCACTCTTGATCAGGGTCATGTACTCATGTTCTGTAATGCTATAAAGGCAGCCAGTGAGCAGCTAAGTAAAAAAGTTAGGCCACACATTTACGTCTCATGTTTTTATTTTATTTGTAGCATGTATTTATTTGAATGGATTAGGGTGGCCAGTCCAACTGAATCTTAGCAAGATTATGTACACCTATCAATCATAACATTAAAACCACCTCCTTGTTTCTACACTCACTGTCTATTTTATCAGCTCCACTTACCATATAGGAGCACTTTGTGTTTCTACAATTATTGACTGTAGTCCATCTGTTTCTCTGCATGCTTTGTTAGCCCCCTTTCATGCTGTTCTTCAATGGTCAGGACTCTCCCAGGACCACTACAGAGCAGGTATTATTTGGGTGGTGGATCATTCTCAGCACTGCAGTGACACTGACATGGTGGTGGTGTGTTAGTGTGTGTTGTGCTGGTATGAGTGGATAAGACACAGCAATGCTGCTGGAGTTTTTAAACACCTCACTGTCCCTGCTGGACTGAGAATAGTCCACCAACCAAAAATATATCCAGCCAACAGCGCCCCGTGGGCAGCGTCCTCTGACCACTGATGAAGATCTCAAAGATGACCAACTCAAACAGCAGCAACAGATGAGCGATCATTTCTGACTTTACATCTACAAGGTGAACCAACTAGGTAGGAGTGTCTAAAAGAGTGTACAGTGATACCAGCACAACACACACCACCACACCACCACCATGTTAGTGTCACTGCAGTGCTGAGAATGATCCACCATCTAAACAATGACCACCCGCTCTGTGGTGGTTCTGTGGGGGGTCCTGACTATTGAAGAACAGCATGAAAGCTAAAAAAAAAAAAGTATGTAGAGAAACAGATGGACTACAGTTAGTAATTGTAGAACTACAAAGTGCTTCTACAGTGCCTTGCAAAAGTATTCAGCCCCCTTGAACTTTTCAACCTTTTGCCACATTTCAGGCTTCAAACATAACGATATGAAATTGTAATTTTTTTAGAAATAAAAAACTAAAAAGTGGGGCGTGCAATATTATTCAGCCCCTTTACTTTCAGTGCAGCAAACTCACTCCAGAAGTTCAGTGAGGATCTCTGAATGATCCAATGTTGACCTAAATGACTGATGGTGATAAATAGAATCCACCTGTGTGTAATGAAGTCTCCGTATAAATGCACCTGCTCTGTGACAGTCTCAGAGTTCTGTTTAAAGCGCAGAGAGCATCATGAAGACCAAGGAACACACCAGGCAGGTCCAAGATACTGTTGTGGAGAAGTTTAAAGCCGGATTTGGATACAAAAAGATTTCCCAAGCTTTAAACATCTCAAGGAGCACTGTGCAAGCGATCATATTGAAATTGAAGGAGTATCAGACCACTGCAAATCTACCAAGACCCGGCCGTCCCTCTAAACTTTCAGCTCAAACAAGGAGAAGACTGATCAGAGATGCAGCCAAGAGGCCCATGATCACTCTGAATGAACTGCAGAGATCTACAGCTGAGGTGGGAGACTCTGTCCATAGGACACAATCAGTCGTACACTGCACAAATCTGGCCTTTATGGAAGAGTGGCAAGAAGAAAGCCATTTCTCAAAGATATCTATAAAAAGTCACCTGGGAGACACACCAAACATGTGGAAGAAGGTGCTCTGGTCAGATGAAACCAAAATCGAACTTTTTGGCCACAATGCAAAACGTTATGTTTGGCGTAAAAGCAACACAGCTCATCACCCTGAACACACCATCCCCACTGTCAAACATGGTGGTGGCAGCATCATGGTTTGGGCCTGCTTTTCTTCAGCAGGGACAGGGAAGATGGTTAAAATTGATGGGAAGATGGATGGAGCCAAATACAGGACCATTCTGGAAGAAAACCTGTTGCAGTCTGCAAAAGACCTGAGACTGGGACGGAGATTTATCTTCCAACAAGACAATGATCTAAAACATAAAGCAAAATCTACAATGGAATGGTTCACAAATAAACGTATCCAGGTGTTAGAATGGCCAAGTCAAAGTCCAGACCTGAATCCCATCGAGAATCTGTGGAAAGAGCTGAAAACTGCTGTTCACAAACGCTCTCCATCCAACCTCACTGAGCTCGAGCTGTTTTGCAAGGAAGAATGGGCAAAAATATCTGTCTCTCGATGTGCAAAACTGATAGAGACATACCCCAAGCGACTTGCAGCTGTAATCGCAGCAAACGGTGGCGCTACAAAGTATTAACGCAAGGGGGCTGAATAATATTGCACGCCCCACTTTTCAGTTTTTTATTTCTAAAAAAAGTTTAAAATATCCAATAAATTTCGTTCCACTTCACGATTGTGTCCCACTTGTTGTTGATTCTTCACAAAAAATTACAATTTCATATCGTTATGTTTGAAGCCTGAAATGTGGCAAAAGGTTGAAAAGTTCAAGGGGGCTGAATACTTTTGCAAGGCACTGTATATGGTAAGTGGAGCTGATAAAATGGACAGTGAGTGTAGAAACAAGGAGGTGGTTTTAATGTTATGGCTGATCGGTGTATGTGACATGTATGTGACAACCATTCATTAATTGTCTTTTTGACCAACGCTTTATCCCAGTCAGGGTTGTGGTGTGTCCGATTAATTGTATGAGAGCAGGAAACACCCCTGACAGGTCACCAGTACATCACACGGATCACACAAACACACACACACACACACACACACACAACCATTGTTGTTTCTTGTAAGCCTCTACAATAAATAGCTTTTTCTAATCGCACAGAGACAGCGTAGCAACACGGCAGAAAGTGCTTAGCCAAGCTAAAGCAGCAGTGCTGAACATATTTACTATTGTCATGTTCGTTATTATTTTGGAAAACGCAGCATGCTAAAGCTGGTTGTTCAACATGCACTGGTGTAATAGAATAACTCATAAGATGCTGACGGGAACTGCAAGGCTTAATAAAAAAATTTTATTTTCCCTTTTTTCTCCCTTTAGCGCATCCAATTTCTGCCCGTCACTCATCCTCTCACTAATGCTGGTCCCTGCTCATGATTGGGGAGGACGAGGCTGCTGCACGCCCCCTCCGACACGTGCACAGCAATCAAACATCAAACATCACCTACACTTGACGAGTGCAGTGCAGTACAGCGCTGTGTACGGAGAGCCACACCCTCTACCGCACTCCTTTCCCATCTCCGTGCAGGCGCCACCAACCAGCCAGCAGAGGTCGTAATCGCACTAGTCTGAGAGAGAGTCCCCATCCGGCTTAATCCCGCCCTTATCTGAACAACAGGTCAATCGTTGTTCGTGTGGCCGCTCAGCCTTAGCCGGCAGGCAGAGCCGAGATTTGATATGATGTATTCGAGATCTCAGCTCTGGCGAACAGCGTGTTTTTTTTACCGCTGCGCCACCTGAGCGGCTTTAATAACAATTTTATTATTTTGTACTTACTTTTATTGTACGTAGATGTGTAACAATCACAGGGCTCTAATATACTAAAGCATTGCCTGTGCAGAAATATACACAATGCGTTTATATGTTCTATAATTTGGTATCTTATTTTATCAAGACAATGCCAAGCCAGATTCTGCATTAAAGAGACAGCAGGTTATAGACTGGCCTGCCTGCAGTCCAGATCTGTCTACTGTTAAAACATATAGTTGATGTTAATACTAGTTATTGCACAATATCCACCAATGTTTTGACAACTTTTACAACTACATCAGTTAAGTTGTGCTCAGTTCTCAAACAATTATAGAATTTTCTTAAAAAACTTTCTTATAAAACATGCTCCTGTCCCAATATTTTCTCTATTTACTGTTTTTCAATAAGTACTAGTTGGCCGCTCAGGTGGTGCAGCGGTAAAACATTGTATCAAATCTCAGCTCTGATTGGCTGTTGTTCAGGGTGAGATGAGCCAGACCAGGGTTCCTCATAACTGGTGCAATTACAGCCTCTGCTGTTTGATTGATGGCGCCTGCTCAGAGTTGGGGAATAATGCTGATCAGGGTGTGGCTCTCCATGCACGAGGCTGATCAGCATATGAACTCGCCTTGTGCAGGTGAAAAGATGCAGCCGGTACAGCACACTTGTCAGAGGGGGCGTGTGTCAGTTGCGAAGCTCCTCAGTCGGCAGTGGAGGGTTGTATCGGTAGAGGTGAAGTGTAACCAATCAGGGTAATTGGATACGACTCGATTGGGGAGAAAATTGGCAAGAAAATTTTCCCCTACTGTCCCAACTTTTTTGGACTTGGCTTTGTAGATAATTACACATTTCAACCAGTGAAAGAGATGTATATCAGGTTGATGTATTTTTTTATTGGTCCTAAGACTAAAAGCACAGTGAGATGTCTTCTAATATAAGTGCTTAATCTGTCCTCATTTACTTCTGGCTCATTAAGCACTTACCTACAGCTGATTAAAGCCACACAACAGAATGACAGGTACAAAATACCTCCGAACCCCTTAGACAGCTCTCCTATAATAAACAAAATGCTCCTATAACGAATATAACCACATGCATCCTAGATTTTTTGTCTGTAAATACAGTTACTGCATCTACTAAGGCAATTTAAGCGTCTACTAAGCAAAGTGAAAGTCATCCACAAGGTCCAGGAATGCTGCTGACTTCTTTGGACTCAAGATCCAAGATGCCAGCACTGCACTCTCAGTACGGTAGAGACAGAGCTGCACTTCCTCACCCAATGCACCAAATACCACCAGTTTCGAACCCAATTCTTCCCCAAATTTAACACTTTTTATCCCTACATTTAGCTCCCTCCCAGACCCTGACCAACTGCCCCAACTGCTGGAGGAGCACAGACTGGACTGCACACTAGCAGCACTCTACACACACACCTGTCACCAGGTAAGAGACAGTAGGTGACCATGTCACACACACACACACATATTGTTCTTACTACTTACAGCTATTACTATATATTACATATATATCGATATATGGTTCTTTATACACTGTGTTCCAAATTATTATGCAAAAAGTGTTTAGGAGTGATAAGGTAAGAATTTCTTTGTTTGTCAGTTAAACTCATTGATGGTGATGTGTGTCAGGGCTCTTTATATCACTGAAAGCAATTGCAGACACCTGTGCTAATTAGTTTGGCAGGTGTGTCCAATTAAAGGCAAGACTACTTAAGAAGGCTGTCCCACATTATTAAGCAGCCTACATTTTCAGCCAAAATGGGAAAGAAAAAGGATGTGTCGGCTGCTGAGAAGCAACAAATTGTGGAGTGTTTAGGTCAAGGCATGACTACAATCAACATTGCCAAGACACTTCATCGTGATCATCGCACAATCAAGAAGTATGTAGCTGATTCAGAGCACACACGTGTGCGTGCTGATAAGGGAAAATTGAGGACTCTTTCCAACAGGCAATTACGTCAGGTTAAAAGAGCAGCTGCAAAAATGCCTTGTCATAGCAGCAGACAAGTTTTTGAAGCTGCTGGTGCCTCCAACGTCCCCCGAACAACAAGATGCAGGGTCCTTCAGAGGTTTGCAGCTGTGCGTAAGCCATCCTGTCGACCTCCTCTATCCACTGCACACGAGCAGAAACGGCTCCAGTGGGCCAAACAATACATGAAGACTGACTTCAAAACTGTCTTGTTCACCGATGAGTGCCGTGCAACGCTCGATGGTCCAGATGGATGGAGTGGAGGATGGCTGGTTGATGGACACCCCATGCAAACAAGGCTACGGAGGAGGTGGAGTAATGTTTTGGGCTGGAATCATGGGGAGAGAGATTGTCGGCCCCTTTAGGATCCCTGAAGGGGTAAAGATGACCTCCATAATGTATGTGGAGTTTCTCAAACAGCACTTCCTGCCATGGTTCAAGAAGCAGAACCGTGCATTCCGCAGCAAGATCATTTTCATGCATGATAATGCACCGTCTCATGCTGCAAAGAACACATCTGCATCTCTGGCTGCTATGGGCATAAAAGCGGACAAACTTATGGTGTGGCCCCCATGCTCCCCTGACCTCAACCCCATTGAGAACCTCTGGAGCATCATCAAAAGGAGTGTCTATGATGGCGGGAGGCAGTTCACATCTAAGCAACAGCTCTGGGAGGGTATTCTGTCCTCATGCAAAACAATTGAAGCAGATACCATCCAAAACCTGACAAATTCAATGGACGAGAGAGTTCAGAAGCTCCTTTCGAACAAGGGGTCCTATGTGCAAATGTAACATCACCTAGAATAAAGTTTTGACTTGAAAACTCTTTGATTTCAGTTTGTAATAACCTGCTAATGCTTAGAATTTCACAAATGACCATTTTTTTGTTCTTTATAAAAATGAAAAGGTTGAAAACTCTGCTGTGCATAATAATTTGGAACATGCATTTTGAGTGCATTTTGAGTGTTTTATTTTTTTAAAAATATACTGTTATCATTGGCAGTTTGTTCAAAAACCTTTCAATTGTACTCTAATAGTTGATGACTGGAAAATTACAATGACTGCAATTCATATAGGTAATTTTGGAAAATCTGAGAAAATATTATTTGCATAATAATTTGGAACACAGTGTATATATATATATATATATATATATACTGTATATATACAGTATATATGGGCTATGTTTGTGCCACTTTAAACATGCGTCACTATGGACACAGCAACATCGTGTTTATACTGTATAGCAATAACACCGGTCTTTTTCCAGTTTGTAGTTGTGAGTTACAAATTACTCGAGCTGCTGCTACGTGTTGCATCTAAAAATGGTTCTTTGTAGAACCCTGAGCACCTGTTTTCAGTGGCAGGGTTATAAACAGGAAAATATCCTCATTTTTGCCAGATAATGTGAACTGGCTAAAAGATGAGTAGCTGTTAACAACTTTATATAGGCATTGGCTGGCTTTCTAAAGATAATATAGATTTAATAATTTTAGCATAATTGTATATATTTTTTTATTGGTAAACATTTTCTTGGAATAAAAATGTGCATAACTGTTCAAATCGCGATTAATCACAATAAAAAAATGTATGTGTGTATATATATTGTTACATTGTTGTTACTATTTGCACTGTTTTCTAATTTTTTTTATATGTATATCTCTTTTTTATTCTAATATATTGTGTTTTTTCTATTATTATTTTTTTTTTGTATTATTATTCTTCCTAAAACTGCTGTAACTATGCTTTGGCAATACGAATGTCCATATTTTGTCAAGCCTGAAACTTCCAAAAGGACAATGATCTCAAGCATACCTCAAAGTCCACCAAGACATGTTGGAAGAAGTCCTTGCAGATTCTAGAGTTTCCGTCACAGTCGCCTGACTTGAACCCTTTAGAAAAATCTTTGGTGGGATTTGAGGAAGACAGCTGCAGATCATAACAGTAAAAAAGCTTTACTTAATAGTAAAGATGCTTATCATTAATTAAACTGTGTACTTTGTATTTATATATAATATGTTTTAATACAAATTCACTGCATTCATGCATTTTTGTTCCTCCCTAGCAGCTCCAAAGTCAACTTTCACCCAGTTCAAGTCACAATGATGAGCAGTGATAACAGAATCTGAGCGGGATTGGAGTGAAATGAGGCATTCAGGTGTACAGGGAGAGCTCTCCATCGCCCGGCCTGACTGACAAGCAGTTTAACACCATCGATCCTGAAGGCTGGAAGCTCCACAGTGCCATCTAGAGTTTCAGAGAGAGAGCACGACACCGGCTCAGACAGCCGCGTGTCCTTGGGGATGCGTACGTTCGGCAGGTGCACTGGTAAACAGCGGGTTTAGAAAGTGGCGTGATCCTGACTGCTGGAGACTGAGCACAGTGTCACTTTGATTGCTGATTCCGCACTCTACTTTTTCCTAATCTCCCACTGCTTGGCACTCAGAAAATGTGATGCAATCAAGCACATGCTGAGATGAACCTCGGGGCCAATCGAGCCCTGGAACAAGAGCAACACAGGATAAGAAAATGTGAATTTAATACTTGTGACATCAGAGTTAAAGTTAGGTTTTATGGTAGTATGTGGTGATCTGAAGATGTTGCATGTTTACTGTTTAATCCATCTCACTGCCTAAGGTCAAAGTCAGCATCTATTTCAATGTTGTGATTTTGTGTGTGTGTGTGTCATCACAGATACCAAAAAAATGTGAGCACTCCAACATTTTTCCTCACGCCATCACCCTTACAGATAGTTGTACACTACATCGTACACAACAGTATGATTCCCATTCATGATGTGCACTACTGTTGTTTGCACTACCACACACACACAAGCAAGTAGGTCCTCGTTTCGATCCCCAGGTGGGGCGGTCCAGGTCCTTTCTGTGTGGAGTTTGCATGTTCTCCCTGTGTCCGTGTGGGTTTCCTCCGGGTGCTCCAGTTTCCTCCCACAGTCCAAAATACAGGACTAGTAACTGGAAGGTCACTGGTTCAAGACCCACATCTGTCAGGTTGCCAATGTTGGGCCCTTAACCCTCAATTGCTTAGACAATATACTGTCACAGTACTGAAAGTCGCTTTGGATAAATGTAAATGTAAAATGTAAATGGTGAGCAGTCAGCTTTCCAATTAAGTGTATTATTATTATTTATTTATTAGGATTTTAACATCATGTTTTACACACTTTGGTTACACTCATGACAAGACATGTAGTTGCTCGTTACACAAGATTCATCAGTTCACAAGTTCAATGTTAAACACAGTCATGGAGAATTTTGTATCTCCAATTCACTTCACTTGTATGTCTTTGGACTATGAGAGGAAACCGGAGCTCCCGGAGGAAACCCATGCAGACACGGGGAGAACATGCAAACTTCAAACAGAAAGGACCCAGACCGCCCCACCTAGGAATCGAAGCCAGGACCATCTTGCTGTGAGGTGACAGTGCTACACACTGAACCACCGGGCCGCCCTCCAATTCAGTGTAAAGGAGTCGAATCGTGTTCAGGTTAAATTCTTCCACACCAAACTTGATTTGTGCATGGAGCATTTTCATAATAAACATTTACAGGACCCTCTCCTATCTACTGCTAGAAAAACAGATGATTCTTTAGAATATTATTGCATGCATTGTAAGATTTTCCTTTACTGACATGAAAAAGGTTCAAGGCTTGAGACAAACTATAAAAACCACCCAAGACCGTACTTTACATTCACAGAATTCAGCAGACACTTTATTCCTTCATAGACATTTCCTTACTGTAGTACAAACAGACAACAGTTTAAAAGCAAAACTCTGCTGAATCCCTGTTTAAACAAAAGTATATAGGAAGAAGTGCAGGGTTATTTGCTGTTTAAGCCATCAAGCAAGCAGAGACTTGGCTCTCGAAAAAAGGGAATAACAAAATAAGCCAAGTACCATCAGCATATGAACAGCAACAGAAGCCGATGGGGAGCCAGTGGAGAGTGGGTGTATATGGGAAAAAGAAGTGGACCAAGTACAGAACCTGATGGGATTCCAATTAAAAGAGAGCATGATGATGGTATAGATCCCGTCAATGACACCTGGTAAGAAGACTCTTCCTGGGTGAATCAGGACTGATGACAGTTTAGCTGCTTTGGCAGCATGAAGCTTTTCAATGACTGTTTCTGCAGAGTGTGCTGCCATGAAGCCAGACTGATGCTGATCCTGGAGATCGGTCTGTGTGAGAAAAAGGGATAGCTGATTGTTGATAGAAGAAGAGGAGTGATATTGGTCTGCAGTGGTGTGTGTTTGTGGTGTCCAGTGTGGGTTTCTTAGAAAGGAATCACCTGGGCTTTCTTATATACTGTAAGTATAATACCAGATGTCAGAGACTCACTGATGATGGATGTGATGAAGAAGAGAAGGTCTTGAGTAATAGTTTGAAGGATTTTAGATGGGATAGGATCCAGCAGACAGGTTGTGGGCTTGCAGGATGAGAGTATCTGTACAGTCTCTTATGTGGAAAGAGGAGAAGGGCAGGTAAGTGAGTTAGGGGGTTGAGGGTCGGCAGAAGTAATGGTAGCTGGGGGAAAAGAGTATTTCTGAAACTAAAGGGAGGTTCAGGAAGAAAGAGGTGGAGGAGTCTGAAGTGAAGAAAAGATGGTGTGAAGCTTTCATGGCTCTGTAGCTTTGCTTTGGTCTTTGCAGAGGTCACATTAGATGAGAACTTGCACAGGATAGGGTGGTAAGAAAGGAGATCAGGATTAAATTTAGATTTCCTCTACTTTTAGCTGATCTTCTTACAGTTTTACATCTTTTTACACTTTTCTGATACCCAACTAACACATATTAGTCAGACTGATGGATTGTAAAGCACTATTACGCATTTCTACTTAAAAGTGCATTTCTAGTTTCCGCTCAGGTGGCACACCGGAGCTGGGATCTCAAATGCATCGTATCTAATCTCAGCTCTGCCATCCGGCTGGGCTGAGTGCCCACATTAACAACGATTGGCCTGTTGTTCATATACAGTGGGGGAAATAAGTATTTGATCCCCTGCTGATTTTGTAAGTTTACCCCCTTACAAAGACTTGAACAGTCTATAATTTTTATGGAAGGTTTATTTTAACAGAGAGAGACAGAATATCAACAAAAAATCCAGAAAAAAAACATTAAATAAAAGTTATAAATTAATTTGTATTTAATTAAGGGAAATAAGTATTTGATCCCCTACCAACCAGCAAGTATTCTGACCCCCACAGACCGGTTATGTGCCCATGAGGCACACAAATTAGTCCTGTCCCTGTATAAAAGACTCCTGTCACAGAATCAGTTTCTTCCATTCAAATCTCTCGACCACCATGGGCAAGACCAAAGAGCTATCAAAAGATGTCAGGGACAAGATTGTAGACCTGCACAAGGCTGGAATGGGCTACAAGACCATCAGCAAGAAGCTTGGTGAGAAAGAGACCACTGTTGGTGTGATTCCACACTGCTGGTGTTTCTGTTGTGTTTTGTTTTTTTCATGTGGTCAGTAATGTAACATTAACTGCATGATGGCTTGCCTCTGGGGTCTGCTACTCATAGGATGTAGGGATGTAACGATACACTCTACACACGATGCGATGCGATTCACGATACTGGGTTCACGATACGATTTTTTCCAGATTTTTTAAACTGAAATTGAAGACAAATTATGACAGTTTCCTTTTATTATTTCTCCTAAAAAAATAAAAAATAAAATAATGTATTTGTGCTCATCTTTTATTTATCTAAATAATGAATGGCCTTTTATTTCTGAGGTAGGTACAAACTATGCAAAACAATTTTGAATTAAGCCCAATTTGGCTGAAAAAACCCAAATTTGGCAACCAGGCGTATAGCGCCAGTGATGTCAACCAGGCGAGGTGAATAGCGCCAGCGCCCTCGGCTGTTTAAAGTGAATATCGATTCATTTTACATGTGAAATCGATTTGAATCGTGGAATTTTTGAATCGGTTATTAACTGTCTTGTGCTGAATCGTTACATCCCTAATAGGATGCATAGTTTTAGTGAGCTATTGTCTGTCTGCTATACAAGGGATGCGCTTCTCCTGTTGTGCCGTTTCAACTTCCCTGCCCTTCAGGACTTGCCAAAGTAGCTGCTAGTGACAGAGCCAAGGAAATGCATGAGGAAGAAGGGAAGATGAGGAAGAATCAGACAGCAGCTTCAGAGATCCACAGACCTCCTCTACCTTTAATAAAAACCAGCATTTTAGTAATGTTCATTTACTGAAGAATAAAAGAAAAGAAAAAAACTGTGAGTCTCTGCCAGATTTCAACAGGAATACAGGGAATCATGTCTGCTGGTTCTTGGCTCCAGAGTGAGCTGCCATATGCTCTGGTTTCCCTGGATGGTTTGTCCTTGATTCGACTGGACAGGAATGAAAACTGAACCAAGCTCATAAGTAGAGGTGTATGTGTGTTTGTAACGATAAATAGGGCACACAGTACACAGTTTGGAACACACAATATTGAGCTTTTATTTGTATGTTTTAGACCCTTATATCTTCCTTGAGAGTTTGGGAGCATTTTATTGTGCATTGCTTATATCCCTCCAGATTGTTCTGTTATGGACGCAGCCTCCACAAGAGCTGACTGTGTATCTGAGCAATTACACTACCCAGAGGTCCTGTGTTTCATTATGGGGGATTTTAATCATTGTAAACTTGAAATGGCACTATGTAGACTGTTGCACTACATTTTGCACTATGTGTAAGTGTTATGGGAGGATTAAAACTGCATATAAGACAAAGGTTAAACCTCCTGTGTTGAATGTGGACCATAATATGATTCGTCTCCATCCTTTCTGTAAGCCAATTTTTAAAAGTGAAGACAATGAGTGTTTGGAACCATGATGCCATTGAGACTCTGAAGAGGTGTTTTATGGCAACGGACTAAGACATTTTTCACAAGCACAGTCTGTTACAGACTATACGTACACCGACTAGGCATAACATTATGACCACTGACAGGTGAAGTGAATAAGACTGATTATCTCTTCATCACGGCACCTGTTAGAGGGTGGGATATATTAGGCAGCAAGTGAACATTTTATCCTTAAACTTGATGTGTTAGAAGCAGGAAAATGTGCAAGCGTAAGGATTTGTGCGAGTTTAACAAGGGCCAAATTGTGATGGCTAGACAAGTGGGTCAGAGCATCTCTAAAATTGCAGCTCTTGTGGGGTGTTCCCGGTCTGCAGTGGTCAGTATCTATCAAAAGTTTTCCAAGGAAGGAACAGTGGTAAACCGAAGACAGGGTCATGGGCGGCCAAGGCTCATTGATGCACGTAAGGAGCGAAGGCTGGCCCGTGTGGTCCGATTCAACAGACGAGCTACTGTAGCTCAAATTGCTGAAGAAGTTAATGCTGGTTCTGATAGTAAGGTGTCAGAATACACAGTGCATCACAGTTTGTTGTGTATGGGGCTGCATAGCAGCAGACCAGTCAGGGTGCCCATGCTGACCCCTGTCCAGCACCGAAAGCGCCAACAATGGGCACATGAGCATCGGGACTGGTACACAGAGCAATGGAAGAAGGTGGCCTGGTCTACTGAATCACGTTTTCTTTTACATCACGTGCATGGCCTGGTGCGTGTGTGTTGCTTACCTGGGGAACACATGGCACCAGGATGCACTATGGGAAAAAGGCAAGCAGCAGAGGCAGTGTGATGCTTTGGGCAATGTTCTGCTGGGAAAACTTGGGTCCTGCCATTCATGTGGATGTTACTTTAACACATACCACCTACCTAAGCATTGTTGCAGACCATGTTCACCCTTTCCTGGAAACGGTATTCCCTGATGGCTGTGGCCTAAAAAGAATATTTTAGTATACCCCAATAATAAGCCCTGATGCACTATGGGAAGAAGGTAAGTCGGCGGAGGCAGTGTGATGCTTTGGGCAAAGTTCTGCTGGGAAACCTTGGGTCCTGCCATCCATGTGGATGTTACTTTGACACATGCCACCTACCTAAGCATTGTTGCAGACCATGTACACCCTTTCATGGAAACGGTATTCCCTGATGGCTGTGGCCTAAAAAGATTATTTTAGTATACCCCAATAATAAGCCCTGTGTTACAAAAGAAGTTAAGGATTGTATCCAGTGTAAAAGTCTGGCTTTTAGAAATAGAAATTAAGTTCAAATGAAAATCATTTAAAAATAACTTAATTGTAAGATGCAGAAGGCCAAGAAAACAATTAAAGTTACATTTGAGGAACAATTTCATCTTAAGAACTCCAGAGAATTGGAGTACTCATTAAAATCTGAGGCTAATATGACCACAGGTCAATATTAATACAGATAGCATATTAATATAGTCAGTAGGGCATGGATAGTCAAGGAATATATATTTTTTTCTTTTTGTAGATTTAACTCAGGGAATGCTTCTTTGGAACAGGTTTTAGACTATGAACCGAAAAGCAAGAAACATAGACTAAGATTAGTCAGCGATCAATGTCCTGTGAAAACCCATTTTTTTAAAATTTGACATAAGAGTGTTCCAATCCCACTTGGCCAGATGGGATTTCACCTTTTTTGTTAAAATCATGTGGTACAAAGTTAGCTGAGGCATGATTCCCCCTCTTTTAAATGTCTTTGGACAGAAGGTATTGTTCCAGTCATCTGAAATAAAATCTATTATTATTCCAGTTCTTATAAACAAACTTGCTGTAAGAAAAACAATGATTTTAGACCTGTTGCTCTGACTTCAGTGGTGGCAAAATTCTTAAAGATTAATTAATAATGTCCCCAAACTAAAGGAGGACGCCAGCAGCATTTTAAATCCCTTTCAGTGTGCATATACAGTGTATCACAAAAGTGAGTACGCCCCTCACATTTCTGCAAATATTTTATTATATCTTTTCATGGGACAACACTATAGAAATAAAACTTGGATATAACTTAGAGTAGTCAGTGTACAACTTGTATAGCAGTATAGATTTACGGTCTTCTGAAAATAACTCAACACACAGCCATTAATGTCTAAATGGCTGGCAACATAAGTGAGTACACCCCACAGTGAACATGTCCAAATTGTGCCCAAAGTGTCAATATTTTGTGTGACCACCATTATTATCCAGCACTGCCTTAACCCTCCTGGGCATGGAATTCACCAGAGCTGCACAGGTTGCTACTGGAATCCTCTTCCACTCCTCCATGATGACATCACGGAGCTGGTGGATGTTAGACACCTTGAACTCCTCCACCTTCCACTTGAGGATGCGCCACAGGTGCTCAATTGGGTTTAGTCCATCACCTTTACCTTCAGCTTCCTCAGCAAGGCAGTTGTCATCTTGGAGGTTGTGTTTGGGGTCGTTATCCTGTTGGAAAACTGCCATGAGGCCCAGTTTTCGAAGGGAGGGGATCATGCTCTGTTTCAGAATGTCACAGTACATGTTGGAATTCATGTTTCCCTCAATGAACTGCAGCTCCCCAGTGCCAGCAACACTCATGCAGCCCAAGACCATGATGCTACCACCACCATGCTTGACTGTAGGCAAGGTACAGTTGTTTTGGTACTTCTCACCAGGGCGCCGCCACACATGCTGGACACCATCTGAGCCAAACAAGTTTATCTTGGTCTCATCAGACCACAGGGCATTCCAGTAATCCATGTTCTTGGACTGCTTGTTTTCAGCAAACTGTTTGCTGGCTTTCTTGTGCGTCAGCTTCCTTCTGGGATGACGACCATGCAGACCGAGTTGATGCAGTGTGCAGCGTATGGTCTGAGCACTGACAGGCTAACCTCCCACGTCTTCAACCTCTGCAGCAATGCTGGCAGCACTCATGTGTCTATTTTCTATTTTTTAAAGCCAACCTCTGGATATGACGCCGAACACGTGGACTAAACTTCTTTGATCGACCCTGGCGAAGCCTGTTCCGGGTGGAACCTGTCCTGGAAAACCGCTGTATGACCTTGGCCACCATGCTGTAGCTCAGTTTCAGGGTGTTAGCAATCTTCTTATAGCCCAGGCCATCTTTGTGGAGAGCAACAATTCTATTTCTCACATCCTCAGAGAGTTCTTTGCCATGAGGTGCCATGTTGAATATCCAGTGGCCAGTATGAGAGAATTGTACCCAAAACACCAAATTTAACAGCCCTGCTCCCCATTTACACCTGGGACCTTGACACATGACACCAGGGAGGGACAACGACACATGTGGGCAGCTATTTAGACATTAATGGCTGTGTGTTGAGTTATTTTCAGAAGACAGTAAATCTACACTGCTATACAAGCTGTACACTGACTACTCTAAGTTATATCCAAGTTTCATGTCTATAGTGTTGTCCCATGAAAAGATATAATGAAATATTTGCAGAAATGTGAGGGGTGTACTCACTTTTGTGATACACTGTAGGTATGGAAGGGTCACAGATCATGCCACTGTTGTCACGTGTGAGAGAAAGGACTCAAGTGCAGAGAACATTTTTAAATAAAAGGTTATTTTATTAAATAAAATCAACAGAAAATGTAAACAACAAACAGAAGAGATAAATAAAAACCAATCGGAAACTCCGACGGAGGCTGCGGTTGCAGCTAAATGAAAAGAAAAGGCAAAAGGCAAAAGGGAAAGGAAGTGGGACGCTCACCCGGGTCCCGGCTGAGTAGCCGGGAGCGTCACCACCGCGCTAATGTAGCGCTGAAAAACAACAGCACGGGAACGTCCAAGGCGTTCCAGTGAATAGCTGCGGGAGGGGGTCACCGCAGCACGCTAGACCCCAGCACTGCGGTGCTCTAGCGTGGGTCTCGATCGGAGTGCGTTACCCCTTAGGTCGCGGCCGCTGAAGCACACCGATCTAAAACAAGGGAGAGAAGGAAACAAGCTTTATTAGTCTAGTTCAGCCATGTGGATTCGAACCGGGGGTTACTGGCAGACAAACCGAGCGCTTTACGGAGTCACCACCCAGCAGTTATGGAATCCAACGACTGAATTAACTACAGGCGCTGAGCCCGAAATTCCACCAGCGCTTTATACCGGCGCTGAATGAACTCGCTGACGCTAATGGTAGCGAGAGACTGTCAGCGCTGTATACTGGCGCCGCAGTGGGTCCGCAAAGCTACTGCTAAGCGATATGAAACTAAAGGAAAAGACAGAGGTTAGATTAAGCAAGCTCAGCATGCGGATTCGAACCGGCGGTTACTGGCAGACAAACCGAGCGCTTTACGGAGTCGCCACCCAGCGGTTTGGGAATCTGATGACTGAGTTCAATAAGAGGCATATAGCGGAGCACCGAACCAACGCCGCTTCGAGGCGCGGCGTGCAACCGCTAATGCTAATTGCCACTAGCGCTACTGCTAGCGAGTGCCTGCCAGCGCTGTATACGAGTGCTGCAGTAGGTCCGCAAAGCTACTGCTAAGCGATTTGAAACAAAAGGAAAAGATACAAGTTAGATTAAGCAAGCTCAGCATGCGGATTCGAACCGGGGGTTACTGGCAGACAAACCGAGCGCTTTACGGAGTCGCCACCCAGCGGTTTGGGAATCCGATGACTGAGTTTCGAGGCGCGGCGTGCAACCGCTAATGCTAATTGCTAAACGGGAAAACAAAAGGCAGTTCGAGGACTGCACGGTGTCGCACCACGCTAAGTCTAAGAGTGTAGAAAGAAAACCCTAACTACCTCGACCTTGCGGTCTTACACACCCGGATGGCCTTATGCCACCAGGGGTACCACCTAAGGCTAAAATTTGTATTTTTCAGTCGTGCTGCACTGAATGCTGGGATTGCCTTCACTGCTAAGGAAGCATCGGATGCTCCCTCATTATTCAGTCAGTTTATAGCTTCAAAAAAAGGCACCTTAGTAGTCAGCATTTTAAGGTATCTAAGACTATCTCCAATGCTGTCTTATAGGTATCAGAGTGTTCATTCGTATAGTACACTCGGATGGTCGATTTATGAGGAATATCTTTGTGCCAGAATGCAGCAGAGACCCTTTTTGTTGACACTTTGAAGCTTTGGAGTAGATCAAAGGCTTATGATCTTGTTTTATAATGCTACATCAGAGAGGATTTTAAGATATGCCATCTCAGTTTGGTTTGGTAATCTTTCACACAGCTAATGGACAAATGAGAAGGTGTCAAAAACGCCTGGAAAATCATTGATTGTAACCAGCACTCCTGACCTCAGGCATTCTATGAGCAGTCTGTCATAAGGGTGGCATTTTGTTCTATTCTCTGAGTTCCAGCTTCTTTGTTTGGGAATAAGATTAGGAATGCCAGTGTACAGGTTAAATCGGTTTTAAACAATCCCACATTTATACCCACATCTATTACATTTCTTAATTCAAAGAGGTGAGCTGTTTTTTTTTTCCTCTCTCTTTTTCCCTATTTCTCATCATATGTATACACCGATCAGCCATAACATTAAACCAACCTCCTTGTTTCTACACTCAGTGTCCATTTTATCAGCTCCACTTACCATATAGAAGCACTTTGTAGTTCTTCAATTACTGACTGTAGTCCATCTGTTTCTCTGCATGCTTTGTTATCCCCCTTTCATGCTGTTCTTCAATGGTCAGGACTCTCCCAGGACCACTACAGAGCAGGTATTATTTGGGTGGTGGATGATTCTCAGCACTGCAGTGACATGGTGGTGGTGTGTTAGTGTGTGTTGTGCTGGTATGAGTGGATAAGACACAGCAATGGTCCTGGAGTTTTTAAACACCTCACTGTCACTGCTGGACTGAGAATAGTCCACCAACCAAAAATATCCAGCCAACAGAGCCCCGTGGGCAGCATCCTGTGACCACTGATGAAGGTCTAGAAGATGACCAATTCAAACAGCAGCAATAGATGAGTGATCGTCTCTGACTTTACATCTACAAGATGGACCAACTAGGTAGGAGTGTCTAATAAAGTGGACAGTGAGTGGACACGGTATTTAAAAACCCCAGCAGCGCTGCTGTGTCTGATCCACTCATACCAGCACAACACACACTAACACACCACCACCATGTCAGTGTCACTGCAGTGCTGAGAATGATCCACCACCTAAATAATACCTGTGGTATTGTGGTGGTCCTGACCATTAAAGAACAGCATGAAAGGGGGCTAACAAAGCATGCAGAAAAACAGATGATTTTACAGTCAGTAATTGTAGAACCACAGAGTGTTTCTATATGGTAAGTGAAGCTGGTAAAATGGACAGTGAGTGTAGAAACAAGGAGGTGGTTTTAATGTTATGGCTGATCGGTGTATAACATGCAGTCTTGGGTAGCCCAAGTACATGACCCATTCTATTTCTATTGTTCGTCAATGAAGATTGCATGACTGCATACTAATTGTAAAGACCCACTAGCATTACGAGTGCAAAGATTTGTCAGAAGGGATGTCCACAAACTTTTGCCCATTTAGCGTGAATCACATGGGCGTAAGGCAGATCCCTCCCACATGCTGAACAAGTGGAAATTAAACACACAGGTAGTTAAACTCAAAACACTTTACAAAAATGGTCACTTTACAAACCTGCTGTGTGCAAATGCTACTGAACCAGTTCAACCATTAACCCGTTTTTAACCCACATTACTGTTTCAGCTGTGAGCACACTGCATCGTGGGATACCGCTCACCCACGACCAATGATGTAACCAGGCAAGGTGTCACGGGATAACAGTAGAATCAACACATTGTACATATTGGCAGTATTTTTCACACATACACACATTGATTCCTTTCAGGTCCTGTGCTGCCGATGCCAAACCACAGCTTATTTCTTCCTGACCTCTGTACTGCCAGTTTATTATCTTCTGTTATCGCTTGGCACTGTCTGCCAAATGGGTGGATAATTAAAGTGCTCACAACTGTGTACACAAGCAGTGTATAACTTCATGTCTTTTAAAGACGGGTCTACTCCACAGCCTAAAGGACTGCTGCTCACTTTATAGCACTTGGCATGTACAGTACAGTGGCACTATATTCTTGAGCACTAATGTCATGGGCATTTTTCTTCCTTAACCCAAATTAAAGTATCACGCAGAAGCAGATGTGTCAATGAAACAGTAAGTGGGGATTAAATCAGTTGAACTACTGGCCTTTTACTGACCGCATTAGTGCTCTGTGTGTGTGTGTGTGTGTGTGTGTGTGTGCCAGTGCTGGTTCCAGATTTATTAGTAATTATAGTTTGGAGTTCTGTCATGCTAAAGGTTCATTCCTGCTGTGCTTGTGGCATTTGAGAGAGAGATTTGTTTCCTTTGCCATAAAATGAGTTTAGTCTTGCATGAGCAACGGTGACAAAGAAATGGCATCTAATTAACTCAGTAAAGAAATCTACCTTTAAATAAGCTTTAAGCAAACTGCTTCTTTCTACAGCTGAAAAAAATACCAAGTGCTAGACACAAGTGCTTTTTGTACCTCTTTCAGGCCTAATTTAGCCCCATTCTGTGCCAAAAACATTAAAACCACCTCCTTGTTTCCACACTCACTGTCCATTTCGTCAGCCCCATTTTCCATATAGAAGCACTTTGAGATTCTACAATTACTGACTGTAGTCCACCACAGAGCAGGTATTATTTGGCTGGTGAGTCATTCTAAGCACTGCAGTGACAATGACATGGTGGTGGTGTGTTAGTGTGTGTTGTGCTGGTATGAGTGGATAAGAGTTTTTAAACACCTTACTGTCACTGCTGACCTGAGAATAGTCCACCATCCAGTGCCCCATGGGCAGCGTCCTGTGACCACTGATAAAGGTCTAGAAGATGACAAACTCAAACAGCAGCAATCATCGATCATGTTTGACTTTACATCTACAAGGTCGAGCAACTAGGTAGGAGTGTCTAATAGAGTAAACAGTGAGTGGACATGGTATTTAAAAACTCCAGCAGCGCTGCTGTGTCTAATCCACTCATACCATCACAACACACACTAACACACCACCACCATGTCAGTGTCACTGCAGTGCTGAGAATGATCCACCACCCAAATAATACCTGCTCTGTGGTGGTCCAGTGGGGGTCCTGACCATTGAATAACAGCATGAAAGGGGGCTAAAAAAGCATGCAGAGAAACAGATGGACTACAGTCAGTAATTGTAGAACTACAAAGTGCTTCTATATGGTAAGTGGAGCTGATAAAATGTATAGTGAGTCCAGAAACAAGGAGGTGGTTTTAATGTTATGGTTGATCAGTGTATATAATAATATATTGTGGAAAGCCTTGGCTTCAGCATGATTTTAATCATTTACTGTACAGGAGTTTCAGATAGTATTTTTATTTATTATTTATTTTTACTTTTTCTCAGATACTAGTTAATACATAATTTACCAGTAACATTCACACAACTGCCTGGTGATGTACTGGATATCTTTTTTCCTTAGTGTCAAAAGATATTGTGTTTGCCACGAACACTATTGTACAGGACAAGTGGAGTTGACTGTTCCTCTCTTGCAACCATGTAATCTAATCAAATCTCGAATCTTGTTAGAGGGCAACAAAGAGACAGCGTTAACCAGCCATCACCCCGAATTAAGGCTCTACACTCCGCTGATGAGAAAACCAGAGCTGACAGGGAGGCTCTGTACTTCTCCATGCCTCTGGTGTTGCACGAGAAGCCATCCTCCTCGCAGAGAGCTGGGTCGATACCATGTTGAAGACTGGACTATGTGCTGGCTATTGGAGTGAGCCGAGATAAATAATAAATCGAGGAACAGGGATGGCTTGAGGTCATTCTCCACCCCAAGGTGCAGGAGTTGCTTTTTATGCCGTTAGCAGAGCTTCTTTAACTCTGTGTGTCCTTTCTCACTTTCTACAGACTGAGTTCAAACAATCAAGTTCCGAACGCCTGATGGGATTGAGCACAGGCTCAGCTCTGGAGGGGATGTGTTGACCCCGATAACCCTAAAAACCCATTTGTCCCAACCCATTTGTCCTGTCCCACTCAGATACAATCATACATACACTGAGACATGAGACGAGCTGTAGACGTTTCACTGCCTGGTTGTTCCCTACAGCTAAACTTTGTGTAACCTTGTCAAAGTTCACTTGCCTCAGAGCATGTGTTGGATCAGCGCAGGAGGCCATGCAGATACTAGAAAAAGAATTCAGAACGTGTTGTGGTTGAAGAGAGACCTTGTACACATCATTCCTTTTCACTCTTGCTGTGCACAGTTCATAAATATAGCATCAATAGTAACCCTGAACAGCAGTGCAGCTAGAGAGGATAAAAAAATTCCACTTCATTGCAATGTCAGAGGTATGGCAGATCAGTAGTATGTCATCCGGACAAGCGGAAGTGACGGGAGGTGTAAACATCTCCCTGACTCATCAAACTCTACATGATGTAAAGCACGTCCCAGGCCTGAACTCAGTAAACACTTACTGCTTGGGAAGTGGAATTTTGTTTACGGACAAAGAATTAACAGCTAAACACACCAATAAAATGCATGTTGTATAAAATACTACAAAAAATCTGTTCTATAATTTTATATTCTATAAAATTATTAGTTTATGTTTTTATTTGTATTTTGTTATTATCTTTCGTACATAGTTTTTAGTGTTTTTATTTCTAAATTAATATACCCCAAAACAGTAACAAATACACCAATTAGGCATTACATTATGACCACCTTCTTAATATTGTGTTGGTCCCCCTTTTGCTGCCAAAAAAGCCCTGACCCGTCAAGGCATGGACTCCATGAGACCCCTAAAGGTGTGCTGTGGTATCTGGCACCAAGATGTTAGCAGTAGATCCTTTAAGTTGTAAGGTAGGGCTTCCATGGATTTTAATGATTGACCAGCTTTGTATGTATAAGGTTGGTTTTTTGTAGGATTATTAATGAACTGTAATATTTTTTTAGACTCCAACACTAACTAGTTTAGACTGCATTTACACAGATCAGCCATAACATTACAACCACCTCCTTGTTTCTACACTCACTGTTCATTTTATCAGCGCCACTTATTATATAGAAACACTTACTGACTGTAGTCCATTCATTTATCTACATACCTTTTTAGCCTGCTTTAATCCTGTTCTTTAATGGTCAGGAGCCCCACAGGACCACCACAGAGCAGGTATTATTCTGGTGGATCATTCTCAGCACTGCAGTGACACTGACATGGTGGTGGTGTGTTAGTGTGTGTTGTGCTGGTATGAGTGGATCAGACACAGCAGCGCTGCTGGAGATTTAAAATTTTTCGTGTCCACTCACTGTCCACTCTATTAGATACTCCTACCTAGTTGGTCCACCTTGTAGATGTAAAGTCAGAGAGGATCACTCATCTATTGCTTTGAGTTGTTTGAGCTGCTCATCTTCTAGACCTTCATCAGTGGTCACAGGACGCTGCCCATGGGGCGCCATTGGCTGGATATATTTTTGGTTGGTGGACTATTCTCAGTCGACCAGTGACAGTGAGGTGTTTAAAAACTCCAGCAGCATTGCTGTGTCTGATCCACTCATACCAGCACAACACACACTAACACACCACCACCATGTCAGTGTCACTGCAGTGCTAAGAATGACCCACCACCCAAATAAAACCTACTCTGTGGTGGTCCTGGGAGAGTCCTGACCATTGAAGAACAGTGTGAAAGGGGGCTAACAAAGCATGCAGATGGACTACAGTCAGATATGGTAAATGGAACTGATAAAATGGACAGTGAGTGTAGAAACAAGGAGGTGGTTTTAATGTTATGGCTGATCGGTGTAAATTTAACTGATCTGACTTAAGGCTCTAGTCCACATTTAGCCTCAAAATTGAAAACACTCCTCAAAAGAAAGCCACATGTTTTCTTGTACTTTATTATTTATCTCCTGAGTTGTCTCTTGTAAAAAGTCTACAGCAGAACTGTTCTTCAGAATCATATTACAACAATGCACAGGTGGACCCATCAATCCTCAGCCTGTTTTCACACCAGCCATATGTTAAAGTCCACGACCAAGATGCACATGCTAGAAGCATGCAGATGTTCCGAGCTGCTTTTGCCAACCCCTTGGGCCAAATTATCCAGACTAGTTGTACAACGCTTGCATTAATAATGATTTTGGACATTTTTTTGTTCTATTTTACAATTAATATGAACAGAAATTACAACCCCAAATCAGAAAAAGTTGGGACAGTATGGGAAATGCAAATAAAATAAAAATGCAGTGTTCCTTACATTTACTTTGACTTTTATTCGATTGCTCAATTTAATTTCATCTACAGTACATAATATCATTAAACCATTCAAGGTATCGGGAGGAATTTCATTTACATTTACATTTTCGGCATTTAGCAGACGCTCTTATCCAAAGTGACTTACAGAAATGCTTTCATAGTAAATATTACTCTAGTTTAAGTAGACAGAGTGTAAAGGCCAAGGGCGCAAGCTTAAGCTAAACGCCCGTGATCTTTGATCCCTCAGACGGCACTGCATCAAGAACCACCACTCAACAATAGCTGATATAACCACATGGGTGAGGGATTACTTTGGCAAACCTTTGTCAAGCACTACAATACAGAGTTACATGCACAAATGCCACTTAAAACTTTACTGTGCAAAAAAAAAGTTAACCATGTCCAGAAGCGGCATCGACTTCTCTGGGCTTGGAGGCAATAGGACGTTACCACCCAAGCCATTTCTAATATAAAAACAAAAAAGCAGATGGTGTCATGGTATCTGTTATAGTCACTCCAGGTTCCCTTTCCCAGAATTCCTTGTTTCCTAGCATAAACAAGCATCCAAACATCCGAACCAACCCAACCCCATCTGCTAGCCTGTTTCCTTTCCTGTCCATTTATGCCTGAGGTAGCAAGGATTTCTGACATGATCAGCCTGACATAAATCAGTGACGTTTCTGTGCTCTGCTACACACAGTTATAAAGCAGTTGTAGAATTAAATAAAAACAATATTTAAAAACAGCTTAAAATTAGTAAAATGCTTAGTGTGTTAAATCTACTTTCTAGATAAAGAAGTAGTTATATTAAATGTTGTTAGAAAAAATTATGTCTTAAGTTAACGTCTTGTCAGATTTATTCAAATCGTCTTTCAGGAAAAAAAAATTGCATATATAATATTTATATTAATGGAGGTAATAACAAAGAAATAAAATGAAAACAAAGAAGAAGGAATGTAGTGCTTTAATCAAGAATTGCATGTACTTTCCTCAACATATTTCTGTATTTTCTTTCACATTTGCACAAACACACCAATATTTCTCCACAGCAATGTTCATGTAGTAATAAAACTTTAAATCTGTCTTAAACATAAAATTTTTTGCATTATGCTTCCTCTCTACTGATGCTGATCCTCACTTCTGATTGAGGTGAGCCCCCCTAAGACACATGTGCAGTAGCCGACTGCACCTTTTAATCTGCACAAGGTGAGTTCATATGTGGATCAGCTTTGTGTCAGGAGAGCCACACCCTGATCACATTATTCCTCGACTCTGTGCAGGCGCCATCAATCAGCCAGCAGACAGTATGACTATCCGGCTTCCCGCCCTGTTTGAACAACAGGCCAATTGTTGTTTTATATATATACAACCGCCCAGCCAAGCCGGATGGCAGAGGTGAGTTTAGAACCGATGAGTTAGAAATGTCAGCTCTGGTGTACTAGCTTGTTTTACCGCTGCACCACCTGAGCGGCATAAACATTTAAATTTAAAGTGACATTCCATGCACCTACAGATCGAAAGAGGGCCAATTTTTTATGAATGAAGTTCTTGGACTGAATACATCAGCTAGGTCATGTTAGGGGAAAAGACAGATATGCTGTTTTACATAAAACATATAATTTATAATTATGATGTCTTTAAATGTATGAACAGCATATGACTACTTTTTAAATGACATTTATTTAATAAACACATCTACAGATATATACGGTTGTAGCCTAGTGGTTAAGGTACTGGATTAGTAATCAAAAGGTCACTGGTTCAAGCCCACCACTGCCAGGTTGCCACTGTTGGGCCCTTGAGCAAGGTCCTTAACCCTCAATTGCTTAGACTGTATACTGTCACAGTACTGTAAGTCGCTTTGGATACGGGCGTCTGCTAAATGCTGAAAATGTAAATGTAAATATGAACAAATTAACATCACCATGACGTTTATCAACTTTCAATATTAAAAAAGATGCTGGATTAAAAAAATACTGCAGACTGACATCAACTCAGGATTTCCAGTGTTGCGTTGAAGTTTCTGTGTATAATATCTCATCTATAAAAGGTCACAGTAATATCGAAGGATATTCTGTTCTGCAAACTGCATAAGTGCTGACATTTTAAAATCAGATGTTCTGGGTTTAACAAAACTAATAGGATGTAAACATTTTCTGTGATGTGTTAATAAATTATAAAGACAAATTCTTGATGGAGTCGAGTCCGATTCATCACAGAACTGTTTAACGTCCGTAGCTACACCTTCTGTGAAGGATGAACAAAGCAGAGCAAGGAAGTCTGGGATACACTGATCAGCCAAAACACACACTCACTGTCCATTTTATCAGCTCCACTTACCATATAGAAGCACTTTGTAGTACTACAATTACTGACTGTAGTCCATCTATTTATCCACATACTTTTTTATCCTGCTTTCACTCTGTTCGTCAATGGTCAGGACCCCCACATGTGGATGATTCTCAGCACTGCAGTGACACTGACATGGTGGTGGTGTGTTAGTGTGTATTGTGCTGGTATGAGTGGATCAGACACAGCAGCACTGATGGAGTTTTTAAATACAGTGTCCACTCTGTGTCCACTCTATTAGACACTCCTACCTAGTTGGTCCACCTTGTAGATGTAAAGTCAGAGACGATCGCTCATCTATTGCTGCTGTTTGTGTTGGTCATCTTCTAGACCTTCATCAGTAGTCACAGGATACTGCCCAGGGGCACTGTTGGCTGGATATATTTGGTTGGTGGACTATTCTCAATCCAGCAGTGACAGTGAGGTGTTTAAAAACTCCATCAGCATTGCTGTGTCTTATCCACTCATACCAGCACAACACACACTAACACACCACCACCATGTCAGTGTCAACGCAGTTCTGAGAAAGATAAATCACCTAAATAATACCTACTCTGTAGTGGTCCTGGGAGAGTCCTGACCATTGAGGAACAGCATGAAAGGGGGAAAAACAAAGCATGCAGAGAAACAGATGGACTACAGTCAGTAATTGTAGAACTACATAGTGCTTCTATATGGTAAGTGAAGCAGATAAAATGGACAATGTGTGTAGAAACAAGGAGGTGAGTTTCATGTTATGGCTGATCAGTGTATGTTGTCATTAATATTTTGTGGCACCAGTAATGAACAAGACTGTATTTTTGAAATGACCACATCCTAATGACCAATGACTACAAAATGTTTGGGTTTATTTACTTATTGACTATAGGTTTGTTTAGTAAATGGGTGGTTGATCACACTGTGGGATTTTGCACTGTGACTATATGCCTCCTTAATATCTGAGCTTTATTAGATTCCTGCAGTGTTCAAAACACCTATGTAGTCAAGAGGAAGTCAGTGGAAATATTTGTTCTGTTTATGAGCGTAAAAGATTGTTGATTACTGAGTAAATGTTTTAAACAAAGCTCAAACAGTGAAGTTTGAACAGCATTAAATAATGATTGTTAATCAAAGCGGAATTAACTTGTTTTGCTATCTGCATTAGTCTGCCAGAGCTTAAAATAAAGTAAATAAAAAGCCTTTTCAAGGTAGAAAAACACAAGCAGATAATGCCTTGTTATCTTTTTTAAGGTCACTAGCTTCTCTCTCACACAGGATTTACTGTACTAGCATAACAACTAGCCCATCTGCTTTGCTTTTCCCTGCCTAATGACTGAAGTTCACTAAAAGAAATACTTTCAAATGATAAAATTAAATATTGTGATATGATTTTAATATCAGTTTGCTTCGTCAGTTGCCAGTACTGGTAAGCTCTTTAATTTAATTACAGAAGCCCTCAGCATGGCTAAGCGGTACCCACATGTTGTGACACAGTATGCCAGCCGGACACATCCTGTCTGGAGTGTCGGGAACATCAGACACAGCAGATGGCTCATAAATCATGTAAGTACACACACAGCGACAAAGAAGCTTTTTCCTTATGATACAAGGAGTTTGGAATAATTCAACAAACGTGTGACTGAACATCACAAAGGGGTTTTCTTTTAGATATTTTAGAATGTTTACTTATTTATATTCACATTATAATTTATATTAAATGTCAAAATGTGTAAGAGATTACTGTAGCTACACTATCTGTTTGTCAGTGTAAGCATTAGTGGTGTGCGATACTGCAAAATGTGGTATCGATCCGATACCAAGTAAATACAGGGCTAGTATCGCCGATAACAATACCAATACCGATACTTTTTAAACATCAAATTGCTAAATCTGAATGACCTTTAAGTGTATTATTGTAATACATACATATTTTGTTAGTAGCTGCTCTCAGTAGGGTTGTAAAAAAATTCAGTTGTTTAAAGTGGTCAGATTTCTTGTTTCTGGTGCTTTACTTTCTCAAAACGTTACCATCATGGCGTATCACCACCAAGCGGCTAACTCATACCACGTAGTTGTGTTTGCTGGGTGAACACATTTGTACATTTTTAATAGTGACTGAATAACTGTGTCCTTGTTAATTTAAAACAAAAAATCAATGCTATTCTGTTTACATTTATAAGCACAAAGTCAAAAAAAGAGCCTCACTACGCATGCTCCGATTCATTTGCGTAGGGTGTGCAAAGTGCGTAAGGTGTGTCTGTACTTTACGTACGTATGGTTTACTCTATTATTTCCATGAAATTGACCCTATTTCTGTATCTGCAAAGCAAAGTATTCAAAAACTTACAATCTTCTAATGCCTACCAATGTACTGATGTCTGTTAGGATTTTAACAACATAACAACGTGACGGTACCACAACAAAACACAGCAGAGCAGGAGGGGAGGAGCAAAGGTGAGCATGTAAGATGTGAGAGGAGCGGAGTCTGTACAGACATGGTCTTTACTCTCTGACGAAACAGGATAAACGTGCTGAATGTAGTGGAGAAAAAGTCAAACTAAAGTATCGGTCCCATCACACTAGTATCGATCCGATACCAATACCAACGTTGGTATCGATAATATCGATATTTGGATCGATCCGCCCACCACTAGTAAGCATAGCTGGCATGATCCACATTTGCACCAGCACACCAATGTTTTACCGCAGCAATGTTCATGTAGTAATTAAACCTGTGTTTCTACACTGTAGACAAAATATGTCTTAATGATAATCTTAAAGCTACTATTGTATTAGAAATATTGCATTACAATATAATATTTTATACAATATTATCTGTGGTATTGTCACGATATGACTGAAATCATTTCATTTACCCAACTTCAAATGGTAAATTCATACGGTCTATACATACAGTGTATCACAAAAGTGAGTACACCCCTCACATTTCTGCAGATATTTAAGTATATCTTTTCATGGGACAACACTGACAAAATGACACTTTGACACAATGAAAAGTAGTCTGTGTGCAGCTTATATAACAGTGTAAATGTCACGCTTGGAGCCTCAGGGTGATCCTGTGCTCCAGTGTGCCACGCCCTTCTCTCCCCAGTCTCCAGCCAGCCTCCCTCTCCTGATTGGTTAGCTGGGGCTAATTGGAGACTATTTGCATGGTAACTCTGTTTGCGTCTGGGATCTCGGCTCCTGGTACTCTGTCCGTTCTCGCTCTGTTTGCTCTGTTTGCTCTGTTTGCTCTGTCTGCTCTGTTTGCTCTGTCTGCTCTGTCTGCTCTGTTTGACCTGTTTGACCTGTTTCGTCGGTTTCGCCTGTTTCGTCTGTTTAACCTGTTTAGTCTGTTTAGCCTGTTTGTTTGCCCCGTTAGCCTGTTTAGCCCCGTTAGCCTGTTTAGCCTGTTTGTTTGCCCCGTTAGCCTGTTTAGCCCCGTTTGCCTGTTTAGCCTGTCCGTTAGCCTGTTTAGCCCCGTTAGCCTGTTTAGCCTGTCCGTTAGCCTGTTTAGTCTGTTTAGCCGGTTTAGTCTTTGTTTCGCCTGTCCGTTAGTCCTGTTCAGTCCTGTTCTGTCAGTTTACCCTGTCTTGTCTTTATTGTTATTAAATATAGTTTCTGTCACACATCTCCGCGTTTGTGTCCGCCCCTCCTGTCCGTCTAGCCCACAAACCGTTACAGAATAGTCTCCCCTATAGGACACAGCGAGATGTTGCTGGTTTATTCTTTCCCAGACTTTGGCTCTATGAGGTTTCCTCAAGTCTTCCCGCTTAGTAGGCCGGCTCCTTATGATGGAAGCAACCATAGGGTTGAAGGCTTCCTTCTACAGAGCCAGCTCTACCTGCAGAACCTTCTGGACCCCCAGCCAACTGAAATCGACAAGATTCGATTTATGATGTCTCGGCTGAGGGGTGCTGCTCGTGAGTGGGCTAAGCAGCTTTGGTCTGACAGGGGAGTTGAGCTGAACTCGGTGAAGGATTTCGAGGGCCTCATGAGAACCAAATGTTCATGTAGCAAAGTGCCCACTGCAGCTTATACCTGGCATCCAGTGCCCACTGGGGAGGTTAAATTTTCCCCAGTGCCCACTGCGGATGTGGTCCAGGAGCCAGTGCCCGCTTATAAAGCTCGTGACTGTCCCAAGTCCACGTTAGGAGCCAGTCAATATTATTTAGGTCCTGTTTCCTGTTTCAACCCCAAGGGCTCCGGGGGTCCTTCTGTGTGTTCGCCGCCTCCAGTGTTTTCGCAGCTGCGTCCAGTTTCTCCAGGGTCCAAACAGCTGACTTTTGACGCATATCCAGGGTCCAAGCAGCTGATTTCGGATGCCTCTCCAGTGTTTTCGCAGCTGAGTCCAGTCTCTCCAGGGTCCAAACAGCTGACTTTTGACGCATATCCAGGGTCCAAGCAGCTGATTTCGGACGCCTCTCCAGTGTTCTCCCAAGTGACTTCGGACGCCTCTCCAGGGTCCTCACAGCTGAGTGATGTTTCTCTAGTGTTTTCGCAGCTGATTTCGGACGCCTCTCCAGGGTCCTCACAGCTGAATGACATTTCTCCAGTGTTTTCCCAAGTGACTTCGGACGCCTCTCCAGGGTCCTCACAGCTGAGTGATGTTTCTCTAGTGTTTTCGCAGCTAACCCCGGACGCCTCTCCAGGGTCCTCACAGCTGAGTGATGTTTCTCTAGTGTTTTCGCAGCTAACCCCGGACGCCTCTCCAGGGTCCTCACAGCTGAATGACGTTTCTCCAGTGTTTTCTCAAGTGACTTCGGACGCCTCTCAAGGGTCCTCGCAGCTGACTCTGGACGCCTCTTCGCCAGGGTCCTCGCAGCTGACTCCGGACGCCTCTTCGCCAGGGTCCTCGCAGCTGACTCCGGACGCCTCTTCTCAAGGGTCCACGCAGCTGACTCCGGACGCCTCTTCTCAAGGGTCCACGCAGCTGACTCCGGACGCCTCTTCTCAAGGGTCCACGCAGCTGACTCCGGACGCCTCTTCGCCAGGGTCCTCGCAGCTGACTCCGGACGCCTCTTCTCAAGGGTCCACGCAGCTGACTCCGGACGCCTCTTCTCAAGGGTCCACGCAGCTGACTCCGGACGCCTCTTCTCAAGGGTCCACGCAGCTGACTCCGGACGCCTCTTCTCAAGGGTCAACGCAGCTGACTCCCGAAGCCTCTTCGCCAGGCTCACCGCAGCTGACTCCCGAAGCCTCTTCGCCAGGCTCACCGCAGCTGACTCCCGAAGCCTCTTCGCCAGGCTCACCGCAGCTGACTCCCGAAGCCTCTTCGCCAGGCTCACCGCAGTTGATTTCTGTTCCCGAATTGGCGCATCCCGATGGCGCTCCTGTTCCCGAGTTGGCGCATCCCGATGGCGCTCCTGTTCCCGAGTTGGCGCATCCCGATGGCGCTCCTGTTCCCGAGTTGGCGCATCCCGATGGCGCTCCTGTTCCTGAGTTGGTGTCCTCCGACGGCGCTTCTGTTCCTGAGTTGGTGTCCTCCGACGGCACTTCTGTTCCTGAGTTGGTGTCCTCCGACGGCACTTCTGTTCCTGAGTTGGTGTCCTCCGACGGCACTTCTGTTCCAGAGTTGGTGTCCTTCGAGGGTGCTTCTGTTTCCTCATCGGCACCCACCGACGGCGCTCCTGTTTCCTCGTCGGCACTCCCAGATGGCGCTCCTGTTTCCGAGATGACGCCCCCAGATGGCGCTTCTGTTTCCGTGTTGGCACCCCCCGATGGTGTTTCTGTTCCCACGTTGGCGCCCCCCGACGGCGCTTTTGAACTCTCGTCGGCGCTCCCCGACAGCGCTTCTGGTCTCCTATCATGCCTACCGCAAGGCATATTGAATGACTTCGAATTTGCCCCTCAAGGTCCAGGACCTCCTTTTTTGTTTTTGTATTTGGGCACGCCAGGAGTCGTGCCTTCGGGGAGGGGCCTACTGTCACGCTTGGAGCCTCAGGGTGATCCTGTGCTCCAGTGTGCCACGCCCTTCTCTCCCCAGTCTCCAGCCAGCCTCCCTCTCCTGATTGGTTAGCTGGGGCTAATTGGAGACTATTTGCATGGTAACTCTGTTTGCGTCTGGGATCTCGGCTCCTGGTACTCTGTCCGTTCTCGCTCTGTTTGCTCTGTTTGCTCTGTTTGCTCTGTCTGCTCTGTCTGCTCTGTTTGCTCTGTCTGCTCTGTTTGACCTGTTTGACCTGTTTCGTCGGTTTCGCCTGTTTCGTCTGTTTAACCTGTTTAGTCTGTTTAGCCTGTTTGTTTGCCCCGTTAGCCTGTTTAGCCCCGTTAGCCTGTTTAGCCTGTTTGTTTGCCCCGTTAGCCTGTTTAGCCCCGTTAGCCTGTTTAGCCTGTCCGTTAGCCTGTTTAGCCCCGTTAGCCTGTTTAGCCTGTCCGTTAGCCTGTTTAGTCTGTTTAGCCGGTTTAGTCTTTGTTTCGCCTGTCCGTTAGTCCTGTTCAGTCCTGTTCTGTCAGTTTACCCTGTCTTGTCTTTATTGTTATTAAATATAGTTTCTGTCACACATCTCCGCGTTTGTGTCCGCCCCTCCTGTCCGTCTAGCCCACAAACCGTTACAGTAAATGTATTCTTCCCTCAAAATAACTCAATATACAGCCATTAATGTCTAAACCACCAGCAACAAAAGTGAGTACACCCCTTAGTGAAAGTTCCTGAAGTGTCAATATTTTGTGTGGCCATCATTATTTCCCAGAACTGCCTTAACTCTCCTGGGCATGGAGTTTACCAGAGCTTCACAGGTTGCCACTGGAATGCTTTTCCACTCCTCCATGACGACATCACGGAGCTGGCGGATATTCGAGTCTTTGCGCTCCTCCACCTTCCGCTTGAGGATGCCCCAAAGATGTTCTATTGGGTTTAGGTTTGGAGACATGCTTGGCCAGTCCATCACCTTTACCCTCAGCCTCTTCAATAAAGCAGTGGTCGTCTTAGAGGTGTGCTTGGGATCTTTATCATGCTGGAACACTGCCCTGCGACCCAGTTTCCGGAGGGAGGGGATCATGCTCTGCTTCAGTATTTCACAGTACATATTGGAGTTCATGTGTCCCTCAATGAAATGTAACTCCCCAACACCTGCTGCACTCATGCAGCCCCAGGCCATGGCATTCCCACCACCATGCTTGACTGTAGGCATGACACACTTATCTTTGTACTCCTCACCTGATTGCCGCCACACATGCTTGAGACCATCTGAACCAAACAAATTAATCTTGGTCTCATCAGACCATAGGACATGGTTCCAGTAATCCATGTCCTTTGTTGACATGTCTTCAGAAAACTGTTTGCGGGCTTTCTTGTGTAGAGACTTCAGAAGAGGCTTCCTTCTGGGGTGACAGCCATGCAGACCAATTTGATGTAGTGTGCGGCGTATGGTCTGAGCACTGACAGGCTGACCCCCCACCTTTTCAATCTCTGCAGCAATGCTGACAGCACTCCTGCGCCTATCTTTCAAAGACAGCAGTTGGATGGGACACTGAGCACGTGCACTCAGCTTCTTTGGACGACCAACTCGAGGTCTGTTCTGAGTGGACCCTGCTCTTTTAAAACGCTGGATGATCTTGGCCACTGTGCTGCAGCCCAGTTTCAGGGTGTTGGCAATCTTCTTGTAGCCTTGGCCATCTTCATGTAGCGCAACAATTCGTCTTTTAGGATCCTCAGAGAGTTCTTTGCCATGAGGTGCCATGTTGGAACTTTCAGTGACCAGTATGAGAGAGTGTGAGAGCTGTACTACTAAATTGAACACACCTGCTCCCTATGCACACCTGAGACCTAGTAACACTAACAAATCACATGACATTTTGGAGGGAAAATGACAAGCAGTGCTCAATTTGGACATTTAGGGGTGTAGTCTCTTAGGGGTGTACTCACTTTTGTTGCCGGTGGTTTAGACATTAATGGCTGTATATTGAGTTATTTTGAGGGAATAATAAATTTACACTGTTATATAAGCTGCACACAGACTACTTTTCATTGTGTCAAAGTGTCATTTTGTCAGTGTTGTCCCATGAAAAGATATACTTAAATATCTGCAGAAATGTGAGGGGTGTACTCACTTTTGTGATACACTGTACATGTTAGTGTTGCATTATAATATATGGGTCTGTAAGAAAATAAATATGTTTATGTGCAAACACAGTTTTCAAAACAAATTGGAGCATTTTGTAAAATATGATAAAAAAAACATGAATTTATTTATTTATTAGGATTTTAACGTCATGTTTTACACACTTTTATGACAAGCCAGGTAATTATTGGTTACACAAGATTCATCAGTTCAAGTCTTTAATGTAAAACAGTCATGGACAATTTTGCATCTACAGTTTACGACATTTGCATATTTTTGGACTGTGGGAGGAAACCGTAGCTCCCGGAGGAAACCCTCGCAAACTCCACACAGAAAGGACCCAAACCGCTCCACATGGGAATCAAACACAGGACCTTCTTGCGATAAGGCGACAGTGCTACCCACTTAGCCACCGTGCCGCCCTTGCATTATAATGTAAGATTCTGTAATAAACTAAATATGTGTATGTGCAAACTCAATTTCCAGAAACGTTGGAACATTTTGTAAAATATGATAAAAACATGAATTGATTTATTAGGATTTTAACATCATGTTTTACACACGTTTGTTACATTTATGACAAGGCAGGTAATTATTGGACACACAAGATTCATCAGTTCACAAGTTTAATGTCAAACACAGTCATGGACAATTTTGTATCTCTAATTCACCTGACTGCACGTCTTTGGACTGTGGGAGGAAACCGGAGCTCCCGAAGAAAACCCACGCAAACTCCACACAGAAAGGACCCAAACCGCTCTACATGGGAATCAAACACAGGACCTTTGTGCTGTGAGGCGACAGTGCTACCCACCGAGCCACTGTGCCCCAAAAAACATGAATCTGTGATTTGTTAACTATAATAAACCTTTATTTAAATAGCAAAAGTACAAATAAAATACTTTTAATGCATTTTCCTGTCAATTTTCATCCCTTTCAATCTAGTCATATTCAATTACCCTGCTGGATATATAACTGCTGCATATCTCCACTCCTGACCAAGAAGGGCCTTAACTGACGCTACATCAAGAAGTGCAACCTGAAACTCTATTATGCAAAGAGAAAGTCGTACAATAACTCTACTGAGCTCTTCACAGATAGACCAAAGATAAGATAAGATAGTTCTTTATTAGTCCTACAGTGGGGAAATTCACAGTGTTGCAGCAGCGAAGGGATAGCATGGCACTCAGTACAATGTATAACAATAGACAAATTAACAGTACAATGTATAACATTGTAAAAGACTTGAAGACGTGAACTGTGGTCAGATCACATTGTGTTTTAGTTACCTAAAATGTTTTTATAGTTTTTGTAATAGAACAGGTCGCACTTCACTTCTGAAGTATGAGGTTTATCCCCCACCTACAGTAATTAAAAATGAACCCAAGTGCAGTATTCTCAACCAAGATAGAACAACACTGTGGCAAAAACACTAGAAACAACAGAAACAAAGTAATCCATGATAGACACAAAAACATTCACAGCCCACAATGGAGGAGGTGGATAGAACAGGGATAGTGGAAAACTGAGAACTGGTTGTCACAATATGACAAGATAGGAAACAAACCTGGGGACTTCAATTAATGAGCGACACAACAACTGCACCAATCTACATGGAATTACAGGTGGGTCCACTCAGGAAAAGGGTCATCACATGACTCTGGGGCAGCTCGGTCATCCAGGGCAGTTTCACCATGACATCTGAAAACTGGACCAGACCTAACCTGGCATCATGGTTCTAGAGAAAGGGCATGTTTACCAACAGAGGAGCTGCACAATCTGTTAGAGAGAAACTGTGATATATAGAAACACTCCCACCTAGAGCGAAGTAACTCTCACAAGGTGCAAACTTGTCAGTTAAGAAAACCTGACATGTCAATCATCAGTACTTCCATACCTCATTTGCCAATTGAAATAACTATATTTATTATATATTTGGCATAATACCATCCCTGTCCTGTTTAATTCTGTGGTGCCCCCCATTGGTAGCTGTAATACAGAATTTGGAAACTCCAAAACGTGATCATAACTTTAATTATGATTCATATATGACTTGGCCTAATATTAGCTAGATATAAATTTGATTTTTTTCTTTCGGGTTAGTAATAAAATGTATTTAAGTCTTAGTTATAGACTCCCTTTAGTGGCTTTATATGACACTGCTGTTAATTACTGATATATTAAAAACCAGAGCCGTCTTGGCGAGGGTAGGCAGACTGGTTGAGTGCACACCATAATGATGAGGTGCAGAAAGAGATTTGATGTAGTCTATTGGAACCAATTGTGACAGAACAGCGTGAGGAAAAGGGCAACGTGGTGCAGCTGATAGTGTGGGTGCTGCACAGCAACAAAGGTTCAGGGTACCTGGCTTTGATCTCAGTCACTGTCCATGAGTCCTTTTCACCACACTTAAAAGACGTTTTGGCACTGAGGAGACCAAGTGATTTAGTGTTTCAGCTTTTATTTTGTCCCATTCTTCCTGTAAACACATCTTGTGCAACAGTACGGGGTCGTCGGTGTCACATTTTTCATTTCAAAATTCTCCACACATTCTCTATTGGGGACAGGTCAGGACTGCAGGCAGGCCAGTCCAGTACCCGTACCCTCTTCTTCCACAGCCATGCCTTCGTAATGTGTGCAGCATGTGGTTTTGCATTGTCCTGTTGAAAAATGCATGGACGTCCCTGGAAAAGATGGCGTCTTGAAGGCAGCACATGTTGCTGTAAGATCTCAATGTACTTTTCTGCATTAATGCTGCCATCACAGAAGTGTAAATGACCTTTGCCAAGGGCACTGACACAGTCCAATACCATGACAGACCCTGTTTTTTGGACTTGTTGTTGATAATAGTCTGGATGATCCTTTTCGTCTTTGGTCCAGAGCACACAGCGTCCATTTCTTCCAAAAAAAAAGACATGGAATGCTGATTCATCCAACCACAACACACGTTTCCACTGTGTGATGGTGCATCCTAGATGCCTCAGAGCCCAGAGAAGTCGACACCGCTTCTGGACATGGTTATCATAAGGCTTCTTTTTTGCACAGTAAAGTTTTAAGTGCCATTTGTGCATGTAACTCTGTATTGTAGTGCTTAACAAAGATGTGCCAAAGTAATCCCTCACCCATGTGGTTATATCAGCTATTGTTGAGTGGTGGTTCTTGATGCAGTGCCGTCTGAGGGATCGAAGATCACGGGTGTTCAGCTTAAGCTTCCGCCCTTGGCCTTAACGCACTGAAATTCCTCCCGATTCCTTGAATGGTTTAATGATATTATGCACTGTAGAGGGAGAAATATGCAAATCCCTTCCAATCTTCCTTTTAGGTTCATTGTTTTTAAACATTTCAATCATTTTCCCACGCATTTGTTGATCTGGAGATCCTCTGGCCATCCTTGCATTATCTGTTTGGAATCACATCATTATTTAGTTTTTTTACCTCATTACTAGCCCTAAATTGCCCCTGTCCAAACTTTTTTTTGGAATGTGTTGCAGGCCTAAAATGCAGGAGTGGATGTTTATTAACAAATAAAATGAAGTTGAGCAGATAAAACATGAAATATTTCAGGTTCATCCTGTCTGCAATGAAATGAAGGTCAAAGTAAATGTAAGAAACACTGCATTTTTATTTTATTTGCATTTTCCATACTGTTCCAACTTTTTCTGATTTGGGGTTGTAGATAAATTTAAAAGATTTTAGTTTTTTTCCTCTGAGCCACACACCAGATGACCAAATGTTGGAAAAGCTTTTGGATTCTGAAACTGTGCCTGAGTGCCAAACAAGCCTGTATCACAGCTTTCCAACTGATGACTGGGCAGGCAGTGAGAGAAGTCCAGACCACTCACTAATTAAAATGCACAGCAACATACGGAAAGAGTACCACAGGAGGGAATAAATCCAAGAAGTTATGGCCACAGATGATAAAAAATTCTGCTGGAACGTTAAACATATCAGGCTGATTAAAACTGAAGTGCTGTTACTCCTCAATCCAGAACATTTTCTCATTATAACACTTCTTATGTTCAATTTTTCTTTTAATCAATCTTTAGGGTTCAGGTTTTTTTGTATAACCTCAAATCAGAAAAAGTTGGGACAGTATGGAAAATGTGATAAAATAAAAATGCAGTGTTCCTTACATTTACTTTGACTTTTATTTGATTGCAGACAGGATGAACCTGAGATATTTCATTTTTTATCTGCTCAACTTCATAACATTTATTAATAAACATCCATTCCTGCATTTCAAACCTGCAACACATTCCAAAAAGAAGTTGGGACAGGGCAATTTAGGGCTAGTAATGAGATGAAAAAACTAAATAATGATGCGATTTTAAACAGGTGATGTCAACAGGTGATTGTAATCATGGTTTGGTACAAAAGCAGCATCCAGGAAAGGCTGAGTCTTTGATGAGAGTTTGTCAACAAATGTGTGAGAAAATGATTAAAATGTTTAAAAACAATGTACCTCAAATAAATATTGGAAGGGATTTGCACATTTCTCCCTCTACAGTGCATAATATCATTAAGCCATTCAAGGAATCAAGAGGAATTTCAGTGCGTAAAGGCCAAGGCTGCAAGCTTAAGCTGAACGCCCGTGATCTTTGATCCCTCAGACGGCACTGCATCAAGAACCACCACTCAACAATAGCTGATATAACCACATGGACAAGGGATTACTTTGGCAAACCTTTGTCAAGCACTACAATACAGTTACATGCACAAATCTTTACTGTACTAAAAAGAAGCCTCATGTTAACCATGTCCAGAAGCAGCGTCGACTTCTCTGGGCTCGGAGGCAGCTAGGATGGACCATCACACAGCATTCCAGGTCTTTTTTGGAAAAAATGGATGCTGTGTGCTCCGGACCAAAGACGGAAAGTACCATCCAGACTGTTATCAGCAACAAGTCCAAAAGCCAGGGTCTGTCATGGTATGGGGACTTGTTTGCAGGAAGAATGGGACAAAATAAAACCTGAAACACTAAATCACTTGGTCTCCTCGGTGCCAAAACATATTTTAAGTGTGATGAAAAGGAATGGCAACATTACAAAGTGGTAAACACTTTACTGTCCCAAATTTTTTTGGAATGTGTTGCAGGCCTGAAATGCAGGAATGGATGTTTATTAATAAATGAAGTTGAGCAGATGAAACATGAAATATCTCAGGTTCATCCTGTCTGCAATCAAATAAAAGTCAAAGTAAATGTAAGAAGCTCTGTGTTTTTTATTATTTGCATTTTCCATGCTGTCCCAACTTTTTCTGATTTGGGGTTGTAAAAATGACAACATCGTGGGCACTATAAACTAGGGAAGTGAAAGCACAGGTTGTTGCTGACTTAGTTCTGTTTTTAGGGATTTAGAAAAACAATATCTTGTGAAACTTGACATTTTGTGGGTGTTCCTCAGCCTGCAAATACTGTTTCTATTTAATACAAAAGGTGGCCAAGGGTCTGAAATCCTAAATCCTTTTATTTTGCATTTTTATTAAATTAAATACAAAGGTTTTTTTTATTATAAATTTATTTATAATAAATAATTTATTAAAATTATTTTAAATTTAACTTTTCCAAGTTTCCAAGTTCTCAATGGGTGCAAGGCTCACAGTAACACCATGGACGGGGTGCCAGTCCATCGCAGGGCAGACACACATACACACCCATTCACCTATAGGGCAATTCAGTGTCTCCAATTAACCTGACTGCAAGTTTTTGGAGCTCCCGGAAGAAACCCACGCAGACACTAGGAGAACATGCAAACTCCGCACAGAAAGGACCCACCCCGCCCTGCCTGGGGATCTAACCCAGGACCTTTTTGCTGTGAGGCGACAGTGCTACCCACCGAGCCGCCCAAATTTAAAAACTAAAGACAAAATTATTTAGACACTTTATTCGATCATTGTAGAAGGCACTTTGGCAGCAATTACAGCTGTAGGTCTTTTTAGGTAGCTGCAAACATCTCTAAACTGCCATGTTCAGGATCTCCACAAAGTTTCAGTGTGGTTTAAGTCTCAAAAATGTTCCTAAATGCACTCTAGTTTTGTTTTGGCTGTATGCTTTGGGTCACCGTCTTGTTGAAGAAGAAACTGTCACCCAGTCCTAGGTTTTTCTTCAAGGATATTGCTGTATTATGCTGCATAAATTCACCCCTTAGTTCTAGTAGTTCCTACAGTTTCCTTGTCCCTGCTGTTAGGATGCAGAAATGTCCCTAAATGCACCCCTGTGTTGTTTTGGCTGTATGCTTTGGGTCACCGTCTTGTTGAAGAAGAACTGTCACCCAGTCCAAGGTTACTTTTAAGGATATTGCTGTATTATGCTTCATTCATTTACCTCTCAGTTCTCTTAGTTTCTAGGATTTGCCTCATCCCTGCTGGGGTTAGGATGCACCCCAAAGAATGACATGTTTTATGACTAGTAATCAGACGGTTGCTGGTTCAAGCCCCACCATCACCAAGTTGCCACTGTTGGGTACATAAACAAAGCTCTCAAACCCTTAATTGCTCAAATTGTATTCCGTGATAATTGGATAAAAGCCTCTGCTAAATGCCAAAAAATGTACATATAATGTAAATGGTGGTATGTTATTAGCCAGGTAATTGTAGCCTAGTGGTTAAGGTACTGGACTTGTAATTCAAAGGTAGCTGGTTCAAGCTGGTTAACCCACAATTGCTAAGACAGTATACTGTTACAGTACTGTAATTCGCTTTGGATGCTTGCTAAATGCTAAAAATGTACATGTAATTTGCATTGCCTGTTTTTGCCGAACACAGTTCTTGCTGTTATGCCCAAATTTTTGTCTCAGCAACATCAAATGGGTTTCCCCTCAGACTATGTCATATAAATAACTTCTCATATGCAGTGCTTTAAAAAGGTCAGTGACAAACTAAATCAAAGTTCAATCAAACTGGATTTTGAGCACAAAAGTAGGTGGTAAAAATCGCAAGCCAACTCTGTAAATCTGCACTGTCCAAGACACCCAGGAAAGTGCAGTGACAAAGTAAGTGGCACCACCTCAATCTATAGGAAACAATGGCACAGTCAGCACAATAGCGATTTTGCCTCATATCCTGTAAATGAAGTCTTAGAGCATTTTGTACTCTGTACTCCTTGATAAACGCCACTGGTCTGAATCCAGACTCCTCACTCCTGTTGATGAGTCCGATTGAATCTGCTGCCCTTCAAGGGATCCTTGCCCAATGCATTTGTGATCCAGATCCTTTTCTACAACTGGCTAACACTTCTGTGGCCATGTATGTAGAGCCATAAAATCTGTCGTGAATACGCTGCTCTGACAGCAATAGCAGTTAGATGGGGTATCAGCAACATTTAAGCATCTCTGAAGGCCCTTATGCACTGCACCAACATCTGTTTACTATCAGGAATGAGGACTGAAACCTCACGCATATGGGCCAACATGAAATCAATATCTGCTACACGCTTATATTCACCAGAGAGCATGCACTGTTCTACTGATGCTCCAACAACAGGCTGACAGGATAGTGGAAGAGATGACTACAGACCAGGTTGCCTTCAACAGCCTGCGGGCATCTCCTGTCCTCCTGGCCATTAAGAAGGACATTCCAGTGAGGTTCTGTCTAGATTACCGGAGGTTATTGACAAGGCACTGGACTGGCTTTCAGACTCCAGTATGTTCAGCACCCTTCCTTTGTACAGCAGGTACTGGCAGGTGCTGTGCCTTCTAATGTAATTCTGAAGTATTTTCTTAGAGAAGGGATTGTGGGGAATTTGTTTCCTCCCTTTGGTCTTTGCAGCAGTCCATGAGCAACTAATGAAGAAGATGCGAGTGGGAATTCCACTAACCTCCTGCATTGTCTACCTGGATGACATACTAATCCAGGTCAACTTTCCTGTCACCCTCCAAACACCTGGAACAAATGCTACAGTCCAACTTATCACTGAATCTGAAACAGTGTGTGTTAATGTAATAAGGAATAATTTAGTCAAAGACAGTCAAAACAGTTTGATTTAGTGGACTGATGATTGTGGTCATTCTGGATACCAATAACTTTCTTATGTGTTCCAGAAACCTTCTATAATCCTGCCTTTAGCATTTCCCAGAATAAACCCTGACCAGGATAAAGTGGTTGGTCAAAAGTAAGTAAAAATATCATATGTATAATAATTAATAATTGATTTTACATAAATAAAATATAATTTTTTACCATAGTTGTTGTCCAAAGTAGGTTAACTATAAAGGTAGGTTAACTCTAAAAAAAAAGTGTAATGCTGTAATATGTGCACTTTTAAATCAGAAAATATCAAAATAATGTGTATTAAGTCACAGGCAGTGGCGGCTCCTGCCAAATCTCTCAGGGGTGGGCAATTGTTGCGATGATGGCCAAGGTTCAATGGGTAAATTAAAGCTTAAATAATTAACATCTTAAGTCATCTGTCAGTTTGTCCTCACAAATAACTTTGAACATGGAGAGAGACCAGCTTTTTCATTAATCATAAAATTAAGTAAAGCCTTCACACTAACAATTTAATTCAGAAGTCTTCATCAGATAGCATTTTATTTTTGGTGCAGCAGATCCAGAATAAAGATTGGCATTGTGGCTGATGTGCAATGAATAAAGAAGTACAATTAAACAATTAAACAATTAATCACAATTCACAATTTAAAAATTATATTTCTTACTTGTAATTTACTTGTAACTTATATGATTTCCCCCCCTTTGTAGATACTTGCTTGATGTTTAAATTTGGTCTGGGTGGCCCTAATTCTTAAGTTGTTAATTTATCCTGATTACTTACGACGACTGAATGGCATTTCCTGACACAATGGAGTTGCTCCGAACTGAGGTAATGGTAGTCATGGTGACGAGATCGCGACACCAGGTTACGTGTGACGCAAGCACGTAAGCGCGAGCCCTCCCGGAACCCATTCAGAATGTATTGCAGCGCCTGCAGTTCGAAAAAAAGAGCCTTAACATGAGAGTCTATGAGAGCAATCCGGGGCAATTTTCAGGTACTGTACGGAACACAACTCGAAGCTGATTGGACTACAATATTCAGAGGCAAGAGACTGTCCAGAACAGTCACAGCTGTGATGGAATCATTTCTTCCCTTTCGCCCTTTGGTGGTGCGTCGCCCGATCGCCCTAAGGAACGAGCCGCCCCTGGTCACAGGCAAATGCCTGTGAAATGCTTACATTTGATCGTGATAGATATGATCGTAATAGATTTGGCTTTTAACTAATAAAGTCATTCATAAAACACCACTTACAGATAGCACATGCAAAAACATTACAAGCTTTGTGGATCAAGGGTGTAAAAATGTTGATTCCCTGTTGGTGATCATGTTCTGACGTATTTTCCAAAATTATGTTATGTAAACTTGTATAGAGTTTTCTTAAGATTTAATTAAAACATACTTGAGAAGCTTAATAGCAACACCACGCTTAACCACGGTAACCGATTTCAAAAACATTCTATCTATCTATCTATCTATCTATCTATCTATCTATCTATCTATCTATCTATCTATCTATCTATCTATCTATCTATCTATCTATCTGCTGTATGTTTATTGTGTTGGTGCAAGTTAGACATGTTGGTGTTTCTTCTCTTTTGATTAGGTGTTTGTGTTTAAGTCTTGTATGTTCAGTCCTGCACCTTGGGGATATTTTTTGCTCCAATCTCATTTTTCAACAAGATGTTTCAGATATCTTTTAATCATTTCATTTCAGGGTCCTTCTATTTATAATATAAGTGTTCACTGTGTTTTTAAGATCTGTTGGGTAATATAAACAGTTGTTGTCCTTCTTTGCTGTAGTGTCAGCCTTTACCTTTCCCTCTAGTCAACAGTGACCAGGTACCCAGCACAAAACCACCTCATATCTCTTTTCTTTTAGAGAGTATATTCCCTGAATATTCTTTTTTATGACTAGGTGGTTTGATTTCTTGGTCTTTGCAGGCATGTTTTTGAATCTGTGCAGATCATAGTCTGTTGAAGTTTTTCTATGTATTCCAGTGCCATGAGGATTGCCTGGACTCTGCAGTAAATATTCTGCTCTGTTCCGGTACTATGCTGTCCATCCCAGGTGGATCCTGCTGCAGCTACATAGTTTTGACTTTGTCTGTGTAAATAGTTTGATGATTTGGGAATCTGTGCCTTACGTCATAGAAACTCTGTTAATACAAACACTGGAAGGTCTTCAGTTTTTTTATTTTGTGTTAAATGTAAGATTATATCCAGCTACTGGAGATTTTAAGCGAATGGGTTTTTTAACTGTCTGTGCTATGATGCCAAAGCTTACTTTTGGATCCATTAGGTCAGTGCTTCTCAATCTTTTTTTAGACTCCCCTGCGCCCAAGGATACAGGTTATGATATTATATTCATCGATCAGCCATAACATTAAAACCACCTCCTTGTTTCTACACTCACTGTCCATTTTATCAGCTCCACTTACCATATAGAAGCACTTTGTAGTTCTACAATTATTGACTGTAATCCAGCTGTTTCTCTGCATGCTTTGTTAGCCCCCTTTCATGCTGTTCTTCAATGGTCAGGACTCTCTCAGGACCACCACAGAGCAGGTATTATTTGGGTGGTGGATCATTCTCAGCACTGCAGTGACACTGACATGGTGGTGGTGTGTTAGTGTGTGTTGTGCTGGTATGAATGGATCAGACACAGCAATGCTGATTGAGTTTTTAAACACCTCACTGTCACTGATGGATTGGGAATAGTCCAACAAACAAAAATATCCAGCCAACAGCGCCCTGTGGGCAGTGTCCTGTGACCACTGATGAAGATCTAGATGATGATCAACTCAAACAGCAGCAATAGATGAGGGATCGTCTCTGACTTTACATCTATGAAGTAAACCAACTAGGTAGGAGTGTCTAATAGAGTGGACAGTGAGTGGACACAGTATTTAAAAACTCCAGCAGCGCTGCTGTGTCTGATCCACTCATATCAGCACAACACACACTAACACACTGTCACTGCAGTGCTGAGAATGGTCCACCACCTAAATAATACCTGCTCTGTGGTTGTCCTGTGGGGGTCTTGACCACTGAAGAACAGGGTGAAAGCAGGCTAAAAAAAGAATGTAGAGAAACAGTAACTGTAGAACTACAAAGTGCTTCTATATGGTAAGTGGAGCTGATAAAATGGACAGTGAGTGTAGAAACAAGGAGGTCGTTTTAATGTTATGGCTGATCAGTGTATGTATTCGATTATGTTTTCATGTTGTAATGCGGGCTTGAGAAAGTACTTCCATGTGGTGCACCCACAGGGACAGGGGTAAAGCAGAAATCCTAGGACTACTTTGCAAAAATAAGTTTAAAATACCAACTATTAGAAGAAGCTAAGAATTGGCAAAGAATCCTAAATTAAAGTGCTGTATTATAGCATCACTTATAGGCCATTGAGATTCACTTTATTCCCTGAATAGCAGAGAGGGAGTACTACTACCTATACACCAATTTAACATTAGTCCAAGAATATGAACATAAACTCATCTGAACAAATCTCATCAACATATCCAAATTTAACGCAGATGTTGCAGATGTTAACATAAGACAAATACTTATGATTGGTTGACTTTCTCTACTTGAACTTCATTTAAAGCAAGCTTTTAATCAGCTCTGTATTGTTAAGCTGCACCACAGCTGAAATGACATGCGAATCAGAATGAAAATAAATGAAGAGAAAATCACAGCATTTCAGGCTCAGGTTCAGACTGGAACACGTTCCTTACAAACATTCTTTGTGATTTCCATTTAACTGAATCAAACCACAGGTCTGACAAAGAACTCCAATTTGCTGCTCTGCCACCAGAAAACAAAAGAAATCAAAACTTACACCCTCTACAGCCTGGCATAATTGTGTATATTTCATAATGGCAGAATACAATCGTAGCTCTAGTGATCAGGTCCTACTTAAATAACTGGTTCTGAAGTGCTCTTTTCTGCAATCAGACTGCTTGTGTTGCTCATGGGATTCACCATTCTTGCTTAAATTCCTATCGGGAGATTTCATTTTCAAGGAAAAGCAATTAGCTAATTAAATTAACTTACAAAAAGGCACCATGTATAAGTACCTAATAGAAAAAGAATATTTGTCCATTTATTACATACATGATAGTGGCATCGTTAATTTCCACAATTATGAAGTAATCATATTAATTACTGGGCATACAGCAGGACCTTGGGGAACCAGCATGCTTATTGCTACATAAAGTAACACAAATTGGATGCCTATTAAAAATCTGCTTTCTCCCAAGGTAAGCCCAGTAAATAAAGCTAATTAATCTAATGTACGTATTGGGTTTATTATCTACATTCATATTTTAAATACTGTTAGAGCGTAAAACATGCAGCATTTAGCAAATCCAGAATATCCTGAGTGATACATATTTTTAAAAAATTAGCTACACAGCTATTACTTTACAGTGAAGTGTGGGCTAAAGGTAGTGGGTGTGACACATGATCCTTTAAATGTTAAATAAAATGAAAGACACACAAATAAATGAATAAAAATTACATATACTAATGATTAAATTATTCTAGTCAAACTAGCAGTTTGGGTATGTTTCAAGGGGGTGGCCATAGACCTGTGATGGATTGGCACTCTGTTCAGGGACTTCCCAATAGCTCAGCTGTTATAGATTCATTATACACACTGATCAGCCATAACATTAAAACCACCTCCTTGTTCCTACACTCACTGTATATTTTATCAGCTACACTTACCATATAGGAGCACTTTGTAGCTCTACAATTACTGACTGTAGTCCATCTGTTTCTCTGCATGCTTTGTTAGTCCCCTTTCATGCTGTTCTGCAATGGTCAGGACCCCCACAGGACCACTACATAGTAGTTATTATTTAGGTGGTGGCACTGCAGTGACACTGACATGGTGGTGGTGTGTTAGTGTGTGTTGTGCTGGTGTGAGTGGATCAGACACAGCAAGGCTGATAATATTTTTAAATACCTTGTCCACTTTATAAGACACTCCTGCCTACTTGGTCCACCTTGTAGATGTAAAGTCAGAGACTATCGCTCATCTATTGTTGCTGTTTGAGTTGGTCATTTTTGAGGTCTTCCTCAAGAAGGCGCTGCCCACGGGGTGCTGTTGGCTGGATTTATATTTTGGTTGGTGGACTATTCTCAGTCCAGCAGTGACACTGAGGTGTTTAAAATCTCCAGCAGCGCTGCTGTGTCTTATCCACACATACCAGCACAACACACACTAACACACCACCACCATGTCAGTGTCACTGCAGTGCTGAGAATGATCCACCACCCAAATAATACTTGCTCTGTGATGGTCCTGACCATTGAAGAACAGGGTGAAAACAGGCTAAAAAAGTATGTAGAGAAACAGATGGACTACAGTCAGTAATTGTAGAACTACAAAGTGCTTCTACATGGTAAATGGAGCTGATGAAATGAACAGTGAGTGTAGAAACAAGGAGGTGGTTTTAATGTTGTGATTGATTGGTGTATATTGAATCATTATATTCAACCCCAAAACAGAAAAAGTTGGGACCGTATGGAAAATGGGACAGTAAAGGATTTGCCAGTTTGTAATGTTGCCATTCCTTCTCACAACACTTAATAGATGTTTTGGCCCCAAAGGTACCAAGCAATGATGTGTTTCTGGTGTTATTTTGTCCCATTTTTTTCTGTAAACGCGTCTTAAGATGTGCAACAGTACAGGGTCGCCGTTGTCACAGTTTTTGTTTCAAAATTCTCTACACATTCTCTTGGAGACAGACATATAGATAGATACTTATTTTTTTCTTTAGAACTTTAAGCAGGTCCCCATACCCTGTTCCATGACAGACACTGTTTTTTGACTTGTTGCTGATAGCAGTGTAGATGGTTCTTTTTGCCTTTGGTCACAATGCACATTACACATTACACAATACACATTTTTCAGATGTCTCAGAGCTCAGAGAACTTGACGTTGCTTCTGGACATAACATAACATAAGGCTTCTTTTTTACACAGTAAAGTTTTAAGTGGCATTTGTGCATGTAACTCTGTATTGTAGTGCTTAACAAAGGTTGCCAAAGTAATCCCTTGCCTATGCGGTTGTATCAGCTTTTGATGAATGATGGTTCTTGATGCAGTGCCGTCTGAGGGACTGGATATCCCGTGGGTTCAGCTTAGGTTTGCACCCTTGCCCTTCAAGCACTGAGGTTCCTCCAGTTTTTTTGAATTGTTTATTGATTTTATGCACTGTAGAGAGAGAAATATGCAAATCTCTTCCAATCTTTCTTTGAGGTTCATTGTTTTTAAACATTTCAATCATTTTCTCACACATTTGTTGACAAACTGGAGATCCTCTGATCATATTTGCTCCACAAAGACTCAGCCTTTCCTGGATGCTGCTTTTGTACCAAATCATGATTACAATCACCTGTTGACATCACTTGTTTTAACCTGGCCCTTAATTGCTCCAGTCCCACTGTTTGCAGGAATAAAGGAATAAAGTTGTCCAGACATACTGCCTACAATGAAATAAAAGTGAAAGCACTATGTTTTTTTAAGTACTTTGTAAAAAATATATATTTATTTTTTTAAGGGCAATTGAGAGCCCCTGGTTTTTTCCTCCAAGTACCTTACCATATAAATTATATTTTAAGTGAATGGTTTTCTCAGACATTATTAAAAATCTTGTGGACAGTCTACCCAGTAGCGGAAGGCTGTTTTAGCCACAATGGGTGCTAACGTCATATTAATGCATTCAGTTTTGGAATGAGATGTCCTCACAGGTCAGATTTTAGCATGAAAAAGCATGGCTTTTGAATTAGTAATGGTTTCATTCTGAGCATATATTCTCATGTCCCTTCATTGTCCTGTAGCTTGTTTCGACACACATCTCACACCTGCTCTGAGGATGTAATGTAAATGCAGCTTTAATTTATCGCTTCACTGAACACGACTTAAATAGGTTTTTAAAGCCTTGCATGTGAAATGTGTGACACTGATGACATCTTATTATCCAGCCTTCTTATTCCTATTCCTGTTATGTATTTTACAGTAAAAAGATGAATTCACTGGTCAGTTTTAACCAATGCTAAAGACCCTAATAGTCAGACTATTTTATCGACACATTTATATGCTGAATTAGATTTTCGACTCAGTGGCTGAGTTCAGCTTGTTGGGTCATGTAGATTGCATGGACTGGACCCACCTGGGATCCAGCTAGGTTAAGGTATAGGATACAGACCCAAATACTTAGACCTACTATATTAAAACCTATTTTGTAGTATGCTTTTATGTTTTGTTTTTATTGTAACTTTATATTAAATGCATTATCTTACATTTATCTTAAATGCTTATGGTATATAAATAACATATGCTTATATTATATAAAGGGAAACATTGCTGGTGTTGTCTTTTTTGTAAAAGTTAATTAAACGTTTATATTTTTTTATTTTTTTATTTTATAAAATCATTCATAATTTCCCATACAAAAGTCGTACAGTGAGGCAACACATCATGTTCAGCTCAGGGTCCTGGTGGCTTTGGCTCAACCCTCATAGTAAAAAATAAATGAATGTATGTATACTGTTTTGCAAATAAATGCATTGTATTAAATTACATAACATTTACCTTAATGTCAGTCAATCTAGTTTTCCAATTTTTAAAAACTGAGAATTTTAATAATGTCATTATTATTATTATTATATTATTATTATTATTATTATTATATTATTATTATTATTATTGTTGTTGTTGTTATTATTATTATCATTATTTTGTATTGTTATTAATAATATTATTATTATTATCATTATTGTTATTATTATTATTTTATTGTTATTATTATTGTTGTTATTATTATTATTGTTATTATTATCATTATTTTTTATTGTTATTATTATTATTGTTGTTATTATTATTGTTATTATTATTATTATTATTATCATTATTTTTATTGTTATTATTTTCATTGTTATTTTTATTGTTATTATTATTGTAATCATTGTTATTGTTATTATTATTATCATTATTGTTATTGTTATTATTATTATTGTTGTTATTATTATTTTTTAATTATTATTATTTTTATTTTTATTGTTGTTATTATTTTTATTATTATTGTTTTTATTATTATTATTATCATTATTTTTTATTGTTGTTATTATTATTATTATTTTTATTATTATTTTTATTATTATTTTTATTATTATTATTATTATTATTATTATTATTGTTTTTATCATTATTATTATTATTATTGTTAACGGCTTACTTTTTTTTTAGACTGTGTGTAAGTGTGGACAATAGCTTGATGTAAAATGCCCAAAAATGTTACATTTATCTCTGAAATTAAACCCTGAAATGTTTTTATTTAATTTTTATTCACATGTCTGTTAGGCCACCACTTCAGCCTTTTTAGCGTCGTGGTGGGTACAGACTGTTCACCGGGCGAAAATTGAGAAACATGAAGGTGAAAAAGAGGAATTTGGAGCACCTGGGGAGAACATGCAAACTTCACACAAAAAGGACCTATCCATCCATCCATCCATCCATCTATCTGATGTACAGGTGCCCTGTCCAGGGTATTTCTGCCTATTTCTACCAAGTGTTTCCCTGACCATGATAAAGCTGTTAATGAAAAGGAAATAAAATAAAATTAATTATGGTATTAGATGATCTAATATGACTCAGAATATTATTTGTACTATTCAATCAAAGACAACTTGAAATAAATAAACACTTATAAATAGCTACTTTTAAATGGGCCTCTAACACCCTAGATGCTTTTTTCCATAAGCTCATGCTTAAAGCTAATGCTTTGTACCTGCTCTAAATCCATCAATTCCCAAATGTTGCATGCTGTACCTTTACTGCCAGCTTTAAAATTCAGCATGAGTTAGGTGCATCTGTGTGGGAGGAAAGAAAAAAATCTGCTGCTTAAACAACAAAGCTTCTTTTACTGGCAAATTAAAAGGCACATTGATGAAAAGCACAGCATCCCAGTGTTTCCTGCACGTTCTCCCCTGCTAGGTGACGTCTGCCACAGACACCGGGTACGAGCGCTGTTTCAGAAACCTGCTGCCTGAAATATCCCACTAAGTCTAATCGACTGTCATCGTTCTCATCCTTTTGCTGCACCCCTCCCAAACACTGTCACAAACTCACCGACCCCACCCTGCAGATTGAGCCACAATGGGAAGTGTTTTTTTTTTCTGACCTTGCTGTCTATGTCATTGCAGATTGCCCCACGGCCTCTGAATACAGCCATGTGCCAAATAAAAGACTGGATGTCTTTTATCACAGTCACTTCAACCGGTTTATCTCAGCATGGCATGGCCCAGTCAAAGGCATCATGTGCCACACGCATCTTTGTTGGGCCAATCAATAAACTCAATATGGTGCACCTAGCACCATCTGTCCATGTCTCATTAGTGGAAGAGTAAGCCTGCTCTCCGCGGCTTTATTAAACATACCCATGATCAGTGGGGTGACAAACGGGGCAGAAAGTGAAAGTCAAAGCTTTGGCATACATTGACGGTTTTAGACCATTTTAAATTAGAGACCAGGCTGGGACCAGCTGTACTGCTCTGAAGGTCTCTACCACTAGATCTTACATGTCATGAATACAAACAGAAAACAAAAATAATGTCATTATTATAATCGAGACATTATTATGAGCACTTTCGACAGTGGCAGCACGTACCTCATGAAACGATGTTTAGTGAGCTGGCTTGGTGGGTATATAAGGTGTGCGATAGGCTGTCTGCACATACACCGATCAGCCATAACATTAAAACCACCTTGTTTCTATACTCACTGTCTATTTTATCAGCTCCACTTACCATATAGGAGCACTTTGTAGTTCTACAATTACTGACTGTAGTCCATCTGTTTCTCTGCATGCTTTGTTAGCCTCCTTTCATGCTGTTCTTCAATGGTCAGGACTCTCCCAGGACCACTACAGAGCAGGTATTATTTGGGTGGTGGATCATTCTCAGCACTGCAGTAACATGGTGGTGGTGTGTTAGTGTGTGTTGTGCTGGTATGAGTGGATAAGACACAGCAATACTGCTGGAGTTTTTAAACACCTCACTGTCACTGCTGGACTGAGAATAGTCCACCAACCGAAGATATCCAGCCAACAGTGCCCCGTGGGCAGCGTCCTCTGACCACTCATGAAAGTCTAAAAGATGACAAACTCAAACAGCAGCAATAGATGAGTGATCGTCTCTGACTTTACATCTATGAGGTAAACCAACTAGGTAGGAGTGTCTAATAGAGTGGACAGTAAGTGGACACGGTTTTTAAAAACTCATACCAGCACAACACACACTAACACACAACCACCATGTCAGTGTCACTGCAGTTCTGAGAATCATCCACCACCTAAATAATACCTGCTCTGTGGGGGTCCTGACTAGGGCTGCAACTATCGATTATTTTTGTAATAGAGTATTCTATCGATTATTCCAACGATTAATCGAGTAATCGGATAAGAAATACTTTTGCTTTAATAAAGAGCAAAAATAAATACATATAAGATTAAATAAGACATGTCTCTTACAACAAACTGCACATTTTTATTCCTTGCATACAAGACAGTTTAAAGAGAACATTATTGAAAAATGCAAAAACAAATACATCAAAAATAAATCAAAATACTTTTAAACCTAAAACTAAGGCATAAATAATAATAAACAATAATACATAAACATAAGCCTCTAATTTGTGCAACTTTCAGAACTAAAAGTTTCAGCTACAGCTCAGGCAGAACATAAAGCTTTAATATTTTATTGGGAGGATTTGTGGCAATTGTATCTGTCAGATGAAGTAGATTTGGCATGTACGCGTGTACATGTGTGTTTACCTGCGGTGGTTGCAATGAAGAAAAGTAAACGTATCAACAAGACGCTCTGATGGTGTGGATGTTGTACTGAGTTTCGTTTTTTCCAGCTTAAAATGATCTTAAACTTTCTGTGGTTTTCTCTATTCAGTCTCCTCTGTTCGCCCACGTTATTTTCTCTCTATATCTCTCCATTTTGAAGTCCGCGCTATCAAATCTCGGCTGCGTCCTAAATCGCACTTTCATACTGAACAGTAAGCAGGAGTGGTGAGCGTGTACAAATACGTAGTATTCATTAAACTGTACGTGAAAAGTGCCCAGATTAAGTCCTGTTAAGTGCTGTTTAAGTATGAGATTCCGGATGCAGCCCTTGACTTCTTCATGTCACTGCCCACAGCCTGAACGGGTTGTGCAAAAGTGCGAAACACCGTGAGTTGTATATAGTTGTACGGATGAAATGATGCTTTGATGCGAAAAAATTTGTAGATTTTTAGTAATCGAATTACTCGAGTTTCTCGAGGAATCTTTTCAGCCCTAGTCCTGACCATTGCAGAACAGGGTGAAAGCAGGCTAAAAAAAGCATGCAGAGAAACAGATGGACTACAGACAGTAATTGTAGAACTACAAAGTGCTTCTATAAGTGAGCTGATAAAATGGACAGTGAGTGTAGAAACAAGGAGGTGGTGTTATGGCTGATCAATGTACAGTGTATCACAAAAGTGAGTACACCCCTCACATTTCTGCAAATATTTTATTATATCTTTTCATGGGACGACACTATAGACATGAAACTTGGATATAACTTAGAGTAGTCAGTGTACAACTTGTATAGCAGTGTAGATTTACTGTCTTCTGAAAATAACTCAACACACAGCCATTAATGTCTAAATGGCTGGCAACATAAGTGAGTACACCCCACAGTGAACATGTCCAAATTGTGCCCAAAGTGTCAATATTTTGTGTGACCACCATTATTATCACTGCCTTAACCCTCCTGGGCATGGAACTCACCAGAGCTGCACAGGTTGCTACTGGAATCCTCTTCCACTCCTCCATGATGACATCAAGGAGCTGGTGGATGTTAGACACCTTGAACTCATCCACCTTCCACTTGAGGATGCGCCACAGGTGCTCAATTGGGTTTAGTCCATCACCTTTACCTTCAGCTTCCTCAGCAAGGCAGTTGTCATCTTGGAGGTTGTGTTTGGGGTCATTATCCTGTTGGAAAACTGCCATGAGGCCCGGTTTTCGAAGGGAGGGGATCATGCTCTGTTTCAGAATGTCACAGTACATGTTGGAATTCATGTTTCCCTCAATGAACTGCAGTTCCCCAGTGCCAGCAACACTCATGCAGCCCAAGACCATGATGCTACCACCACCAGGCTTGACTGTAGGCAAGATACAGTTGTCTTGGTACTTCTCACCAGGGCGCCGCCACACATGCTGGACACCATCTGAACCAAACAAGTTTATCTTGGTCTGGTCAGACCACAGGGCATTCCAGTAATCCATGTTCTTGGACTACTTGTCTTCAGCAAACTGTTTGCTGGCTTTCTTGTGCGTCAGCTTCCTTCTGGGATGACGACCATGCAGACCGAATTGATGCAGTGTGCGGCGTATGGTCTGAGCACTGACAGGCTGACCTCCCACGTCTTCAACCTCTGCAGCAATGCTGGCAGCACTCATGTGTCTATTTTTTAAAGCCGACCTCTGGATATGACGCCGAACACGTGGACTCAACTTCTTTGGTCGACCCTGGCGAAGCCTGTTCCGAGTGGAACCTGTCCTGGAAAACCGCTGTATGACCTTGGCCACCATGCTGTAGCTCAGTTTCAGGGTGTTAGCAATCTTCTTATAGCCCAGGCCATCTTTGTGGAGAGCAACAATTCTATTTCTCACATCCTCAAAGAGTTCTTTGCCATGAGGTGCCATGTTGAATATCCAGTGGCCAGTATGAGAGAATTGTACCCAAAACACCAAATTTAACAGCCCTGCTCCCCATTTACACCTGGGACCATGACACATGACACCAGGGAGGGACAACGACACATTTGGGCACAATTTGGACATGTTCACTGTGGGGTGTACTCACTTATGTTGCCAGCTATTTAGACATTAATGGCTGTGTGTTAAGTTATTTTCAGAAGACAGTAAATCTACACTGCTATACAAGCTGTACACTGACTACTTTAAGTTATATCCAAGTTTCATGTCTATAGTGTTGTCCCATGAAAAGATATAATGAAATATTTGCAGAAATGTGAGAGGTGTACTCACTTTTGTGATACACTGTATATCCCTCGTTGCTGTCATGGGTAAAAGTATCATGGGTAAAATTGTCTTCCCTGAGGTGGATGAAATCTTCCAGCAAGACAGTGTGACATGTCACATGGCTAGAAATGTCCAACACTGGTTGGAAGAGCATGACCAAGACTTCCAAGTACTACCCTGGCTCCCTAATATCCCAGACTTGAACTCAATTGAGCATCTGTGGGACCATCTCGATTGCCGTGTTCGCTCTATGGATCCTCCCCCATCCGTCCGTCCGTCCATCCATCCATCCACCTATCTATCTGTCCGTCCATCCTTCCATCCACCTATCTGTCTGTCTGTCTGTCTATCCATCCATCCATCCATCCATCTATCTATTGTTGATGAATTACCTGCCCGGTATATTTTATTAATTGTAATTGATATAAGATACTTTTCAAGATACTTGTCTCTACTATTAACACATTTCCTTACTGTCCTGCTACTCATTCTTGCACTGTTAATACCTGTCTACAGTCACATTCCTCCCAACCCAGCTGTCGAACCTCTGCCTGTTTTTTTCTCCTATTGAACCTGGGCTTATTTCTGAGTTAATTGTCAATCAAATGCATCTACCTGTCAGCTCGATCCAGCTCCCGCCTCACCTCTTTAAAATGTCCTTCAGTTATCTCTGACCTTATCTGTCATTTTAATAACTCATCTCTCGCTTCTGGTTATGTCCCTACTGCTCGTAAAACTTCGACTATCGCTCCTATTCTCAAGAAGCCAGGTGGATACAGCCACCCTTGAAGACTATCATGAATTTCTAATCTAACCTTTTTATCCGAGCTGTTAGAAAGGGTCGTCGCTTCCAAGTGCAGTCGTTTTTTAAAAACAATGGTCTTTTTAAACCTTTTTTAATCCGGTTTCTGTACAATGCATAGCACGAAGACAGCCTTTTTTCAGGTACTAAATGACCTTCTCCTTTCTTCTGATTCCAGTGCTATCAATATTCTACTACTGTTAGATTAAGTGCTGCATTTGACACCATTAATGATGACATACTTATCTCCTGCCTTTCAGTCGCTGGCATTCCTAGCATTGACCTTGCCTGGTTTATATCCTACATCTCTAATAGTTTACACTCTGTTGCTCTTGGTAAGCATCATCCTGCTATTAGTGGTGTTAAACAAGGTGTTCTCCAGGGATCAATCCTTGGTCCTTTACTTTTCATTATATATATATATATATATATATATACAGTGTATCACAAAAGTGAGTACACCCCTCACATTTCTGCAAATATTTCATTATATCTTTTCATGTGACAACACTATAGAAATGAAACTTGGATATAATTTAGAGTAGTCAGTGTACAGCTTGTATAGCAGTGTAGATTTACTGTCTTCTGAAAATAACTCAACACACAGCCATTAATGTCTAAATGGCTGGCAACATAAGTGAGTACACCCCACAGTGAACATGTCCAAATTGTGCCCAAAGTGTCAATATTTTGTGTGACCACCATTATTATCCAGCACTGCCTTAACCCTCTTGGGCATGGAATTCACCAGAGCTGCACAGGTTCCTACTGGAATCCTCTTCCACTCCTCCATGATGACATCACGGAGCTGGTGGATGTTAGACACCTTGAACTCCTCCACCTTCCACTTAAGGATGCGCCACAGGTGCTCAATTGGGTTTAGTCCATCACCTTTACCTTCAGCTTCCTCAGCAAGGCAGTTGTCATCTTGGAGGTTGTGTTTGGGGTCGTTATCCTGTTGGAAAACTGCCATGAGGCCCAGTTTTCGAAGGGAGGGGATCATGCTCTGTTTCAGAATGTCACAGTACATGTTGGAATTCATGTTTCCCTCAATGAACTGCAGCTCCCCAGTGCCAGCAACACTCATGCAGCCCAAGACCATGATGCTACCACCACCATGCTTGACTGTAGGCAAGATACAGTTGTCTTGGTACTTCTCACCAGGGCGCCGCCACACATGCTGGACACCATCTGAGCCAAACAAGTTTATCTTGGTCTCGTCAGACCACAGGGCATTCCAGTAATCCATGTTCTTGGTCTGCTTGTCTTCAGCAAACTGTTTGCGGGCTTTCTTGTGCGTCAGCTTCCTTCTGGGATGACGACCATGCAGACCGAGTTGATGCAGTGTGTGGCGTATGGTCTGAGCACTGACAGGCTGACCTCCCACGTCTTCAACCTCTGCAGCAATGCTGGCAGCACTCATGTGTCTATTTTTTAAAGCCAACCTCTGGATATGACGCCGAACACGTGGACTCAACTTCTTTGGTCGACCCTGGCGAAGCCTGTTCCGAGTGGAACCTGTCCTGGAAAACCGCTGTATGACCTTGGCCACCATGCTGTAGCTCAGTTTCAGGGTGTTAGCAATCTTCTTATAGCCCAGGCCATCTTTGTGGAGAGCAACAATTCTATTTCTCACATCCTCAGAGAGTTCTTTGCCATGAGGTGCCATGTTGAATATCCAGTGGCCAGTATGAGAGAATTGTACCCAAAACACCAAATTTAACAGCCCTGCTCCCCATTTACACCTGGGACCTTGACACATGACACCAGGGAGGGACAACGACACATTTGGGCACAATTTGGACATGTTCACTGTGGGGTGTACTCACTTATGTTGCCAGCTATTTAGACATTAATGGCTGTGTGTTGAGTTATTTTCAGAAGACAGTAAATCTACACTGCTATACGAGCTGTACACTGACTACTCTAAGTTATATCCAAGTTTCATGTCTATAGTGTTGTCCCATGAAAAGATATAATGAAATATTTGCAGAAATGTGAGGGGTGTACTCACTTTTGTGATACACTGTATATATATATATATATATATATATATATATACAATATATATGTAACCCTTAGGTTAGATTAGCTACCATCATAGACCTCATGTTCACTGTTATGCTGATGATATTGGGATCTACGTCAGCGACAAGTCTGCCTCTAACCTTCCACCCCTGCCAGTGTATCTTGTATTTAAGGCAAGGCCATAATCACAATATTTTTTGGTGGGGACATGACCCCCGAATATTCAGATATGCTAACCCCCCATTCCCCCCATAATATACTGATTAAATACCTGTCCCACTTCATTGTAAACTCTTTCTGCTAACGTACAAATCTCTACTTGGCCTAAGACCATCCTATCTAGCTGAACTCCTGCACCCCTACTGCCCTGCCCAAATACCTAGGTCTTTTGTTACAGGGTGTTTATCTGTCCCAAAATCTATACTGGTTACTGTTGGGGCAGATCTTTCAGCTTTATGGCCACCAAACTATGAAACACCAATCTCTTCATTAATGTCACTCACTATTTGCCCTTAAAGCTCAGCTTAAAATTTACCTTTTTTCGCAGTACTTTCATTCTTTTACTCACTGAAGATTTTCACCCCTCTCCTCTCTTTTCTTTTACTCTGTAAAGTGACCTTGGGTATGAGATAGGCGCTATATCAATTTAATTTATATACTTGTATACTCATACCTGTGCAGAACCACAAATTTAGATTGATTGTTTTGTTTAAATTCAAATGCATTGTTCTGATAGCGAGCTGTCCAGGCTTGTCCCAGTCTATTATATGTCCTCAAATCATGTTTCACATTTGTGATAAAGATTTGCTTTTAGAATGCAGGCACCTTTGTAAGTTCAAACATAAAATATGTATAAACCTTTAACACACTAAAGTAATAACCTGTACATTTCAAAATACTGAATATATTTCAAAGACCCTATAGTCATTTTGCAGGTATATTTTGATAACCATTTGGATAAAAATAGCATAACATTTCATTTTATTTTGGTAATAAAAGCTGAACTTAACCTTTTAATGGTCTGACCGAGAAAACAATGTTTAAAAATTATTTACATTTTCAGCATTTAGCAGACGCTTTTATCCAAAGCGACTTAGAGGACTGTGACCGTATTCAATCTAAGCAATTAAGGGTAACGGGCCTTGCTCAAGGGCCTTGCTAAAGGCAACCTGGCAGTGGTTAAACCAGTAAACTTCTGATTACTAAACCAGTACCTTAACAGCAACAGTACCTAGAACAGCACTTAGTGGGTGTGTTCGAAAAGCTAGGGAGCTCTCTACATAGACAGCATTTTACGTCATCCTACACGCGCTCCCGAGAAGTAGGCTGTTCCAAATCCTAGATGCCTTAATAAGCTGTATAGTTAGGCATCTTAAAATTTCAATGTTATTTTGACTCAAGAACGAGTGAGCATCGGAAGCGTCCTTAGTGATCAAGGCAATCCCAGCATTCAGTGCGGCAGAGACGGTGCGTTATTTTCAAACGTAAATAAATTATTATTGATTTTTAACTTGTATAAACTTGCACAAGTGTGATTTATTTGGAAGTTCGGGCTTGTCAGCGAATTCAACCGTTTTCGGTACACGAAGGGAGATGTTAGTTGACATGCTAGTGTGCTGTGCCACCCCATTCCATTAGTTTGAATGGCAAGATGCTAAATGCAAAACCCGATGGAATCGCTGTCTAAGTAGCGCATTCGAATAACCTGACTTATAAGTCATTGACTTATTAGAATCCTCTCTACTGAGGCAGCTGTCTATGTCGGCAGTAAGACAGCAAGGCAGCTCACAAGGTTTTCAAACACACCCAGTGTGAGAGCTGCAAAACACCATGGTTTTGAAAAACTAGATTTAAACCTTGCCTTGCCTTTGGTCACTGTCTGTGCAGAGTTTGAAATGTTTTTCCAGGTACTACAGTTTTCTCTGAATCTCCAAAACATGCCTGCAGGTGAACTGGTTAATCTAAATTGTCTCTGGGAGTGAGTAAATGAGTTGCACTGTGATGGATTAGTGCCCTATCTAGAGGTTCCAAACCATTGCAGCCATGACTAGAATGAAGCTGCTACTAAAAATAAATACAGTGATTAATCTCCATGTAAATATAACTACTAGGACAGCAAATAATTATACATCAATTAAAATGCAATGACATTAACTGCTTACATAATACCCTTAAAGCAGAAGAATTTTACTTTTGGCACACACTCTGTCAGTCATGTCTAAATAATTTCTTCAGATATACCACAGATTAATGCATTCCTTCCTTTACAGAACTGCTCCATCTCTCTCATAGTCTCTAAACTTTGGTCCTTTGAGGTGAGCAATGATGAAACTGCAGGTAATTAAGGTAGAACTTCAGTGAACCAGACACACCACTAGATTTTTCGTCATGAACTTGTAAATGAACTTTTCAGTGCAAGTAAGTTTTTGACTAGCACACTCCAAAACTTCAATTATTCTAAATTTCCAGCCATTTAGATTCTACTAAAGATTGTAATGACAGCAAGTCAGACATAATGAGACCTCCGATGTGGTCTCATCGTTCCAGGTGCTTTTTTGTAAATGACAGATAAGCACTTATTAATTACACCTATTAGGCATAACATTATGACTAATAATTCTATATATTTCTAATATTGTGTTGGTCCCCCTTTTGCTGCCCCATATGCAACAAACTGTGATGCACTGTGTATTCTGACACCTTTCTATCAGAACCAGCATTAACTTCTTCAGCAATTTGAGCTACAGTAGCTCGTCTGTTGGATCAGACCACACGGGCCAGCCTTCGCTCCCCACGTGCATCAATGAGCCTTGGCCGCCCATGACCCTGTCGCCGGTTTACTACTGTTCCTTCCTTGTACCACTTTTGAAAGATACTGACCACTGCAGACCAGGAACACCCCACAAGAGCTGCAGTTTTGGAGATGCTCTGATCCAGTCGTCTAGCCATCACAATTTGGCCCTGGTCAAACTCACTCAAATGCTTACGCTTGCCCATTTTGGATCAACTAGGTAGGAGTGTCTAACAGAGTGGACAGTGAGTGGACACGGTATTTAAAAACTCAAGCAGTGCTGCTGTGACTTATCCACTCATACCAGCACAACACACACTAACACACCACCACCATGTCATTGTCACTGCAGTGCTGAGGATCATCCACCACCTAAATAATACCTGCTCTGTAGTGGTAATGTGGGGGTCCTGACCATTGAAGAACAGCATGAAAGGGGGCTAACAAAGCATGCAGAGAAACAGATGGACTCCAGTCAGTAATTGTAGAACTACAAAGTGCTTCTATATGGTAAGTGGAGCTGATAAAATGAACAGTGAGTGTAGAAACAAGGAGGTGGTTTTAATGTTATGGCTGATCGGTGTATATAAGATGGTCTCTGGTGCTATGTAGTCAAGTCTTGTTCTTGTCTGTAAGCTAACAAATTTGCCTCAGGTATGAATGTGTGTGTGTGTGTGTGTGTGTGTGTTTGCACTGTGATAGACTGGCGACCTGTCCAGGTTGTTTCCTAACTTTCACCCTGTGAATTATACCCACCACAAGTAGGATAAAGCGGTGGTAAAACAGACAATGAATGAAGAAATATTGCTGTGTAGTATAAACATACCAAATTGGGTATCATGCAACCCTGATATCTTTAGTAACATTTCTGTTTAACCTTCCAAAGCTGTACAGAATCTTGTGTGAAAGGTTTATGACATATGGTTTTATTAATTGGTGGCAGACTGTTTTACGTAGAAGTTCTGTCTGCTCATTTCTAGGCCTACTTGCAATAAATCTAAAATATCAAGTCCCCACAAGAACACAAGTGTATAACAGAAAGTTAGAACTTATTTGCTCATTTCTAAATGTTTGTTTTCTCAGTGCCCAGTGGGTCAGGTCTAAAGGTTATAAAGTTGCTCAGTATCAAAACATAACTGATACAAAATGACTTTATAATACAATAATGATTGCTCATTTAGTGCTACAATACCACAACTCAGAACCCCCCCCCCCCCCCCCCAACTCTTTCAGAATCCACAGCTGAGCTCTCTCTCTCTGTCTGTGTTCTCTCTGTCTGTGTTCTCTTTGTATCTGTCTTTCCCTTTGAGCTTAAATCCCACAAAGAAGCCCGACCTGATTAATTAGTCCCTAGACACAAGCTGATGCTCGGAGGATGTGGGTTTGGTGGCACGCAGATATACCGACATTGAACATCGAGATCAGTTCACAGGAAATTGCATGCTAACTCTCACCAAAACAAACTTTCATTCAGTCTGCATGGGTGGATTAATAGGGATATATTGCGCGCCACTGTTAAAAGAGCTGAACTTAAAAAGCTGTCTCTGTGACATTGTCAAGGTTAATGTTGACACTGGTCCATCACTGTACCAGCAGGTGCCTGGTCACTTACCTTCATTTTTATTTGCAGAAATGGTGATAGATTTGTTCCACAGTTTCACCAACTTTTACATAATTCTATTGATTCTTAGACAGACATGTTAATGATTGGTTATTCAGATGTATGTAGGACATAGTTTTGTAACAAATGTTCTGGTTATTGTTTAAGAAACATTACTTTTACTGTCCGGCGGAAGCTTTGTGGGTTGGGTTTTCATGGCCGCACACAAAGATAAACAAGAGCCATGCCAGATGTCAGGTTGCCTGGCTGGCCGTACACCTAGTTGGACAATGATTGACTCATCAGTGGGGTGGGATCACCAAAGAAGATAACAACCTCCGCAGGTTGATCAAGAGCATCTGGACAATGAGACGGGGGATAAGGGGGATCGGTGTGCAACTCTCTGTATGTGATACAGATCCCTTTATGATCCCACATCATCAGGTAAAAAGAGGCTTCTGGCTCTGTACGTGTCAAGTTTGGTGTTTGGTGGTCATGCCTCTGTTAGGATCGGGAGGGGAGGATTGCAGCAGTAGACAATGGTGTATCTGAAAGCCATACTTGAGTAAAAGTACAAGTATCTTACCAGAAATGTACTTTGATAGAAGTAAAAGTCACCTTTTAGAATATTACAGTAGACCCTTGACTTACGAATTTAATTGGTTCCGAAGGGCTGTTCTTAAGTCAAAATGTTTGTTAGTTAAACCTATTTTCCCCATAAGAAATCATGTAAATAGAATTAATCTGTGCCAGACCTCCCAAACCACTCCCTTACCTAACCTTTCTAATGTCTTAAATGCTCTTTTTTTTATAAATACAAGTATATTTTCCCTTAATCTTAAATGATAGAATATACATTCCTGTAATAAACAATAATAAACAACAATACACAGTAGTACTGTACATAAAAACACACATCACATTTCAGTACAGTACGTGTGCTGTACCATACACCATAATACATTTCCTTCTTTTTATATAAAATGTATCTACCAGAAACAACAATAACTCTCATATTTCTCTGTTATTTCCCTCTTTATTTCAATAGTGTTGTATTTTGTAGGTGTAATTGCACGAAAGAAAGAATACTTTACTCAGCCGAATAGACAGTGACAGCTACTGGCAGGAGTAATTATACAACACAACAAATAGTGATTTCTTTTCATTTTCTCACCACTGCACTTCCTGTTCGCTCACTGTATAAATATATATTTAGAGAGAGAGAGAGACGGTTGGAGTCAACTTGTTCGTGATGTCACGTGTTTCACGAATTTCTGTTCGTAATCCGAAATTTCTGTTCGTAATCTGAAAGTTGAAAAAGATCGTTCGTAACCTGAAATGTTCGTACGGTAAACCGTTCGTAACTCAAGGGTCTACTGTATTTTCACTTAACAATCTTAATGCTAATTCTAAAAAATAAAAAACTATGATGCTGCTGCTTTACTTTGTTAATCATTCTTCGGCAGTGTAGCCTAGTGGTTAAGGTACTGGTCCAGTATTCAGAAGGTTGCCGGTTCAAGCCTCACCACTACCAGGTTGCCACTGTTGGGCCCTTGAGCAAGGCCCTTAACCCTCAATTGCTTAGACTGTATACTGTCACAACTGTAATTCGCTTTGGATAAAAGCGTCTGCTAAATGCCGAAAATGTAAATTCTTAATTTACATCAGTGTGTTTGGTGAGGTTGGAGGGGGAGTTCTGTTCTGAAATGGCCATATTTCCGTAACTTTGGGTAGACATAAAAAGTGCTCCCTCTGATACGGAGAATCTTTCACTCCGATCACTATTAGAGAGCTTGTTTGCACTTGTGCATTAACATGTTTAACCACAAATCTAATTTACAAGTGCAGATTCGCCAAACCTGCTTGTCTGCAGTTTGTCACACATCTCACATCATTTAGCTACACGATGTCGTTATTTTGTACTGTAACGAAGTATTATTACTTCATTATTTTACACCACTGGCAGTAGAGGTATAATTTTGAATAAGGTTGTTGGATACGACTAGACTGGGAGAAAATTGGGAGGAAATTGTATAAATAGAATAGAAAAAAGATGTTTCATGCTAAAAGCTGACTTCTATTGGAAATTTAGTGGATTAATTATTTATGCATCTCTATCTGGTAGTCTATCAAAACACTGTAGTCAAGTCAACTTTATTTATATAGCGCTTTTTACAATAGACATTGTCTCAAAGCAACTTTACAGAATCCAGGACCAACATTTTAGCTCCCTTAAAATTACAGGAAGAAACCTTGAGAGGAACCAGACTCAGTAGGGACCCCCATCCTCCTTGGGTGGCCTGGAGAATAATTTGAATAAATAGGATTTACACAAAATCATACACACAAATTAAAATGAACTAAAAGTTATAACTAGCAAAAATAATTGGAGTTCGTCATTATTTAGTCCAGTCTGTGATAAAGTCTGTAGTGAGTTCTTGACATTCTTTGTGAAAACAAGCCAGGTTTTCATCACATCTGGCAGGAGCAGCATTGTTGGCATGGCAGTTTCGACTTCATTCCTTAACCTCGGGTGGGTAAACAGGTTTCCATCAGAACCACCTCGGGGTAAAACAACAGAAAATGTAGTTCAAAATGTAAAATGTGAATTAAGTAAAATATCAGTTTTACTAGTAGCTTCGTAGGAGTAGCAATCCGTCACCCCTAATTATTACAGCATAACTAAAAGGGAGAGCGAGCAGGTAACAAGGTCATGAAGGCCAGTAGTGCCCATCTCCCCCACCGTCATCAAACCTGAGTGATCGGAGAGAGGCAGAACGACTTCAACCCAACATCCCTGATCACCACAAGTTTCTATGACCAAGAACCCCCAAGCTCTGTGCCTTTGTCTATATTCGGGGTGGACAGCTCCAGCCCCAGAGTCCAGAAGCTAAACGCAGCCAGAAGCCAACACGCAGCGCCAGCAAATCTGACAAAACATGCGAGCTTCAGACCGCCAAGACCCCAGATCTCCAGGACCATAGCCACACACCCCTAGTCTGGAAAAAACTATTCAAAAGCCTGAGTAAATAAATATGTTACTAGTCTAGCCTTAAACATTGAGACTGTGTCCGAGTCCCGAACAGAGGCAGGGAGATTATTCCAAAGTTGTGGAGGTTTGTAAGAAAATGCTCTTCCACCAGCCATGATCTTTTTAATTCTAGGAACTATAAGTAACCCTGAACCTTGTGAATGAAGTGAACATGCTGGGTTGTAGTGATCAATAAGTTCACTTAGATACTGTGGAGCCAGACCATGTAGCGCTTTATAAGTTAGTAGAAGTATTTTGTAATCAATGCGGAATTTAACTGGCAGCCAGTGTAGAGATGATACTGTACTTGTCTAATTTAATTACTATAAAGATGAAGAAATGATGAAGGAAAAATAATGATCTAGAGCTGTTTTTGACAGTTTGGCTGGACTAATGTTAAGTAAACTGTTTCCTGTTTCAGCATAGCAATGCCTCCGATAGAAATAGTTTGCCATGTTTGGTAGGGAAGGACTGACCTGTTTAGAGCATTAACTTTGATCCCTTTCAACACATTTGGCAGCCTAATTCCACTTTGGATAGATGAAAGTAAAACATACTCTTCCTTTTTAATGGAAACTTATCACAGAGGAATAAAAATTGTTAAAAGCATCAAATGGGAAAACAGCCCCATTATAGATAATATGTTTGGTCTCTCAAACCTGAAAATGATGTCAAGGTTAAAGTCATCACACTGGGTAGGTGATGAAAGGTTCTATTTTGGTGTACACTATATGGACAAAAGTATTAGGACACATGCCTTAATCACTGAATTCAAAGCACATGCAGTCTGCCTGTCGTTTTAAAATGCTCACAACTCAACTAGTAAAATTTCTTCCCTTCTATATATTCTATGATCAACTGTGATTAATATTATTTAAAAAAAGAAGTGTTTAGAAACCATAGCAACTGAGCCAGGAAGTGGCAGACGACATACCGTTACAGAGCGGGGTCGACGAGTGCTGACGTGCATAGTGCATAAAAGTCGCCAACGCTCTTCTAACTCAGTAAATGCAGAGTTCTAAACCTCTTCAGACATTAACATCAGAACATAAACTGTGTGCCGGGAGCTTCATGCATGAGTTTCCATGGTCGAGCAGCTGCATTCAAGCCTTACGACACTAAGCACAATGCCAAGTGTTGGATGGAGTGGTGTAAAGCATACTGCCACTGGACACTGCAGCATTGGAAGCAAATCATGCTTTTCAGTCTGGCAGTCTGATATACAGGTCTGGGTTTGGCAAATCCCAGGAGAACGTTACTTAACTGTTTGGTTAATGAGGGATAGTGCTATGGGGTTTCATTTTCACTGGTTGTCCAATGCCCCTTAGTTCCAGTCAGAGGTGGAAAGTAACGAATTACATTTACTCGCGTTACTGTAATTAAGTAGTTTTTTTTGTGCTTGTACTTTTTAAAGTAGATTTTACAACCTGTAATTTGACTTTTACTTAAGTATGTTTTGTATTAAGAATTGTAATTCGCTACATTTTAAATAACATCTGTTACTGAGTAAAAAAAAAAAAAAAAGAAAACAATAAAAAACTCGACATTAAACCGGCCCGTTATGCTGTTTGATCCGGCCCGCTGAGCATTTACGCATTTGTGTGCTTTAGAGTTGGGCTTGCGAACTGAATCACTGATTTAACGAGTCAGAAACGACTCACTCTGTTTCATTATGATGTTGTGCATAAACAACTCCATGAATCGGTTCATTTGGTGAAGAGATTCAGATGTATAAAGCAATCAGAGCTTCAGAATTCACATTCTGGGCGGAATTTCAATCTCTTTCTTCATTGGTTGTTCTATAAATGACAGTTTAGTGAACGAATCACCAATTTAAGCTTTTTACCGGTAAAGCCGAGAGAATAAATATAGGTTTCATTAATTAGGTGGATAAAACAGTTGAGTATGGATTTATATAATCTGGAAACATACAAGATGGTCTTATATAAAGTGGATTATATCCCTAATGGAACAACACATGGATATAGATCAGGTAAGCAGATAAGTGGTTATGATTTTCTTTTGCTGTGTGACTGATCTGGGTCGCGGTTCTGCTGTTTACGGTTGGCTTTCATTTTGCAATGATAGCAAAGCATTATGAAATATTGTGATTTTTTTATGTTCATTATTTTTGAGTACTTATTTGAGTAAAACGGACAGCATAAATGTGATTGTGAGATTCTGGTTTGTTTTTGATTATGTTCCTATGATGGTGTAAGACCCGTTATATTTTTCATAGGTGCAACCCTAACCGTCTAACCCTTTTACTGAGGATAAACAGAAATAATGCTGTTTTGAATTGATAAGAGCAGTTGCAGTCTGTTAGGTGTGTAGAGAGGTTAAATCCACACATGAATTGCTAATATGCTGCATGGCTGGTGAGCTGTGTGTAGAGTCTGCTGTATCATTCATCTATCAACTTCTGTTGGAAAAGAACGTCCCTCCTTCTGTTAAACAAGTAACGAAGTAACGTTTACTCTGAGTACATTTTAAATGAGTTACTTTTTACTTGAGTAGATTTTTAGACTAGTAATTTTATTCGTACTTAAGTAAAAAATCATTAAAGTAATAATACTTTTTACTTGAGTACAATATTTTAGTACTCTTTCCACCTCTGGTTTTAGTAAAGGGAAATCTTAACCCTTCAGCAAATCAAGACATCGTGGACAATGATATGCTTCCAACTTTGCTAGACGAGACAAGAGGGGGCGGACACACATGCAGAGATGTTTAATAACGTTTAATAATAGCAAAACACAAGACAAGGTTATACAAACAAGACAAGGGGTTCACAAGACACACTAACAGATGACCTAAGCTAAATGCTAATCTAAATGCTAATTAGCTAGCACTAACCTAAACACACAAGGAACTTGACTAAACTATACTAGACCCGAAGCTAAGCTAACACCAAACATGAACAAGAATAAAACACTTAACTTGACTTCTGAGCATGAACAAACATGAGCATGAGCTAACTACTGCGAGCATGAAATGAAATGAACCGAACCGAACCGAACCGAACCAGCATGAGCTTGGAATCAAAATAGTCTCCGCTGAAGGATCCACAGCTGCTCCCTTAAATGCCCTGAGTATTACCTGCAACAAGGAGCAGCTGTGGATCATTAGCATCATTGACCAATCAGAATGAGGAGGCATAGGCCTGACAACATAAACCAAATCCTCCTCAACCATGTGCTCCCAGAGACCGGGGTGTGGCACATACACAAACACTGGGAGCACAGAGAGGCTGCATTTGTGACACTTCCCAGAAAAGTAAAAGCTGTTATACCTGCAAAGGTGGGACCAACTTCATATCAGTGCATATGTATGAATTTAAGATGAAATATTATAAAAGCTCCCAATAGTTTTCTTTATAAAGTGTATGTATTTTAGGATGTACAAAACTATAGTGGTTACTTTGGGCCACCTTTATTTTATGAGGTATGCTAATTAGTGTTTGTAATACGAAAAGGATTAAATGTATGCTCTTGTAAATAACCAACCATCAGTTATAAATTATATACAACCCCAAATCAGAAAAAGTTGGGACAGCATGGAAAATGCAAATAATAATAAAAAAACACAGAGTTTCTTACATTTACTTTGACTTTTATTTCATTGCAGACATGATGAACCTGAGATATTTCATGTTTTGTCTGCTCAACTTTATTTCATTTGTTAATAAACATCCATTTCTGCATTTCAGGCCTGCAACACATTCCAAAAAAAGTTGGGACAGTAAAGCATTTACCACTTTGTAATGTTGCCATTCCTTTTCACCACACTTAAAAGACGTTTTGGCACCGAGGAGACCAAGTGATTTAGTGTTTCAGCTTTCATTTTGTCTCATTCTTACTGCAAACACGTCTTAAGATGTGCAACCGTACGGGGTCGTCGTTGTCTCATTTTTCATTTCATAATTCTCCACACATTCTCTATTGGGGACAGGTCAGGACTGCAGGCAGGCCAGTCCATTACCCATACCCTCTTCTTCCGCAGCCATGCCTTTGTAATGTGTGCAGCATGTGGTTTTGCATCGTCTTGTTGAAAAATGCATGAACGTCCCTGGAAAAGATGTCTTGAAGGCAGCATATGTTGCTCTAAGATCTCAATGTACTTTTCTGCATTAATGCTGCCATCACAGTAGTGTAAATGACCTTTGCCAAGGGCACTGACACAGCCCCATACCATGACAGACCCTGGCTTTTGGGCTTGTTGCTGATAACAGTCTGCATGGTCCTTTTTGTCTTTTCCAAAAAAGACCTGAAATGCTGATTTATCTGACCACAGTACATGTTTCCACTGTGTGTTGGTCCATCCTAGATGCCTCCGAGCCCAGAGAAGTCGACGCCGCTTCTGGATATGGTTAACATAAGGCTTCTTTTTTGCACAGTAAAGTTTTAAGTGGCATTTGTGCATGTAACTCTGTATTGTAGTGCTTGACAAAGGTTTGCCAAAGTAATCCCTCACCCATGTGGTTATATCAGCTATTGTTGAATGAAATTAAGTTGAACAGACAAAACATTTAATATATTGGGTTCAAGCTGTCTGCAATCAAATGTAAAGAACACTGCATTTTTATTTTATTTGCATTTCCCATACTGTCCCAACTTTTTCTGATTTGGGGTTGTAAATGCTTTATGACACCCCAAACATTTTGGCAAATTCATTCCTTAAAACTCCATAAACTTCATAAACAAAAGTGTATGGGTGAATGCCAAAAGATTTGGAGTCAAACCAGAATTGTATAATCAAACTAACAAAGTTTTAACCTCAGGTCCACACTGGTATGGGAGATTTAACAAAAAAATATCCTGGTAAGTTTTTGCCAAGCTGAGAGGTTAGAATATCACTACACATTGTTCTGTGAGCAACATGTTTACAATATGAAAATGTACAATTCTAAAACTAAACATTTGACTCTTTATTTTTTACACTTTAAGTATAGCCAACCTGAAAAATGCAGTCTGTACTGATTGCGTACCGGAGGGGGCGCAAGTCAGTTGAGAGGCATCGTCAGTCAGCAGTGAAGGGTCGAACCAGCATAGAGGACCCAATCAGGGTAATTGGACACGACTAGAATAGGGGGAAAAAAATTGGGGGGACAAAGTGGGGAAAAATAGATAATAAAAAAAAAAAAGTATAGCCAACCTGTCAACACTGACCAGAAAAATAAATAAATAAAAAAGCTGCATGAGTGAATAGTTAAAATTTTATGCACGATTGCGTGGATTTTATTAATTTGACCATCTTTTCACCAAATGTCCAAAACATTATTAAAAGATTGCAGGAAAATCATTGCATGTCAAGGGGAAGTAGGTCAGGCTAACAAGTACATGTCAAAGGACAAGTTTTGTAAAACAATTATGATTGTGCTGACTATAACAACAAACCAGTTGGTTTTATGGTTATATCACACCATATGCTGGTATACTGTATATCACTAATAAAAATTTATAGCAATTACATTGAATCTGCACAGTGAACACTTGTAATAATTCTGTTATGTGTTTTGATGCACCACAATTTTAACATATTTTGCTCAATAAAGTGTAATTGATTGTGATGCAGAGGTAATTATCAAATTTGCAGTAAAAAAACTAAGAAAAATGATAAATTATTTTCTTGAGGTTATGAATTACAGTCGTTACTATTTTTCTGCAACTGTTAAGTAGTTAATAGTATTTAATTAAAACAGAAAGAAAGTTCACTGGACAATCTATTTTCTTTTCTATTCACACATTTTTATATTTATTTTACAACCTAAGCCTGGTACTATTAATAATGTAGCATTTATCTTGCAACTTGGGTGGCATGGTGGGTAGCACAGTCGCCTCACAGCAAGAAGGTCCTGAGTTCGTTCCCCAGGTGGGGCGCTCCAGGTCCTTTCTGTGTGGAGTTTGCGTGTTCTCCCAGTGTCCGCGTGGGTTTCCTCCGGGTGCTTCGGTTTTCTCCAACAGTCCAAAGACATGCAAATGAAATGAACTGGAGACACTAAATTGTCCAAGACTGTGTTCAATATAACCTTGTGAACTGAAGAACCTTGTGTAATGAGTAACTACCGTTTCTCTCATGTATGGGTGGCACAGTGGCTCGGTTGGTAGCACTGTTGCCTCACAGCAAGAAGGTCCTGGGTTTGATCCCCAGGTGGGGCGGTCTGGATCCTTTCTGTGTGGAGTTTGCATGTTCTCCCCGTGTCTGTGTGGGTTTCCTCCAGGAGCTCCGGTTTGCTCCCACAGTCCACAGACATGCAGTCAGGTTAATAGGAGATACAAAATTGACATTAAACTTGTGAACTCATGAATCTTGTGTAATGAGTAACCACCGTTTCTAAAGTGTAAAACATGACGTTAAAATCCTAATAACTAAATAAATCTTGTAACTTCAAATTATGAATTTCAAAGTACTGGTCAGAATTCTTGCCTCTACACACCAGTGCTCTTCATTCTAATTTTGTTTTTCTTACTCTGCCCCCAGACTCCAGTCTCAACACTGATTCATGTTTCCTTGCGTGACACGGTGTCAACTTTGAGCTTGTTACAGTTGCCAAAAGCAGAACCACAAACTAGCAGCCTGATACAAATTAGCCCCAGTGGCATGCTCTGGAGAGCTTCCACATTGTGTTGTACAATCAAAACACACCCACTGGCAGAAGTACAGTTGACATTTTTTGTTAACCTGGACAATTCTGTCAACTCATGGAATTAATGACACATTTTGTTAACAACGAAAATGAATTATTGGTGTGGAAATTAGAGATAAGCCAAGTGCCGTGTAGAACAGCATGTAATATAATTAGATTTGCAGATAAGCATAATAATAGATAAATAAATATCCTCTATACTGATAGATGTTATGTTATTAATGTGTGTGCCATCTGACATCTTAGGCTGTAACATTATACAATATAAATATAATATTTAAACATTAATTAACACTTTTTTAGAAAATTATATAGAAAATAGGCCACTTAAAAATACAAGGTTTCTTCAAAAAGTTTCCGCACTTTTTTTTCTCTATTTATTAAGAATTTCAAAAACAAATTACATCACTTTTCTATATAATCACCTTCCGATGCATTTTTCCCTGCATCGTACCAACTTTATAATGCCATCAGCAGCCACTGATGCACTGGTGGTTTCACATCATCATCACATGAAAATCTTCTTCCTCTTAAACCTTTTTTGCTGCTCAGGTGGCGCAGCGGTAAAAACTCATGCTGGTACACCAGAGCTGGGATCTCAAATACATCATATTGAGTCTCAGCTCTGCCTGCCGGCTGGGCCGAGCAGCCACATGAACAACGATTGGCCTGTTGTTCAGATAGGGGTGGGATATTAAAAGCTGGATAGGGTCTCTCCCATAACTAATGCAATTACGACCTCTGCTGGCTGACTGATGGCGCCTGCACAGAGATGGGTGTGTCTCTCCGTACACAGTGCTGATCTGCATTGCACTCGTCAAAGTGTAGGTGACAAAATGCATACGGCTGCTGCCCACGTGTCAGAGGGGCGTGGATTAGTTTCATTCTCCAAAATCAGCATCGGCATTGGTGGAGAGGAAGCATGACGCAATCAGGCAATTGGACGCACTAAAAGGGAGAAAATTTGGAGAAAATGCATAAACAAAAATAAATAAAAATAAAGCTTCTTTGAGCGTCAAAAAATGTGGAAATCAGATGCCGCTAAATCTGGACTATAAGCTCTCTCTCAGTCTCTGACACAACCAATTACTACTCCTTCCGGCCTCAACATTTCCAACCAAAATGTAAAAGTGCAGAAACTTTTCCCTCGTATGTTTTAAAATTTGTTCCTAAATGTTGACATTGTGAAGTACTTTTATTTTGGCATGCTTTTAAAAAACAATGTATTTCATTCATCTTCAGTTAATGCTTTATCCTTACCAGGGTAACAGTGGGTTGGGAGTGATAAGCATTATTACACCCTGGAAACCCAGGGTACCCGTCCATCACAGGGCAGCATACAATTCACTCACTCAGTCACAACTATGTTTTATTTAAAACAGACTATCTACACCAATTAGGCATAACATTATGACCACCTTCCTAATATTGTGTTGGTCCCCCTTTTACTGCCAAAACAGCCCTGCAACTGTGATGCACTGTGTATTCTGACACCTTTCTATCAGAACCAGCATTAACTTCTTCAGCTCGTTGGTTGGATCGGACCACACAGGCCAGCCTTCGCTCCCCACGTGCATTAATGAGCCTTGGCCGCTCATGATCCTGTCGCCGGTTTACCACTGTTCCTTCCTTGGACCACTTCTGATAGATACTGACCACTGCAGACCAGGAACACCCCACAAGAGCTGCAGTTTTGGAGATGCTCTGACCAATCAACTCTGAGGATAAAATGTCCACTTGCTTCCTAATACAGCCCACCCACTAACAGGTTCAGTGATGAAGAGATAATCAGTGTTATTCACTTCACCTGTCAGTGGTCATAATGTTATGCCTGGTCGGTGTATATATACTGTGTGTTTTTGGGAGGTGGGAGGAAACCCAAAGTGAAAACACATGAATGCAGGAAGAACATGCCAAACATTCACAAATAATATGCTGGAAGTAAGATTTGAGTCCAGGTCCTCAGGACTCTGGTGCTATGTGATAACCACTGCACTGTCCTAAAATATTTCCAGCCCAGTTCTCTTTCCTGCCTTTACAGGTGGAGTAAAGCTTGACTTTTATTTCCGGCAGCTTCCTTCTCCAGTAATTCTGAACCCATTAAAAGGTGAATGGCTGAGCTCTGCTGGCCCAGACATCCTCAGCCACACATCAAGTTCAATCTGAATTCCATTAGTTGCCATGCCACTTTTCAAAAAAATGGAAGGCCCTATTAATTACCAAAGTATGGGCTGAGGGTAAAGGTGCATGTGCAATTACAGAATTAAATCAAAGTCACCGTTTAGCTTGTCACTGCTGACAGAGATAATTTCAGTGAATTATTGAACGCCTCCACAGCAATACTGCAAAATGTCCAATTCTTGGTCTTTTTGTTGTAATCTAATAAAACCATTAAGTACATTTTAGTGAGTTTTGGACAGACCACTGAAGGAATACCCTACCAGAGACTCTGTTCTTCAAATGTCACATTTACACTACTCAGTTCTCAATTCTAAAAGATAAGTGAACACCTTGTTATAGTATAACTCAGTAATCATCAGACCTGTTTTTGAAAATTTGGCCTACAGAACGCAGTTCTAGCCTGACTGATCAGGCTTCGATTCTCTAGAGCGGGGTTGCACAACTTCTTTTTACCAAGGGCCGATTTCACATAAACACCTACACTAGAGGGCCACAAATGTCATTTTTACAGACCTGTCCACATGAATTTGTAATACAGTTACATAAAATCAGGTACTTACAAGAAATGTCTTGGTCAATGGTAGATATTGCAGCATCTTTCTGACACCAACTGATTAATGTGGTGGTCTCAATTTTTTTAGTGCTTAAATTTTTTGCTTTCTGTCCTCACCTCGGAGATCGCCGAGTTTTGGGTGTTTTGTTTCGTAATGCCTCCGTAAATTATATTCCTTTGCCACTGCCATGCATTCCAAGCACACCAGACATGAGAAAACGTCATGGTCCGTTTCATAAAAAAAATACTTGTATGTCCATTCAGGCAGTGGCGGTTCTAGACCATGTGAGGTGGGGGGGCCAGGCAGGGGCCAGAGGCTATGTTAGAGGGGCCAATTACTTTCTGCCCAAATGTGCATTGTGGGCATTAAGACAAAACAGTTGATATTCAATACAATTCAACATTTTATTTATGTAGTTTTCAGTCAAAAAAACACTTAAAACAGTCCGACTGGAAAATGTGGGTTACTTTGGTGTGCAGCTTTGTCACCGTGTGTTCGCAAGAGTGAGCTGACTCACTCATTAGGGGGGCTGTAGGGAGGGCCAAGCTGGTTGTCACAGGGGCACTCATTCTTTCATTTATTAATTGTCTGTTTCATTTATTTTACTAATTTATACTATTCAGGGTTGTGGTGGGTCTGATTCACCGGGTGAAAGGCAGGAAACATGTTGCCAGTTCATCACAGGGCGAACACACACACATGGCTAAGTGGGTATCACTGTCACCTCACAGCAAGAAGGTCCTGGGTTCAATTCCCAGTTGGAGCGGTCCAGGTCCTTTCTGTGTGGAGTTTGCATGTTCTCCCCATGTCCACGTGGGTTTCCTCTGGGTGCTTCGGTTTCCTCCCAGTCCAAAGACATGCAAAGGAGGTGAATTGAAGATACTAAATTGTCCAAGACTGTGTTCGATATAACCTTGTGAACTGATGAATCTTGTGTGATGAGTAACTACCGTTCCTGTCATGAATGTAACCAAAGTGTAAAACATGACGTTAAAATCCTAATAAACAAACACATGCAGTAAAGCATCCAATAATTCTCAAATGATTTAGGACTTTAACTATTTTACTTTAATCAATCAGCATGTAAGCAGTATGTTACAAATTGTCAGAATCTGCAAAATATGAGTGCAAATAAATACTCCCCATGAAAACCGTATTTGGAAGGAGCACTTGAATGTAGCATTAGTACTGAGTCAACCAGCTGCCTCTAATTACTTAATCAAGCAACAGAACCCAAAGCAGCACAAAACAAAACCATCTAAAGAGGTTTAACAGTTTGTTCTTCAGCTGTGGGTACAAATATGCAGTTAGTTAAAGTCTCACTTTATCTCTGGTGAGTTGTGTTTTTAATATGAATTTGTGAAATTTGGTTTTGAATTTCACGGTCTGCTTTGCAGGCAGAGTTGTGCAGTAATGGAACACACGTATTAAAGAATACATATTCAAAATGCAAAACAGGAGAATTTGTATTTAGCTCAAGATTCAGTTTGAAAAAGTGGTATTTAGAACACCTGTTATCACTTAAAAGAAAATATATTTAAATGTTTAATCCAAATACATATATAGGTGGCTTAGTGGGTGGCACTGTCACCTCAAAATGAGAAGATCCTGGGTTTGAGTGGCCTGGGTCCTGCATCTTCTCCCTGTGTCTATTTACATTTAATTTAGTAGATGTACATGCACACACAACACTAACAGCGCTATATGTAGGGTTGCCAGGTTGGACAATGTAACGTTAAAATACTAATATAATTATACAAAATATAAAAACATTTAATTTAGTAGACGTACATCCACACACAACACTAACAGTTGTGTGTGGATGTACGTCTACTAAATTAATTATTTATTTATTTAATCCCTTCCTGTTATAAATGCTCTATTTTTTTTTTTGTTTTATCAAAAGTCACTGTCCATGTTATCAGCTCCACTTACCATATAGAAGCACTAGTTCTACAGTACAATTACTGACTGTAGTCCATCTGTGTCTCTACATACTTTTTTAGCCTGCCTTCACCCTGTTCCTTTATGGTCAGGACCCCCACAGGACCACTACGGAGCAGGTATTATTTGACTGGTGGATCATTCTCAGCACTGCAGTGACACTGACATGGTGGTGGTGGGTTAGTGTGTGTTGTGCTGGTATGAGTGGATAAAACACAGCAATGCTGATGGAGTCACTGTCACTGCTGGACTGAGAATAATCCACCAACCAAAAATACTCAGCCAACAGCGCCCCGTGGGCAGCATCCTGTGACCACTGATGAAGAAACAGCAGTAGATGAGCGATCATCTCTGACTTTACATCTACAAGGTGGACCAACTAGGTAGGAGTGTCTAATAGAGTGGACAGTGAGTGGACACAGTATTTAAAAACTCCAGCAGCGCTGCTGTGTCTGATCCACTCATACCAGCACATCACACACTAACACACCACCACCATGTCAGTGTCACTGCAGTGCTGAGAATGATCCACCACCCAAATAATACTTGCTCTGTGGTGGTCCTGATCATTGAAGAACAGGGTGAAAGCAGGCTAAAAAGGTATGTAGAGAAGAAGATGGACTACAGTCAGTAATTGTAGAACTACAACGTGCCTCTATATGGTAAGTGGAGCTGATAAAATAGACAGTGTGTGTAGAAACCAGGAGGTGGTTTTAATGTTATGGCTGATCGGTGTACATCTTTCTTTGTCATTTTTAAGGCTGCTTGGTGCTCGGTGGCGGTGCATATTGTGCACACAAAGCAAGAGGTACATTTGTTTGTTAGTATTTACCTTTATTCCTTGAAATGGCTCTTATAACATTGCTTAGTGTTTGTTCCTTTATTTCAGCATATGATGCAGCTAGAGGTTTGCCACCACCAGGAACTGGAATACCTACAGAAAACCTTAATGTACCTGTTGGTTTAAGATGCCATTATTATCCTTACCCCTATGGAAGTGACTGGGCACAAGCACACTATCCACAACTCAACCCCAAATTCAGTGCCTTTGGCTATAGTGGTGGCAGGAATGGAGCTATTTCAAACCAGCAGTGGCAAATTCCAAACAAGCACCCAGATCCTTCCACGGATATTTGGGCTCAGCCCTCTCTCAGCAGGTTTCAGTCTGTTCAAAGAGAAACTGCATCCAATCCCACAGTGCTAAGAATTAGGAATTATGAACCTGGATTGGCTATAGTTTCCCCCAATGAAAACTACGATCCTGATATGAAGTGGCCACCTAACAGATTTATCCAGCAAAAAGTGAGTGTGAGTGTGAGTGTGAGTGTGAGTGTGAGTGTGAGTGTGAGTGTGAGTGTGTGTGTGTGTGTGATATATAAATAAAGCAGTTATTGCAAACTACAATGTGTTGTTATTAGGGCTGGCTCGATACCACTTTTTCATGTCCGATACCGACACCAATCCGATACCGTAATTTCTCCTCTCAAACAACTAAGCAGTAATTACATGTCTCAATGCACCATGGTTAAACTAGCTATCTAAATAACAATGCTCAGAGTGTGAAACAAATATTCTACAGGAATAAATACAGAACCTACAACATCACACTTATACAAAACTGCTGTTTTTATTTTCACTTTTACACACAGAACATTTAGCAGCATTTTTTATTTCACTTACGTTCAAGCTGTTCATGTGACACATCTCGCTTTACGGCGTGTCGTCCAAAGTGTCTAAAGTTGGAAGATGTGGATGTCAATGAAACACGATGGACCAATTAGAGTTGAGATTTTCCGTTAAAGTTCTGTCACGTTTTTAGATTATTAAACCCTGCTGGATTTTGAAGAGGACATCTGTGGCTAAACGGGAAACAGTGTAGTTTGTTTTATTTCATAACACTAATGGATTAATGGTTGAGGATGTGAGAGATCGCCAAGCCGGGACAAGATAGGTTCTTTATCTCAGGTGAGTGATTTATCATTTATAAAGCGTTTCTATTGTGTTTAAAAAGTGTTTTAAGTTGTGGCAGTAGTAGATGATTTTTAAAATGCGAAAAGTTTAAGTAGATCATTGTGTTTTAATTTCTGAATGACTGTTGCAGATGAGTTGTAGATCAGTGACACGTTAATGATGTCATCAAGATGCACCTTGTTATGGCAGTTGCCGAGTGAGCTGGCAAAAAATGAAAAATCTGTTGGAACATATTTTTGTGTGTTATTTGCTTTACCCACAAAAAATGGCCTTATTTACATTGTGTTATTTACATTATGCAACAGTATCGGATTACGTTTTTTTTTTTTTCTTCTAATATCTGATCCAGTGATTTGGGCCAATATCGGACCGATACCAATACAGAGTATAGAATCGGTGCCAGCCCTAGTTGTTTATAATTAATTGGTAACCTGTCCAAATTGTATTTCTGCCTTGTACTCCATTTCCAGTTGTCAATGGACCCATAGCTACCATGTTGTTTGTGAAATTTAAACCAATAATAAATTAGTGTTGTTTCACAATTAGAAACCTTTGTAATACAAGTTTATATTAATTTATTTGTACTAGAAAATACAGTAAGTAGTTTGTGTGCTGCAAAATAAGTGCTGAGGTCCTATAAAAATTAGATGTATAATAATAATTTTAAAAGGTCTGTATTCAAATAAATTCCTTGTACAGCATTTATAATAGATTACAATTTCGACAAAATCTGGATTTTAATACCAGGGCTGCTTTCACATACATGGTCTTTGTCTGGCTTAGCTAAACAAATAAATGATTTACTTATTTTTATGGCAATAGTATTCAGCTCTATCATTAAATTGGCCTCTAAATGTGTCCCCACTAATTATAATAGAGTTTAGGAATTACTCTGTTATAATTAGTGTGCGTTGTGCTGGTATGAGTGGATAAGACACAGCAGTGCTGATGGAGTTTTCAAACACCTCACTGTCTTTGCTGGACTGAGAATAGTCCACCATCCAAAAATATATCCAGCCAACAGCACCCCGTGGGCAGCGTCCTGTGACCACTGATGAAGATCTCAAAGATGACCAACTCAAACAGCAGCAATAGATGAGCGATTGTCTCTGATTTTACATTTACAAGGTGGGCTGACTAGCTAGGAGTGTCTAATAGAGTGGACAGTGAGTGGACATGGTATTTAAAAATTCCATCAGCGCTGCTGTGTCTGATCCACTCATACCAGCACAACACACACTAACACACCACCATCATGTCAGTGTCACTGCAGTGCTGAGAATGATCCACCACCTAAATAATACCTGCTCTGTAGTGGTGCTGTGGGAGTCCTGACCATTGCAGAACAGGGTGAATGGGGGCTAACAAAGCATGCAGAATAACAGATGGACTACAGTCAGTAATTGTAGAACTAAAGTGCTTCAATATGGTAAGTGGAGCTGATAAAATGGACAGTGAGTGTAGAAACAAGGAGGTGGTTTTAATGTTATGGCTGATCGGTATATATGTATTTATGTATGTATGTATGTATCATATACACAAAGCATACAGTATATAATGGTGGCTCGGTGGTTACCACTGTTGCATCACAACAAGGAGATGTTCCTGGGTTTGATTCCCAAGAGGAATGGTTCTAGTCCTCTCTGTGTGAAGTTTGCATTTTCCCCTTGTGTAAATGTGGGTTTCCTCCCACATTAGGAAGTGTAAGTAAGGTGAATTAAAGATACAGACTTGGCTGTGTTGGTGTTTGACATTGAACTTCAACTGATAAATCTTGTATAACTAGTAACTACCTGTCCTGTAATGAATGGAACCAAAGTGTAAAACATGACATTAAAATTTTAATAAGTGTGTGTGTGTGTGTGTGTGTGTGCTGTAACTTGTCTGGAATCTGTGCTTAATAAAACGAGCTGCATTAAGTTCAACAGTGGTTGCAGGCACTTCAAATGTATTACTCTGTTACCATTATGTTTAACCTTAATAGATGTCAATGGGTTCATTGCACTTGGTGATGTAGAAACGTTCTACTGACTTAAGTGTTTAATGTTGAGTGGCTATGTGCATTAAAATGATATTCTCATGTACAATCGTTATTGGTTTACAATAATTATATAATGGTCCACTTCTCATGATTCACACTGTACGCTAATGATAGAATATTAGATACATTTACACTTCTCAACTTTTGTGCACATTAAGTATTTCACACATTAAACTTATCATCTATACTTGACTTGTAGAAGAATGGATATTTCCCGTCTGCGCATTGTAGAGGCTGTAGAGCGGAACTGTAGAATTGTCATTGTTCTACAGGTGTGATTGATTAATCTGGTTGTCCTCTCCTTTTTGTGTTGGAGCCTGAGTTCTCGCTTTCATCTCCTCCTGAAAACCCTTTTCAGAGCTGAAACCAGAGGATAAAACGATTACAGCCAGCGGTTCATAAATCAATCTTGCTAAAAAGGGAGCTGACTTTAAACACCTTTTACTAGCGCAAATGGAATAGCAAGTGACAGAACAAAGTCAGGCAATTCACTGTGTTTTCTTAAGAGAGGGAATCCGGCTATTCATCATTTGTTGAAATGAGTGTTGTGTGGGGGTCCTATAGAAGGAAGGGAGATAAATCGGTGAGCTGAATGCGGTGAGGAAGTGTACCAGAGATGTTCAGTTTAAGGAAAGTGGATTTTCTGAGCGCTTATTTACTGTATATTTAAAAGAAAAGTAAAAGTACAACTATGACTTGCTGCTATTGTAAAATGTATTATTCTAAACATTTATTCAACTTTAGTAACCTATTTGTCCTGTGACTGGCCGGGGTGGTTCCAAAGCCTACTCAGAAATGCTAATTATGCTGCAAGGATTCATTTTGGAAAGGTTTCCAATCCAGGTTTCCAATACATTACACTTAGGAACTATTTAGAGGAAAAAGTATTTACTACAAACCCCATTGATGTAAAAGTTGGGATATTTTGTGAAATGCAATAAAACAAGAATCAAGCTGACCAACTTGATTTTTTTTTTTGTAAATGTGAATAAAATTTTATGTCTTGCCGCTCAGGTGGCACAGCGGTAAAACAAGCTAGCACACCAGAGCTGGGATTTTCAATACATCGTATCGAATCTCAGCTCTGCCATCCGTCTGGGCTGGGTGGCCACATGAACAACGATTGGCTGTTGTTCAGGGATGGGAAAGCCAAATCTGGTGCAATTACAACCTCTGCTAACTGATTGATGGTGCCCGCACAGAGTTGGGGAATAATGCTGATCTGCATATGAACTCGCCTTGTGCAGGTTAAAAGAGGCAGTCGGTACTGCACACGTGTCGGAGGGGGCGTGTGTCAGTTGCGAAGCTCCTCAGTCAGCAGTGGAAGGTTGTATCGGTAGAGGTGAAGCATAACGCAACCAGGGTAATTGGATACTACTCGATTAGGGAAGAAAATTGGGGGGATCAAAGAAAAAGAGAACTCTCCAGGATTTAAAAGCTGGGACGGTTGCAAAACGAGTAAATTCTTTATAAAACTTGAGAGTTGCACCATTTTGAATGCCACTATGCTGGCATTGCTTTGCAAAGCTTGCCTTCACAGATGGGTTATCTTACTCCAATGCTTTCTGTCTTGCAGTCTGTGTTGCAGACCAGCCCCTGATAAAGCAACTTATGTTATGATGTCAGTCCAGCTTAGATTGGCATCAGTTAGAGACCAATTCTCACATCATAACACTGCCTTCAATGTTGTCATGTGGGTGGCTTATGTCCAAAGTAACAGAACTTGTGGAACTTAAAGTGGTTCAGTAGCTCCTTTTCTGTTCTGGATGTCTTGTAAACTTGCTTGATCATCTTCATCAGTTTTTGGATGCATTTGTTCTCAAAAGCCTAAAAGCATCTTTCTTTCTCTTTTTTTCAGTGTTCAGGCTTTACATCCATATGTGGCAGCAGGCCAAATCAAGGCTTTTATCAATTGTAACTTGATGATGGTGCTAATTGACAGTTTTTTTTTTTTATATTTTCATATTCTTTTTCATATCCTTGTCAGTTTGCCCATCACCATAATCCCCAGTACTTCTTTAGTGTTCATCACTTTTATTTTTGCTGCATTTATCAGCATGTTCTATTCCTTTGACCATTTTGGAAAAGTCCATATTAAGCAAGTTAAGTGGTACATGCTTTGGTATTAATGGATCCACCAAAAGCTTAGTCTGCAAGCAAAAATGGCAAAGAAATCCTCAATCAGTTAGAAAAAGTAATAAGATCATCATCTACTGTACATAATATTGTAAAAAAAAGATGGGTTACTTACATATGTGTGAAGTTAACAATGGTACAAAAACACATACTGGGATTTTAGAAAGACACATGCTGCCATCAAAGCGATGTATTTTTCCAGGAAGTCAATGGTTGCTTCCACAAGACAATGCCAGACCAAATTCTGCTTATTGTCACGGATTTAGCCTTCTGTGCTCCCAGTGTAGAGGTGCCACGCCCCTTTCTCACTCTCAGTTCTGAGCCAACGCCCCTCTTATGATTGGTCCCCTCTGCTCTAATTAGCCCCAGCTGCCCCTCATCTGAGAGTATTTAAGAGGGGAGCTGGGGAACAGTCTGTGGAGAGTATTTTGATGTGACTGTTCTGATTTGAATTGGGATTTGAATTGGGCTTGGACTTTAGACAGACAGACAGATAGATAGATAGATCACTTTATTAATCCCAGAGGGGAAAGTCAAGTATTACAACAGCTCAAGGTACAATAGAAAAAGTATTAAGTAAATAAAAGTGTCAGTTAAAAAATATTAATTAAATAGGCTAAAGGTGCATAGGAAATATTAAGTAAGTATTGCAGTTCAATGTTGGTAGGAATAAATATATATGCAATATGTAATATAATAGAGAAATTACAAAAGTGTCTTGGCATTAAATGTACAGAGATGTGCAATGACATAAACAGAGTGACAGATCATGCTTCATGAGTCTGTCCTGATAGTCCTGGTATTAATTCAGTGAGCAATGATGTCCCGGCACAGTGGGGATGAGTTATACAGTGAGATTGCTGTTGGTACAAACGATTTCCTGTATCGTTCCTTCTTACAGCGGAGCTGAATGAGTCTGTTACTGAAGGTGCTCCGCTGTCTGACTAGGAGGTCATAGAATGGATGTGATGGATTGTCCAGTATGGAAATGAGTTTGTTTACAGACCTCCTTTTGACCACCAACTCGAAGCCATCCAGTGAGCAGCCCAAGACTGAGCCAGCCTTTTTAAACAGTTTATTAAGTTTTTTTGCATCTCCCGCTCTGATGCTGCCTCCCCAACACACTGCTGCAAAAAACACAGCCCCCACAACAACAGACTGGTAGAAAATGGTCAGCATCTTGCTGCACACATTAAAGGACCTGAGCTTTCTCAGAAAGTAAAGTCTGCTCATCTCTTTCCTGTACACAGCCTCTGTGTTGGCCATCCAGTCCAGTCTGTTGTCAAGCCAGACACCCAAGTACGTGTCCACCAGTTCAACATGCTGACCCATGATGGTAACAGGGGTGGTCGCAGTCCTTCTCTTCCTCCTGAAATCCACGGACATCTCATTAGTTTTGGAGACATTCAGGAGCAGATGGTTCCTAACGCACCACTTGCCAAAGCCGTCCACAAGGTCCCTGTATTCACCTTCCTGCCCATCCCTGATACATCCGACCACCACACAATCATCAGAAAATTTCTGAAGGTGGCAGAGGTCTGACCTGTACTGGAAGTCGGTGGTGTACAGGGTGAAGAGGAAGGGGGAGAGCACAGTTCCCTGTGGTGCTCCAATGTTACTGACCAGGCGATCAGACTGGTAGGTCCCAAGTTGCACATACTGGGGTCTTCCAGACAGGTAGTCCAAGACCCAGTCGATCATGGCTTTGTCCACCCACATGTTCTCTATCTTCTCCCCCAGCATGTAAGGTTGGATTGTATTGAATGCACTGGAGAAGTCAAAGAAGGTGATTTTAACTGTGATGTTGTTCTGGTCCAGATGGGAATGAGCCCTCTGCAAACTGCAGAGGATGTGCCAGCACTAGTCTTCCCAGGACCTTCATGACATGGGATGTGAGGGCCACTGGTCTGAAGTCATTTAGTGAGGAAGTATGTGACTTCTTAGGAACAGGAACCATGTTTTCCACATCACTGGTACCCGTTTTTGTTTGAGGCTTAGGTTGAAGAGATGCTGGAGAATCCCACATAGCTGAGTGGCGCAGACCCTCAGTACTCTCGTGCTGATTCCATCCGGTCCGGCAGCTTTGCCCAGTTTGAGTCTCTCCAGCTGTCTCCTCACCTGGCTCGTTGTCCCCTCCAGGGGGGAATGTGGGCCATCAGTTGATGTGTCATCAGACTGTGGGTCCTCCTGTAATGGGTCGTCAGAAGAAGGCTGTGGAGTGAGGTGGGGTGAATGGCTGTCGTCAGCCTGTGGGTCCTCCAGCAATGGGTCGTCAGAAGAAGGCTGTGTAGTGATGTGGGGTGAATGGCTGTCATCAGTCAGTGGGTCCTCCTGCAATGGGTTGTCGTCAGAGGAACAAGGCTGTAGGGTGACGAGGTGTGAGTCGTTGTGCATAAGAAGTGGTGGCTGTGAAGGAGTGGGGGGGGGGGGGGGGGGGGGGGGGTGCTGCCATTGCTGGAGAAGGATGGTGTTGTGCTGAACCTGTTAAAGAATACATTCAGCTCATTGGCTGTGTCTTTGCTTCGTTTTTAGGCCAGTAATCTGTTTTATTCCAGTCCAGACTTCCTTTGTATTATTTTGTTGTATTTTCCCCTCCAGCTTCCTTTTGTAGGCCTCCTTATTCTCCCTCAGTTTCACCTTCAGTTCCTTCTGCACACCCTTTAGCAGCTCTTTATCCTTTAGTCTGAAGGCCTGCTTCTTTTTATTCAACAATTCCTTCAGGTCCTTGGTGATCCATGGTTTGTTGTTGGGAAAACAACGCACCCGTCTGACAGGAACAATGGTGTCTGTGCAGAAGTTTATGTAATCAGTGATGCATTCTGTCATCTCGTTAATGTCCTCTCCAGCTGATTCACACAAGACTTCCCAATCTGTGGGCTCAAAGCAGACCTGCAGAGCCTCCTCTGCCTCTGGTGACCACTTTCTGATTGTTTTCTTTGTCACTGGTTGTCTTAAGACCACAGGCCAGTATGTGGGAGTCAGCAGAACCAGGTTGTGGTCAGATCTTCCCAGCGGTGGAAGAGCAGATGAGCTGTAAGCATCCTTTACGTTAGCATAAAGTAGATCCAGCACTGTTTTCCCTTGTTGGACAATTAACAAACTGATGAAAGTTTGGTAAAGTAGTGGTGAGTGTGACATGTTTAAAGTCCCCTGTGATAGCAACAAATAGCGGAGAGGATGACGTCACACGCCACTTCCGCATTGGCGGTCGGCGGGATGTAAACAATAACAATAATGGCGACCGTGAACTCCCTCGGCAGGTAATACGGACGTAATCCGACAGCTAAAAGTTCGGCGTTCGGGCAACAGTGACTCTCCTTCACAGTAATATGTCCCGGATTACACCATCTGTTATTCACAAACAGTGCGACTCCGCCGCCTTTCTTCTTACTGCTTCGTTCAGCATCTCTGTCCCCTCTCACGATCTGAAAGCCGGGAATCGAAACATTGGAGTCCGGAATATCAGCATGAAGCCACGTCTCAGAGAAACACAGCACACTGCTCTCCCGATACTCCCGCTGGGTTCCGATCAGCGCGTTCAACTCGTCCATCTTATTTCCGAGAGACCTCATGTTCCCCATGATGATGTAAGGGATGAAGGGCTTGTAGCGTCTCCTCTTTGACATCTGTTTAACTCCAGCTCTGCATCCTCTGAATGGTCTCCGTAGTTCTTTAGGAATGATAACACCGGCAGAGCGTGGAGCAGATTTACGGAGCTCCAAAAGCTGCTCCCGTGAGTAGGTGAAGCAAGTTCTGTTCTCCATTCCGGATTAGAAAAGCGCTTATAACTAATGAAAAACGTGACTAAACAATACAAAAACTAAAGATGAATGTAAAAATAAAAGTTAAGGTAAGAAAGCAGCATAATAAGAAGTACGGTAGAGTATCGATCTAATATAGGTTAAAAGTAACGTCTCTAAAGACGGAGCTGTTGCAATTGGCAGCCACTCAGCACGGCGCCTAATTGAGAATGTGTGTTGTTCTGATGTTGGACTTGGGCTTGGGCTTGGGATTGGGATTGATATGACTTTGATTTGAATCGTCTTGCTGTTTGCTCATGTTATTTTGATTGCCTTTGTCCTGTCCGTTTGATCTGGTTTGTTTGGCTTATTTGTTTAAGTTCCTGTTTAACTCTGTTTAGCCCCGTTTAGCCCTGTTAGCCTTGTTTAGCTCTGTTTGTTCCGGTTTGCCCCTGTTTGGCAGGTTTGTCTCTTGTTTTAGTCCAGTTCATGTTTAACTTTGTTCATTTATAGTTAGCATTTAGCATAGGTTGTGTGTTTGACTTGTGTATCCTTGTCGTGTCTTGTTATTAATAAACTTTAGTTAAAACGTCTGTGTCCGCCCGCTCTTGTCTTGTCATAGCCCATATATCATTACACTTATGCTGAAACCATGTAGCTTTTTAGATACAGAGTGGGTGTGTTCGAAAACCTAGGGAGCTGCCTTGCTGTCTTACTGTCTACATAGGCAGCTGCCTCAGTAGAGAGGATTCTAATAAGTCAGTGACTTATAAGTCAGGTTATTCGAACATGCTACTTAGACAATGATTCCATCGGGTTTCGCATTTAGCATCTTGTCATTCAAATCAATGGGATGGGGTGGCACAGCATGCTAGCATGTCAACTAACTCTCTTCTCCCTATCTCCCTTCATGTACCGAAAACGGTTACATTCGCTCACAAGCCCGAACTTGCAAATAAAAACACTCGTGCAAGTTTATACAAGTTAAAAATCAATAATAATTTATTTACGTTTGAAAATAACTCTCCACCCCATCAGCCATGTTTTTATTATTTTTCTGTGAGAGAAGAGCTGCCACACTGAATGCTGGGATTGCCTTGATCACTAAGGACGCTTAAGGCATCTAGGATTTCGAACAGCCTCATTCTCTGGAGCGCGCGTAGGATGACGTAAAATGCTGTCTATGTAGAGAGCTCACTAGCTTTTCGAACACACCCACTGTGTGCACTTGACTAGCCTGCCTGCAGTACAGATCTTCCTTTTACTTAAAATGTATAGTGTATCAAAGTATTAAACAACAGCGACTATGGACTGTTGAGCAGCAAGACTTGTATCAAGCAAGAATGAGTAAAAATGTCACTTGCAAAACTATAACAATTATTGTCCTCAGTTCCCAAACATTTAAAAAGTGTATTTAATATTAAAGGTGATATAGCACCTGAAGAAAATGCCTCCCAAGTTTTTTGAGTGTTGCAGGCAGCAAATTCTTGATGTTACCAAAATGTTACCAAATCTAATTAAGTTTATTAGTAAAAACTTTGGGAATCATTGTACTTTTGCCAGTTAAATAAAGGTTCAAGTGAATTAAGTGTTTTCTACAAAAAAAATGGCAGCACAGCTTGACTGTGGACAGTGTCATGCATGTCCCATCAGCTTTTAATTCATGGTGAACCTGTTTTTAATGGTTTTTAAATTACATCTTACAATCTGGACAAATTCACTGCCAGAGCCAAATGACCTCCAGTGAGCTAATGGTGTACACTCCATGAGGATGAAATGAGGGGTCGACCTCCAACGGAACCTGTACTTACATCTCAGCACTGTGCAGCTTAATTGGCATTTAACAAAGAACTGAAATAGCAGATCTGCCACTGGTGACCGTTCTCTTCACAGATTAGAGCAGGATCACATTGAGCACATGTGATAAAAGTGCAAAAGTCTGGAGACAACATGGTCACACCATGGTCCTTGAAGGGTCACACAAACCTCCTCATGATAGCCAATGGTACCCTGACTGCTGTTAGGAACCGGGATCCTCAGAGCCACTGTCAGACCTTACGCTGGTGCAGTGGGCCCTGGGTTCCTCCTGGTGTACGACAATGCCCGGCCTCATCTTTCCAGAGTGTGTAGGCAGTTCCTGGATTATGAAAGCATTGATGCCATTGATTGGTCCTCATGTTTCTCAGACCTGAATATAATTGAGAACATCTGGAACTTTATGTATCAGTGACCATTCACTGATGCTCTGATCCAGGTCTGGGAGGAGGTCCCCTAAGACACTATTGATCATCTCATCAGGAGCATGCTCAGATGTGGTCAGGAGATCTATCTATCTATCTATCCATCCATCCATCCATCCATCCATCTATCTATCTAATCACAAGATTGCATTGACATACAGTACATATCCCCACCAAATGTATTAAAATTTTTGACTGCTCACCATGCTTGTATTCAATGCTAATCAATAATTGTCATCAATTTGACTTGCTATTATGCCATGTGATTGCCAACCTCATAAAATAACTGTCTTTCTATTCTTATAGTCTATTTCTTGGCAGGTGCTGGAGGGCTGCTATGGTTAATAAGAGTGTCATTCTCTCTCTCTCTCTCTCTCTCTCTCTCTCTCGCCCCGACACCTACACCCTTCACATGTCCTCCCGTCTATACCTCCGTTGCTTTAAAGGGAGATATATAATTTATATTGCCTCCCGCTAACCTCCCTGCCAGTGCCACTGACCTGTGGTAAGAAGGAAATCAATAGTCAATTCCATTTTGCAGCTTCCTATGACAGCTGTGAGATAGGAGTTCATTGGATGCTTGTAAGGAGCAGAAGTGTTGAACCAAAATTGTCTGGCACCCCCCAGACAGACACATATACATATACACTCTTCTTATTCTCTGCTATTTAAATGGATCTCTGATGGTTAGTTATCAAATTGAGATGTGTTAGCATTGCCAATATGTGTTATATATTGGAGAGTCTCAACCTGGCAACCTAAAGTGTCACTCTACGCAGAATTTTGTCTCTGGAGTGTCTTCTGATTTAACCCCAACCCATTCGGTTACAAGAAATATACAACCCCAAATCAGAAAAAGTTGGAGTTTCTTACATTTACTTTTATTTTTATTTGATTGCAGACAGGATAAACCTGATATATTTTATGTTTTATCTGCTCAACTTCATTTCATTTATTAATAAACATTCATTCTTGCATTTCAGGCCTGCAACACATTCCAAAAAAAGTTGGGACAGTAAAGCATTTACCACTTTGTAATGTTGCCATTCCTTTTCACCACACTTAAAAGATGTTTTGGCCCCGAGGATACCAAGTGATTTAGTGTTTCAGCTTTTTTTTTGTCCCATTCTTCCTGCAAACACGTCTTAAGATGTGCAACAGTACGGGGTCGTCGTTGTCGCATTTCCATCAAATTGGGGACAGGTCAGGACTGCAGGCAGGCCAGTCCAGTACCCGTACCCTCTTCTTCTGCAGCCATGCCTTTGTAATGTGTGCAGCATTTGGTTTTGCATTGTCTTGTTGAAGAATGCATGGACGTCCCTGGAAAAGATGACGTCTTGAAGACAGCATATGTTGCTCTAAGATCTCAATGTACTTTTCTGCATTAATGCTGCATCACAGAAGTGTAAATGATCTTTCCCAAAGGGCACTGACACAGCCCCATACCATGACAGACCCTGGCTTTTAGACTTGTTGCTGATAACAGTCTGGATGGTCCTCTTCATCTTTGGTCCGGAGCACACAGCATCCATTTTTTCCAAAAAAGTCCTGGAATGCTGATTCATCTGACCACAATATACAATACAGTTTCCAGTGTGTGATGGTCCATCCTAGATGCCTCCGAGCCCAGAGAAGTCGACGCTACTTCTGGACATGGTTAACGTAAGGCTTCATTTTTGCACAGTAAAGTTTCAGCTTTAGCTTGCACCCTTGGCCTTTACGCGCTGAAATTTCTCCCGATTCCTTTAATCCTTTAGTGTTATTATGCATTGTAGAGGGAGAAATACTGTATGCAAATCCATTCCAATCGTTCTTTGAGGTACATTGTTTTTAAACATTTCAATCATTTTCTCACTCATTTGTTGACAATCTGGAGATCCTCTGATCATCTTTGCTTATCAAAGACTCAGCCTTACCTGGATGCTGCTTTTGTACCAATCCATGATTACAATCACATGTTAACATCACCTGTTTGGAATCACATCATTATTTAGTTTTTTCACCTCATTACTAGCCCTAAATTGCCCCCGTCCCAAATTTTTTTGGAATGTGTTGCAAGCCTGAAATGCAGGAATGGAGGTATATTATTAAATGAAATGAAGTTGAGCAGAGAAAACATGAAATATCTTGGGTTCAAACTGTCTGTCTTCCTTTCTATAATAACATAATTAACTAACATTACTAGTAAAACCTGAATTGTCATTAATAATCTTGAATGTTTGAAGTATATAAGATCTACAGACTTTCCTTCTTTGTTGTTTTTTTAAAGTAAGATTAACTTTTTGAGTTAAAAATGAAAAGTCAAAAAAATTATTTACATTTTTAATTCTCTTTGATTTCTTCGCACACTTGATTGTATAAAGATTACTATAAGACAAAACCTACCAATAAATGATTAATTTATTCATTTATTCTCTGAAGGAAAAAGTTCCACCACCAGCTTAACCTGTTTGAACAAGCAATTGCCCTAATTAACTCAAAGGTCTGACTTAAAGCCCATTAAAATGTCGGGGCAGGACCTTAAAAGGGCGCTTCATGCTTGAAAGCCCTCCAATGTGGCTAAATGAAAGGAATTCTGCAATGAAGAGTGAGCCAGAATTCCTCCGCAGTAATGTTAAAGACATGAATCTAATTTATCTAAAGCATTTGGTTGTACTTGTTGCTGCTAAAGGTGGCACAACTAGTCATTAACTTTGGGGGGTCACTGTTTTACATAGGTGATAAAGGTGTTGCAATTTTTACAGTCAATTAAATGATTATTTAAACAGCACAGTGGGTAGCACTTTCACCTTATAGAAAGAAGGTTCTGTGTTCAAGAGTTTAAGAGGGGCTTTATTGTCATTTCAGTTAAATACAAGTCAAGTAAATTTTATATAGCGCTTTTTACAATGAACAATGTCTCAAAGCAACTTCACAGAATCCAGGACCTACAGACCAGAAAACCCTGTTGAGCAAGCCAAGGGTGACAAGGGCAAGGAAAAACTCCCTTAAAATTACAGGAAGAAACCTTGAGAGAAACCAGACTCAGCAGGAACCCATCCTTCTTGGGTGGCCTGGAGGATCATTTGAATAAATAGGATTTACACAAATCATACATACACAAAATTAAATGAAACTAAAAGTTATAACTAGTAAAAAATAATTGGAGTTCTTTATTATTTGTCTGTGATAAAGTCTGTAGTGAGTTCTTGACATTTTTGGTGCAAACAAGCCAGGTTTCCATCACATCTAGCAGGAGCAGCATTGTTGCCACGGCAGTTTTGACGTGTAGTCTTTAACCTCGCGGTAAAACAACAGAAGATGTAGTTAAAATGTGAAATCATTAAGAATGAAATGTCAGGTTTGCAGAGAGTAGCTTTAGACTCCGGCACCCCGAATTATTACAGCATAACTAAAAGGGAGAGCGAGCAGGTATTGTGTTATTGTTAGTGTATAAGTGTCAAAAACAACCCCATTATTTTACATTAGACTAAAATATTAACAGGTTTCCCATACATTCTTATGGGGAAAAAATACCTTGTAACTCAACGCCTTTAAAACTTGACGCCACTTCCAGAACCAACTGACGTATCGTTTCAGGATACCACTGTACCAGAGGTGGAAAGTAACGAATTACATTTACTCGCGTTACTGTAATTGAGTAGTTTTTGTGTACTTGTACTTTTTAAAGTAGATTTTACAACCAGTAAGTTTACATTTACTTAAGTATGTTTTGTATTAGGAATTGTAATTTGCTACATTTTAAATAACATCCATTACTGAGTAAAATAAACACTAAAAAAATCGCATCTGGGAAACTGCTGCAGTAAATTCTGTGAAGGGGAGTGGGATCTTTTGGCTCGGTTCCTTTTAAAGAGCCGTTCAAAAAAATGGCTCTTCATTCTTTTGTTCAGGCAGCGAGAGGCTGTTGTATAACTTGTAGCCAAACTGGGCTACAAGTAGGCTTGTACATTACATTTCATTTCATTACATTCCGCTCGGTAATATGTGATAGAGAAAAAACTACAGGGAAGAGACATACTGTGGTTGCATTGCATTTAGTTTCAGAAAAATCCTCTCTTGTGCAGAGATGTGCCTGTGTTTGTTTCTGCTAAGCGGAATGGGTGGATTACCGCCGATAAGAAGTGCGCAAAATTAAATTAAAAAAACAATATATATATATATATATGATCCTTTCGTTCATTTTAAAGAGCCGTTCAATAGAATTGACCCATCACTAGTGGTTATACAGTTTAAAAACGTTTTATGGGATGGTCTGTATTAAATGACACATTACACATCCCTAAATGTTTTAAATGTTGTATCAACATGTTTGTTTCTATTATATTTAAATAAAAAACAACTATTGTGAGATTTACAGCCACTTTTCACCCTCTCCTGTTAAAAAAAGTAACTAAGTAACGTTTACTCTGAGTACATTTTAAATGAGTTACTTTTTACTTGAGTAAATTTTTAGACTAGTGATTTTACTCATACTTAAGTAAAAATTCATTAAAGTAATAGTACATTTACTTGAGTACAATATTTTAGTACTCTTTCCACCTCTGCACTGTACATACTGAAATGAAAAAAGTTCCTCCAGGACCAGGGTGCAACACAGGACACAACTACAAAAAACAATTCAATATGCACCATGAAGAAACAGTACAATAATTACTAAGATCTACAATAAAAACAAAAATACATTTCTAATCTAAAGAAATTAAGGGGGACGGGACCAAAGACAAGAGTAGTGTTGGCCAGTACATGGTAATGAGTAAGTGATAAGTGAGGTAAAAACATAGTCTGATATACAGTTAGCAGCATAGGGTTTATATAGCGTATATATTCAATTCCAATTTGGAGTGGTCCGGGTCCTTTTCTGTGTAGAGTTTGCATGTTCTCCCTGTGTCTGTGTGGGTTTCCTACAAGTGAAATGCATTCAAGTTGACTGGAGATTCTAAAGTCCCCCTAGGTATGAGTGTGTGTGTGTGTATGTGTGTGTGCCTTGTGATGGACTGGTGACCTGCTCAGGGTGTTTTCCTGCCTTTCACCCAGTACATCAGACCCACCACAACCCTAAATAGGAAAACATGGTGGCAAAACAGACAGTGAAAATTGAATGAATAAATAATCTCTGTTTTTTGTGTCCTCATTATCTTACTACATTTTGTATCTGAAACTATTTGTGGTATAAAACCTGATAAAATGCAAATCCAACACGATAAATGATTGCAAATTCACTCGTCCACAAAACTAACCGGTGTGGAAGAAAGCACACAGTTAAGGTTAGCGCTGCTGGCAGGATTAAGAGTGATGTATGTTGTATTAGATTAGATTGGCATTACTGATTCTACTCAGGAATAATGTGTCAGTTTTTATCCAGCGCTGTTAACTGCAGGCCTGAAGTTCACAAAGCAGAAAATGTCCTTTGCAATGTATTCTGTTCATTATTGCTGATTAGCACATAGATGAATGAAAATGTGTCAGCTTCATACTAATCAGATAATTGCGTTTTTTATTTCAACTGTGCTTTGCTCAGTTTGTGTTCACTGGGTTCTAATTAACTGCTGTATTTCTCTTTTTAAAATTAAAATTAATGGAGTAAAGAACTTTGTGAGGAGTTTGACTCGAGCTTTATGGCTGTAAAATCATTTTAAATGTAAGGATTTGAGCGAGTTTGACAAGGGCCAAATTGTGATGGCTAGACGACTGGGTCAGAGCATCTCCAAAACTGCAGCTCTTGTGGTGTGTTCCCGGTCTGCAGTGGTCAGTATCTATCAAAAATGGTCCAAGGAACTGGGCCACGGAGCAATGGAAAAAGGTGGCCTGGTCTGATGAATCACGTTTGCTTTTACATCACGTGGATGGCCGGATGCGTCGCTTACCTGGGGAACACATGGCACCAGGATGCACTATGGGAAGAAGGCAAGCCGACGGATGCAGTGTGATGCTTTGAGCAATGTTCTTCTGGGAAACCTTGGGTCCTGCCATCCATGTAGATGTTACTTTGACACATAGCGCCTACCTAAGCATTGTTGCAGACCATGTACAACCTGTCATGGAAACAGTATTCCCTAATGTCTGTGGCCTCTTTCAGCAGGATAATGCACCCTGCCACAAAGTCACCCTGTCAAAAATGGTTCAGAAATGGTTCAGGAATGGTTTGAGGAGCACAACAATGAGTTTGAGGTGTTGACTTGGCCTCCAAATACCCCAGATCTCAATTCAATCGAACATCTGTGGGATGTTCTGGACAAACAATTCCGATCCATGGAGGCCCCACCTCACAACTTACAGGAGTTAAAGGATCTGCTGCTAACATCTTGGTGCCAGACACCACAGAACACCTTCAGGGGTCTAGTGGAGTCCATGCCTCAGTTGTAGCAGTTGTAGCCTAGTGGTTAAGGTATTGGACTAGTAAGCAGAAGGTTGCTGGTTCAAACCCTATCAACTGCCAGGTTTCCACTGTTGGGCCCTTGAGCAAGGCCCTTAACCCTCAATTGCTTAGACTGCATAATGTAAGTCACTTTGGATAAAAGTGTCTGCTAAATGCTGAAAATGTAAATGCCTTGATGGGTCAGGGCTGTTGCAAAAGGGGGACCAACACAATATTAGGAAGGAGGTCATAATGTTATGCCTGATCGGCATATGCCTTATATATATACATATAATGTCCATTTTATATCAGCTCCACTTACCATATAGAAGCACTTTGTAGTTCTACAATTACTGACTGTAGTCCATCTGTTTCTCTACATACTTCTTTAGCCTGCTTTCACCCTGTTCTTTAATGGTCAGGACTCTCCCAGGACCATCACAGAGCAGGTATTATTTAGGTGGTGGATCATTCTCAGCACTGCAGTGACACTGACATGGTGGTGGTGTGTTAGTGTGTGTTGTGCTGGTATGAGTGGATCAGACACAGCAGCGCTGATGGAGTTTTTAAACACCTCACTGTCACTGCTGGACTGAGAATAGTCCACCAACCAAAAATATCCAGCCAACAGCGTCTTGTGGGCAGCGTCCCGTGACCACTGATGAAGGTCTAGAAGATGACCTACTCAAACAGCAGCAATAGATGAGCGATCGTGTCTGACTTTACATCTACAAGGTTTACAAGTGCTGTAAAAGTTTACAACAAATTTACAAACGGGCAGATCTGACGGAAAGGGTAGGGACAATACACCGGAAGTGCGTGCTGCTTACCTGCTGTCAATCAAACTGTTTCTCGGGGGTGCGGTGAACGGAGTTAATGATGGTAACGCTAAACAATGTTTTGTCTATTTTGTGGAAATCATTTTATCCAGTTGACTCGAGGGGGGGGGGGGGGGTCATTAGATCGTTTAAAAGTGCAGACGTGGCCTGTGCATCTCTATCTATCATCCGCACTTCTAAACATCTAAAGAATTTCCACAAGAAAAACAAAAGCGGCCAACTGGCTGAAATAATTAACACAAAATGGACAAAACATTGTTTATTACATTTACATTTTCAGCATTTAGCAGACGCTCTTATCCAGAGCGACTTACAGAAGTGCTTCCAAAGTGAACATTTCATTTCTCAAGTTTAGGTAAACAACAGTCGAAGAGCACAAATCTGCTAAAACCTGTTAGAACCAAAGTGGTTTTTTTTTTTTTTTTTTTTTTTTTTTTTTTGGAAATGGAAAAGGATGGAACAAGATGTTAGTAAATAAGTACAAGTCAGCTTAAGTGCTTCATAAAAAGGTGGGTTTTTAATCGTTTTTTAAAGACAGCAAGAGACTCAGATGTTCGGACAGACAGAGGAAGTTCATTCCACCACTTGGGCGCTAGAACAGAGAAGAGCCTTGATGCTTGTCTTCCTTTAGTCCTGGATGGAGGCTCAAGTTGAGCGAGACTGGTGGCTCGGAGGTTGCGTGGTACAGAGCGGGGTTTGATTAGACCACGAAGGTAGCTTGGGGCTGGTCCATTTTTGGCTTTGTAGGCGAGCATCAGTGTTTTAAACTGAATGCGTGCAGCTACAGGAAGCCAGTGAAGAGAACGCAGCAGTGGGGTGATGTGGCAGTGTTTGGGCTGGTTAAAAACCAGACGGGCAGCTGCGTTTTGAATGAGCTGTAAGGGTTTAATCGTGGACATGGGCGCTCCTGCCAGAAGGGAGTTGCAGTAGTCCAACCGTGAGATTACAAGTGATTGCACCAGAATCTGGGTAGATTCTACTACTACGATAGTTTATTAGGGACGGAACATTTGATACCGAGGCTTTGAAGCTTGTTTCACTTTTGTAACACTGGACTCAGTGTATCGGAGCTTGTATTAAACCAGCAGGAATGTGCGGGACTGATTCAAAGCTTTGGTGCTGTGTTTTATCTCACTGACTATATAAGAGACAATCAAACTAGGGTTACCAACCGTCCCGTAAAATACAGAATCGTTCTTTATTCGGAGACTAAACGTGGTGTTCCGTATTGAACTGATACAGGACGTGCTTTGTTCTGTATTTTTATCAATGGGAGACAGGGTGATGTGTATGAAACAGAAGAAAACGGCTGCTACCATGGGAATTAGAAAGCATTTGGTTACTATATTAAGTGGTATTCACTTTTTATTCTTAGTAACGGTGTGTGTGCGCTGGTTATAGCAGCATAACCTGTTTAATACACCACTGTATGAGTAGCGCAGTGGGCAGAGTGCGATGTTTTGCCTAAAATATGGTTCTGACTTGTTATAATAAAGAATGAAAATAATAAATGTTAAACACCCTAAATAAAACATTTTGATAATGTTCTCATGACAGTGTAATGACCCGTTATATTTTTTATAAAGTGCAGTTTTATAATTCCCATCACAAATTATGTTCACTTCACCACCGAGAAACAGTTTGAGTGACAGCAGGTAAGCAACATGTACTTCCGGTGTATTGTCCCTACCCTTTCCGTCATATCTGCCCGTTTGTAAATTAGTTTCGGCATGTGTAAAAGTGTTTCAGCACTTGTAAATTTGTTTCGGCATGTGTAAAAGTGTTTCAGCACTTGTAAATTTGTTTCGGCATATGTAAAAGTGTTTCAGCACTTGTAAATTAGTTTCGGCATGTGTAAAAGTGTTTCAGCACTTGTAAATTTGTTTCGGCATATGTAAAAGTGTTTCAGCACTTGTAAATTTGTTTCGGCATATGTAAAAGTGTTTCAGCACTTGTAAATTTGTTTCGGCATTTGTAAAAGTGTTTCACCTATTGTAAATTTGTTTTTGTTTTCGTTGTAAATTTGTTTTTGTTTTTTTGTACATTTGTTTTTGGTTTTTTTGTAATTTTGTTTTCTAAAATGTTAATTTGTTTTGCACTTCTCGGCCACCGTATAGAACACTTCAGCTGCTTATTAGTCTGCAGCCTTGTTGTTTTATATTGCCAGTACAGCGTGCCAAACGTTTTCAGTGACAAACAGGCCTGGGCTGTGGGCAGGTGACAGTCCCTAAAAAAGAAGCACTCATTCTTTGTCGTCTTTCGGCTGCCCCCATTAGAGGTCGCCACAATGGATCATTCGTCTCCATCTTGTCCTGTCCTGAACATCCTCCTCTGTCTCATTAAACACCTGAATGTCCCTCTGCACCTCATCCATAACCTCCACTTTGGCCTTCCCCTCCTGCTCCTGCTTGGCAGCTCCTTCCTCAGCACCCTTCTCCCGATATAACTCTCACCCCTTTTTTGCACATGCCCACACCATCTCAATCTTTTCTCCCTAACTTTGGCTCTAAAACATCCTCACTGTGCTGTCTCTTTAATTAACTCATTTACATTTTTCTTTATTTATAACTTTTCCCCTCTTTTTTCCCCCCAATTTTTATCCCCCAGTTTAGTCGTGTCCAATTACCTTGAATGCGTCCTCTATACTGATTCGACCCTTCACCGCTGACTGAGGACGCCTCTCAACTGACATACGCCCCCTCCGGTACGCACAGTCAGTACAGACTGCATTTTTCACCTGCACGAGTCGAGTTCATACACTGACGGGCACTGTGTATGGAGGGCCACACCCCCATCAGCATTATTTCTCAGCCCTGTGCAGGCGCCATCAGTCAGCCAGCAGGGGCCACAGTCGCACCAGTTATGAGGACCTATGATCCGACTTTCTTACCCCTAAGAACAACAGCCAATGGTTGTTCATACTGCCGCCCAGCCTAGTCAGAAAGGCAGAGCTGAGGTTCGATACGATGTATTCGAAACCCCAACTCTGGTGAGCTAGCGTAGTTTACCTCTGCGCCACCTGAGCGGCATTCATTTACATTTTTTTGCTCATAAACAAATAAGCCTTTTAATTATGTTTATTTGCAAAAAGCTTTTTTCTTATTTATTCATTTTTTATTTTCTCTATTTTTTCTCCCAATTTTTAGCACGTCCAATTTTTACCCAATTGCATTATGCTTTCTCTCTACTGGTGCCTACCCTTGCCCCTGATTGAGGAGAGCGAACTGACACAGGTCCCCTCCGATACGTGAGCAGTAGCATTTTTTCACCTGCACCAGCCGAATTGCATCAGTAATGAGGTCCCTCTCCGGCTCCCTAACCCTGTATGAACAACAGCCAAACGTTGTTCATACAGTCGCCCAGCCCAGCCGGATGGCAGAGCTGAGAATTAATACGATGTATTCAAAATCCTAGCTCTGGTGCGCTAGCGTGTTTTACCGCTGCACCACCTGAGTGGCCTTTTTTCTTCACTTTTTTAATAATTCCACAAACTTTACAGTCTTTTATTGCTCTCTTTTCAATGTGTTCAGAATCAGCTTTATTTGCCTAGTATGTTCACACACACAGGGAATTTGTTTTCGGGTGTTGTTATCTCTCTACAATATACAAACAATACAACATACAGACAAGACTATACAGATAATGTACAAATTTAACACGCTAAATAACACACATAAAATAAACAAAAACAAAGAAAAATTATCCACGGCGCCATCATGACATAGACTTTCAGATTATATTGCAAGCATCACATTTGGAATTAGGAGTAAATGTACAAAAATTACTAAAGCTGCACTGTTATTAACTAAATACCTGTTTACAAATCACTGATTTCTGTTTTTACTTGCATTTTATTTTCTGTCTCAACTGGGTTTAATATGTTTAATTACAGGGTGGCATGGTGGCTTGGTGGGTAGCTCTGTCGTCCCACAGTAAGAAGGTCCTGGATTGGAATTCTCGTGTCTGTGTGGGTTTTGTCCAGGTGCTCCGGTTTCCTCCCACAGTCCAAAGACATGCAATCAGATAAATTGGAGATCCTAAAGTCTCCCTAGGTATGAGTCTGTGTGTGTGTGTGTGTGTGTGTGTATGTGTGTGTGTGTGAATACTGGTGACCTGTCCAAGGAGTTTCCCACCTTTTGCCCAGTCAATCAGACCCACAGTGGCCACAAATAGGATAAAGCAGTGGTAAAACAGACAATGAATGAATGTTTAATTACATAAGCTAGTAAAGTTCTTTTAACAAGTGATCTGATATACACCGACCAGGCATAACATTATGACCACTGACAGGTGAAGTGAATAACACTGATTATCTCTTCATCACGGCACCTGTTAGTGGATGGGATATATTAGGACACAAGTGAATATTTTATCCTCAAAGTTGATGTTAGAAGCAGGAAAAATGAGCAAGCATAAGGATTTGAGTGAGTTTGACAAGGGCCAAATTGTGATGGCTAGACGACTGAATCAGAGCATCTCCAAAACTGCAGCTCTTGTGGGATGTTCCCGGTCTGCAGTGGTCACTATCTATCAAAAGTGGTCCAAGGAAGGAACAGTGGTAAACCGGCGACAGGGTCACTGATGCACGTGGGGAGCGAAGGTTGGCCCATGTGGTCCGATCCAACAGACGAGCTACTGTAGCTCAAATTGCTGAAGAAGTTAATTCTGGTTCTGATAGAAAGGTGTCAGAATACACAGTGCATCACAGTTTGTTGTGTATGGGGCAGCCAAAGGGGTGATCGGTGTAACTATGATGAACTGGCACTCTGTACCACATGACGCTTGTTCAGATTAAAGCTCTTACTATAGAAGAAAGATTCAAGAAATTAATCTAATAAATACATAAATAAATTTCAAGCACAATTTAAACTTAAATATTAGATGCACACTCAAGATTTATGCTTGCGTGCCCAGATTTGCTGTACCACTGATGAATCGCATAACTTACAACATTTCCTGTTTTTGTTGCATAGCACTGTCAGCTTCTTCTTTTAGGGTTTGAAAATTCTCAGAATCATGTTGCCTGGTCTTCAGGAAAACAGGATTTAAAACAAGCTAACATGGATTTCTTATGACCTTCAACATCATTAAGCAACAATGCGGGATCAGTGTCATTTTCGGTATATCTGGTCCTTACTAGAGATGTAACAATGCACCACAAGACAGTTAAAAATCAGTGCACATGTGCCACAATTCGAACTGGTTATTCATTTAAGATGAATCGATATTCACTTTAAACAGCAGAGGGCACTGGCGCTATTCACAAAGTTGCCAGTTAGGGGGATTTTCCAGCCAAATTTGAGGATACTTTCTTTATTTGTATTATTCATTTATTTATTTAATGTTGGATTAGTTTAAAATTTTCGTTTCATTTTTTTACACAATAAGCATTATTTGGCATAGTACCTCAGAAATAAAAGGACCTTCACTATTTAGATAAATGAAAGAAAAGCACAAATACAGTTTTATTTTATTTTTTTAAAGAGAAATAATAAAAGCAAACTTTGTCATAATTTGTCTTTAATTTCATTTTGTTTAAAAAAATCGGGAAAAAATCGTATCATGAACCCAGTATTGTGAATCGTATCGCATCGTGGGTAGAGTGTATCGTTACATCCCTAGTCCCTACACAGCGTTTGAGGACCTCGTTCACATATTCCAGTCATTCCTCCCTGCAGGCACTGCCAATTATGCCCGGATGGCACCCAGCCGACCAGTGGCAACGTCGAGTTTCGAACCGAGGAGTTCAGAATCTTGGCGCTGGTGTGCTAGCGGAATATCCTGCTGCGCCACCTGGGCGCCTGGATGTCAGCTGTTGTTGACATAAGGTTATTACCTTAACAGCAAATTATACTTTGATTTTTACTTCAGTTCTTTAATTATAGTTTAATCACACATCCATGTAATGTTTATTACTCTGAAATGGGTTGCAAAGCCATCATTAAGCACTCATCCAGGAACAAAGTAACCAAGACAAACATCTGGAGGTGACTGTAGACTGTGTTTGTATTAGAATAAGAGTACAACAGTAGAATAGAAATGGGCAAAATAAAATCCATGGAAGATACCCATAAAAAACATTGATAAACCTATTTGTCTGATTTTATGGTCTAAATTAGAGTGGAGGGACATAATGGTCTAAATTACACTGGAGGGGGCATAATGCTCTGGCCCCGGGAGGATTTTTTCCCAAATTTAGCAGTTTCCAATTCCCCATTGCAATTCCCTGCTGCCTGCACTACCCATACACTGACCTGTGGGAGCCGCAGACTCATCCGGACAGTCACCGACTGCCTATTTTACCTGCCAGAGGTGGCGTCTCATTCCTAGCTGTATCATCATCCAGAGAGCCACACTATTCCATGAATCAGTCACCTTTAATGCAGGAATCTCAACCAGACAGCGAAGGCACTTGAAACCCTATCGATCTCTCTCTCTGCTTGACGTCCAGCCAGTTTGATAGCACAGCTAAGATTCAAACTTGAGACCTGAAAGCTCAGTAGTTTTTGATGTTTTGATAAGAGCTGGGCCCCCTGGTTCATATGGATATGTATATATCTGTATCTATATATATGTGTGCGTGCGTGTGTGTGTGTATATATATATATATATATATATATATACTGTTTCTTACATACTTTTGTACATATTTATTTTTTATACATATTTTTGTTTATGCATTTTCTCCCCTTTTTCTTAATTGCATTATGCTTCCTCTCTACTGATGCCGATCCCGGCCCTGATTGAGGAGAGCAAGACTGACACATGCCCCCTCCGACACGTGTGCAGTAGCCGACTGCATCTGTTCACCTGCACAAGGCGAGTTCATATGTAGATCAGCTTTGTGTACGGAGAGCCACACCCTGATCAACACATTATTCCTCGACTCTGTGCAGGCGCCATCAATCAGCATCAGTTATGAGAGAGTCCCTATTCGGCTTCCACCCTGTATGAACAACAGCCAATCGTTGTTCATGTAGGCGCCCAGCCCAGCCAGTAGCAAAGCTGAGAGAACCTATGAGTTCGAAATGTCAGCTCTGGTGTGCTAATGTGTTTTACTGCTGCACCACTTGAGCGCCTTCTACATACTATTTGACCTTAATATCAAAGGATTTAATTGTTGTGTGTTTTTTACCTTTGTATTGTATGTGACAGTGTATGTTGTCAGAACCATTTTGTTGTATTTTATATTGTTTCATTTTATATACTATAAAAATAAAGACATTCATTCATTCATGTATTCATTCATTCATTATACAACTAGGTCTGTAAATATAGTTTTCAATAGAGTTTGGTGTGAAAGAACCTAACTGATCTCTACCCAACTCAACATTGAAATGCCAACTGTGAGCCAAACATTATTATTCAGCATCTCTAATTAAACTCACAAATGGTCTTTAGACTGTATAAAAATGAATCTCTACACTTTCAAAATCTAGTGGAAAGCCTTGCCAATTTTGGCTCTTAGTGGCCAATGGAAGCAAATTAATTGCATTACTCAAGGTTTTGGATATAACATTCAAGTGTCAGATGTCCTCATACTTTTGTCTATGGCATGCACTCAGTCTTTTATTATTAGTTTGTAATTTATGAAATGTTTTTGTGTGTAAATACACTTAATCTTAGATTTCTGCTTTTCTTCCTTAAGTCATGTGATGTTAAAAATTGTGAAACCCATTTTGCTATACTGCTCTGACGCAAACAGGGGTAACTGATCAGTCTGGTTTTAGCAGAACACCCTTGAAGACTATGAAAGTGCCCGGGTTGTGCTACTGCATGTGGTACGTGTTTTTTTTTTTTTTTCTGTGTTTACATTTATACACATTTATTTTAAAAAATCTAATTTTTGTGTTTTTTTAATTAAAAATGTTTTAATGTTTTAATTAATGTTACATTCTCAGATCTTTCAGAGCTGTTTTATTTACAAATGATGTTTCAATAGAGTTACAGTGACGTCATTTTACCAGTAATTTTGCTTTTTTTAAATACTTGTTTCTGTCTACATATTTAAAAATACACTTTTTATTATATATATCCATAAAAAAACATTTTAAAAGTCTCATTTCTTCTGCTTTTTCCTCTTCTTTTGACATGACACAATCCCACACTATTGCACAATAGTTGAGGTCTGGTATTTGTCCAAAACATTCTATTTAAAAGAAAAAAAACAATTACTGGCAAACAAACAGCTTCCTGTTACCCGAGTACAGCATGTTCTAAGGCCACTGCTTGGAAGAAACAAATAGGGTTGTGTATACCTATGTTTTAAAAGATAAAAAAATCATGGTTATATTAACAATTTAATACAAAATCTGTTACATATGGGAAAACAGACAGCATAGATTAGCAGGGTCTGTGTTTCTTCTTCTTACTCTTGTTTTTCTTCTTTTTTTTCTATAACACATTGTATAATGGTGGCAGTATTAAGTAGACAGTATTAAGTACACAGTATTAAGTAGACAGTATTAAGTACACAGTATTAGGTAGACAGTATTAAGTACACAGTATTAAAGAGACAGTATTGGGTAGACAGTATAAAGTGCACAGTATTAACTACACAGTATTAAAGAGACAGTATTGGGTAGACAGTATTAACTACACAGTATTAAAGAGACAGTATTGGGTAGACAGTATTAACTACACAGTATTAAATAGACAGTATTGGGTAGACAGTATTAGGTACACAGTATTAAATAGACAGTATTTAGTAGACAGTATTAAGTACACAGCATTAAGGAGACAGAATTGGGTAGACACTATTAAGTACACAGTATTAAAGAGACAGTACTGGGTAGACAGTATTAAGTAGACAGTATTAAGTAGACTATTAAGTACACAGTATTAGGTAGACAGTATTAAGTAGACAGTATTAGTTAGACAGTATTAAGTAGACAGTATTAGGTAGACAATATTAAGTAGACAGTATTAGTTAGACAGTATTAAATAGACAGTATTAGGTAGACAATATTAAGTAGACAGTATTGGGTAGACAGTATTATGTAGACAGTATTAGGTAGACAATATTAAGTAGACAGTATTAGGTAGACAGTATTAGGTAGACAGTATTAAGTAGACAGGATTAAGTACACAGTATTAAGTAGACAGTATTAAGTAGACAGTATTGGGTAGACAATAATAAGTAGACAGTATTGGGTAGACAGTATTATGTAGACAGTATTAGGTAGACAATATTAAGTAGACAGTATTAGGTAGACAGTATTATATAGACAGTATTAGGTAGACAGTATTAAGTAGACAGTATTAAGTAGACAGTATTAGGTAGACAGTATTAAGTAGACAGAATTGAGTAGACAGTATTAGGTAGACAGTATTGGGTAGACATTATTAAGTACACAGTATTAGGCAGACAGTATTAAGTAGACAGTACTGGGTAGACAGTATTAAGTAAACAGTATTAAGTACACAGTATTAATTAGACAGTATTAAGTAGACAGTATTAAGTACACAGTGTTAAGTAGACAGTATTAAGTAGACAGTATTAAGTACACAGTTTTAGGTAGACAGTATTAAGTAGACAGTATTAAGTACACAGTATTAAGTAGACAGTATTAAGTACACAGTATTAAATACACAGTATTAGGTAGACAGTAGTAAGTACACAGTATTAAGTAGACAGTATTAAGTAGACAGTATTAAGTACACAGTATTAGGTAGACAGTATTAAGTAGACAGTATTGGGTAGACAGTATTAAGTAGACAGTATTAAGTACACAGTGTTAGGTAGACAGTATTAAGTAGACAGTATTAAGTAGACAGTATTAAGTACACAGTATTAATTAGACAGTATTAAGTAGACAGTATTAAGCACACAGTGTTAAGTAGACAGTATTAAGTAGACAGTATTAAGTACACAGTTTTAGGTAGACAGTATTAAGTAGACAGTATTAAGTACACAGTATTAAGTAGACAGTATTAAGTACACAGTATTAAATACACAGTATTAGGTAGACAGTAGTAAGTACACAGTATTAAGTAGACAGTATTAAGTAGACAGTATTAAGTACACAGTATTAGGTAGACAGTATTAAGTAGACAGTATTAAGTAGACAGTATTAAGTAGACAGTATTAAGTACACAGTATTAGGTAGACAGTAGTAAGTACACAGTATTAGGTAGACAGTATTAAGTACACAGTATTGGGTAGACAGTATTAAGTAGACAGTATTAAGTACACAGTATTAGGTAGACAGTATTAAGTACACAGTATTAGGTATACAGTATTAAGTAGTCAGTATTAAGTAGACAGTATTAAGTAGACAGTATTAAGTGAACAGTATTAAGTAGACAGTATTAAGTACACAGTATTAGGTAGACAGTATTAAGTACACAGTATTAGGTAGACAGTATTAAGTACCCAGTATTAAGTACACAGTATTAGGTAGACAGTATTAAGTACACAGTATTAAGTACACAGTATTAGGTAGACAGTATTAAGTACACAGTTTTAAGTACACAGTATTAAGTACACAGTATTAAGTAGACAGTATTAAGTACACAGTATTGGGTAGACAGTATTAAGTAGACAGTATTAAGTACACAGTATTAGATAGACAGGTTTAGGTAGACAGTATTAAGTAGACAGTATTAAGTACACAGTATTAGATAGACAGGTTAAGGTAGACAGTATTAAGTAGACAGTATTAAGTACACAGTATTGGTTAGACAGTATTAAGTACACAGTATTAGATAGACAGGTTTAGGTAGACAGTATTAAGTAGACAGTATTGGGTAGACAGTATTAAGTAAACAGTTTTAAGTACACATTATTAAGTACACAGTATTAAGTACACAGTATTAAGTACACCGTATTAAGTACACAGTATTAAGTAGACAGTATTAAGTACACAGTAGTAAGTACACAGTAGTAAGTACACAGTATTAAGTAGACAGTATTGGGTAGACAGTATTAAGTAAACAGTTTTAAGTAGACAGTATTAAGTACACAGTATTAAGTACACAGTATTAAGTAGACAGTATTGGGTAGACAGTATTAAGTAAACAGTTTTAAGTAGACAGTATTAAGTACACAATAAAAAGTAGACAGTATTAAGTAGACAATATTGGGTAGACAGTATTAAGTACACAATAAAAAGTACACAGTATTAAGTACACAGTAGTAACTCTAGATAGATAGAAGGACAGACAGACAGACAGACAGACAGACAGACAGACAGTTAGATATTTGAAATATAATTTTTATATTTGCATTACGATATTAAATTAATTCAGTTAATAAATGCATGGAACCAAATTGAGAGCAAAAAAAACTCATTAACAACAAGCTTTTTTTAGGAGAAAATGAGAAACTGGCAGTCTCATTTATGTTCACAAGCACATTAAATCACTGTACTGAAGCAACATGCCAGGCAGACACAATAAAAATCACTACAAATATAATAACTACTCTCTCCTTGGCAGGCTGCAAAGCAAATTTAGAAGCCACAGGCAATTAGCCTCCGCAATGAAGAGAAATGCTGAAAAAAGAATGCCGAGAAATGAAGGCCTTTATGGAAGCGAATGATAAGAAAAGAATGGAGTTCAACTTCAATACTCCAGTTTTTCTAACATTCCCTCACAAATGCACATAATTCCAGAGGAGGAAAAAATTTTTATCTACCACAGGGACAGATTGCACTGGGGTGACCTAATTAGGGTGAGAAAATAAACTTGTTCTGGTATAAAATTGACTAAAATCATATTTTTGTGTCAATGATCAGATGTAGTCACATTATTGTTCATTATTCCATCCAAGGTCAAGTATTTTCTTTTGTATTATATTATATTATAAGCATACACCGATCAGCCATAACATTAAAACCACCTCCTGGTTTCTACACTCACTGTCCATTTTGTCAGCTCCACTTTGTAGTTCTACATTTACTGACTGTAGTTGCTTACTGACTGACTGCTTTCACTCTGTTCTTCAATGACCAGGACCCTGACTGGACCACCACAAAGCAGGTATTATTTAGGTGGTGGATCATTCTCAGCACTGCAGTGACACTGACATGGTGGTGGTGTGTAAGTGTGTGTTGTGCTGGTATGAGTGGATCAGACACAGCAGCGCTGCTGGAGTTTTTAAATACCATGTCCACTCACTGTCCAACCACTTAATATTGACTGTGGCTGATGTACACACACTTTTAAGAACTGGAAAAAATTAGGTACAAAACCAGGTGCTGTGAATTTCATAAACTTTAGTAATCCAGGCAGAATATGAAATAATGCACACAAAAAACGCAGCTCAAGGTGCCCAGGTGGTACAGCGGGATATTCCACTAGCACACCAACGCCAAGATTCTGAACTCCTTGGTTTGAAACTCGCCGTTGCAACCAGTCGGCTGGGCGCCATCTAGCTGGCATAATTGGCAGTGCCTGCAGAAGACACTAACTCCACCATGTCTGCTAGGGCGTGATGATTCGTATAAATATGCCAGTTAAAAAATGTTTACCACTGTGTTAACCTTTTCTTGTTTATTTCACATTTTGTTTTGATATGGCATCTGCATTGCATAACAGACTGGATATATACATCCAGCGACAAACCATTCCATGTGCTGTCTGATGGATCAAAGGTCACAAAAGTTCAATATTGTTTTTTGGCCTTGCACAATTATCATCAGATTCTTTGAATCTTTTGATAATGTTATGGACTGTAGATGGTAAAATTCCTGCCTTCCTGCCTGTCCCTTACTATTGTGATTCAGAATTCTAAACTGTTGGACAATTTTCTCAGAGATTGACACACATTAACCCATCCTTGCTTGTAAATAACTAAGCCTTTTGTTAATGCTACCTATTGATCTGTTTACTTGTTTAAAGTTTCAAACAGGTGTTTCTGATCATTCCACAAACTTTGCAGTTTTACTGAAGTCTACCCTGTCCTACTTTTTTGGAATGTGTTGCATGCATCAGTTTAGAGATAATGTTATATTAAAAAAATAATGTTAATAGGATAAAATATTAGTTTGAGCTGTTGTCAATTAAATATCTGTTCAGAAATTTTCATTTTAATACCATATTACCTACAGTACCAACTTGGGCAGCATGTGGCTAAGTGGGTAGCACTGTCGCCTCACAGCAAGAAGGTCCTGGGTTCGATCCCCAGGTGGGGTGATCTGGGTCCTTTCTGTGTGGAGTTTGCATGTTCTCCCCGTGTCTGTGTGGGTTTCCTCCGGGTGCACCGTTTTCCTCCCACAATCCAAAGACATGCAAGTGAGGTGAATTGGAGATACTAAATTGTCCATGACTGTGTTTGATATAACCTTGTGAACTGAAGAATCTTGTGTAACTACCGTTCCTGTCATGATTGTAACCAAAGTGTAAAATATGACATTAAAATCCTAATAAACAAACAGTACCAACTTTTTGCAGAAATGTATCTATAAGTATTAACAGAATTTATAAAATCATTTAAAAAGGCTAAATCCTTTTCTAAAACTAGGTATATTAAACATATAACACAGATTAATAAATTAGGCTAGTAACGACGGATGTGGGGGAGTAAGGTGGAGACAGCAGTGTGTGTTGCAACAAGGGTCGCAGCGGGTTGCACAACAGGTTGACGTTTCCTCCTCTGGGAGGCCCCTGCGGTTTAGGATGGGGTTAACGGTACCACAAAGCACTCAACACACCAGGGAGAGCACACAGGTGAGAAACAAGGAATCTTTCCTCCTAACAGCATCTAGTTATAAGAAGACTTAAATTTAGAAGGTCTGTCTTTCTGGAAAAATCAACCTGTACAGAAGAAACCCAACTTCCATGTTTTAAAAGGACTGCTGGTGTGTTCCTGCATTTGTGCATTTTCCATTTTTCAGTTAGGGTGTGTTTAGTTACTGTTTGGTTACTTCTGCTTTACAGTAACTATGTGGCAATAAGTAAAAAGAAGAATTGGGAATTTTCTTGAAGTGGATCTGGTTACATTTCTTAGAATTGTTTATCTTTGGACACATGACTTTCATTTAGTTTTTGATCTTGAAAGTATTCCAATTAAAGGAATGTAAAGTAAGTAATAAATGACAAACTAAACATATGTATGCTTGTTTTACAGATTCTACCATGGTGCTGCACTGGACCTCAGTACATGCTGTGCTTTGGACTTTTATGTCTTTATTCATAGCAAGTAAGAGAAATGCTTTCTTTTAACCACTATTTGTCACTAGACCAGTCGACCAGTTTAAAATCAAGTACAGTTACACAGTCTAAAATTTATAGTTTCAGTATAGACAATTAAAAATTAATGCATAAATAATAAATAAGTTAATTAATTAATTAAATAATTAATAAATAAGGGCCAAACATGAGATGTACTGTATCCTTTGTTGTATTAATGTGCATTACAGTGATTTAATATCTTGACCATTTACCATAAGTTATATATTAATGTAAATTAATATACGTATTAATGCAAATATGTTTTTTTTATTTGTATTACATCATATTTTGATAAAACGTAACATAAGATCCATAGAAATATTTAAACTCTATATGCTGCTCTATACGGCTGCTTTCCTTAAATTCATTCATTCCAAGTAAGATAAAATGCGCATATTTATGTTGTTATATCTATTAGTAATCATGAACAACTGAATAAAAAATATTAGGGTAAAACGGTCATTTAAAGTCATTAAATCAAGAAGAACTTATGACCTCACAGTTATTTACTAACATCACTGTACACAAAAAAGCTGCTCAGGTATTTATTAGGACATGGTTTAACTGATTTGTTTACACATAAAGTGACAGTAAACGTCTCAGGAAAAAAAATGTTGCTTGTTAAATAGTGCAAATAATATCGTATCATATGGCAGTCCTAAGATTTCAATGACTTCTGCGACTTTAACTGAATATCACATACATTGCCTACGTATTTGTCCCTCTTCTTGGTTTTATCTGTTTTTGTATATTTGTCAGACTACAGATCTTTTACTTCATCACTTTTCCTTCATCTGTTATAATAGACAACCTGAGTTAGCACAAAATACTGTTTTATCATTAAGGTTATGTGCAATTATTTTGCCACACAAGTGATATCAGAATCAGACTTTATTGGCCAAGTATGCTCACACATACAGGGAATTTGACTTTGGTTATATAAGTGTTTCATAACCTTTTTATCTTTAAATAAAATCATTATATTCATTATACATTATAAATTATACGTACATGTGTACAGTACAATGACAAATAAGTAAAATGACAAATAAAAGCCTTCTAATAACAGGGTTCCAACTTTTTAATGATAATTTGGAAAAAGCCCTTTACTGTTCCAGCATGACCGTACACAATGAAAAGTCTATAAACAAATAGTTTGATAAGTTTGGTGTGAATGTACTTGTGCGCAAAGCTTAAAGCATTGTAAAGACTTAGCTTAACATATATGTAAATACTCATCAGTGTTTTCACACTCCTCCCTCTGGTTCCACAGAATCGGTTGGGAGTTTTCCAAACTCAGTTTTGTCTAACCGATTGCTAGTGTAACTGAGCGTCTTCAGAGTGTGCTGAGTTTATAAAGAAAGAATTAAACTATACATAGACAAATTATCAGAAGCATAATACTTTACTGGCTTATTTTTTGTGTGTAGAAGCTCACTTTTTTATTGACTATGGAATCCCAAAAGGGACAAATGCACTTCCTTAGCGGTGAAGACATTACTAGAATTCTCCGAAGATTTCAAATATTGCGAACGAATGCAGAGCATTATTAAAAAATTCTCATTGATTTTTATATATATACACTTGTAAGAGACGTGTATGTCATAGATATAGCAGTACTAAGATTTCAATGACTTCTGCAAATCTTTTCCTTTAACTGAATATCACATACATTGCCTACGTATTTGTCCCTCTTCTTGGTTTTATCTGTTTTTGTATATTTGTCAGACTACAGATCTTTCACTTCATCTGTTATATAAGACGACCTGAGTTAGCACAAAATTATCATTAAGTTAATGATAATGTGCAATTACTTTGCCACACGGAATATGTGTTTCATAACTTTTTTTTACTTTTAATAAATACATTATATGCATTATACATTATAAATTATACATATACAGTATATGTACAATACAATGGCAAAAAAAGTACAATCACAAATAAAGGCCTTCTAATAACAGGGTTCCAACTTTTTAATGATAATTTGGAAAAAGCCTTTCACTGTTCCAGCATGACCGTGCCCTTGTACACAAAGAAACGTCTATAAAGAAGTAGTTTGATAAGTCTGGTGTGAATGGACTTGCTCAAATGCTTAAAGCTTAAAGCTTTGTAAAGACTTCATGGTTACTTCAACATAATATACGTGAGATTAGAATTGAACTCTGAAATGTACAGCAATAAAATTCTGTATATAAACAGCTCTTATTTGCTTTGTTTACTAATGAAAAAATGCAAATGTATCGTTTTGTTGACTGCTCACTGCACATGAGCCATAATGACTTTCAATGTTTTCTTCAGATATCCTGCTGAAGTCTAAATATACAGCATTTTAACAAAAACACTCTTACCATGTATTTTTAATTGGTCCAGCTGTCAAAAATATTGATTAGAACAAATGCAGGGTGGAAAGTGCAGTAACTAACTTTATTTATATGTATTATAAAATTCATTGAGTATACATGTTTCATATCATATAGTTTAAAATGTTTTATATGAAGATAAATTAAGATAATACATTTTTATCTTTATTTATCTTCATATAAAAACATTTATTATTATCTAATAAAATGATGATAATAAAAGTTAACAAGAATTGTTTTATATGTTATCTCATACAGATGTCAGAGCATCACCATGTGCTGAGGTACACACTACATCAAAAGTGGTGCTTTTTGGCTCACCAGTCACAGCTTCCTGTCACTTTAAAGATGATTGTTTGCTAATGAATTTCCAAAGACTATCTGTGGAGTGGCATTACAATAATACCTTAATCCAGAAAATTGAAGCCAGTCAAGAAAAGAAAGTGTATGAGATTTTCATACCCAGCTTCACTGACAGGCAAGCGGTGCTAAAATGTTTGGTCTGTTCAGGCGATACCTGCAACATAGTTGATGCTGTGGAAATGGAAGCGGGATGTAAGGACTTTTTTTTTTCTCTCTATCTGATTTTTTTTCTATCTGATTATTATCTAAGTAAAATAACATCCTGTGCAGAAAGTCAAGCTAATCACGAGTCAAGTCATCAGTGATATATGATTAATTTAGTAAAAAAGAGGCATATATATATATATATATACAGTATATTTTTTTTATAGGCCGCTCAGGTGGTGCAGCAGTAAAATCACATGCTGAAACCAGAGCTGGGATCTCGAATACATCGTATCGAATCTCAGCTCTGCTTGCCGTCTAAGGCTGAGCGACCACATGAACAGTGATTGGCCTGATTGTTTAGATATGGGCGGGACTTCTTCTTCTAAGCCAGATGGGGTCTCTCTCCCATTACTGGTGCAATTACGACTCTGCTGACTGATTGATGGCGCCTGCACAAAGATGAGAAAAAAGGTGCTCAGGGTGTGTCTCTCTGTACACAATGCTGAGCTGCACTGCACAAAGTCAAAGTGTAGGTGATAAGATGCATATGACATGCTGCCCACGTGTCGGAGGGTTAGCTTCGTTCTCCTCAATCAGAGCAGGTATCGGCGTTGGTGGAGAGGTAGCATGACGCAATCGGGCAATTGGATGCGCTAAAAGGGAGAAAAAGAGGAGAAAATGCATTAATATATATTAGATATGATCATCAGATCATCAGACATCAGATATGGGCAGGACTAAGCCGGATGGGGTCTCTCTCCCATGACTGGTGCAATTACATCCTCTGCTGACTGATTGATGGCACCTACACAGAGATGAAAAAAGAGTGCTCTCAGGGTGTGTCTCTCCATACACAACACTGAGCTGCACTGCACTTGTCAATATCTCACGTTCTCAATGGCTGTAGTTTGACACCGCACTCATTGCCAGTTGGTCGACTAATATCCAGATATTTTGCATGCTAGATATCTCTCTTCACACATAGCGATCAAGAGCCGAGCAAATGCCAAGTTGTCTCCAAGCCGGCAAATCTAGAGCAAATCAGGGCAAAAATCATGTAGTGTGAACTAGGCATTAGGCAAAAGGCTGGAAACACACTGGACAAGTTGCTAGTCCATCACAGGGCACACTCACACACGTAAGCATACCTAGTGGGACCAAAGCTTCCAGAGGAAAACTATTCAGATGCAGGGAGAAAGGTCCCAAACCACTTCACCTGGGAATCAAAGTAATTACATATTTCAATTATTATTAGTAGGATACTTTATCAGATTATATCACTGACTAGCACAAGCTAATGTTGCCTACACATATTATTGCATATGGAAATCATTTCAAAATCGACTGCTAACAATACACACATTTCAATTTTTGGCCTTTCTAAAAAAATGCCAATTGGTGTAACGTGAGTGAATGTTTAAGTTTGTAATGCCCTGTGATGGACTGGCACCTAGTACAGTGTTGCTCACTGGTTTGTTCTTACTGGTTCCAGGTAGTTTCCACTGTGACCTTAACCAGGATATACACCAATCAGCCATAACATTAAAACCACCTCCTTGTTTTTACACTCACTTCATTTTATCAGCTCCACTTACCATATAGCACTTTGTAGTTCTACAATTACTGACTGTAGTCCATCTGTTTCTCTACATACTTTTAGCCTGCTTTCACCCAGTTCTTCAGTGGTCAGGACCCCACAGGACCACCACAGAGCAGGTATTATTTAGGTGGTAGATTATTCTCAGCACTGCAGTGACACTGACATGGTGGTGGTGTGTTAGTGTGTGTTGTGCTGGTATGAGTGGATCAGACACAGCAGCGCTGCTGGAGTTTTTAAATACCATGTCCACTCACTGTCCACTCTATTAGACACTCTTACCTAGTTGGTCCACCTTGTAGATGTAAAGTCAGAGACGATCACTCATCTGTTGCTGCTGTTTGAGTTGGTCATCTTCCTGACCTTTATCAGTGATCACAGGACGCTGCCCACGGAGCGCTGTTGGCTTAAAATTTTTGGTTGGTGGACTATTCTCAGTCCAGTAGTGACAGTGAGGTATTTAAAAACTCCATCAGCATTGCTGTGTCTGATCCACTTCTACCAGCACAACACACACTAACACACCACCACCATGTCAGTGTCACTGCAGTGCTGAGAATGATCCACCACCTAAATAATACCTACTCTGTAGTGGTCCTGGGAGAGTCCTGACCATTAAAGAACAGCATGAAAGAAGGCTAACAAAGCATGCAGAGAAACTACAGATGGACTACAGTCAGTAATTGTAGAACTACAAAGTGCTCCTATATGGTAAGTGGAGCTGATCAAATGGACAGTGAGTTTAGAAACAAGGTGATGGTTTTAATGTTATGGCTGGTCAGTGTATATTATATCACTATATGCTACTAGTTTAGAAATGACTTTGTAGAGGCACTTTTAATGCTTAACTTTATGGACTTCTTTGAGACTCTTGACTGTAGTTTAGTAAAAAAAAAAAGATATCAGTATTTAGTGCCTTCTAGCACTACCTCTAGCATTCTTGTGTCATCATGTTTTAAAACTGCAGGGGGAAAGCAAGCAGACCGCTTTTCACTATCTATAGCTGACTTTAATTATGGTGATTTATAAAGTGTAAGTTCTATTTTACTAAAATCTTTTTCTTTTTTAAAGATCCTCCATCTGCCCCTGAGAACCTAACCTGCCAATTAAATCTCATGGAACCAAACACTCTGGTGTGCAAGTGGGACCCTGGCCAAAAAACTTTAAATAGTCGAACAAACTACACACTATACACAGTAATCAGGTAGTGGCACTGTAGTGTGACATATTTTTCCCATGACATTCGTCTCATTATGAACACATCAAAGAAAAGTTCACAGTTAAATAGACCTAGCTAATTTTTTTTTTTTTGCTGTAATGTTCCTATGAGGTTTGGTTGTATGTAACTCTCACATCTTTGCAGTCAAACTTGCAATGACATATAAGGGGGTAAATGTTTAGTGGTCTCTGTCAGGTTTTGCTGATAATACATAACAAGGCCTGTTTTTAGCAACAGAATGTACAGTGCCTATGGGGGTTAGATAAGGATTTTTTTTCTCTTTCTGAATTTTTTACATTATTCAAAATAAAATAAAAATAACATCCTGAGCAGAATGTCAAGCTCATCATTTGTCAAGCCATCAGTGATATAGTACTAATTTAGCAAAATAATTTTTAAGAGCATTGGTCATTTTATAGCTCTCTAAAAACAAAACAATGTTATATAGTGTTTTTGGATTCATTACTACTGTAACAATATGTAACAATGAGTTAAATTCAAAAATGTAACCTGGAATCCATTTGCAACCCCCATTTCTGGAAGAATTAGGAAATGTTGTAAAATGCAATAAATGCTTGACCAAATTCTTGACAAGACTGAGCCTTTGAAGGATCCTTCTGTTGATAACCATGATACATGATACATTCATCCTTATGTTACCAGTTTACCTGAAAGTTCAAGATAATTAGCAGAATCACAGAAACTATATTTTATAGCATTTTATGAAATGTACCAATTCTTCCAAAAATGTAAACAAGTATTTATCAACTTTTATAGCAACATAAAGATAGGATGGATGGACAGACAGATGGACTGATGGATGGAATGTCTTTTAGAAAATAGAAAGATGGATGGATGGATGGATGGATGGATGGACAGATTGATGGATGGATAGATGGATGGATGGACGGACGGACGGATGGTTGGATGGATGGACATATGGACAAACAGAGAGATGGATGGATGGACAGATTGATGGATTGGATGGAAGAATGGATGGATGGATGGACAGATTGATGGATGGTTGAATAGATGGACAGACGGATGGATGGATGAATAGAAGGATGGATGGATGGAGAGATTGATGGATGAATAGAAGGATGGATGGATGGACAGATTGATGGATGAATAGAAGGATGGATGGATAGACAGATGGATGGATGGATGGATGGATGGATGGATGGACAGACTGATGGATGGAATGTCTTTTAGAAGATGGATGGATGGACGGACTGACAGATGGAATGTCTTTTAGCTTGTACTTGTAGTTTATAATTCTGCAGTTCCAAATCCATAAAACACAACTGATCAAGATAAAATGGTTAGAGGATATAAACTGATGAAAGTCAAAAAAGCTAATGATGTAGTCCTTTTTAAAATAAATGTATGAACATTATCAATTATCACAGATTAATTATAATTATTGATTTTAAAAAAAAGTTGAGTTTACAGTGAATTTTTTGTTGTTTTTTAGTGATTCGTCTGAAAGGTTTTCCTATGTCCCACTACCTGAAGAGTATTTATACAGGGTTCCACGTCATGGCTTTACTTTGTACAGTACTGTGCAAGTGTTTGTGGAGGCAGTAAATGATTTTGGACGTGCAACATCTGAGCTCTTAATGTTTAACCCAATGGAAACAGGTTAGAAATGCACTTTCATTGCACTGTACATGGTCATCTGATATGCACTATATGGCCAAAAATATGAGGACACACCTCCTAAATATTGACATTGTCAATATAAGATCATTTGTATGCTTCGTAACTAATTGATTCTGGAATGAGATGCCCAACAGTTTATGGCATTCACATATTTTAGGCCAATTAGTGTGGCTACTACTCACTACTTCATGTGAAATCTTTCTATTGTAATTATAATGTTAATTCCATGTGTTTCATTTACAGCTAAGCTTGATCCTCCAGAAATTAAAGTTGGGACAAAAAGGTTTGAGTGTCTAGAGCACAACTGGAGTCTCTCAAGAAAGCAGAGTTGGATAAGAAATAGTTTATACGTGGAGATAAGCCTTAAACCTGTGATAAACAAGCTTTCAGAGAAAGAGCAGGTACTTAGTATTGCTTCTTCTGTTTCTCATTGTGATTGTCTGCATTAATAAGTACAACAAGCATAGCCTTGGGTATGTTAAAGGGAGTTATGAATTGTTCCTACCAAAATACCTGAAGAAAGAAAGAAATAACGCACAAAGAAATAACACACCATTTGTGCCTTATAACATAATTTATTTGTCATATATACATATACAGAAGTACATTCATTCATTTTCTTATCCGCTTATCCAATTAGGGTCCCGGGGAGGGGGGCTGTGCTGGAGCCTATCCCAGCATTTCAGTGGGCGCACGGCACACAGTAACACCCTGGACAGGACGCCAGTCCATCGCAGGGCAGACACACACACACACACATTCACTTATAGGGCAATTCAGTGTCTCCAATTAACCTGACTGCATGTTTTTGGATTGTGGGAGGAAACCAGAGCTCCTGGAGGAAACCCACGCAGACACGGGGAGAACATGCAAACTCCACACAGAAAGGACCCGGACTGCCCCGCCTGGGGATCGAACCCAGGACCTTCTTGCTGTGAGGCGACAGTGCTACCCACTAAGCCACTCTGTGCCACCCTAGAGATACAGTACAATGAAATTCTTTCTTCGCATATCCCAGCTTGGTGGAAGCTGGGGTCAGAGCACAGGGTCAGCCATCATACGGCGCCCCTGGAGCAGACAGGGTTAAGGGCCTTGCTCAAGGACCCAACAGTGGCTGCATAGCAATGCCTGGATTTAATCAATCTTTCGGTTGATAGCCCAAAGCTCTACCCACTAGGCTACTACTGTCTTATTTATCTTATCTTTATTTAATATCTGTGTACCTGCTTATGTCTCTGGTGTAATATGGTTGCTTTTGAGTGGACCATTGCTTTGACCCTAATCATGTACCAGCTCTTAAATGATGATAATTCTGGCTGCTTGGCTCTGGTTTACTTTGGCTTTTAAGAAAAGTGTGTTGCTTAAGTGACCCCCTTTTACAAGCTCAAGGTTTTTCCTCAGATTTAACCTCATCACAACCCTGCTTTTAAGCCCATGATTGTGTGATTCTATTAAGTAATGTTCTTATTTAGTGAGTTAGGTCAATAATACATAAAGAAATTAAGAAGTAATATCATGTCATTTAGTATTTTACAACCCCAGATCAGAAAAAGTTGGGACAGCATGGGAAATGAAACAATGCAACATTTACTTTGACTTTTATTTGATTGCAGACAGGATGAACCTGAGATATTTCATGTTTTATCTGCTCAATTTCATTTCATTTATTAATAAACATCCATTCCTGCATTTCACCCCTGCAACACATTCCAAAAAAAGTTGGGACAGTAAAGCGTTTACCACTTTGTAATGTTGCCATTCCTTTTCACCACACTTAAAAGACGTTTTGGCACCGAAGATATCAAGTGATTTAGTGTTTCAGGGTTTATTTTGTCTCATTCTTCCTGCAAACACGTCTTAAGATGTGCAACAGTACGGGGTCGTCAGTGTCACATTGTTTGTTTCAAAATTCTCCACACATTCTCTATTGGGGACAGGTCAGGACTGCAGACAGAAATTCTTCCCGATGTCTTAAATAGTTTAATGATATTATGCACTGTAGAGGGGGGAATATACAAATCCCTTCCAATCTTTCTTTGAGGTACATTGTTTTTATACATTTTAATAATTTTCTCACACATTTGTCGACAAACTGGAGATCATCTGATCATCTTTGCTCATCAAAGACTCAGCCTTTCCTGGATGCTGCTTTGTACCAAACCATGAATACAATCACCTGTTGACATCACCTGTTTGGTATCACTATTATTTAGTTTTTTCATCTCATTACTAGCCCTAAATCACCCCCCATATATTAACAAATGAAATATAGTTGAGCAGACAAAACATGAAAGTTGCCGGTTCAAACAGTCTGCAATTAACTAAAAGTCAAAGTAAATGTAAGGAACACTGCATTTTTATTTTCTTTGCACTTCCATACTGTCCCAACTTTTTCTGATTTGGGTTGTAAATGTTAAACAACAGATTACATTTAATCCTAACCCTAACTCTTGTGTTCTGTTGAGATTTACTTTGTTGCCTTGTTCTTTGGGGACCCAGAGACCCCAGTGTCGTCAGGGTAAAATTAAATTACACTGAGTTCGAAATACAAAAAGAAAACCAGCTGTATCCTGAACACCAGACAGAAAATAAAAACATATAAAAATCTATTACCTTTAATCATGTATACTAGCTGCGGTCTCTGAGACCGCAAGCATAAGTGTATAAATTAAGGTGGTGTTTGGAACACTATATCAATATAAAAAAAATTAAGAAAAGTCATAAAGTATCAAGTTCAGCTGTTAAAGAGGCTCTGGGGTCTCAGGGACCCCAAAAAGAACACGTTGATAGCAAAGAGGGGAAATAGCACATAGTTTGCTTTTTTCCTTTAATAAATTAAACTGTCCATAAAACAAATAGATGAGGACACATATTGTTACTGTTTGTGCATTTCACAAAGCTCAAAAATGCCAAATGGCCAAAAGTATTTGGACACCTAAGTGAGCTAGAACAACAGCCACTCTTCTTAGCAGGCTTCTTACAAGACTTTAGAAGTATGTCTGTGGTGCTTGTGTGCATTCAGTCAAAAGACCATTTGAATGGCTGGGTCAAGAAAGCCTCTTAATGTCTTAATAGACCTTGCTTGGTACACAGGGACACAGTCATACAGGAACAGCAAAGGACCTTCCCTAAAATGTTGCTGCAAAGTTGGAAGCACGTACTTTCCTTCTATATAATTCATTTATTGGGCGGCACAGTGGCTCGGTGGGTAGCACTGTTGCCTCACAGCAAGAAAGGTGGTCCGGGTCCTTTCTGTGCAGAGTTTGCATGTTCTCCCCAAGTCTGTGTGGGTTTACTCCAGGAGCTTCGGTTTCCTCCCACAGTCCAAAAACATGCAGGCAGGTTAATTGGAGACAATGAAATTCCCCTATAGGTGAATGGGTGTGTGTGTATATGTGTGTCTGCCCTGCGATGGACTGGCACCCCCTCCAGGGTGTTACTGTGTGCCTTGCGCCCATTGAAAAGCTGGGATAGGCTCCAGCAGTGGGTCATTCATTTATTACCCGTTAGCATGGTTGTGGCTGAAACACATACACTGCATAATTAGATGTGGTGTCCCAATGCTTTTGTCCATATTTACATTTACATTTTCAGCATTTAGCAGACGCTCTTATCCAGAGCGACTTACAGAAGTGCTTCCAAAGTGAACATTTCATTTCTCAAGTTTAGGTAAACAACAGTCGAAGAACACAAATCTGCTAAAACCTGTTAGAACCAAAGTTTTTTTTTTTTTTTTTTGGAAATGGAAAAGAATGGAACAAGATGTTAATAAATAAGTACAAGTCAGCTTAAATGCTTATAGTGTTTATTAAGTGATTAAATACTAAAAACCTTTTTTGTATGTAAAAATGTTTTGTTTTTAACCACAATTTCCAAACTTAATTACTGATTATAGATCCAAATGTAGATTTTATGATGTCTTTGACTCTTACAACTATGAGCAGTTATTTTAAACCATTTTCATTAATAACTTTTAATTTGATTACTTGTTTTAGATCACCTCTTTCAAAGCCAGACCTGGTACAAAGGAGGTGTGTGGCCTACTTTATGGAATGTTGTATGAATCCAGGATGAGAGTAAAGTATCACACTAATAGCCCATGGAGCGAGTGGAGTAAACCTGCCGTCGCTTTCACACCCATGAGTGGTACTTATACTTTTTTGTGGACATTTAAAAGTTGTTATATATATATTATATTATATATTTATATATATATATATATATATATATATATATATATATATATATACAGTATATTAAATTAGACGTAATTCCACAAGTAAGAAGTAATATGTACTAATGTAAGAATATTTAGTATTTTCAGATATATGTGGACACTTGTTTATAATTTTATTTTGAATCAGACAGAATGATGGGTAGATATTTGCAATGTTAGCATACATACATATTCATGTGCATAGTACAATGAAATGTTCCCATCTTGTTTGTAAGCTGGTGTTAGAGCAAAGGGTCAGCCATTCTCTGGCACCCCTGGAGCTGTGCGGGTTAAGGGTCTTGCTCAAAGGCCCAACAGTGCCTTTATGGCAGAGCCAAGATTCAAACCCATACCTTCCATACCATAGTCCAAGGCTATACTCACTAGGCTACCACTGTCCTTTGATCATAAGCTTATCAGATATCTCACTGGGCATTATTATCTGGTTAGGGTCAATTTCTTCACACCAAATTAGTCAGGGACACAGTTATGATGAAACAGTACAGAATCTTTCTTAATCTTAATCTTAATCTCAAACTGTTGCTGCATAGTTGGCATAAATATAATTTTATTTCATTGCATTATCATGTTTTACCATTGCTTTATCCTGGTTAGGACCACAATGGGTCCGGTTTCCATGGAATTACTGGATGCAATGCAGTAACACATACTGGACAGGATGACAATCCACATTGGGCCTCCCTGTCAGATATAGCCAATCATGTCTCTATGAGAACAGGCTGATAGCACTGCTGGGGATTTGAACCCTAGATCCTAGTGGTAGTGGAATAGCATAATTTATCGCTGTGCCACCCAAGATTTATACAATTTATTTATTTTCTATTAACCATTTTATTCTGGTCAGTGTCCCAGTGGGCCCAGGCCCAGAAACACTGCATACATGGCAGGACAACTAGGCACCTGAACTAGGCACCAACACATTGCAAGACATCACAGCTTTATACATGACTTTGCCTCACACTTAGGAGTAATTTAGAGTTTCTGGGATGTAGAAATTGTGGAAAATGATGGGTAGACAGAAAGAACATGTAAAACTCTTCACAGAAGATGACTGGAGGCGAAGAGCAAACATTAGGCTGTAGGAGTCCCTGGTTTCTAGTTAGCTCATTGAGTGCATTATACACTGATCAGCCATAACATTAAAACCACCTCCTTGTTTCTACACACACTTTTATCAGTGACACACACTTTTATTTTATCAGCTCCACTTACCATATAGAAGCACTTTGTAGTTCTACAATTACTGACTGTAGTCCATCTGTTTCTCTACATACATTTTTAGCCTGCCTTCACCCTGTTCTGCAATGGTCAGGACACCCACAGGACCACCACAGAGCAGGTATTATTTAGGTGGTGGATCATTCTCAACACTGCAGTGACACTGACATGGTGGTGGTGTTAGTGTGTGTTGTGCTGATATGAGTGGATCAGACACAGCAGCGCTGCTGGAGTTTTTAAATACTGTGTCCACTCACTGTCCACTCTTTTAGACACTCCTACCTAGTTGGTCCACCTTGTAGATGTAAAGTCAGAGACGATCGCTCATCTATTGCTGCTGTTTGAGTTGGTCATCCTTTAGACCTTCATCAGTGGTCACAAGACGCTGCCCACGGGGCGCTGTTGGCTGGATATATTTTTGGTTGGTGGACTATTCTCAGCAGTGTGTAAAAATTCCAGCAGTATTGCTGTGTCTTATCCACTCATACCAGCACAACACACACTAACACACCACCACCAAGTCAGTGTCACTGCAGCTGAGAATCATCCACCACCTAAATAATACCTGCTCTGTGGGGGTCCTGACCATTAAAAAACAGGGTGAAAGCAGGCTAAAAAGTATGTAGAGAAACAAATGGACTACAGTCAGTAATTGTAGAACTACAAAGTGCTCCTATATGGTAAGTTGAGCTGATAAAATGGACAGGGAGTCTAGAACAAGGAGGTGGTTTTAATGTTATGGCGGATGGGTGTATAAGCTGTGTGCTACAATGTTTCACTTTCCCTGAAACATTTGCTTCTGTGATGATGATTACAATGAAAATGATAAAAGCTTTGGTGTTCTGAAGTTTGCTTAACTGGAGGGTCTTGTTTCAGCTCCTACTGGCCGACTAGTCACATGGCTGAAGCTCACAGGGCGGCTAGAAAACAGACATCAAAAAGCACAACTTTTCTGGAAGGTGAGAACCCAACAAATACAACACCTTACCAAGCTGTGAGGGATTGATTATTGAATACAGGGTCACTTTGAACTCTTGTATCATCTGTCTTAGCACTATAGCGCTAGTTCTTCTCCTGCATACTAGATATCTATATAAACAACCTTGTGTATTTTAATCACTCAGTCTTTGGAAGTGGTTTGATTATGCCACACTTGTTCTTTCAGCCATCTTCACACTTCCGTCCCAACAGCATGAACGTGTCTTACGCCATCTCAGTGAAGGGGAGAAATGTGTGTGTCACTGTTCAGCAATACTGCTCTTTCCAAATCCCTGCAGGGGTCAGGAAATTTCACCTGACAGCCATGAATGCAAAAGGAAAATCCTGGCCTACTGAAGTGTTAGTTCACAGAGGAACAGGTAATTCATACACAGGGTTGAGCTGTAACATAAAACAACTATCTATAATTCTGTTTTCTATTCTATTGTGGTATTCAGAAATAATAAAGCAAATGAGTCACAACGTAGTACCGGGAGGGTTAGGAGAGTAGTGCTATAATTATAGTAATATACGCTGATCAGCCATAACATTAAAACCACCTCCTTGTTTCTACACTCACTGTCCATTTTATCAGCTCCACTTACCATATAGGAGCACTTTGTAGCTCTACAATTACTGACTGTAGTCCATCTGTTTCTCTGCATGCTTTGTTAGCTCTCTTTCATGCTGTTCTTCAATGGTCAGGACCACTACTTGTATGAGTGGATCAGACACAGCAGCGCTGCTGGAGTTTTTAAATACCGTGTCCACTCACTGTGCACTCTATTAGACACTCCTACCTAGTTGGGCCACCTTGTAGATGTAAAGTCAGAGACGATCACTCATCTATTGCTGCTGTTTGAGTTGTCTCATCTTCTAGACCTTCATCAGTGGTCACAGGACGTTGCCCACGGGGCGCTGTTGGCTGGATATTTTTGGTTTGATGGACTATTCTCAGTCCAGCAGGGACAGTGAGGTGTCCATCAGCACTGCTGTGTCTTATCCACTCATACTAGCACAACACACACTAACACACCACCACCATGTCAGTGTCACTGCAGTGCTGAGAATGATCCACCACCCAAATAATACCTACTCTGTAGTGGTCCTGGGTTTCCTGACCATTGAAGAACAGCATGAAAGGGGGCCAACAGAGTATGTAGAGAAACAGATGGACGCCAGTCAGTAATTGTAGTACTACAAAGTGCTTCTATATGGTAATTGGAGCTGATAAAACGGACAATGTGTGTAGAAACAAGGAGGTGGTTTAAATGTTATGGTTGATTGGTGTAAAGAACAATTTGTGACCTAAGTATTTGTGACCAAATACTCCATTAATTAATTAAGTAATGTATTTATTTATTTTCTTGTACTTATGTAACTGCTTAATTCTGCTCAAAAACATGTTAAACTCCTTACAGACTAATTAGTAAGATTTAAACACAGGTCTTTAAAGACCCCAAAGCAGTGCAGAACCCACTGTACTTGCTGCATCACTGTAACACTTTAAACATTTTATATTTAAAAAATAAGGGTAGTTTAATGACATAAATTCCCTTTACAGAGCAGGGTTCTTTTTCTATTGCACTCCACACAGGGTTGCCAAGTTCTTCTGAACCACAACTAATTATCAGTTAACTGGTTTGAGGTTAAGATTTAGCTCTTGCCGTTGTACTATTATTAGTGGTAAATATGAATAAAATAGAACAGCTATCTGCTTCATTAATTTAGAAAACACTTCACATTTGCTCCAAATTCGGTCAACTCCGTGCCATTTATATTTATTAATGTAACCAATTCCCTTAACAGATCCACTAATTCAAATTCATACGTTGAGGACCGCAGTGAATAGAGGTTTAGAGATGCAGTGGCACTGCCCACTTTCAATAACAGAAATAAGGAATATTGTGACTTGTCTGTTTTATTTGTGCATTTTTATAATGTAATTGAAATACATACATACAGTGCAGAATACATTACAGACAGTATATTCAGTACTCAGCCATATACACTGATCAGCCATAACATTACAACCACCTCCTTGTTTTTACACTCACTGTCCATTTTATCAGCTCCACTTACCATATAGAAGCACTTTGTAGCTCTACAATTACTGACTGTAGTCCATCTATTTCTCTACATACTTTTTTAGCCTGCTTTCACCCTGTTCTTCAATGGTCAGGACCACCACAGAACAGGTATTATTTAGGTGGTGGATCATTCTCAGCACTGCAGTGACAATGACATGGTGGTGGTGTGTTAGTGTGTGTTGTGCTGGTATGAGTGGATCAGACACAGTAATGCTGCTGGACTTTTAAATACAGTGTCCACTTACTGTCCACTATATTAGACACTCCTACCTAGTTGGTCCACCTTGTAGATGTAAAGTCAGAGACGATCACTCATCTATTGCTGCTGTTTAAGTTGGTCATCTTCTAGACCCTCATCAGTGGTCACAGGATGCTGCCCACTGGGCGCTGTTGGCTGGATATTTTTGGTTGGTGGACTATTCTCAGTCCAGCAGTGACAGTGAGGTGTTTAAAAACTCCATCAGCATTGCTGTGTCTTATCCACTCATACCAGCACAAAACACTAACACACCACCACCATGTCAGTGTCACTGCAGTGCTGAGAATGATCCACCACCCAAATAATACTTGCTCTGCCCTGGAAATGTCCTGACCATTGAAGAACAGAATGAAAGGAGGCTAACAAAGAGTGCAGAGAAACAGATGGAGTACAGTCAGTAATTGTTTACTTACAAAATGCTTCTATATGGTAAGTGGAGCTGATAAAATGTGTGAGAAACAAGGAGGTGGTTTTAATGTTATGGCTAATTTCAGCATATGTTATGTTTATGTGGGTGATTTTTCATACATTTTCAGTCAAATATCAATAACAAACATTTACTATGTCCTTTTATTTTTGTTTGATTTTCAGAAATGGATCCTGTATCTCTTCTAACAGTGCTTCCACAGTCTGATGAGTCTTTGTTGACAGAATGGGCAAGCCCTGAAAATCTGATTGTTAATGCTTATGTGATCGAGTGGAAAGCTTTGAATGACTCAAACTCAAGTCTAACCTCCTTTGAAATTCTAAACAAAAATCAAACCAGCTTTGTGATGACAGGTACAATTTTAAATGTATTTTAGCATCTATTAATAGTCTATCAGTAATTTTGGGAAAGGTTAGATCTGAGCCTTTTATCCAAAGCAAAATACACTAATCACTGAATACAGCTCAGTCAATTGAGGGTTAAGGGCCTTGCTCAGTGGTCCAACAGTGGTAACTTAGCAATTGTGGTGCTTGAACCTGCAGTCCAGTACCTTAACCTCTGAGCTACCATTGCCCACAACTTTCTTCCCACAACCACATCATAAACACACAAGCTACTGAGAATGCCTTCTTATTGTAACTGGTTAAATGTACATATTTATTTAATTTTCTAGGACTTCATGTCACAACCAAACATTTTTTTCCCAAACTGCAATTTTAATTCTATTTTTAGGAATGTGTGTAAAATCAAATGTATTAAAAATCTATCAAAAATCATTGACCACTATTTTACAGCTTGCATACTGAATACACTTGTCAGCCATAACATTAAAACCACCTCCTTGTTTCTAAACTCACTGTCCATTTACTCAGCACCATATAGAAGCACTTTGTAGTTCTACAGTTACTGACTGTAGTCCATCTGTTTCTCTGCATGCTGTTCTTCAATGGTCAGGACCCCCACAGGACCACTACAGAGCAGGTATTATTTGGATGGTGGATCATTCTCAGTGGTGGTGTGTTAGTGTGTGTTGAGCTGGAATGAGTAAGTAAGACACAACAATGCTGATGGAGTTTTTAAATACCTCATTGTCACTGCTGGACTAAGAATAATCCACCAACAGCACCCCGTGGGCAGCGTCCTGTGACCACTGATGAAGGTCTAGAAGATGACCAGCTCAAACAGCAGCAATAGATGAGCGATCGTCTCTGACTTTACATCTACAAGGTGGACCAACTAGGTAGGAGTGTCTATATTGTGTACAGTGAGTGGACACGGTACTTAAAAAACTCCAGCAGCGCTACTGTGTCTGATCCACTCATACCGTGCTGGTATGAGTAGATCAGACACAGCAGCACTGCTGGAGTTTTTTAAGTAACTAACACACCACCGCCATGTCAGTGTACCTACTCTGTCCTGACCATTAAAGAACAGGGTGAAAGCAGGCTAAAAAAGTATGTAAAGAAACAGATGGACTACAGTCAGTGATTGTAGAACTATAAAGTGGAGCTGATGAAATGGACAGTGAGTGTAGAAACAAGGAGGTGGTTTTAATGTTATAGCTGATCGGTGTATATGTTTAACTGTATTTGTAATGCTTTTATCAATCCTCTTATTGCTTTTAGGTCTCGAGCCATATCAGCCCTATGAAATTTCAGTATATCCTAAGTATAAGGATGGAATTGGTCAACCATACAGCGTTGTGATGTTCACAAAACAAAAAGGTTAGTTTTCTGTCGGGAGGACAAAAATCCCGAGTTATACAATGTGTCCTTTATAATGATACAATACTTCCCTCTAGTGGAACCTTTCTCCCAATATATTTAACCCTTGTGTGGTGTTTGGGTCTGTGGGATCCGTTTTCAATGTTTACCAAAAGGAAAATGATGCTATTTATTATTATTATAACCTCAGACTCCTTGTCTTTGGCTCATTTTGTGTGAAGAACATATAAAATAACACGTTTTTAATGAGTTCACACTGTACCGCAGGTACGAAAGTGTGTCCTTTTACTCTGTCCTACTATAACATGTCCTGCTGTGAGTTTGTGTGTCTCTGTGTGTGAGAGAGAGACAGACAGAGAGAAACAGAGAGAGAAACAGACAAACAGGCAGAGACAGACAGACAGATAGATAAAAACAGACAGGCAGAGACAGACAGCGAGAGAAACAGACAGACAGAGTGCCAGACAGAGAGAAACAGACAGAGAAACAGAGAGAGAGAAAGACAGACAGACAGACAGAGAGAAACAGATGGACAGAGAGAAACAGAGAGACAGGCAGAGAGAAACGGAGAGAGAAACAGACAAACAGGCAGAGACAGACAGATAGATAAAAAAGACAGACAGGCAGAGAGACAGGAAGGCAGGCAGGCAGAGAGAGAGCGAGACAGACATTCAGAGAGACATACTGATACAGAGAGAAACAGACAGACAGACAGACACAGCATACATGCATCAAATGAATGTATGTAACACACACACACAGTAAAGCTGACCCTCATGTGTTGTATAGGCGAGCATGAATAAACTGTGTTCAATAGGACTGATGTGTAGACTGATACAGATACTGGATCTGTTCAGGCTGCTGTTTCTTACACTGATAAATGTTTTAAATGACTTAAGGTTGTTTCATTTTGATTTGTTTAAAGTAAACACGTTTTTCCAGCCATATTCTGATAGTGATTTTTCTTTTTTATATTTCATCACAACAAACGGATGGCACTGTTAATAATAAATATGATCCAACATATGTAAATAGTAAATGTTAACCAAATATGCTTGTATCTTTATTGCTTGTATCTTAAAGTAAACATCTGATATTTTGTATGTTAAATAAGTTATGGCTGTATTGATTTAAAAACACAATAATGTGATGGGTCCACCAGACCCGCAAACACTGGCTGAGTAACAAAACTATGAACACCACACAAGGGTTAAGTATAACTTGTATTAAATCTGTTTAGTAATATGCCAAACAAAAAAAATCCTTCTGTAATAATACAGACTGTCCATACAGCACCATCTGTATCTCCAATACTGAAGTTTGGAAGGATCGGATCTTCTTACATTGAGCTTTTCTGGGATGAGATTCCGCTGCTGCAGAGGAACGGAATTATTACTGGCTATAGGGTTTTTTACACAGATGAGAAAAACAACACAGGAGGTATGAATAAATTATTTATAAATTATTAGTTTTTTTTATCTTACATTATTCTTAAAACCGTTTTGCCATTTCACTTGAGTTTCTTAACTGTGGTGGGTTTTTTTTAAGCTGTGGACACCAGTGCGGCCAACAGAAAAGTGATTTTGAAAGATCTTCATCCTTTTTCCCACTACGAAATCTTCCTCATGACCAGCACACATGGTGGAAGTTTAAATGGCCCTGTTATCACTGTGACAACTGTATCTACTGGTATGTAATTCCAGACTGTTTTCTGCAGAATGATCTTTCTTTACTGGGGCAGCATGGTGGTGCAGCAGGGGAGTGCAGGTTTTCAGCCTTGCCCCTGGTCTCTGGTTTCTGTCCAGATTGGCTGCTCTAAATTGCTCCTAGGTGTGAGTGAATGCATGTGATGGGATGGACTGATGTCCTGTGTAGGGTACGTTCCTGCCTTGTCCCCAGTGTTTTTTTTTTTTTAATGCACTTTCTCCCTTTTTCTCCCTTTTAGCGTGTCCAATTGCCAATTACATCATGCTTCCTCTCCACCAATGCCGATCCCCGCTCTGATTGAGGAGAACAAAGCTAACCCATGCCCCCTCCGACATGTGGGCAGCAGCCGCAAGCATTTTGTCACCTACACTTTGACGAGTGCAATGCGGATCAGCACTGTGTACGGAGAGACACACTCTGACAGCACTCTTTTCCCGTCTCTGTGCAGGCGCCATCAATCAACCACCAGAGGTCGTAGTAGCATTAGTTATGAGAGAGTCCCTATCCGGCTTAATATCCCACCCCTATCTGAACAACAGGCCAATCGTTGTTCATGTGGCTGTTCAGCCCAGCCGGCAGGCAGAGCTGAGACTCAATACGATGTATTCTGGATCCCAGCTCTGGTGTTCCAGCATGTTTTTTTTTTTTTTACCACTGCGCCACCTGAGCGGCCGTCCCCAGTGTTTTTAAGTGCCACTAGACCCAAAGCAACCATGATTAAGAAGAATTGTTTAGTAAGGATGAATAAGTTAATGAAATAAATGTATTTTACCAAGAATGCATGCTTTATTTGTTTGCAGATGCCTTTGAATTAGTTCTTTTTATCATCCCGGCCTGTGTTGGCTTTACAATCCTCATCTTTATCATCTTTGCCTGTTTCAGTAATAATGACTGGTAGGTCTCCACTAAATGGCTATTCCTAAAATTATTTAATGCTAATATTTGATAGATCTAGTTTTTAAACTCCAGTTTATGTAGTTTAGTTTTAAGGGAATTTATTTATTTATTCATTTATTTATTAGGATTTTAACGTCATGTTTACACTTTGGTTCCATTCATGACATGGCATGTAGTTACAGGTTCCACATAATTCATAGTAAACCAAATTTTTAATTCACTCAATTTACACATACATCCTATTAGAAAAAAACAGAGCATAGTTATTGTAGTCTATCAGACCTCTAAAGTTGGGGCGGCACGGTGTCTAAGTGGGTAGCACTGTCGCCTGGGTGCGGTCCTTTCTGTGTGGAGTTTGCATGTGCTCCCCGTGTCTGCGTGGGTTTCCTCCAGGTGCTCCCACAGTCCAAAGACATGCAAGTGAGGTGAATTGAAGATACTAAATTGTCCATGACTGTTTAATATAACCTTGAGAAGTGTTGAATCTTGTGTAATGAGTAACTACCGTTCCTGTCATGAATGTAACCAAAGTGTAAAACATGACGTTACAATCCTAATAAACAAACAAACAAACCCTAAAGTTGATATCAATACACACTAAATTACTACTCATTTTGATTAAATTATAATATGGTTTACTTTTATTAAAATGTATTTTTATAGTTATAAACACTTTGTTTCTCTTTGTTTTTCTGTTATAGGAAGAAGCATCTATGGCCTATCATTCCAGACCCAGCTAACAGTAATATTAAAAAGTGGACAACTGCTGATTCACTGGTAGTAAGTATGGTTTGTTTTGTGTAGGGAAATATATCTTACACATTTTTATTTTCTTGCTGTGTAAAAAGCTATTTTTGCATATACAACCCTAAATCAGAAAAAGTTGGGACAGTATGGAAAATGCAAATAATAAAAAACACAGAGTTTCTTACATTTACTTTGAGTTTTATTTGATTGCAGACAGGATGAACCTGAGATATTTCATGTTTTATCTGCTCAACTTCATTTCATTTATTAATAAACATCCATTCCTGTATTTCAGGCCTGCAACACATTCCAAAAAAAGTTGGGACAGTAAAGCATTTACCACTTTGTAATGTTGCTATTCCTTTTCACCACATTTAAAAGACGTTTTGGCACCGAGGATGCCAAGTAATTTAGTGTTTCAGCTTTTATTTTGTCTCATTCTTCCTGCAAACACGTCTTAAGATGTGCAACAGTATGGGGTTGTCAGTGTTGCATTTTTCGTTTCAAAATTCTCCACACATTCTTTATTGGGGACAGGTCAGCACTGCAGGCAGGCCAGTCCAGTACCCGTACCCTCTTCCTCCACAGCCATGCCTTTGTAATGTGTGCAGCATGTGGTTTTGCATTGTCTTGTTGAAAAATGCATCAACGTCCCTGGAAAAGATGACGTCTTGAAGGCAGCATATGTTGCTCTAAGATCTCAATGTACTTTTCTGCATTAATGCTGCCATCACAGAAGTGTAAATGACCTTTGCCAAGGGCACTGACACAGCCCCATACCATGACAGACCCTGGCTTTTGGACTTGTTGCTGGTAACAGTCTGGATGGTCCTTTGTCAGTAATTGTCAGTAATTGTAGAACTACAAAGTGCTGCTATATGGTAAGTGGAGCTGATAAAATGGACAGTGAGTGTAGAGACAAGGAGATGGTTTTAATGTTATGGATGATCGGTGTACATGTTAGGAATGTGTGTTGCTAAAAGACTTGAACTTAATAATTAGAATAGGTGTCCACATACTGTCAAGTATATCAGGTAGTACAGTTATCTAGTTAGGAATGTCCATATACTTTTTGAAAAGTAATTTTTTTTGTATAATTCATTGGCTTGTTTATTGTGTAATATATTTATAATTTGTTTGTCTTAGGGCATGCCTTCATTTAAAGAGTACAAGGACCCTGCACTGGTCTACGTTTCCCACTTCAGCCTGTTGAGCTTGTCTGAGACGAATCTGTGGAAGGGAGAAAAGAACCTGAAGTGTGAGAAGTGGAAATACGATAGTGGAAACGCTGATGAACGCCACAGTGATTCATCACCTGATTCAGTGGCCTATAACTCAGATCAGCGGAGTGAATCTGTGACTTACGCGACCGTCATATTGTCTGCACCTTATCGCAGCCAGCCTGTCCCTCCACCAATCTACCTGCGATCAGAGTCCACCCAACCCCTGCTGGAGGAGGAAGAGTCATCCAGTCCTCGCTCGTATGAGAAACTGTCCTCCCAAGTGAGTCTTTCTGATGTAGACCAGTTTTCGACATTTCAGGAGGATTTAAGTGGAGATGAGAATAAGGTGACAGTTTGGGAGGATTTTCCTATGCTGAGCTCTTTAGAAAATCACAAAAAGGTTTAAATTTATTGGCTGCGTTTGTGTACTATTGTCTCAAAAGGTGCTGTTTTAAATAATGTTTATTTTGCTCATTTTTGACCTAAGGGATGATACAATGTTATGCAATTTTATTTGACCATGTGCCTTAGCTGCTGATCATGTGAGGCAACTAGTAAGATGTATAAAATCATTTTATTAAACTTTCTTTTATAGTTTGCAAGACTTGTTTATGACTTAAATCATAAAATAACTGCCCAATTATGTCTCACCTGTTGTTTGTTACCCTTTTTGTATTTCTACTACTTTTTTTAACTTTTTTTACTCTATTACTTTTTTCTTTTTGAATACTTTTAATAAATAAACAAATACAAACAGAAATATATATTGTAGTTTTATATTATACAGACTAGGGCTGGCTCGATACCACTTTTTTATGTCCGATACCGATACTGCAAATTGAGTATCTGCCGATACCAATACCAATCCGATACCGTCATTTCTCAAACAACTTAGCAGTAATAATACATGTCTCAGTGCACCATGGTTAAATTACCTATCTAAATAACAATGCTCAGACTGTGAAACAAATATTTTAAAAGAATACAGAACCAACAACATCACACTTATACAAAACTGCTGTTTTTATTTTCACTTTTACACACAGAACATTTAGCAGCATTTTTGTCTGTTTTTAACAGCACCATACAAACATTTAAAATAAACTGTAAAGTGCAACTTTATCTGTATTTAACAAATAATTTATAATTTCAATATAAAATTCTAGATCTGTCAACAGTCAAGTCTACACCTTGAAGAGGCAGCAAAAAAATTTTATTTATAAACAATAAAAATGAAACAATTAAATAATAAAAAAATAAACAAATGTATCTATCTTGTTCTGGCTTGGAGATCTCTCACATCCTCAATGAAATTTAATCCATTAGTGTTATGAAATAAAACAAACTACACTGTTTCCTGTTTAGCCACAGACGTCCTCTTCAAAATCCAGCAGGGTTTTTTAATAAGCACACTGGTTTTTAATTTAAAAAAAATCTAAAAATGTGACTGAACTTTAACGGAAAATCTCAACCAAGCACTGCGTCAATTCTAATTGGTCCATCGCGCTTGATTGACATCCACTGACATCTTCCAATTGTATACATTTTGGACGACACGCCGTAAAACAGTGTTTTTAGATGTGGCAGTAGTAGATGATTTTTTAAGATGGTAAAAGTTTAAGTAGATCTGTGTGTTTTCATTTCTGAATGACCTTATTTACATTAAGTGTTATTTACATTAAGTGTTGTTTACATTAAGCAACAGTATCAGATAGGATTACACCTTTTTTTCCTTCCGATATCCGATCCAGTGATTTGGGCCAATATCGGACCTGTCGATGCCAATGACTCTAAAGCACAGTGCATGACTTCAGTACCTGACATTCACTTAATGTGGTATTTTGAGTACATTGCCTTCCTGCCTTTCTGTTCTTGCTCTCGTGGAAGGCGGTTGCATTTTCCCTCCTCCCTTATCTTTCCTGCTTGGCTGTCCTGTATCGTACTGTCTCGTCTACTCTACTCTACAGAGATTTTCTCAGCACAGCTCCTCAAAGAACAAATTATGGAATTGGTTAAATGGTCTCTGAATGCTATTGACACCATCTTCTCATCGAGAAGTTCGGGTTCGGGGGAACCCACATGCCCCGATGGAACGCAGATGGCAGGATACGCGACGGACTCGTGGGGGAAGTGGAGAGTCGTGTGCCTGGCACCTCTTTCGTTGGAGGACGTAGAGGATGTTTACCTATTCGGAACTTTAATTGTGGGGTTTCTGCTGATTGGTTTAGGCTTAGCCCTGCTGTATCGGGAAATTAAAAAAGTTGGGTCAGTTGTCAATGGTCCCAAGGAACTGCCCAATTTGATTGATATGGTGGGTAGAGCTGTTGGAACTCGGACTGTGGTTATTAATCGCAACATGGATTCCATTTTGGAGAAACTAACGGCTTTGCGAAATGAGACGGATCAGAGATGCATTAATTCCGTGAGTTCTTGTTAAATTTGTATTAGGGCTCAGACTAAACAACATGTCATTTCTGCTCTTGGCTCCCACTGTTATCATCAACGACCTTGGTGATAAGAAAATTCCTCCAGAGGATCTGCTGCGAAGTACCCTACCCTCCCTCCACTGGCTGGTTCATTCGGGGCAGTAAGAGCTGTCAACAACCATGTCATCGTGAACTTTGTACAGACTTTTTCTTGCTGCACGAATGACTGTCAGAACTTTACCAACCCAAAAACAACGTCTCCACTCTCTTAGCTTGATCCCACCAATACGGCAGGACGGGTCTGCAGTGTGCGCCTGCATATGGCTGCAAATCGCTGAGGCTGCTTGTCGTAGCTGGTACCTTCCCTATCCCCTCACCCCTAACCCGTGGCTCGTTGTGTGACTATGTTATGTTCTTATGTTTACATGTGCTTGTGTGCTGTTAGGGGCTTTTTTTTTCATGTTACCACAGTGTGCTCCTCAGGGAGCACAATCTGGTTGCTAGTTTTTTTTTTATCTCCTACTCTCCCAATGTATTACCATTTCTAACGATGCAAATTTCCCCATTGTGGGATTAATAAAGGATATCTTATCTTATCTTACTTCTTATGCAGACACAACATAAGGCATGTAATCGGCACAAGTTACAGAATTATGCCCATCTGCAATGCCATTAATGCCTGTGAGAGGGCACATGGAGGCACAGATTATTGATGTGCCAGATCCTTTTAAATATCCTTGCCATTGAATAGTGCCCTTTCCTCTTCCTATTAGGAAGAGCAGCCATCGTTTTAAAAACTACGGGAACAGATAAAATAGAAAAAAAAATTAACAACATTTTTAATATTTAACAAAACCTGTTTACCATGTCCAAAAATGCACGTCAACAAGTAGTGAGCGATCAAAGTTTGTGCGCTGATGAGAAAAAATAAATGAATCTGGGTGAATTGGGCTACATGGCCAGCAGGGATTGTTTGTTCTGTACTGAGCTGGAGGTTAATAAATATTTTTTGCAATGCAACATTAGTGTTATGTTTTGTAAAGAACGATAAGGTCAGAAATACTGTAAAACTTGAGTGTCTGCTCGTGTCTTACCTTTTTTAAACTCTTTCCCTGCGTTTCCCCTCACCCCATATCTTGCGTTCTCATTAACTGTTCAACACCACACTCCAGTCGGCCGACTCATATCCAGATATTTAGCAAGCTAGATATTTATCTTTATTTATTGCTGAGCGATCAGCGAGTTGCTTGGATCGAGCAAACGTCGAGTTGCTCCTGAGTCAGCAAATCTAGCACCGACCAGTCGACGAGCGTAAATCAGGGCAAAAATTTTCAGTGTAGTGTGAACTAGGCATAAGTCCACTTTTCAGGGTCTTTTTTGGGGGTATCATGCAACTTTGAACAATTTTTGTTGTTTAGGTACAGTTAAACAGTTCCAAAACAAATAAATAAAAAAAACATTAATTATTTACCACGTTTCCGTGTACTTGAAATACCACAGCATACTTTTTTTTACAGTTTTTTGTTGATGGTTATAAACAGAATGGCTTCTGCTTTGTGTACTTAAGTCCTGATTTTCATTTGTGCAGTGATGACCTGTTTCGTGCATTTATATTAGGAAAACTTGTCCTTAAGTAAATGGGTGGCACAGTGGCTCCGTGGGTAGCACTGTTGCAAGAAGGTCCTGGGTTTGATCCCCAGGTGGGGCGGTCTGGGTCCTTTCTGTGTGAATTGGAGATACTAAATTGTCCATGACTGTGTTTGACATTAAACTTGTGAACTGATGAACCTTGTGTAACGAGTAACTACCGTTTCTGTCATGAATGTAACCAAAGTGTGTAAAACATGAAGTTAAAATCCTAATAAATGAATAAAATATATGTAAATACTGTTTTTATACTCGACCATGATGCAGCATGTGTCTACTGTTATAAAACAGACTGTACAGTAGTGGTGGGCGGATCGATCCAAATATCGATATTATCGATACCAACATTGGTATTGGTATCGGATCGATACTAGTGTGATGGGATCAATACTTTAGTTTTACTTTTTCTCCGCTACATTCAGCACGTTTCTCCCATTTCGCCAGAAAGTTAAGACCATGTCTGTACAGACTCGCTCCTCTCACATCTTACATGCTCACCTCGCTCCTCCCCTCCTGTAAACTATACATAGGTGAAGTACGGATGCACCTTATGCACTTTGTGCAGCCTACGCACATGAATCGGTGCATGTAGTGAGGTTGTTATTCTGTGTTTTGGTGAATAAGTGCTCTTTTCTTTTGTCTTTGTGCTTATAAAGGACACATGTATTCGGTCACTATTAAAAATTTACTAATTTATTCACCCAGCAAACACAACTATGTGGTATGAGTTAGCCGCTTGGTGGTGATACGCCCTGATGGTAACGTTGTGAGAAAGTATAGCACCAGAAACAAGAAATCGGACCGCTTTAAACAACTGAATTGATCTACAACCCTTCTGAAAGCAGTTACTTACAAAAAAAGTATGTATTACAGTAATACACTTAAAGGTCATGAAAATTCATTCAGATTTAGCAATTTAAGGATGCATCTACCTTAATTATTAAAAAGTATCGGTATCGGATCGATATCGGCGATACTAGCCCTGTATTTACTTGGTATCGGACACCACTACTGTACAGTCGTTGTTTCTCCACAACAGAGAGCGGCGGTAAACACCTCATACATTCATATAGTCTCTTAAGTAAGGAAGGATGTGTTCAAAATGGTTTCTTGTTCCCTATTCCCTACAAAGTGAAAAGAAAATAATGAGTGCTTTGCGTCCTACAGGCTATACTGTTTTAACCTGTGTTTATTACAGCTCGTTTTGTAATTCCATATGTGCGCTAGATAATATAAAAAAAGTATTATTATTTTTTTAAAGCACGAGTTATGCAATATCGAGGCTCCTTAATCTAGTTCACTATGTAGGGATTAGCTTGTGATTTCGGACAAGCACCGCGAGTGCTTGAGAAAGATGGCTGCCTCCGTGTACTGAGAGGACGTCTGTGTATGATTAATTCTGCTAAATGCACGTTTAATTTTTGTAAACAAAATGCTTTTAAAAAACAGTCTGAACTCGACAGCGGCGGCTTTGCGAGCGTGGAATGTATTTACAGGGTTAAAACAGGGCAGCGTCCAGTCAGCAAAGCTGCAGTACCGGCCGTGCATGGCGAGTGGACGATGCTATGGTGACCTGACCTGGATACGAAGGAGTGCATTGACATGTATGTTTATTTATGTTTATATTATAAAAATCCTAATATTAATGTACTCTTTATTTAATGTAACTAGTTATGTCACCAACGCATTAAGCTCATTTAGCTAGCCTGCTAGTAATTCTAGTAACTAGCCTGTTAGTAATGCTAGTAAACAATTCTATATGTTTAGCTGTTGTGTCTAATCAATATTCAGTTAAAACACTCCAAACACATTTGTTTCATTTTAGAAAACAAGTGACTTAGTTTGATAAATTAAAATAACTACAATAAACCACTTTGCTGTGCTGGATTTATACATTTCCTTTATTTACCGCTATGTGGCGCCATTTGTTACTTTAAACTGTAAATGTCGTGCCCAACGAATAACATCAACTTTGCAATAATAATCATTATTATTAATAACTTCATATCATGTAATAGTTATTATGTTAAGTTCATATATAGTTCAGTATATATATTCATTATATAATACTAATATTAGTGATAATGATTATTATTATATATTAATGCTATCGTTTAATAATTATGGCGGCACGGTGGCTAAGTGGGTAGCACTGTCGCCTCACAGCGAGAAGGTCCTGGGTTCGATCCCCGGGTGGGGCGGTCCAGGTCCTTTCTGTGCGGAGTTTGCATGTTCTCCCCGTGTCTGCGTGGGTTTCCTCCGGGTGCTCCGGTTTCCTCCCACGGTCCAAAGACATGCCGCTAGGCTAATTGGAGACACTGAATTGTCCCATAGTTACCTAGCCGCTGGGATGCACAGACCGGATATATAGGGAGGGTCGTGTCAGGAAGGGCATCCGGCGTAAAACTGTGCCAAATCCCGCCGCCGACCCCTAACGGGAAGAAGCCGACCCCGTAACCGAAAAACAGGACGAAGGCTGAGGAAGAAGAAGATATCATTTAATAATTATTAAATATTATAGTATAATAATAGAATTCATTAATAATATAAATAATATATAATCATCATTTTGCCTGTTCGCTCCTTGTGGAGCAAAGGGCCGCAAATGCACCCCTTCCAGCGGACCCTGTTCTGCGTGTCCCTCCTCAGCTGGCTCCATGACAGGCTGGATTTCTTGCCTTGCCTCGCCCTCGACTGATCTTCTCCACGTCTGTTTTGGCCTCCCCACTCTGCATTTCCCCTGTGGGTTCCAGTCCAGGGCTTGTCTTGTGACATTACCAGCTGGTTTGTGTAGGGTATGGCCAATCCAACCCCGCTTCTGTTTCTTCACGTCCTGGCTGATGGAGTTCTGGCTGGTTCTTGCCCACAGGTCGTTACTAAGGATCTTCTCAGGCCAGTTGATATTGAGGATGTGGCGCAGGCATCTGTTACTAAAGGTCTGAAGCTTGTTGGTGATGGTGTTTGTCACTCGAATTAATATACTATAATACTATTATATAGTAATTATAATATATTATTACGTTTAAATTATATAGCGCATTCCACATATCCAAGGATGTTTTACAAAGTAAATATTAGCAGAAAGAACACATAGCAACATGAAAAAAAAAAAACACAAGTAAGCTAAGACATGGAAAAAGAAGATTATTGTGCAGTACAGTTTTTAGCTGACCTTTGAATACAGAGATGGAACAGTCGCAAAGAGCTCCAGAGACCTGCCACCCACAGACAAACACAGTCTAAACCGGGGGACAGCTAGAAGGCCCATGCCAGAGGATCTAAGGGAGCGTTTGGGACAGTAAGGGTGAAGAAGTGCAAAGAGGTAGGCAGGGGCGAGGCCATGATGGGCTTTAAAAGTAACTGAAAAGTACGCAGAATTATTTAGTATTTGATACAGGAGGCTATTGGAAGCCAATGAAACTGATGGAGGATGGGAGTGATGTGGCTAGACAGCTTAGTAGATTTGAGGACTCTGCTTTCAGAATTTTGATTGAAAAAAAAAATATATGTATATATATATATATAGAGAGAGAGAGAGAGACTTTTAACAATCCTTTATTATGTCTGTCAGTTTTGCATTTTATTAACTTTCATAATAGTTCAATACAAAAAATAAAAAGATGAGAATAAAAGCAAGCAGGCCAGCCACTGTAGTCCTTTAAAATATAGTCATACTTCTCATATAAGCTCAGGTGCGAAAAAGAGTTCACCTTCCTCCACCGAGCACACCACATCTCCATCACACCATACCATCCGGAAAGAGTCCAGGTCATGCATACTTTTGTAAAAAATAAAATCTATCTTCACCCTGGCTTTGACCAGTTTGGAGAAGATTACAGTAACCTCTTGGTCTATATTGTGTGTTATTTTATTCTTTCTGCTTGTGTAAATCGAGAGAGAGACAGAGACAGAGACAGAGAGACTGGGTATATCTGTTGTACTGGGTATGTCTGTATAAGCTTTGGGCAGTTTATCTCATTCTTTATGGCAGATCCTTTCAATCTTTGTCGGACTGGATTGCTGGATTGCTGGATTGCTATCGTATGTGAACTGCCATTTTTAGGTCCCTCCACAGAAATTCTATACGGTTTAAGTCTACTTGGGACACTGCTTTAGTGAAGGACCTAGAAGCAGGATGTCCTTGGATGCTGTTGGCTTTGTTGGGATTAACTTTAAGATGATTGTGCTTTAAGGGTCTTGCATAGTGCAGCAGTAAAACACGCTAGCACACCAGAACTGACATCTTAAACTGGCAAGTTTGGATCTTAGCTCTGCTACCGGCAGGTTGGGCGGGAATGCCGGTGGGGATTTTTTATAATTGCTGCAATAATGACTTCTGCTGGCTGATCTGCTGACCTCTGCATGTGACCGATCTCCATATGTATCACGCCTATACGGATGAAAAAGTAGTGGTCAGCTATTGCACACGTGTTGGAGGGGGCACGTGTTAAGGCCTTACTTGCTAAGGAATTAAGGTCTGCAGCAGTAAAGATAGCGAAATGCGATCAGGTAATTGGAAATGACTAAATTAAGATGAAAACTGTGAAAAAAAGATATTTGTGCTTTGGTCTAGACAACAATAACTACACAACATAATGGAGTAAATGATTTATAATGGTTTAGCAAATCACAACCATGTTAGTGTAAAAGATAGTGATAATAATAATCAAAAGATGATGATCATCATATTGTATACACAAGGTAATATTGGTAGGATAACTAAGTGATTACATGAATGCATTCTTTACAATATCAAATATTATGATCTGTACAGTTCTGTGTTAACATGCTATATAATACAGAATGCTTAATGTCTACAATAATGCTTTTGGCAGAAGTTCCGTTCAGAGTGAAATGCTAGTCAGTGGTGATGTGAGAACTCTTGTATGTGGGTGTAGAAAGGATGTGGGCTACCAACTCATATTTTACCACCATCCCCCCTTCATGACATGCTTTTCCTTTTTCATTTCTCAGGCAATTTTGTCAGCTCTGGTCTTTAAACCTGCTTTTTACTGCGTTTGCTTATTTGGCTTAATGTTGGCCTAGTTTGATTGACATTTAGAATATGCTTATAATATGAAACATAATTAGATTTGTGTTTTTGCTGTAGATGTATAATAAATGTGTTGATTGATTGAATGTTAAAGAATAATCGGGGTGTGACAAAAATTGCTAAATAAATGATTGCTTATTAGTAGTGGGGGTAGTAACAGTAGAAATAACTGTCAGCATTAGAGAAATATAAACATCTTTAGGTTTCTTCTGTAAAAGATCTTTTTTTATACTGGTGCATTATATTTAAAGGTGTTTTTTTTAGCATTTTCAGCTTTATGATTTATGTGCTTTGATCTTATTTTGTTTCACTGCATTTAACAATGTAGTTTCACAACATTCACTAGTATTTCTACATTATTTGTGGGACAGTTGTAGCCTAGTGGTTAAGGTACTGGACTAGTAAACAAAAGATCGCTGGCTCAAGCCCCACCACTGCCAGGTTGCCACTGTTGGGTCCTTGAAAAAGGCCCTTAACCCTCAATTGCTTAGAAAATATACTGTCACAGTACTGTAAGTCGCTTTGGATAAAGGCATCTGTTAAAATGTCGAAAATGTTAAATATATAAATACATAGATATTAGATGGAAGATTGACTTTTTACACGCATTTATGGATTTTATTTTGTTTATATCTATAAAATTGCAGTTTTTGCCCTTTAATCTGCACTTAATCCATAATGACAAAATGGAACATTAATTGAAAAGCAAAACACTTTAAATCTTTTTTTTATTATTTACACAGATATTCAGACCATTTGCTGTGGCAATTTTAAATTGTGGTCAGGTGCATCTTGTTTCTTTATTTTTAGGATGTATCTAGAGCTATATGGCAGTCCACATGCTGTTTTTTTGAATTAATTGTACATGTACACCAGGGCGGCACGGTGGCTAAGTGGGTAGCACTGTCGCCTCACAGCAAGAAGGTCCTGGGTTCGATCCCCAGGTGGGGCGGTCCGGGTCCTTTCTGTGTGGAGTTTGCATGTTCTCCCCGTGTCCATGTGGGTTTCCTGCGGGTGCTCCGGTTTCCTCCCACAGTCCAAAGACATGCAAGTGAGGTGAATTGGAGATGCTAAATTGTCCATGACTGTGTTCAATATAACTGATGAACCTTGTGTAATGAGTAATAATGAGTAACTACCATTCCTGTCATGATTGTAACCAAAGTGTAAAACATGACGTTAAAATCCTAATAAACACACAAACAAACATGTACACCATAATCTATAAGGGCTCGCAATTTATAATGCATTTTCAGGACTTTAGATCATAAACATAGATATATTCTGGACTAGTGATTAGAGGGTTGCTGGTAAAGCCCCAACACCAGCAAGTTGCCACTGTTGGGCCTCTAAACAGGGCCCCTAACCCTCAACTGCCTAAATCGTATTCAGTCATAATTGTAAGTTGGATAAAAGCATCTGCTAAATGCCTGAAATGCTAATGTTAGTATGGCTGATTTGATGTAGTAATGTGTAAAAATGGCAAAAGATTCTCATTCAGATGAAATCCATAAAACAAGGTCTAAATACTTTTTTGAATCCAGTTTAAATAAATGTGTTGAGTGATTGGATTTACATGTTCTCAGGCTTATGATGAACTTGTTTTGGTCTCATTTTATGAACAGTTTTAGTTTCATTGTATTTGTTACGTATTTAATTTTACATTATTTGTATTATTAACAACAATAACATTTTGACCAATGCTAATTTAAGTTTTATGGTGATTTTTCAGGTAATGAATCAGTCACAAACCTGCAAGTAAGACAGTATGCGCGAGCAGTACGAAAAAAGCAAGGTCTGTATGAGTATTATAAAACAGTTTCATGTTTTTAATATGTTGTCTGTTTGAATTTGTGCTCGGCCTTCTGACCTGTTTCCGTTTACAAACAGAATTTCAGAGTCAGCTGCAAGACCTGCCGCCAACAATGCTGAAACTTGATTATGCTTCTGTTCCACTTGCTCATACGTAAGTTGCCACTCTTTACTTTCTGATTCATCTTGGCACTGAACTGTTATTTTGTTCATTTTAGGCCAAAACTATGTGGACACCTAAACATTACATCCATATATGCTTAAATCTTTTGTTCCTTATTCACCTCTAACAGAATTCACAATTCTGGAAGTGTTTATTTACAAGTGTTTTAAATTACTGATGTTGATACTGCTGCCAGTAGGGCATAGCTCACAATTGGTGTTGCAGAGAAACGAAGGGTATTGAATTGGGTTTGTGGTCTTCATTCAACAGGCTAGTTATGTTCTTGACACTAGCTTTAGGAAACCATTTTATTATGGATCTCATACTGTTATTGCTTCTATGTATTTCTAATTGATAATTTGATCAACTGACTTGCTTGAATGATGGGATTGTATAGCAGTGTCAAGTTGAAAGGCACTGAGCTTCCAAACAAGAAAGAAGAAAGAATTTTGTTGTAGTGTACACGTGTATATGTATATATGACATAAAGGCATTCTACTGTATTTCTGTTTGCTATTGTAATTAGTTAGTACTGCTATGTGCAAAGGCAATACTTATCAATAGCTTTCTGTAACAAACACTTGAACTCAGTAATTAGAATAAGTCCACATTCTTTTTCTGTCTTACACAAATTCTGTTGTATGTTTTCAGAGTCGATGATGTGGTCAAGAAGCTTCTCTCACTGGAGCTTGCAAGCCATGTAGGATTCTTTACTTTTTTATTTTAATTTATTTTATTTATGCATTGTCTCCCATTTTTTTTTCTCCCTTTGTAGCGTGTCCAATTGCCCGATTGCATCATGCTTCCTCTCCACCAATGCCGATCCCTGCTCTGATTGAGGAGAACTAAGCTAACCCACGCCCCCTCCGAAACGTGGGCAGCATGCCGTATGCATCTTATCACCTACACTTTGACGAGTGCAGTGCAGCTCAGCGTTGTGTAAGGAGAGACACACCCTGAGAGCACTCTTTTCTCATCTCTGTGCAAGTGCCATCAATCAGCCAGCAGAGGTCGTAACTGCACCAGTTATGAGAGAGAGAGACCCCATCCGTCTTAGTCCCGTCCATTTCTGAACAACAGGCCAATAGTTGTTCCTTAGCCGGCAGCCAGAGCTGAGATTCGATATGATGTATTCGAGATCCCAGCTCTGGTTCCAGCATGTGATTTTACTGCTGCACCACCTGAGCTTAATATGTTTAATAAAACTCTCACAGAACATTCATTTAACATAAAAACTATTTCACTTTATGTTCAGAGTGAGAGACTGCGCTTGAAAGAAGAACAGCTAATTGCGAAGGTCCAGAGACGTGAAAATGACCGAACTTCAGCTGAAGTGAAGGGTAAGTTCCTCTTTTGTCCATGTGAGATAATCAGAGCTTTAACCACTTGGCAACCTCAGACCTTAACACAGACTGACACGGTTTAATGGACTTTCCTGGTGTCTGTTTTAGTGGCTATTTTGACGGCACGGATCCGCAATTTCCAGGAGCATTTGCAGAAGCACCCTAAGGTATAAAACAGAATGAGTATGAGCTGTGTATTATGCTCAGATAAATGCAGACCTGTTTCCAAACAACAAAGGTGTGATATCACGTCGCATCGTCTGTGTCATTTACAACTTTAGTGAGAAACAGGATATCCTGTTCACACACGAAGCAAAATGTACATATTAAACTTATTGAGCTTTTTGTAGTTTGTTACTCATATTGCAGCTATTTAATGTTTCTTGCTCACCAATTTTATATTCCTTTATATTATGCCAGGACAAAGCTAACAAAAGGTGGATGCTGATGAGCATTGACCGTAGAAAGAAAATGCTCAAGTTCCTGAGGAGGACACGCTATGACGCTTTTGAGAAGGTCTGTGCTGAGCTGGGCATCACATACACCTTCCCTCCAGAGTACTACAGACGAGCCACTCGACGCTGGCTTGCTAAGAAGGCCCTATGCATCAAGGTAGCACACCAAGTTGAATTTCTTCCTTTAAGGTTGTGTTTATACTTGTAGTTCAACTCGCTTGGTCAAGACTAAACAAGAAAATTATACAGTGTTACATTTAGTCCTGGTTTGCTTAGCATTCACATTTAAACACATTTACAGTCAAACAAAAGTAAATAAATAAAAACTGGGTTTAATTTAGTCAAAGTCAAAGTGAACTTTGTCATTCAGACTATACAGCTAGGAGTGCACAGCTGAACGAGATTGCGTTTCCCAAGCTCCAATGTGCAGAATATAAAACAAGAAGAAAAAGAGCATATACAAGACAAAATATACATTAAGTTTTAAAAAAAAGATATACATTCAGTAAAAAATTTAAAAATTAAAAAAGCACTATTGCACATACATTGTAAACAGACATAAAATACACGTTAAGTAAAGTAAAAAATATATACACACCAGTAGGAAATATTGCACATAATTTATAGTGATGAGGTACCGGTGTAATAAATAAATAAAAAATGGCATGGTGTTAAACAGAATATAATAAAGAGTAGCAGCATGGTGTAGGTATTTAAATCTTAATAAATATATGTGGTTAGAAAGTCCGTAAGTGTGAGCAGGTACATTATGTTTGCTGTTACAGGGAGTTGAGTAATCTGGTGGCTTGTGGAAAAAAGCTCTTGCTGAGTCTGGTGGTCCTGCATCGCGTGCTGCGGTAGCGTTTGCCAGAGGGCAAGAGACTGAACAGTCCATAGGCCGGGTGTGTGGGGTCACCAATTATCGTGGTGGCTCTTCTGAGGCAGCGTGACTGGTATAGTTCTTGTATGGAAGGGAGTGAGGTTCTGATGATCTTCTCCGCCGTCCTCACTACTCTCTGAAGGGATTTCTGGTCTGAGGCTGTACAATTTCCATACCAGACTGGGAGGCTGTTGGTGAGAATGTTCTCCATAGCACCTTTATAGAAAGTTGTGAGGATCGGAGGGGGAAGGTTTGCTCTTCTCATCCGTCGCAGGAAGTGAAGACGTTGTTGTGCCCGCTTGACAAGGGAGGTGGTGTGTGTAGTCCATGTCAGGTCGTTTGTGAGGTGCACCCCCAGAAACTTGGTGCTTCTGACTGACTCCACAGCGTTTCCATGGATTGTAAGCGGTGCATGTACCATGTGTTTCCTCCTGAAGTCAACAGTGATTTCCTTTGTTTTGTTGACATTCAGTGACAGGTTGTTGCTTTCACACCAGACAACGAGTTGGTTTACTTCCTCTCTGTAGGCCGAGTCATCGTCGTTGCTGATAAGGCCCACCACTGTTGTGTCGTCCGCGAACTTTATGATGTGGTTCGAGTTGAATTTGGCACAGCAGTCATGTGTCATCAGGGTAAACAGCAGAGGACTCAAGACACAGCCCTGGGGAACCCCAGTGCTCATGATGATAGTTTGAGAGGTGTTTTTTCCAACCTTTACTGTCTGGGGTCTGTCAGTGAGGAAGTCCAATAACCAGTTACACAGTGGGGTTTCGATGCCTACTGGTCCAAGTTTTCTCACCAGGTGCTGGGGGATTACTGTATTGAACGCTGAACTGAAGTCGATAAAGAGCATCCGCACATAACTGTTCTTATTCTCCAGATGGTCCAGGCTCAGGTGTAGTGCTGCTGATATGGCATCATCAGTGGAGCGGTTAGGGCGGTATGCAAATTGAAGTTGGTCGAAAGTTGCAGGGAGTCTGGATGTAATGTGGTCTTTTACCAGTTTTTCAAAGCACTTCATCATGATGGGAGTGAGTGCTATAGGGCGGTAGTCGTTAAGTGTCCGTGCTGGTGACTTCTTTGGTAGTGGTACAATAGTGGTGGTCTTGAAGCATGGTGGCACGATAGCTTGTCTCAGGGAGATGTTATGAATGTCTGTAAGGACATGTGCCAAACCTTATTTGGGTTTTACATTTACATTTGCGCCATTTAGCAGATGCCTTTAATCCAAAGCGACTTACAATTATGATTTTGGGCGGCACGGTGGCTAAGTGGGTAGCACTGTCACCTCACAGCAAGAAGGTCCTGGGTTCGATCCCAAGGTGGGGCGGTCCAGGTTCTTTCTGTTTGGAGTTTGCATGTTCTCCCCGTGTCTGTGTGGGTTTCCTCCAGGTGCTCCGGTTTCCTCCCACAGTCCAAAGACATGCAAGTGAGGTGAATTGGAGACAATAAATTGTCCAAGACTGTGTTTGATATAAACTTGTGAACTGATGAACCTTGTGTAATGAGTAACTACCGTTCCTGTCATGAATGTAACCAAAGTGTAAAACATGACGTTAATTATGATTAAATACAGTTTGAGCAATTGAGGGTTAAGGGCCTTGCTCAAGAGCTTTACAGTGGTAACCTATTGGCATTTGGGCTTGAAACAGCAATCTTCCAATTACTAATCCAGTACCTTAACCGCTGAGCTACCACTGCCTTTCCACTGGGTTGTGTATACTAGCTGGTATTTTTACCATTTGGAAACACAGCAGGAGGTGGGAAAATGGATAAAGGAGTAAAAAAACAGCACCAAAAATTCCTGTGCTGCACACACCAAAGAATGTACTCTGTTCTCTCGCGGTGTGTTTAATGAATATATCGCATATAGTGCATATTGTGACGTCACATATAGTGTATAGTTCACTTAGATGCTTTTTATTTGTATTGTGTTTATACTTGAAACCAGTCTCACCAGCATTTGTTTAAAAATGGACCGAGACCATCCGGCTGAGGCAATCTCTCTATCAGCTCTCTATCACTGTGTGTGAACTTTTCAACACCTCGATCTAAGCGCTTGCAGACTCAAGAAAAATATCTAGCATGCTAAATATCTGGACCTGTCGGCAAGTCAAAACCATGTAGTGTAAAAGGTGTTGCGATCAGGTTGTGATTGTCTGCAGATCAGCTGATCCTTGCTGGCCGCGTAGCCAAATCCTCTCCTCCAATCAGATTTATTTTCTGTTGACGTGTATTCTTGAACACGGTATCATTAAACACCTCATCACTTCTTGCATGTGTTTTCGTGACAAACATAGTTTGGGAGACCAGTCAGACTCATCTGAGAATCCTTCTGCTGATAGTTGGTGTAGTGTGTGACCTCCTATCGCCGATCAGTCATGTAGTGTGAAAACCACACCCCGATTACAAGAGATCAAGTTGTTTATAGTGTGAATTGTACAGCGATCTGAACTCGTGTAGTGTGAACTTAGCATTATTACCAGAGCTCGAAAGGAAGCATTTATACTTACTGTAACGAGCTGCACTAATAAAGCAATTGCACCAAGGTTCGTTTTACTCAAACTAAAACTGACAAGTATAAACACAACCTAAAAGTGAGCTTTAGTGCTAAAATGCTGCAAAATACACTGGTCTATTATTTTGATAGTTGCTCTTGTAATTACAAATACATAAGCCAAGGGTTAATAAAATAAGGTATTTTAACTGGTTGATTCAGTTATTTAGCTATTGCATACAGGTGCATAAAATTAAACATTTAGCTATACAAAATCTATATACAGTGTTTAGCCTAATTACATTACAGGGTACTTTTGAATGAAATTAGGTCAAAGTTCTGCCAGGTTAGAGATGTGGTGGTCAGCTACTGCTGATGGGAATTGGAACAGCGCAACTGCAAAGCAACAAAGCAAACAAGCTCATCATCGAGTGTCCTTTCCTTTATTGCAACACTTACTAATGAGTTCTAGAAGCAACATTAATACAAGAACTGTTCACAGTGTGTCAGCTGTAGTTGTGTAAAGCACTTTGCCATTGCACTCTAAATCAAAGAGACTACCAAAATGAAAGACCCCCTCTTCAGTATACTGACAGCCCCAAAGTTATGTACTAGTTGTACCTATAAAAAGGTTTCTTTTTTTCTCGAGTGGCTCAGTGGTAAAACACACTAGCACCCCAGAGCTGACATTTGGACTCACAAGTTTCAATCTCAACTCCGCTACGGGCAGACCAGATGCCTATATGTGGACAATGATTTGCTAGCTCGTCCAAGGGTGGGATTGCAGAGGGGATTCCTCATAACTACTGGCTGATCGATGGCGTTTGCACAGAGATGGGGGATACTGCAGCTCACAGTGTGACTATACACTATACAGATTTCCATATGAACTTGCCTCGTGAAGGTGAAAAGAAGCAGCCGGCTACTTCACACGTGTTTGAGAGAGTGGAGGTCTGCAGCAGTAGAGGTGAAATAACATTGGGCGATTGGATAAGACTAGATTGGGAGAGAAAAAATCTAAGAAAATGCTTTATTAAAGTGTTTTTAATATATAGTTTATAGTAGTAGTAATATAGAAGTTACCAAAGAGTGTAAAACATGACATTAAAATCCAAATAAATAAACAAACAAACAAACAAACCAAAGAGTAGCCTGTTATAGCAGCAAACACAGGGATAGGGATCTTTCTCAGACAAATTGTATAGCCCTATAGTGTGTTTCCAAATATATTGTGTTTACTATTGTTTGTTGTTTTATTTGTAGTACCCCATGTCTGTGTGGGTTTCCTCTGGGAGCTCCCACAGTCCAAATACATACAAGTGAGGTACAGGGGTTGGACAAAATAACTGAAACACCTGTCATTTTAGTGTGGTAGGTTTCATGGCTAAATTGGACCAGTCTGGTGGCCAGTCTTCATTAATTGCACATTGCACCAGTAAGAGCAGAGTGTGAAGGTTCAATTAGCAGGGTAAGAGCACAGTTTTGCTCAAAATATTGCAATGCACACAACATTATGGGTGACATACCAGAGTTCAAAAGAGGACAAATTGTTGGTGCACGTCTTGCTGGCGCATCTGTGACCAAGACAGCAAGTCTTTGTGATGTATCAAGAGCCACGGTATCCAGGGTAATGTCAGCATACCACCAAGAAGGACAAACCACATCCAACAGGATTAACTGTGGACGCAAGAGGAAGCTGTCTGAAAGGAATGTTCGGGTGCTAACCCGGATTGTATCCAAAAAACATAAAACCACGGCTGCCCAAATCACGGCAGAATTAAATGTGCACCTCAACTCTCCTGTTTCCACCAGAACTGTCCGTCGGGAGCTCCACAGGGTCAACAACACTGCCGGGCTGCTATAGCCAAACCTTTGGTCACTCGTGCCAATGCCAAACGTCGGTTTCAATGGTGCAAGGAGCGCAAATCTTGGGCTGTGGACAATGTGAAACATGTATTGTTCTCTGATGAGTCCACCTTTACTGTTTTCCCCACATCCGGGAGAGTTACGGTGTGGAGAAGCCCCAAAGAAGCGTACCACCCAGACTGTTGCATGCCCAGAGTGAAGCATGGAGGTGGATCAGTGATGGTTTGGGCTGCCATATCATGGCATTCCCTTGGCCCAATACTTGTGCTAGATGGGCGCGTCACTGCCAAGGACTACCGAACCATTCTGGAGGACCATGTGCATCCAATGGCGGTGCCGTGTATCAGGATGACAATGCACCAATACACACAGCAAGACTGGTGAAAGATTGGTTTGATGAACATGAAAGTGAAGTTGAACATCTCCCATGGCCTGCACAGTCACCAGATCTAAATATTATTGAGCCACTTTGGGGTGTTTTGGAGAAGCGAGTCAGGAAACGTTTTCCTCCACCAGCATCACGTAGTGACCTGACCACTATCCTGCAAGAAGAATGGCTTAAAATCCCTCTGACCACTGTGCAGGACTTGTATATGTCATTTCCAAGACGAATTGACGCTGTATTGGCCGCAAAAGGAGGCCCTACACCATACTAATAAATTATTGTGGTCTAAAACCAGGTGTTTCAGTTATTTTGTCCAACCCCTGTAGATTGGAGATACAAAATTGTCCATGACTGTGTTTGACATTGAACTTGTGAACTGATGAATCTTGTGTAATGAGTAACTACAGTTTCTGTCATGAATGTAACCAAAGTGTGTAAAACATGACGTTAAAATCCTAGTAAAGAAATAAATAAGTTATTTGTAGTATTTTTAGTTTTGATTGATTTAAAAAATTGGGACCGTAAGATAAGTGGGACCATAGGAAAAATATTAATAAAAACGACAGACCAAACAGTACAACCAATTAACCTCTACGTCACCTTTTCTGTTGACGTTTTGTAATTGTTCATGAAGTGAAATTGTGAAAGGACGTTTTCCCTGTTCTTGCTTCATCTTCTTGCTCTTGTAACATTCAGAATGTGGCTTGGTGAACAAACAGGGACGTCCCTGAAAAAGGCAAGGTCTAGATGGCAGCTTACACTGATCAGCCATAACATTAAAACCACCTCCTTGTTTCTACACTCACTGTCCATTTCATATCAGCTCCACTTACCATATAGAAGCACTTTAAAGTTCTACAATTACTGACTGTAGTCCATCTATTTCTCTGCATACCTTTTTAGCCTGCTATCACCCTGTTATTCAATGGTCAGGACCCCCCCACAGGATCATTCTCAGCACTGCAGTGACACTGACGTGGTGGTGTGTTAGTGTGTGTTGTGCTGGTATGAGTGGATCAGACACAGCAGCGCTGCTGGAGTTTTTAAATACCGTGTCCACTCACTGTCCACTCTATTAGACACTCCTACCTAGTTGGTCCACCTTGTAGATGTAAAGTCAGAGACGATCGCTCATGTATTGCTGCTGTTTGAGTTGGTCATCTTCTAGACCTTCATCAGTGGTCACAGGACGCTGCCCATGGGACACAGTTGGCTGGATGATTTTGGTTGGTGGACTATTCTCAGTCCAGCAGTGACAGTGAGGTGTTTAAAAACTCCAGCAGCGCTGCCGTGTCTGATCCACTCATACCAGCACAACACACACCAACACACCACCACCATGTCAGTGTCACTGCAGTGCTGAGAATGATCCACCACCCAAATAATACTTGCTCTGTGGTGGTCCTGGGAGAGTCCTGACCATTGAAGAACAGCATGAAAGTATGCAGAGAAACAGATGGACTACAGTCAGTATTTGTAGAACTACAAAGTGCTCATATATGGTAAGTGGAGCTGATGAAATGGGCAGTGAGTGTAGAAACAAGGAGGTGGTTTTAATGTTATGGCTGATCGGTGTATGTTGCTCCAAAATCTGTTTGTGCCCATCAGTTCCCCATGTCACTGGCACTAATAAACCCCCATACCTTGACAGACGCTGACCTTTTAACAACTGTGTTGGTAACAATTGAGATCCTTTTCCTCTTTAACTAGGAGAACACAATAGTGCAGTCATCCCCACTCATCAGTACTGTGTGTTAGTTTTTTTTTTTTATGTAGGAATTTAGTGTGTAATAGTATAGAGCTGCACATGTAAATGTCAGTATTTCTAATAAAAAAGGATACAGATATTTTGTGTTGTGGTACAGTATAATAGTGAGGTGCTACTGATTACATTAACTAATGTTGTTAAAGATTAGCTTTGAGATACCGGCTACATTTTATTACTCGATTGGTCTGTTTTAAACTCCATCTTGTAATAAACTTTATGCTACTGACTTTATTATTTGTAACGTGCATTGTAAATGTTAAACTAGCTGTAGATATTAAATTTATGGTCATGCAACTTTTCTACATAACTGCCATGTTTGCTGTTAAGAATTGTTTTTTTTTTATTATTATTATTAATTCAGTAGACCTTGTCATCCTTGTTTGAATAATATTTGGTATCACTTGTATTAACTAGGGCTGGCACCGATCCGATACTCTGTATCTGTATCGGTCCGATATTGGCCCAAATCACTGGATCGGATATCAGAAGGAAAAAAAACGTGTAATCCGATCCAATACTATTGCTTAATGTAAATAACACTTAATGTAAATAAGGCCATTGTTTGTGTGTAAAGCAAATAACACACAATGATACGTTCCAACAGAGTGCCATTTATTACCACTCACGCTTGAGGACATCATTATCATGTGCCACTGATCTACAACTCATCCGCAACAGCCGTTCAGAAATGAAAACACACTGATCTACTTAAACATTTAGCATTTTAAAAATCATCATCTACTGCCACATCTAAACACACTGTTTAAACACAATAATTGCTTTATAAATGATAAATCACTCACCTGAGATAAAGAAAATCTATCTTGTCCCAGCCTGGAGATATCTCACATCCTTAACGATTAATCCATTAGTGTAATGTAATAAAACAAACTACACTGTTGCCCGTTTAGCCACAGACGTCCTCTTCAAAATCCAGCAGGGATTTTTAATTAGCGCGCTTTAGTTTTTAATAATCTAAAAACGTGACCGAACTTTAATGGAAAATCTCAACCAAGCACTGCATCAATTCTAATTGGTCCATCACGTTCGATTGACATCCACATCTTCCAATTGTAGACACTTTTGTTAAACAAGCCAAAAATGCTGCTAAATGTTCTGAAAATAAAAACAGCAGTTTTGTATGAGTGTGATGTTGTAGGTTCTGTATTTATTTATTTTATTTTTTTAATATTTTAATAGTTTATTTAACAGGGACAATACAGATAAACATTGTTATATAAAATGCACCAGATGTATTGTATAAAAGGCTTCTAGCATATGCTAATTTTCAGCCCGTCCCTGGTTAGGCTTTTATAACAAAATAGTATAAAATGTAAATACATATAATACATAAAACAACATACTGATTTAAGCGATTACATTTGTGATGAGTCCATCTTTATATCTGTTTATCAACTAATACAGTGTTCACAAGTTTGTTTCTGTTCAAACCATTGCTTTACCTTTATATTAATACCTTTATATTATATCTGTAGAATATTTGTTTCACAGTCTGAGCATTGTTATTTAGATAGCTACAGTAGTTTAACCATGGTGCATTGAGACATGTAATTACTGCTTAGTTGTTTGAGAGGAGAAATGATGGTATCGGATTGGTATCGGTATCGGCAGATACTCAATTTGCAGTATCAGTATCGGACCGATAAAAGGTGGTATTGAGCCAGCCCTAGTATTAACATTTTGGATCCTTACTTTTGTTTCTGTTTTAGGTTTTCAAAGAAGTGCAGAAGCAAAAAGCAGAGAAGAGGAATAAAATGAATCCAGCTCTGGCTCAGAAGAGTAAGAGCACCAGCTCAGATCCTACAGACACACAGACAACTGAAGTATAATAACGTTCAACTAAATGGTTCAACCACATGGTGATCACCAACCGAAACTGCAGCTGCGGAACTTACAACAGAACTGAACACTCATGATTACAACATCTGATGTTCCGTGTTTTAAATTTTACATATTTCACTCTGTGTTTCTTCTTTCTATACTGAAATTCTGGTCAATAAATTAAACGCACAGTGAGCAATGTCTTATTCAACTGTTTTGTTTATCTAATCATGTGGTCTATACCAGATGCTGCATTAGACACACACACTTTCATATCTTGTAAATGAGGAAGCTACCCCACTCTGTGATATTTGCCAAATACCTATTTCTGTCAAACATATACTGACTGAATACTAAATACTTACAGGAAGGACAATATATAGCAATACCGTTTAACCAAGCCAGAAGAGAAAGAATCCTTAATTTCTTGAAAATAATTGGTCTAAAAGAACGCAACTAAAAAACAACCTACTAAAACAACACTTGACGATATCAAGTGACTGATATAAAAATGATGTGAATATAAGCATTGAGTAAGCACGGCATACAACATCTAAATACAACCCCAAATCAGAAGAAGTTGGGACAGAATGAAAAATGCAAATAAAATAAAAATGCAGTGTTCCTTACATTTACTTTGACTTTTATTTGATTGCAGACAGTTTGAACCCAAAATATTTCATGTTTTATCTGCTCAACTTCATTTCATTTGTTAATATACAGGGGCAATTTAGGGCTAGTATTGAGGTGAAAAAATGAAATATCAATGTGATTCCAAACAGGTGATGTCAACGGGTGATTGTAATCATGGTTTGGTACAAAAGCAGCATCCAGGAAAGGCTGAGCCTTTGATGAGCAAAGATGATCGGAGGATCTCCAGTTTGTCAACAAATGTGTGAGAAAATGATTGCAATGTTTAAAAACAACCTCAAAGAAAGATTGGAAGGGATTTGCATATTTCTCCCTCTACAGTGCCTAATATCATTAAACTATTCAAGGAATCGGGAGGAATTTCAGTGCGAAAAGGCCAAGGGCGCAAGCTTAAGCTGAACGCCCGTGATTATAAATCCCAGTCTCAGACGACACTGCATCAAGAACCGCCACTCAACAATAGCTGATATAACCACATGGGCCACTTAAAACTTTACTGTGCAAAAAAGAAGCCTTATGTTAACCATGTCCAGAAGTGGCATCGACTTCTCTGGGCTCAGAGGCATCTAGGATGGACAATCACACAGTGGAAACGTATTGTGGTCAGATGAATCAGCATTCCAGGTCTTTTTTGGAATAAATGGACTCAGTGTGCTCCGGACCAAAGATGAAAAGGACCATCCAGACTGTTATCAGCAACAAGTCCAAATGCCAGGGTCTGTCATGGTATGGGGCTGTGTCAGTGCCCTTGGCAAAGGTCATTCACTTCTGTGATGGCAGCATTAATTCAGAAAAGTACATTGAGATCTTAGAGCAACATGTGCTGCCTTCAAGACGTCATCTTTTCCAGGGACGTCCATGCACTTTTCAACAAGACAATGCAAAACCACATGCTGCACACATTACAAAGGCATGGCTGTGGAAGAAGAGGGTACGGGTACTGGACTGGCCTGCCTGCAGTCCTGACCTGTCCCCAATAGAGAATTTTAAAATGAAAAAATGCGACAATGACGACCCCGTACTGTTACACTTCTTAAGACGTGTTTGCAGTAAGAATGGGACAAAATAAAAGCTGAAACACTAAATCACTTGGCATCCTCTGTGCCTCAGTGTCTATTAAGTGTGGTGAAAAGGAATGGCAACATTACAAAGTGGTAAATGCTTTATTGTCCTTTTCTGGAACGTGTTGCAGGCCTGAAGTGCAGGAATGGATGTTAATTAATAAATGAAATGAAGTTGAGCAGATAAAACATGAAATATCTCAGGTTCATCCTGTCTGCAATCAAATAAAAGTCAAAGTAAATGTAAGAAACTCTGTGTGTTTTTTATTATTTGCATTTTCCATACTGTCTAACTTTTTCTGATTTGGAGTCTAAATAAATACTATATCCTGTAATACACATGGTTACAAAGAATAGGTTTTATCGGACTGACTAATCAGACTGACTAATAAAAGTCTCGAGTTAAGGATAAGCCACGTCTGCAGCCTGATGCATCTGTGGTTGTGGTTAGAAGATGCATCTTGTCTGTTCTCAGTTCAGCGAATTCTGTTTTGTACAAGAAGGGTATGAAAGTGAAATAAATTCAAGGTCAACGTGTCAGATCAGGCTGACGTGTCGGGTCAGAATGCTTTTTTATGACCGAGTTTAAGATTGAGTGACATTTCTCTTTGAGCTTTGATCGTAAGGCTCTCTTGTGACCAAGCCACCGTTAGAGTTGTAAAGAACATCGGAAACATTGCAGGCGTGGATCATTGTGCGGTAGTGTGTCACAACTTCCTTTTGGGTTGAAAGATTCAGATCGAGAGAATCAGAAGAGCAGGTATGAAGCTTTAATCTCCTTGTGTTGTCACATATATAAATGGACATATATATATATATATATAAATTGTAAGTTAGTGTGTGATATGTAGATAGATACATATATACATTATTAAATTGATTATTACGTATTTATAACATTATTTGTAGAAACCCTATTTCCAGAAAAGTTGTGACAATTTGTAACTCTAATGTTTATTTAACTGACAATCGTGTATTGAAAAAATGTCCAAGGTTTTCACTAATTATTGTATTTTGTAAATATAAAAACGTTGAATTTGATGCCTGCAACAAGATGGGACGGGTTTAGTACTAAGTCCCATCACGTTTCCTGTTAATGACACATTTTCATAGTTTGGGAACTGAGGACACTAATTGTCCCAGTTTTGCAAGTGGATTTTTGCTCCATTTTGCTTAATATGAGACTCCAGCTGCTCAACAGTCCTTGGCTGTTGTCTGATTTTACTCATGGTCCACCATACGTTTTAATAGGAGACAGGTCTGGACTTCAGGCAGGCCAGTCAAGCACATGCGTCCTGTTTAAGGATGTGCAGAATGAGGCCTGGCATCATGGACTTTTTGGGAACAGATGTCACCTTGATGGCAGCATGTCTCTAAAATCCCAGTATATGCATTCCTATCAATGGTACCTTCAGACATATGCAAGTCACCCGTGCCATGTCATATGTTGGCTTTTGACCTTTTCATCTTTGCCATGGAGAAATCTATGTCCTTTTCTCCAAAACAAGCTGAAACATGGACTCGTCTGACAACAGTGCACGTGTCCAAGTCTTTCGGCCCATCTGAATATGGCAGTGTTACTGTATTGAAGTGATGTGCAGCATTCTCTTGGTGTAATATTTTATATTGCAGTTTCAGATTGCATTACTTGATGCGGTTGACTGTGTTAGGTTACGACAGTTTTCTGAAGCACACCAGAGCTCATGTAGCTATATTTAACACAGTAGCGTGACTGCCTCTCATGCAGCGTCTTCTGAGAATTCGAAGGTCATGCACATTCAACAGTGGTTTCCAACCTTGCTCTACATGGACTGAGATCTCTAAATATTCCTTAAATCCTTTTACAATATTGGGTACAGTTGATAGTAAAGGAAATACATTTCTTGACATCTGCATAGAGAAACATACTTTTTGCACTTATTGTTTTTTAGATGTCCCAACTTTTCTGGAAATGAGGTTTGTAGATAACCTATAATTTAAATGTCTTCTTTTTTGTGAAAGCATCATCAGAATAAGACAAATCAATGTGTTTATTTGGAGTTACTTTTAAATAGCTATGCTATGAATTGTTAGATTATTTCCAGCATGTATTTGTAAAAGCGTGCTAAGAAAAATACACATTAAATTGACAATATACACCAACCTGGCATAACATTATGACCTCTGACAGGTGAAGTGAATAACACTGATGATCTCTTCATCACAGCACCTGTTAGTGGGTGGGATATATTAGGCAGCAAGTGAATATTTTATCCTCAAAGTTGATGTTAGAAGCAGGAAAAATGGGCAAGCGTAAGGATTCGAGTGAGTTTGATAAGGGCCAAATTGTGATGGCTAGACAACTGGGTCAGAGCATCTCCAAAACTGCAGCTGTTGTGGGGTGTTCCTGGTCTGCAGTGGTCAGTATCTATCAAAAGTGGTCCAAGGAAGGAACAGTGATAAACCGGCGACAGGGTCATGGGTGACAAAGATTCATTGATGCACGTGGGGAGCGAAGGCTGGCATGTGTGGTCCGATCCAACAAATTGCTAAAGAAGTTCATGCTGGTTCTGATAGAAAGGTGTCAGAATACACAGTGCATCACAGTTGCAGGGCTGTTTTGGCAGCAATTAATTTGTCTATGTATGTTACTTGGGTAAATATGGTTGTGCTTTGATAATCTACCATTATTAAAGATTTCTAGTTAGTTATCTAGTAATCTCATGAGTTGATGATGTTCACTACATGTTTGCAAGGATTTGTTTTGGGGGGGGGTACATGCGAAAGGTGAGGCGGCTACTTTTAATTGTCCCTAGGTTTGTGTAAGTAGATGTAATTCTGGACGGCCACTCTGATCCTGATGAGGATGAGGGGATTGTGAAAAATCTTCTAGTAATTTTTGAGATTAGGTGTAAGTGAGATTTAGCAATCTTTTGCTTTCTGATAAATGTTTATGATAATAAAAGTATAACCAGCTTGTTCATTTATGAGCTTAAATGTTGTATGTACTGTAGATTTTTATTCTTTAGGGCTTCAAGCTCTATATGATATTTTTATAAACATTTTTAGTACAGCGAGACAATACATTTTCATCAGTAAAACACTGTTGTCACCTTGTTCTTTATAAAACAGATATTCCAGACCAGTGTAGTACCCCCAGCTGACTGACATGTCCAACCCAGTCACTCAACAGCCAGGAGCCGCCTCCTATGGCACCAACGTACAGACAGGAGAGTGGAGCACGGGTCTCTGCTCCTGCTGCAATGACATGCTCGTCTGTGAGTACTGACAAATACACAAACATACAGTAATATCTCAGTATAAGTGCAAAAAGCAGTAACTTTTATAAATGGTAATAAGTTAGTTTAGTTATGATGGTATAGTTATATGCACAAATATTTACCTAGTTAATAGACATGATACCCTTTAAGTTTGCTGCACAGAGTCAAACTGCCAGTAAAAAATTCAGCACATCATATGTAAATCTTGCTTCATAAAACCCATGGACTGAGTAAAGTTGCAAAAATATATCTGTCGCCTCACAGCAAGACGGTCCTGGGTTTGATTCCCAGGTGGAGTAATCTGGGTCCTTTCTGTGTGGAGCCTGAATGCTCTCCCCGTAATTCGTGTGGGTTTTCTCCAGGTACTCCAGTTTCCTCCCACAGTCCAAAGACATGTAGTCAAGTTAATTGGAAATACAAAATTGCCCTAGCTGTGACTGTGTGTGTGTGTGTGTGTGTGTGTGTGTGTGTGTGTGTGTGTGTGTGTGTGTGTGTTTGCCTTGTGATGGAGTGGCGACCTGTCCACAGTGTTTCCTACCTTTCACCCACCAAATTGCACCCACTATGACCCTGACCAGGATAAAGCGGTAGTAAAACAAGAAATGAATGAATGACTGTTTGGAATTACCTGCATTTCTGCATCGATTGCTAATAAAATGTGGTCTTATTATTATCGAAGTCACAATAACACACAAACACAGCCTAAGCTAGTAACACACAAACTTAAAATTCATGTTTTTTTAATTGTGCGCATTGATTAAACATCCACAGCTCAGTGAGAAAACATAAACTATTGATGTTAATAGCCTGTAGATCCTGTATTAGCAGCAATTACCTCCACCAAATCTTTTCTGTAGCTGCCAATAAGATTTCAGCATTTTAAAACAGCTTTGCAGGTGTCCAGGTGGTGCAGCGTGATATTCCGCTAGCACACCAACGCCGAGATTCTGAACTCCTCGGTTCAAAACTCAGCGTTGCCACCGGTTGGCTGGGCGCTATCTAGCGGGCAGAATTGGCAGTGCCTGCAGCAGACACGTTTCTATGTGGGTGGGGTCTTCAAATGCTGTGTAAGGATCCTGATTAGCAGATAGAGAGGTGCCTGTGCAGAGTGCATAGGTGAAAAAGTGTTCTGCTAAGGGCTGTGCGCAGGTTGGAGGGGGCGTGAGCAGCAATATACCCACCTCGACTGCAATCAGGGATCCCCAGCAGCGGAAGACAGATTGACTATGCTAAACTGGGAGAAAATGGGAGCCAAATAGCCCTAAACCATGATACTCGCTCCGCCATGCTTTACAGTTAGGATAAGGTTTTGGGGTTGGTGAAGTGTTTTTCCCCAAGGTTTATGCTAAAAAGCAATGTGGACCATTCAGGTGGTCATGGACAAACTCAAAGCTGACCACAATAAGGGTTTTGGGACAGTAGCAGCTTTCTCCATTGTGTCCTTCCATGAACACCATTTAAATTGAGTGTTTTTCTAATAGTGGACTAGAGTTCTTTTGCAGTTTGTCTTCAGCAGGATCCCTTGGGTTCCTTCTTACCTCTTTGAAGATTGCCTGCTCTGATTTTGGAGTGTTCTTAACAGGACGAACAACACAATTTTTTTTTTTTATTTGTAGACAGTCTGTCTAACCGTAGATTGATGTACACTGAGATCTTTAGCAACAGCCTTTTTGAGTTTCACACCTTTCTTCAGCACATCTTCTGAAGCCTTCTGCAAGTTGTTTGCCTCAATACATGACTCACACTAACCACTTTTTCTTGAGAAACATTTGTCAGTAACCAAGCTTTGTGTGTTGTAATTTATTGGACAAAATCATAATTTATTGAACAAACCACCTGTGAAACATACATATGCAATCTGATCTCAACTCAAATACCATTCGCCAATTACCTCTTGAAGAAGTAATTAACACAGAGGTCCACTTACTCTCCATGCACTGTGGATGTTTACCTAATGAGCTTAATAAAGACATGAGCAGAACAACTGATTGTGTTTATCTACACTGATCAGCCATGACATTAAAATCACCTTGTTTCTATACACTCACTGTCAATTTTATCAGCTCCACTTACCATATAGAAGCACTTTGTAGTTCTACAATTACTGGCTGTAGTCCATCTGTTTCTCTGCATGCTTTGTTAGCCCCCTTTCATGCTGTTTTCCATGGTCAGGACTCTCCCAGGACCACTACAGAGCAGATATTATTTGGGTGGTGGATCATTCAGAGCACTGCAGTGACACTGACATGGTGGTGGTGTGTTAGTGTGTGTTGTGCTGGTATGAGTGTATCAGACACAGCAGCACTGCTGGAGTTTTTAAATACCGTGTCCACTCACTGTCCACTCTATTAGACACTCCTACCTAGTTGGTCCACCTTGTAGATGTAAAGTCAGAGACGACCGCTCATCTATTGCTGCTGTTTGAGTTGGTCATCCTTTAGACTTTCATCAGCGCTGCTGTGTCTTATCCACTCATACCAGCACAACACACACTAACACACCACCACCACGTCAGTTTCACTGCAGTGCTGAGAATGATCCACCACCCAAATAATACCTGCTCTGTGGTGGTCCTGTGGGGGTCCTGACCATTGAAGAACAGCATGAAAGGGGGCTAACAAAGCATGCAGAGAAACAGATGGACTACAGTCAGTAATTGTAGAACTACAAAGTGCTTCTATATGGTAAGTGGAGCTGATAAAATGGACAGTGAGTGTAAAAACAAGGAGGTGGTTTTAATGTGATATAATTGTAATTTTATTAGTAATAAATTCAGAAATCCAGCTAACTCCAAAGGCTTCAGTTTTAATTCTAAATAGCCTACATAACCAAAACAGAATACTGATAAAGAAAGAACATGATTTAAAGGCAAAATCTGATTTAAAATTGTGTTTTTGTTAAAAGCTGTTGCATTAAAATGAATTTTTTTTTTAATCTTTTCTCTTTCTCCATGACAAGCATTTACTTTTTTCATTCTCTCTTGTTATACAGGTGCCATTGGTTGTCTCTGTCCAATTGCACTGTACTGCTACACAGCAAATAAGTATGGTGAGACTCCATGCCTGGCGTGCGTTCCTGGAGGCATGGCTGCTATGAGGACGCACATGAGACTGACTTATGGCATCCAAGTAAGTGTCATTATTATATGAAATGAAGACTCTAAATCAGAATCAGAATCAGGCTTTATTGGCCAAGTATGCTCACACATACAAGGAATTTGTTTTTGGTTACACAGATGCTTGCAGTGCATGAAAAATACAATACAGACAATCTCAGCTCACAGCTCACTCTCTCCTTAACACACACATTCATACCCGTAAGCATAGAAAACATTGTAAACATTTAGCATGTGCAATTTACATTGTGGTTTCAAAAAGGTGCAGTTTTGTGCAAAATAAAAACTATAGAAAGTAGAAAAATATATAAATAAGAAATGGAAGTAAATGTGAAAATCTTGGCTTACATTTATACATTTAATATAAAGGCTTACATTTTATATGATATTTAATTTTGTACAACATATTTATCAATTTGTGTGACACTCACTAAGTCATTCATCACTCCTACAGGGTACAATATGCAACGATGCCCTGATGACCTTCTGCTGTGGAATTTTTGAGACCTGTCGAATGGCCAGAGAAATTCGTATTAGAAATGGAGAGGCTTAATAATGTTACCACTGTAACAGTACTTTGTAGCAAAGATCTACAGTTACTGCGGACCAGTCTGTATGTCCCTTCAATTTGTTTTATTTTACTGGCTTAAAGAGTTTTAAGGGGTTTTATATTAAATATATATATTGGTTTTAATGACTAAATAGATACTAGATGATGTTATGGCCTGTAAAAATTCAACATACAATCAGCTCTTTGATTTTATGAACCTTACTTCTTTCCTTTTTTAAAATACTGGTAAAATATGTCATAAATGGAAATGGACATGTGTCAAAACATTCTGTAAACTTGTTTCACACATTTCTTTCTTTTAAACAAGTTAATTAAGTTAAATGACATTTTTCTGCATTACCTTGTTTATGTGAACACATTTTACTGCTTTAAAATAAACCCTTTTGGCATATCTAGTTTCATTTCATTGTTATGTTTTTATTCTGCTTTATCCTGGTCACAGTCGCAGCAGGTCTGGCTTTCCCTGAATTGGTGCAATGCAGTAATAAATCCCAGACAGAATGCTAATTCATCACAGGGCCTCAGCCATCTCCCCACTAGACACAGCCAATCATGTCTGTATGTAGACTAGGGATGTAACGATGCACCACAAGATGCCACGATTCGAATCGGTTATTCATTTAAGATGAATCAATATTCACTTTAAACAGCAGAGGGCACTGGCACTATTCACCTCGCCTGGTTGACGGCACTTCACAAAGTTGCCAGGTAGGGGAATTTTCCAGCCAAATTTATTTATGTGAGGATACTTTTTTTATTTGTATTATTCATTTATTTATATAATGTTGGATTTGTTTTATTTGTTTTTTTTACACAATAAGCATTATTTGGCATAGTTTGTACCTACCTCAGAAATAAAAGGGCATTCATTATTTAGATAAATAAAAGATAAGCAGAAATACAGTATTTTATTTATTTTTTTTAAGAGAAATAATAAAAGGAAACTGTCATAATTTGTCTTCAATTTGAAATTGTATCTTGAACCAATTTTCGTAAATCATATCGCATCGTGGGTAGAGTGTATCGTTACATCCCTAATGTAGACACCCGACTGGCTGATACAACCATTGGGAATTTGAACCCTGGATTCCAGTGGTAGCGTGCTATTTTACCACTGCTCCACCCGAGCACCTGACATTTCTTGTTTCCAAAGTTAACTCAACTTTAATTTACTCCAACTTCATCCTTGTCCATAGCCCTTAAACATAGTGCAAGGCAGAAAAGACACTGGTCTATTGCAGACCTCACATACATACTCATACTCACTTACACTTTAAAGTTGCCAATCCACCTGCTGCCATGTTTTGGATTATAAAGATGCAGTGGCTTGTTTTAAGTATTTCAAACTGCCTATAGCTTTCACTTATTCACCTCTAAAATGTAAAGGTCAATGGACATTTCAGTTCAGTTGTTGATGCAGATTTATCAAGGTGAAAAAGATCCCACCACCAGTTCACCAAAAGTGAACCCACTACATCAACCAAAATCAGGAAATATCAAGATACACTATATTGCCAAAAGTATTCGCTCATCTGCCTTCAGACGCATATGAACTTGAGTGACATCCCATTCTTAATCCAGAATCCATTGGATTGCCAGACGAAGCGTGATTCATCACTCCAGAGAACGTCTCCACTGCTCTAGAGTCCAGTGACAGCGTGCTTTATACCACTGCATCCGACGCTTTGCATTGCGCTTGGTGATGTAAGGCTTGGATGCAGCTGTTCGGCCATGGAAACCCATTCCATGATGCTCTCTACACACTGTTCTTAAACTAATCTGAAGGCCACATGAAGTTTGGAGGTCTGTAGTGATTGACTCTGCAGAAAGTTGGTGACCTCTGCGCACTATGAGCCTCAGCATCCGCTGACCCCGCTCTGTCATTTTACGTGGCTACCACTTCGTGGCTGAGTTGCTGTCGTTCCCAATCGCTTCCACTTTGTTATAATACCACTGACAGTTGACTGTGAAATATTTAGTAGTGAGGAAATTTCACGACTGGATTTGTTGCACAGGTGGCATCCTATCACGGTACCACACGGAATTCACTGAGCTCCTGAGAGCGACCCATTCTTTCACTAACGTTTGTAGAAGCAGTCTGCATGCCTAGGTGCTTGGTTTATACACCTGTGGCCATGGAAGTGATTGGAACACCTGAATTTAATTATTTGGATGGGTGAGTGAATACTTTAGGCAATATAGTGTATTTACTCTTATCATGGATTCAATAAATTATTCATGAGCAAGAACACAATAGCTTTTACCATCCTTGTGCAAAGTGTAAGAATAATATCGTAACCTGTGTCAAGGGGTCCCAGAATTTTTAATTTAATATCCAGGGGGTATAAGAGTAAAGGGTCAAGAACAGTGTTGCCAACTTAGCAACTTTGTCGCTATATTTAGCGAGTTTTCAGACCCTTTTAAAAAAGCAACTAGAGACAAATCTAGCGACTTTTTATGGTGTTATTGGAAAGTTTTGGAGACTCGGACGAAAGCACATATCGCTCTGCAGTTTCTGTCCTCAATGAGCAGCGGGTGCTGTCGTTGTTCTCTCTTAATTTATCCTTCCCAAAGTACCCATCGATTTGTCCTGCCGAGTCTGTTTTTGACTCGTTGAGTGGAACGGCTAGAATTCTGTGCTAACATTGCCCAATTGATTTCTGCTAGCGGTTAGTAATGTGTGGTTTTAGTTTTAATTCCTTTAAAAGTGTAAAGTTTGAGTGAATGTAAAGCCGTTATTATGTCACTTATTTTGTATTCTATTTCAGAACTATGCAAGATGCTCAAATTAGCTATACGTGATTGCATACAGTTGAATAACAGTTGTTTAACTAATGCTATGTGTTAACGTTTTATTTAACCACATTTATACATGCGTTCAGTGATTTTAGAGTGTTTTTCATACATCTAGGAAAGCCAATCAATCATCTGCGACCTTAACATTACGACAACACAAAATGTATTTGGTTATTTTTCAGTTTTGTGCTCTTAACAGTTCAACTGGTGCAGTAAAGGTTGTGTCAAAGTGAATTACTGAGTGAATATGTTGAGCATTTATTACGTTATCTTGTACTTAGCTGTTTGTATACGTAAATCAATGTTTGCTGCTTTTCCCTTGTCAGTTCAGTTCTAATTATTTGTTCCTTATTCCATGTTTTTTGTAGCTATAGATGAGATCTGTGTGATCTATAGTTTTCTCACTGGGATCTTATCCAACAGGGTATAATAAATCACGGAGGCAAAACCTCAGAAGATATTCCTCATAGTGTTAGCATATTATTTACTACAAAATGTTTTGTATACTGGCTAATATAAAAATAAATTTAAATTTAATTAAAATCCTAATAAATACATTTGAGATATATGTCTGAGATACATATCAATGGATCTATTGAGATGTGCTACCTATAGTTTATAATAATATATAGACTTATTGAGATGTGCTACCACTACCTATAATAATATATAAACCTATAGACATGCGCTAACCCTTATGCAAATTAGGCGATGACGTTTTAGGACAGCCAATAGCTACTTTCCTTACTGAGGAGTTGGCAACACTGGGCAACTCTGCGTGGGCTGAAACGCTGCTGTGGAGCGGATCAGTAAGGCGGTTTCTGATTGGTCTTTGTTCGTCGTGACCTGGCAACCGAGAAGAAGCTCATAGACGCCTGTTCATCCTCTCTGGGTGCTTCTAGTAGACCCTCACTGCTGTTTTAAATAGGACGGGTGGGTTTAAAATAAAAGGAAATAAAAACACAGTAAACATGTCGGCGCGAACATTGCCTCTTGTGTTTATTAATCTCGGTGGTGAAATGCTGTACATTCTGGACCAGCGACTGCGAGCTCAAAATATCCCAACCGACAAAGCTAAGAAAGGTAACGCAGCTAAAGCTAAGCGGTGTACACGCAGCTAATGAATCTGTTATCACAACATAAAACTACAACAAACAAAGTCCTAGTTTACCTGCTAATGTCACTTTTACAATGTGTCTTGTTTTTTTATTTTATATGTGTATTTTTACCATTTCACAAAATACTTAAGTAACCGGGCGGCACGGTGGCTAAGTGGGTAGCACTGTGAGAAGGTCCTGGGTTCGATTCCCAGGTGGGGCGGTCTGGGTCCTTTCTGTGTGGAGTTTGCATGTTCTCCCCGTGTCTGCGTGGGTTTACTCCGGGAGCTCCGGTTTCCTCCCACAGTCCAAAAACATGCAAGTGAGGTGAATTGGAGACACTAAATTGTCCATGACTGTGTTTGATATAAACTTGTGAACTGATAAAAAACTTGTGTGAAGATAAACTACCGTTTCCTGTCATGAATGTAACCGAAAGTGTAAAACATGACGTTAAAATCCTAATAAACAAACAAACAAACTTAAGTAACCTGCTTCTAACCTGTCAGCACATTGATATACAGTAAGAAGAATCTAATGAATGTGTCAGTAAATAAATAAATATATTAGATAAGTCAATTAATTTAGTTAGTTATTAATGTTGCAAGTATGTATTATAAAGTACACTGGTACCTTGTAACGTAACGTCCCCTAAACCAAAAGTCTTTGAAACTCAACGCCCTTCGTCGAGAAATGTGTACCCTTAAACTCAACGTTTCCCTTAAACTCAACGTGTTCAGTTCGGTTATAAAAAATGATTTATTTAATTTCAAATTAACAATGAACAGTGGGTAGCACTGCCGCCTCACATCAAGAAGGTCCTGGGTTCGATTCCCAGGTGGGGCGGTCCGGGTCCTTTCTGTGTGGAGTTTGCATGTTCTCCCTGTGTCTGCGTGGGTTTCCTCCGGGAGCTCCGGTTTCCTCCCACAGTCCAAAGACATGCAAGTGAGGTAAATTGGAGATACCAAATTGTCCAGGACTGTGTTTGATTTAAACTTGTGAACTGAAGAACCTTGTGTAATGAGTAACTACCGTTCCTGTCATGAATGTAACCAAAACATGACGTTAAAATCCTAATAAACAAACAAACAATGAACAATCGTTTTGATCAGCGCTCGGCTTGAGCGGTGTGGTAAAACATCATCAATAGGGATGCAACGATACACTCTACCCACGATGCGATGTGATTTACGATACTGGGTTCACGATACGATTTTTTTCCCGATTTTTGAAATTGAAGACAAGTTATGACAAATTATTAAGTTTCCTTTTATTATTTATCTTAAAAAAAGAAAATAAGAAACTGTATTTGTGATTATCTTTTATTTATCTGAATAATGAATGCCCTTTTATTTCTGAGGTATGAACAAACTATGCTAAACAATTTTGAATTAAGCCCAATTTGGCTGAAAAACCCCAAATTTGGCAACCAGGCATATAGCGCCAGTGACGGCAACCAGGCGAGGTGTATAGCGCCAACAGCCCTCTGCTGTTTAAAGTGAACATCGATTCATTTTACATGTCAAATCGGTTTTAATCGTGGAATTTTTAAATCGGTTATTAACTGTATTGTGGTGCATCGTTACATCCCTAGTCATCAAAGTGCAAATATGAGACGAATCTGCATTTGTGTGGAATAACCGTCAGATTCACACTGAAAGCTCCACGTGTATCTGTGCTTAGCTGGATTTTCCTCCTGTTTCACTTTTAAACTTGTGTTACAGCTCGGGGTTCTGAGAAATTGTAAGAATCAGCTTTTTATTTCAGTGTTTTTTTTATTATACTTGTGTGATTTTCAGTGTATAAGTGTTAAAAACAACCCCATTATTTTACATTAGTCTAAAATATATGCAAGTCCACGGGACCATGGAACGCATTAACAGGTTTCCAATATATCCCTTTGGGAAAAAATACCTTGAAACTCAACGTCTTTAAAACTAAACGCCACTCCCAGAACCAATTGATGTTGAGTTTCAAGGTACCACTGTATATACAAACATATAGAGGGAAGTTTCATTTCAGGTTCTTAAAAAATCAAAATAGATGCATAATGTACCTGAGTGGACTTTGATAGGTTCTAAATTGTTGTGGTGAGACAAATGATTTGTAGTATTTTTGAAACAGAAAGTGCTGCTCACAACACACTGTGGACAGAACCATCACCTGTATGGGGCTGCATAGTCGCTGTCCAGTCAAAGTGCCTATGCCAACTCCTGTCCACCACTGAAAGCACAGACAGTGGACATCAGAGCAACGGAAGAAACTTACTGATTTGATGAATCACGTTTTCTCCAAGATCATGTGGACGACTGGGCATGGTTTACTCGTGGAAGAGAGGCATGGTTGGATGATCCACCTCAGAATGTAATGGTCTTTCTGGTGCCTGATATCACAGGACTCCTATAGATGTCTTGTGGAGTCCATGTTTTAGCGGTTCAAAGTTGTTTTGATTGTTTAACACAGGTGGCCTTAATGTTTTGGCTCATCTGTGTAGGGTTGTGCAATTCAGCCACACTGGTGTTAACTGGTGTAGAAAATCAGTCAATTTATAATGTTTACATCAGTATGGGGGGGGGGGGGGGGGGGGCATTTTGAGCATATACTGTATGTATATTGTATATATAGTGTGATTAAGGCTTTGCTTTTAATTCAGCATCAGTACCTAACATCACAATTATTACGGACACACTTAAAAATCTATTCTTGGAGTGGAATTCTTGGAGTTTGTTACTGAAGGCTATTCTATATTAATACCCATAGTTTTGGAATGGGATGTCCAGCATGCCAATGATCAGGTGTCCACAAACCTTTGGCTATAAAGTGTAAATTAAAATACTGTATTATATACTGAATTGTATATGTTGTGATATTGTATATGACCTACTAATCCACAACAAAGACAATCATGTGCTACTGGTTTCAATGAGTAATGATGCATTTATTAGAGCTCTGACGCAATCTAATTGTAAACAAGATTTATTATAATGTACTGTATGTTTTCACAAGTAAGGCTAACAAAATGCTTCGGAAATCTAAAGTGGGCATTGTACTGTGATAAATGTGTAGTTAGTCATAGCTTTCTCCTAACAGTCTTCACCATAACATTTTGCAATTTTTTAGCCACAGTAGCAGAATGGATAGAGAAGGACAGAAAACGAGGTATTGCTGCTCCTACGCTTGCTTTGCTTATGGCAGTATAACGAAAGTAGTATCTGAAACTGCAGGTCACCTTGCATGGCAGATTTGGGACTCTTCTAGTATGCTTAATTCCTTTAAAGTCCTTTAGCAGCATTTTTAACAACAGACCATTGAAGCGATTGCCTCAAAAAGCCAGGACACTTTCACCAAAAACATGGCATTTAAAAAGAGTAGAGCATTTTCTATTGAAATATCTCCATGAGGATGTAATTTGGCATATATTATTTTGCATATATTTGGCATATATTATACTTGCTATTTAGCTCATAGATTGCTGTTTGCTTGCTTGGGTAAAAGCCATGTGAACTGAAATGATTATCAGCCTCTGTTTCTGTTTCGTGGCAGTGATGAATGACATCATTACCACTATGTTCAACAAGAAATTCCTGGAGGAACTGTTCAAGCCACAAGAGCTCTACTCCAAAAAGGCTTTGAGGACAGTGTTTGATCGACTTGCCCATGCCTCCATCATGAGACTGAACCAAGCAAGTATGGACAAGGTAACAACAGATGCTTAATCTCATGTCAACTTTACTATTGATCTATGCTTTAATAGATGCGTGGTGTAAAAAGACAACCGGAAAGAAAAGACTGTACATTGCAGTAACAAATTTCTCTTAGCAAAAGCCACAGTGATCTATGTATCAGGAAATCTGGTCATAAGGCCAAAATGCATCACACACATGCCCAAGAACAACATGCCAATACACCAGATCAGTAACACAAAAGAGAATGATTTAATAAATATGTACATTATAAGTTATTACTTAAATTAATCAAGTATGATATAATATCCAACAATCTAACAGCATTAAATAAAGTTAGGTTTTGTTTTGGTTGCTTGACAACAGTAAATAATAATAAACTAGTTTTCGCAGTATCTGGCGGCACAGTGGCTCGGTGGGTAGCACTGTCACCTCACAGCAAAAGGTCCTGAATTTGATCCCCAGGCGGGGTGGCCCGGGTCCTTTCGGTGCGTAGTTTGCATGTTCACCCCTTGTCTGCGTGGGTTTCCTCTGGCGCCCTGTCCAGGGTGTTACTGTGTGCCTTGGGCCCATTGAAAAGCTGGGATAGGCTCCACGACCCTAATTGGATGAGTGGTTAAGAAAGTGAGTGAGTGTTATTTGCCAGTAGTGTTCACTCATGGGCTAAACGGCTCCCTCTGGTGTAGGTTTTTTTTAAGTTAGTCTGTGAGTTATTGCCTTTTAAAATGAGTACTCTTGTTCCTAAATGATTGGCACCTCTGATAAATATGGGTAATAATCTATCTATCTATCTATCTATCTATCTATCTATCTATCTATCTATCTATCTATCTATCTATCTATCTATCTATCTATCTATCTATCTAATCTATCTATCTATCTATCTATCTATCTATCTATCTATCTATCTATCTATCTATCTATCTATCTATCTATCTATCTATCTATCTATCTATCTATCTATCTATCTATCTATCTATCTATCTATCTAATCTAATCTATCTATCTAATCTATCTATCTATCTTCTCCACCATAGTGAACGTAGAATGTGATTCTTTTATTCATTTTTTTAAACACCAAACCGATTTTGAGGGTTTGTTGTCAAGAGCGCTTAGGTTTTTTCATCTGCCAATAGAACTTGTTTTCAAAACATCAGTATCATTAAAGGAAACCTCAGGTGCTTAAGGTCTTACCTAGAGTGATAAAAAATTGTGCTTGCTATGCATTTTGAATAGTTTGTCTGCAAGGATGTGGTCTCTGTATATCTAGACTCAATAACATCCTCAATACCATCCAGTGAGCCTTACTGTGACACCACTTGTTTTAAATTCAGTTATGCTGTAAATAGTGCATTATTGTATTTATTTTTAAATATTGTAATGTTTTATTGTTTTTTTAATTAACATAAAAAAAAGTAAAATGTAATTGAAAACATGTCTTACTCACATTTTGTTTGTAAAACATTTTTTGGGGTGCCAATAATTGTGCCATATTTGGTTTAGTTCATTTGTGCATTTATTGATTAACCTATAAGCCACACCTACTTTTAAGATGAACGCTATGAGTATACAGTTACTGATTATAGCCCATCTGTTGCTCTGTACACTTTGTCCACATCAATGCCCCCTTCTCAACACATAATTTAGACATGTATCAATTGAAAGCGACCCCCATAGAACTACTGACCAGATAATGTTTGGGTGGACCATTCCTAGCCCTGCAATGACATTAACATGGTATCGACATGGTAGTGTGTGATTCTTGTCTGAGTTATAAATCCTGGTTTTCTTTGCGGAATATTTTTGAATGCAACTGCATTTTTTTTCTTTACCAAGAGTACCAGTAACCCTTCTGGCTGACTTTTTGTTTGCCTGTGTTTTCTTATTTTTCAGCTTTATGACTTAATGACCATGGCATTTAAATATCAAGTCCTTTTGTGTCCTCGCCCAAAAGATATTCTCCTTGTGACCTTTAACCACATGGATGCAATAAAGGATTTTGTGAGGGACACTCCCAGCATTCTAAACCAAGTTGATGAGACATACAGCCAACTCATAGAGGTAAATCATACTGTATCCTCATACTATCACTCATCCATCAAGCAATGACCAACTGTGCTCCTATGGCTTTAAATAACATTACATACCTCCATTATGCAGGGAATGTAACATATTTTACATACTTTTTTTCAGATCTATACACCTCTGTCTGCTGGAGAATTTCAACTTATTAGGCAAACATTGCTCATATTCTTTCAAGATATGCATATAAGAGTAAGTCAGATCTTTTTTAATTTACAAATATTGTACATTAAAATTAGCTATGATATACTGAGATAGAATCAAGATTGCATTCATTCTAAAATGTGTGAGGAATCATTAATGAAAATAAAAATAGTAAAATGCAAATACATTTAGTACATCTTAATTTATTGAAATTGTAAAAATATAATGTATTTTTGTCCCCTAATATTCACAGGTGTCTATATTTTTAAAAGACAAAGTGCAGAACTCCAACGGACGCTTCGTACTTCCAACATCAGGACCTGTTCCATATGGCACCCAAACCCCAGGACTTATTCGGTATCTTTAGATTTTTATGTGTTTGTGTAGCTATAGACTGTCAATAGAGTAGCAAGATCTTAATATATTGAAGTACTAATACTTTAAAAAGTAAAAAGTTGAAATACAAGCTTTTAGGCATCTTAACCAAAATATATTTGCTGAAAATGTACTAATGTATTGTGTTACTCTCTATGCAGAATCAAATGAGATAAAAAAAAAAAAAAGGTATAAATGTGCAATATGTGACCATTACAAAAATTATTTTTGTCGTCTAGAAAACCATCCTATCTGCTAGATTGCTTTGCATATGCAACATTATCCTAGACCAGTCTTTCAGACTTTATTTTTTTTAAATAATTAATGCCTCAAAAGATTTAAAGCTTATTATGTTAGGCTTTTAAAAAAGAACAGACCAAGCAAATATTAGCAGTAGCGGTACACTGTGGGCATCACCTAATTTACAATGGGTGAAATCTGTCTCTTGTTGGAGCAAAGTAAATTAGGAAAAGGCAATGCCATCATCTAATATTAAAAAATGCAAATGTTGTAGATTTGCAAACTAGACTGACTTCCTCTTTACTATTCATGTGTTTTATACTATATTATTTTGTACAGTAGATACACCCTGCAGTGCAACTCATGCCCAAGTAAACCACATTTAAGCAACAGAAATAATGTAATAAGAAGAAGTAAGTACTATATAGGAAAAAGAATAAAAAGTACATGAGATCTTATGTAAGTGAAAAGTACTTGAAATAGGAACAGCCTGTACACAATCTATTAGTCTAATGGAGTAAACGCAGTGTCAAAGCAATATCAATCCCACATTATTGTTATAAATGTTATTCTGAATGGTGATCATATGATTAGTGGAAGGGAGAGCACCCACCGATATGTGACCACTGTAATACACAAATAACCATTGAACATTTATTAACAAAGTGCACAAAATATAACATAGAACGTCAAAGACTTGCAATACCAAATACAATGGTTTTTTTAAAAAATTTTTACAAACCAAAACAGAGACTCAATGTTTTAAAAAATACAAGACTGATAATACACATCTAGACCTAAACACGGAAAGGACACTAAACAAAGAACATGAATAAATAACCTGAACAAAATCTAGGTGCCTATCTTGCCATGAGAATGACCAATGTGTAAACATGGCATTAAACTACAAACAATTATACGATTAGTGACTGCATCCTTTAATAATCTAATAATTTTTATTTAGCATTTATTTTGTATCTTGTCTTGGATCTGCAGCATGTTTAGCTGTAACGGTGAGGAGGTAAAGAGGTTGCAGTTTCATGATGGAGGAAACTACACTGCTGCACTTCGTGAGGGTTCTTTCGAGCTGTTTGGAGACAGAGTTATTAAACTAGGCACAAACATGTGAGTCCATTACTGATAAATGATTAGACCATATTGTAATTATTGTTACATTTTAATTGTGTACTTTATGTGCTATTATGGCTGTATTTGCTTGATACACGGCAAAAGTGCTTCTGTGCCGGCTGTGCCATGTTTATTGTGTAGTGAGATGGTGCATTGCTGAGCACCATGCACATTTACCACTTTGACAGTCAGTTTTTACTGCTTACCTCTGCACTTGAAGTTCAGTCTAACTGAACTTTGACCTAGTTTGCCTCTGACCTTTTCAAAGCACTGCCAATCAGATGAGTTGCTTATATGATGTAGAGACATGGCAGAGCAAAACTGATTCTCACTGTTTCACAAAACCCTGAACTATTGTATTAAACATTGACATTTTGTTGTATTAAACATTGAGAGGGAGAATGCACTATGGTAAATATTATACTGTAAAATGGGGACCAGGTTTGTAATTTAGATGGCAGAGATGGCAATCCAGCATTTACTAATCCTGAAATTGCTTGTTGTGGCCTTGTAGCTTCATAATAGGATTAATGTGCACTATGATTGAAGTAATATAGTTTCATTAATCCATTTCTTTTTCTATCCTTTATGTCTCAGAACAATAATCACTACCAGTGCTTTCGTTTTAAACTACAAGAGATTTCAAACAACTGCTTGTGAATAAACTGTCAATACAGTCTGTCAGTATTGTGGTTTGTTTTCAAGCTTGCCTCTCAGTTACACAGCCAGCAGAAAGCAGTCATGTCATGTGAACAGCTTAAACCCTTTATTAAGCCGCAAATATTTGAGGGGAACGAAGCATGAAACACTCATCACAGAAATGCAACACTGACAGCATCAAAACCCCAGTGTATTTTACACAGACTCTGACAGTGAGGTTTTTTCCAACAGGTATAGTGTTAGTCGTCCTGTGGAGACACACTTGTCTGGAACATCTAAAAATTCCTCCCAGCATACCAAGGTAAGCGAAGGATAAATCTTAATCCCTAAAAAATAAGCTGTTGTCCTTTTTTTAAATCATGCTTCACTCATGCATATCTCTTATACAGGGGTTGGACAAAATAACTGAAACACCTGGTTTTAGACCACAATAATTTATTAGTATGGTGTAGGGCCTCCTTTTGCGGCCAATACAGCGTCAATTCGTCTTGGAAATGACATATACAAGTCCTGCACAGTGGTCAGAGGGATTTTAAGCCATTCTTCTTGCAGGATAGTGGCCAGGTCACTACGTGATGCTGGTGGAGGAAAACGTTTCCTGACTCGCTTCTCCAAAACACCCCAAAGTGGCTCAATAATATTTAGATCTGGTGACTGTGCAGGCCATGGGAGATGTTCAACTTCACTTTCATGTTCATCAAACCAATCTTTCACCAGTCTTGCTGTGTGTATTGGTCCATTGTCATCCTGATACACGGCACCGCCATTGGATGCACATGGTTCTCCAGAATGGTTCGGTAGTCCTTGGCAGTGACGCGCCCATCTAGCACAAGTATTGGGCCAAGGGAATGCCATGATATGGCAGCCCAAACCATCACTGATCCACCCCCATGCTTCATTCTGGGCATGCAACAGTCTGGGTGGTACGCTTCTTTGGGGCTTCTCCACACCGTAACTCTCCCGGATGTGGGGAAAACAGTAAAGGTGGACTCATCAGAGAACAATACATGTTTCACATTGTCCACAGCCCAAGATTTGCGCTCCTTGCACCATTGAAACCGACGTTTGGCATTGGCACGAGTGACCAAAGGTTTGGCTATAGCAGCCCGACCGTGTATATTGACCCTGTGGAGCTCCCGACGGACAGTTCTGGTGGAAACAGGAGAGTCGAGGTGCACATTTAATTCTGCCGTGATTTGGGCAGCCGTGGTTTTATGTTTTTTGGATACGATCCGGGTTAGCACCCGAACATCCCTTTCAGACAGCTTCCTCTTGCGTCCACAGTTAATCCTGTTGGATGTGGTTTGTCCTCCTTGGTGGTATGCTGACATTACCCTGGATACCGTGGCTCTTGATACATCACAAAGACTTGCTGTCTTGGTCACAGATGCGCCAGCAAGACGTGCACCAACAATTTGTCCTCTTTTGAACTCTGGTATGTCACCCATAATGTTGTGTGCATTGCAATATTTTGAGCAAAACTGTGCTCTTACCCTGCTAATTGAACCTTCACACTCTGCTCTTACTGGTGCAATGTGCAATTAATGAAGATTGGCCACCAGACTGGTCCAATTTAGCCATGAAACCTCCCACACTAAAATGACAGGTGTTTCAGTTATTTTGTCCAACCCCTGTATTTATGCATTTACACTGTGTTCTTATCTGCTCATCTTTATAAAGGTCAACACAATACCAAACCCATTGGCAAAGGAGGAGCTAAATCTGCTTGCTAAACTGATGGGAGGTTTAGAGGTTCAGAAATCAAGCAACACAGACTCTGGTTTCCGCGTTAACCTCTTTGCTACTGACGAGGAAGAAGAGTGAGTTTGCATTCAGTCGAGATTTTTACTTTTTCAAGGCCAGTATAGAGCAACACTACATTACCAAATGTATGAGGACACCTGACCATTAGCTTGTTGTACATTCACTTTAAGTTAAGTTTCATTTTTGTTGAAGTCATGATGAGTCCAGATCCTATTTTGTAGGAATACACATAAAGAGCAAGTTCATCTATTGCAGGCGTTACACATTTGCTTGCAATTTTAAGAGGCCAGTTCACCTGCTGATATTTTTGGATTATAACAATGTTGTGACTGGCCTTTGTGTCTCTGAAGAAACATATGGCACTCTCACTGATTGTGAGCTATGCGTGATGTCAGAGCAGGGAAATGCAGTTGTCCTTTGAAGTCCAATATTAACTAACCAGTGGGAAAATGACATGCACTGTATGGCCAAATCTGTCTGGCCAAATCTGACCATGAGCTTCTTGGCTTTCCTATTTTATCCATTTGGAACCCTCCAATGTGGTCATAACAGCTTTTACACTTCTGAGAAGGCGTTCCGCAGGTTTATAAAGTGTCTCTATGGGTGGCCATTCAGGTAAAAAAGCAATAGTGAGGCCAGGTTTTTATTTTGAACAAGAAGCTTGGCTCCATTTGATGTTACACTTTAGCCCTAAGACATTGAATACGTTTTGAGGTTGGGGCTTTAATAAGTTTTGAGGTTAAAGCTCCTCTATACCCAACTCATCAAGCTTTGTCTATATGGACCTCGCTTTTGAATTTAATTCACTTTTCGGGGTGGCACAGTGGCTTGGTGGGTAGCACTGTCGCCTCATAGCAAGAAGGTCCAGGGTTTAATTCCCAGATGGAGCGGTCCGGTCCTTTTTGTGTGGAGTTTCCTCCCAAAGACGTGCAGGTGAGGTGATTTGAAGATACAGAATTGTCCATGACTGTGTTTGACATTAAAAAATGTGTCATGAATGTAAGCAAAATGTGTAAAATATGATGTTAAAGTCCTAATAAATAAATAAATATTTATTATTAATAAATATAAACTCAGTATTTACATGGGGTGTCCTCATATTGTTGACCATACAGTATAGTTGGGCTACTTTTGTGCCACTGGATTTATTGCACTGAATGGGTTCTGATTATTAAAAAGGTCATGTTCTCCCACAGGGAGGCTTTGATCTCAAGACCAGAGGAGTTCTCCTATGAAGTTATTAATATCCAAGCAACTAAGGTAGGGCTACACTTTTTTGATTACTTCATAAAAAACTTTATCCTGGTCAGGGTAGCAGTGTGTCTGGTTCAACCCCGGACAGGACGTCAAACTATTGCAGGGCTTCAACCACATTTTTTAGAACCACAGTTGCAGCTTTTTGCCTTTTTGTCTAAATGTAAAGTACATTTAGTAATGTAGTTACATTAAATGTTGTCTGTGTACAGAATAAAGCCAGACACAAAGCCAGACACCCTGGCTCGCACAAACATTTCAAACCCACATTTCCTGTGCTTGGTGGGTAAATAATGCTGCAGACCTTCAGCCTTTTTCACTTTTGTCAGGCACCATCATGCTTTTGTGAGGTGCCATTTACTTACATCTCATGTGGTCAAGCAAGTGCATTATTTTTAGCCGACAGTCTTCACTGGCTAATAATTTGAATTGCACAATAGGCATGACATCAGCTACTTATTTGCATAAACGCTTTAATTACACTGCCATTGTTTTAATGCTACATTCAAAGTGCAGGCATAAAAACAAATTGGTCTGTTTGGCTATCATCTCAAAGCATGCACAGCCAAAGAATATGGAGAATTAAGTAGTGCGTGTAAGAAAGTGACAAGGCATATAGTTTATCCTCATTTACTTGCCTTATGTTTGTTTTGTATCTAAAAAATTATGTAAATAGTAAAATAACTGCTTTATATTAGTTTTGTCTTTAACTGTTTTATTGTGGTCAGGGTTGTGGCAGGGCCTGGTTTCACTGAGACACACTGGGCGCAAGCCAGGAACACCCTGGACAGAGCGCCAAACCCATTGCATGGCCTCAGACATCCCCCTCCCATACATAGCCAATCATGTGTGTGCAGACGGGCAGCGATTCAAACCCTGATCTCAGTGGTGGTGGGCTAGCATTGTAGACCGCTGCCCCATCTAAGCACCCCAGTGCAATACTAATACTAATGACATGTTAAGACACAACTTTCAATAATACTTCGATCAGCCATTACATTAAAACCACCTCCTTGTTTCTACACTCACTGTCCATTTTATCAGCTCCACTTACCATATAGAAGCACTTTGTAGTTCTACAATTACTTACTGTAGTCCATCTACTTCTCTGCATGCTTTGTTAGCTCTCTTTCATGCTGTTCTTCAATGGTCAGGACAGCCCCCCCCCCCCAGGACCACTACAGAGTAGGTATTATTTGCGTGGTGGATGATTCTCAGCACTGCAGTGACACTGACATGGTGGTGGTGTGTTAGTGTGTGTTGTGCTGGTATGAGTGGATCAGACACAGCAGTGCTGATGGAGTTTTTAAACACCTCATTGTCACTGCTGGACTGAGAATAGTCCACCAACCAAAAATATATCCGGCAGCGTGGGCATGGGCAGCGTGCTGTGACCACTGATGAAGGTCTAGAATATGACCAATTCAATCAGCAGCAATAGATGAGCGATCGTCTCTGACTTTACATCTACAAGGTGGACCAACTAGGTAGGAGTGTCTAATAGAATGAACAGTGAGTGGACACTTATTTAAAAAACTCCAGCAGCGCTGCTGTGTCTGATCCACTTATTCCAGCACAACACACACTAACACACCACCACCATGTCATTGTCATTGCAGTGCTGAGAGTGATCCACCACCTAAATAATGGTCCTGACCAATGAATAACAGGGTGAAAGCAGGCTAAAAAATATGTAGAGAAATAGATGGACTACAGTCAGTAATTGTAGAATTAAAAATTGCTCCTATATGGTAAGTGGAGCTGATAAAATGGACAGTGAGTGTAGAAACAAGGATGTGGTTTTAATGTTATGGCTGATCGGTATATATTTTTCACTGACTTAAAACGATCACAGGTGATTAAAAGATCTTCTGTCAACTGCTTTTTGTTTTAGGACAAACAGGCCAATGCAGAATTGCAAAAGATCATGGGAGAATTCACTGAAGCTAGAGATCCTGCTCCGAGTTCCAGCAGCAAAGGAGATGACCTGCTGGCCATGATGGACGGCCTGTGACACAGTGATGATGCATTACATCAGGCTTTGTACTGTGTGGATGTACTGAAGTGTCTTAATCTGGGAGCTGACAGACCTACCATCTTACACCACAGCAACTGTTAGGAGCTGATGTGTGTTCGTACTGGTGTAGTCGATCTGTTCATCTTGTGTGGAGCCTTCCGGTGTGGAGGATTCTTCACGTCTAAGCAGCTGCAGTGCAGTCATAACTTTATGTATGTTTACATAATGTAGTGAATTCACTGTCAGCCACTTTGTTGTTTCAGCAACAAATGCTATTTTAAGTCACGATGGAGACAGTCTGCGAGAAAGTATATCTTGAAATGTTAGCACAATTTGGTCAACCAATAACAGCAAATCAGAACTAGACCAAACAAAATGAAAATGATTTCAGATAGTGTAATTTGCCTTTTAAGGTACTGACTGTGAGTAGCCAGCCAATTCAAGTTCGCTAAATCAGTAGAAAAAAACTATTCCCTGACAAGATTTGCTGGAAAATACAATACAGTGCATTCAGAAAGTATTCAGACCCCTTTCCTAAAAATTTAAAGAAACAAGGCACTAGTCATGACCCATCCAACTTCACCCCGTCATTATTTTACTTGAGAAAAATTGAAGTAAAAGTGAAAAGTAGCATACGAGAAGACACTACACCCTACACGAAGTGTTAGTGTGTTATATTATTTGTACTGAGGTATTCAAAGCACTGTAGAATCAAACGTCATAAAAAGCCATTGTTATTCATTTATCCTGGTCAGGGTCACAGTGGGTCTTAAGTCCATCACAGGCACAAGCCGAGCACACATTTTGGACATGGTATCAGTTCACTTACCTAATAACTGACTCTATTGCACCTTCTGGCAATCACTGTAGCCAGTCTATTACTCAGCATGTGGGAAACCCGGGACCCTGAAGCTGTGCTGCACCCACAATACCTGCACCAGTATTTAAAGAATTTTGGGTGAGATCAGCCAGAGCCCAGAGAAGTCGGTGGGTTTCTGAATGTTGTTGATGTCTAGTTTCTGCTTTTTTTGGTTTTCTGAAATATTCCCCAAAAAACGATGTGGTTATATTTATTACAGAAACATGTAGATTTTTTTTGCAGAGAGGGATCAACAATAACAGATATTTAATATTGCCAGTGGTAAAGCGCTAAACTAGTTTGTTTGTTTGTTTGTTTATTAGGATTTTAACGTCATGTTTTACACTTTGGTTACATTCATGACAGGAACAGTAGATACTCATTGCACAAGGTTATATTGAACACAGTCATGGACAATTTAGCAACCCCAATTCACCTCACTTGCATTTGCATGTCTTTGGACTGTGGGAGGAAACCAGAGCACCCGGAGGAAACCCACGCGGACACGGGGAGAACATGCAAACTCCACACAGAAAGGACCCGGACCGCCCCACCTGGGGATCGAACCCAGGACCTTCTTGCTGTGAGGCGACAGTGCTACCCACTTAGCCACCGTGCCGCCCCGCTTAACCAGTACCCTTATCCCTTAATTGCTCAAAAATGTCCCTCGGGATGAATATTTTATTGCTTTGTGTGGTCATAAAAAGAAAAAAAAACAAATGTGAAGATTTTTACAGCAGGAAAACACTGTGGTGCAAACAGTCCCTGATAATGCACCCATAATTCATGAAGATAAAGAAGTTACTCCAGTAGAATGGTCAGCATACTACTAGAAACTAATTCATTTATTATTGTATTTATTGTGTTTTGTCTCTGTGCTTTTGTTGCAAAATCTGAGAAAAAAAATCTAAGTTTTGCTTTTAAAGCACATTAACACATGCATAAATGTAAATCATGTTGATTTTTTTCTTACCTGGATCTGTATGTTAAGGGTTCACTGTATGGTTCAAATTGTGAAGACCACCTGACCATAAGTTTGTTGCACACCCCATGTAATTGCTATTTTAACCAACAAATTCTCAAATGTAAAGAGGAAAACACACACACACACACGTGTTAAGTATAGTAGCCCTCCTCATGAAGTGCAGATCATGTCATTTCAGTAGATTCAGGTTTAATGTCTAATCTATTTTATTTATTATGTTTGTAACATACATTGTGCAGGCAGTTTCTCCAAGTTTCTCCTCAGTGGGGAGCTGTTGGCACTATAGTAATTTAAGTGTGTATCAGGAATGGTCTTTATTGCTTTACATAATTTTTTTTTGTTGGAATGTTATGTTAAGTAGTTCCATCTAAAAATAAAAATCATGGAATGAAAATATATGTGTGCTTTTTATCAACCAACCTTAAAACAATCTGAGGTTCCTGATAGCGTATGGGCGGCACGGTGGCTCGGTGGGTATCACTGTCGCCTCACAGCAAGGAGGTCCTGGGTCTGGGTCCTTGCTGTTTGGAGTTTGCATGTTCTCCCCGTGTCTGCGTGGGTTTCCTCCGGGAGCTCCGGTTTTCTCCCACAGTCCAAAGACATTTAAGTGAGGTGAATTGGAGATACAGAATTGTCCATGACTATGTTTGACATTAAACTTGTGAACTGATGAGTAACTACTGTTTCTGTCATAAATGTAAGCAAAGTGTGTAAAACATGACGTTAAAATCCTAATAAATAATAATCCTGTTAGCGTATACAAATTGACGTCTCTCCGAATAAGCAATGCAAAGGGGAATGACAGTCGCCTCATTACAGCTGTAGTGATGCTGTATCTCGATACAAATAATTGGTTTATTATTATTGGTTTTACTTTTAGAAAGCATTCTTTAAAATAGTGCTAGTACATTAATCTAAAAAAGTGCTATTTTAACCCTTGTGTGGTGTTCGGGTCTGTGGGACCCATTTTCAATGTTTACCAAAAAAACAATTATGCAATTTATTATTATTATTTTAACCTCAGACTCCTTGACTTTGGCTTATTTTGTGTGAAGAACATATAAAATAACACGTTTAGTTCACACTGTACATCCCCCCCCCCCCCCCCCCCTACACATTTATATTACACATTTATATTACACATGTGGTGTTTGGGTCCACTGGACCCACAGGTATAAATGTGTGTCCCTTTACTCTGTCCTACTACAACATGTCCTGCTGTGAGTGGGTGTGTCTCTGTGTAAGAGAGAGACAGACAGAGTGCCAGACAGAGAGACAGACAGAGACACACACAGAGAGAGAAAAACAGGCAGACAGGAAGGCAGGCAGTCAGAGAGAGACAGACAGACAGGTTGTTTCATTTTGATTTGTTCAAAGTAAACACGTTTTTCCAGCCATATTTTGATAGTGATTTTTCCTTTTTTATATTTTATCACAACAAATGGATGGCACTGTTGTTTATAAACATGATCCAACATGGGTAAATAGTAAATGTTAACCAAATATGCTGTCTTTATTGCTCGTAAACATCTTAAAGTAAACATCTGATATTTTGTATGTTAAATAAGTTTGATTGTATTGATTTAAAAACACAATAATGCGGTAGGTCCACCAGACCCGCAAACACTGGCTGAGTAACAAAACTATAAACACCACACAAGGGTTAAATGCTAAACTATTTTGTCACTGGGTGCCACAGCAAGTCATATACAAAAGCTTTTACACCACATGATTCCAAGAAATTTTATTAATATACTGTATTAAAACCATTATTGTTCATTTGCTAAATATAAAATGTGCCATATGCAAGGGGCAGATTAAAACAGATCTTATATATTTTTTATTTTTTTGCTGTATGTTAACTTTAGGAAAAAGTAAAATTACCCTAAACTAAAGTCTTTAAACTGACCCTAAATGTAAGTAAGTAACTGGCAAGTAAAGTAAAATATTTAGGAAGTCCACACACAAGATTGTTTATGGTACTTCTTTGTACAACCCCAAATCAGAAAAAGTTGGGACAGTATGGAAAATGCAAAAAAAAAATAATAATAATAAAAGTTACATTTTATTTTAGTTTCTTACATTTACTTTTATTGACTTTTATTTGATTGCAGACAGGATGAACCCAAGATAGTTCATGTTTTATCTGCTCAACTTCATTTCATTTGTTAATAAACCTCCATTCCTGCATTTCGGGCCTGCAACACATTCCAAAAAAACTTGGGACGGGGGCAATTTAGGACTAGTAATGAGGTGAAAAAACTAAATAATGATGTGATTCCAAATAGGTGATGTCAACAGGTGATTGTTATCATATACAGTACATTGAGATCTTAGAGCAACTTATGCCGCCTTCAAGACGTCATCTTTTCCAGGGTTGTCCATGCATTTTTCAGCAAGCAAGACAATGCAAAACCACATGCTGCACACATTACAAAGGCATGGCTGCGGAAGAAGATTGTACGGGTACTGGACTGGCCTGCCTGCAGTCCTGACCTGTCCCAAATAGAGAATGTGTGGAGAATTTTGAAAGGAAAAATGCAACAACAACGACCCCGTACTGTTACACATCTTAAGACGTGTTTACAGGAAGAACGAGACAAAATAAAAGCTGAAACACTAAATCACTTGGTCTCCTCTGTGCCAAAACATCTTTTAAGTGTGGTGAAAAGGAATAGCAACATTACAAAGTGGTAAATGCTTTACTGTCCCAACTTTTTTTGAAATGTGTATAATGTGCAGGCCTGAAATGCAGGAATGGATGTTTATTAATAAATGAAATGAAGTTGAGCAGATAAAACATGAAATATCTCAGGTTCATTCTGTCTGCAATCAAATAAAAGTCAAAGTAAATGTAAGAAACTGTTTTTATTGTTTGCATTTCCCATGCTGTCCCAACTTTTTCTGATTTGGGGTTGTAATTCTCATTTAGTTCCATCACTGTCTACAATTGGCAAGTAGAAAAATGCAATATTTAAGAAGCAAGTCCACACAGAACATTTGACGTTTGTAATACTTGTGTTGTATTAAAAATGCAAACACCACAGTAAACACAATTCTGTTTTGATAATTATGGCAATAAAGTATGTCAGTTTATTACATTACATTTTATTTTATTAGGCCTGTAACAGTAACAGACAATAAAATCTGCTCCTCCAGCAGTGCAAACAGGTCACTGAGTCATATTAGTCATCATGTCCCGCTGCCCACCCAGTCTCTCGTTCACCCACACTGCTCACTCAGGCTTTTGATGACATTTTCTAATAAGCAATTCTGAAACCCTACATTCATCTATGTAGTGGTGGGAGAACCATTCTGCTCCTACACATGAATGAATCAATTGCTGTCACATTCCATTCCCAATAAGAAAACACTCATACTGTCTTTCACACTGAGCCACTGTGTAGTTTTTACAAATATACACAGCCTTGAAAAAATATTGTGACTTGCAGAATTTTGTGTCTGCAACTGTAGGTGACTTTGGGTTCTGCTAAATGGACTTGTTGTCAGAGGGATATATTTATATAGGAGACCTTAATGTTAGTGGCAGAAACTCACATTGATGGAGTAACATGGTGGTAACATCCCACCAACTGTAAAATGTGGTAGACCAGTTTGATTGTATTTTGTAAATGTAAATATAATGGAGAGCCTGCCAGGCCCATGACATTTCCACCTCCATGCTTCCATGCTTCACACCTCCATGCTTCCAAAGGACATTGTTCCAGAAGTCCTGGTCTTTGTCTAGGTGTTCTCTGGCAAACTTTAGTCTTGCCCTGATGTTTTTTTTTTTTTTTTTTTTTGACAGCAAGGGTTTCCTTCCTCCCTGCACACCTCCCATGAAAATCAAACGTGTGCAGTCTCTTTCTGATGGTAGATGCATGTAACTTGACATCAACTGTGGCAAGATCTAGCTGTAGGTCCTGTGATGACATTGTAGAATTATTGGAGACTTCTTTACGCATATTGCGGTCTGCTCTTGGGCTGAACTTGCTAGGATGGCCTGACCTGACCATGTTGGCAGTTGTTTTAAATGTTCTCAACTTGTAAATGATTTTCCGGACAGTGGAATGGCTGATTTCTAGTTGTTAAATTAAAGTTGTTTAATTTATCTTTTTAAATCCCTTCCCAGAATCATGAATCTACAGCCTTCTTTCTGAAGGCCTCAGAGAGCTCTTTAGATCTCACCATGGTGATACCACTCACTTCAGCAATCAAGAGCAAACCAGACTAATGTCTGAGGTTTAAATAAAACTCCAGTGTCCTCTAACGATGCTCTAATCATTGCAGCTGATGTGGTGTAATGTGGTAGTAATAAATGTGGGGGAGTCCTAACGTTTTCCTCACAATACATTTCTATTTTTGTTCATTACATTTTACAACTTGTGTTTAAAAGTACATTTTAACATTTTTGTTTAGTTATATAAGCTCCATCTCTCAGTACTGTTCAAATGAAGCTCAAACGTTCACATGTTTAAATATGTTCAAAAAGACAAAGGTTCTCATGGGGTGTCCTAACTTTTTCACATGACTGTATGGTCATTTTTTTCACTTTACCCATATATGTAATTAACACCAAGTTGCCTTGAAAATCCATAATGTCAAACAACTATAAGGGAAATACAGATGTGGTTATATAGAATCACCAGCTTTCTTTTATCGTTGGTTTATGCTGTATATGGTGTGGTACAACCTGCACACATGCCTTGGATAATGCTACAAATACAGAAATATTTGAGGTGATATATGATAACCAGCATTATTACTTAGTGGAAGATGTTGAAGATGTTAAAACCCAGTCTGTTTAGTTTAATTAATATTTAAATAAATAAAATGTAAAAAAAAAAAGTTAATATAAAAAGTTTTTTAAAGTCTATAAAATAATTCTAATTAAAGTAAAAACTTGCTTTGTGAAAGCTACAAGAAAAGCAAAAGCAAGCATTCACTTTTAAAGAATACTCAAGCCATGGCCCACACCAAAAGCAATGTGGATTAAAAGGCAGTGATGTGTGTCTAAACATGCGCTTTGGATGCAACCAAGAGTTATCATCTATGCCACTTCGGTTTGCACGATGACAGTGCGATGTTAGCCGAGACTGGAGTCTGAGACGGCGTGGAGGAGCTACATTTACATTTTCACTGTTTTTATATTACATAAGGTGAACCCACTCCCTAGAGCATGATTCACTTAGTTTCCACCCAGCACACTGTGGGACGTCCTATGTTAAGCCACAGACTCATCGTGTGTTTTATGTGGCTAAATGTAAGAAGGTTTGCTGAGTCAAAGCAGGAAAATAAAACCAGTTATGAAAGAAAGCCAAACTTGGGTTTTAACAAGCTGCCCACTCCTCTAAACTGAACTGAGTTGGCAGGAGTATGTGGGCTTTTTTATAACAAACACTAAAATAGTTGCTCTTAAGGGTTTATGTGCATGAAAGAAATGGGTGTCATAGTGTCATGATCAGTGTTGATTTCAATACCCAGTTTAAGAATAAATATTTAATTTAGTATTAGAACAGGCTGAGCTGAATATTTGTATAGCAGTTTGACTGCTTCTATTCTTTGTGAAGGATGTTCTGATTATGTTGTCTATTTTAAGCCTTTAATTTTTTTCCTTGTAAAGCCTTTAAGTAAATGGAACTAAAGGCTCATAAACCTAATAAGCTATACTCCATTTGCTTGTGTAATTAAGGCAACATATGTTCTAGACATGTAGAATAAATCGAAGATCAAGCAGAAATGTTGTTTAAGCATTTAAATGAGCATTGGTAAATAATTACAATAACAACATCTGAAGAACACAATGAAATATTAGTAAACCATTTATTCAAGCATGTATAAATGTGTAAGAAAAAAGCACCCTGCACTGCTTAAACTTAAACTAGTTAGGTATCTGGGCTAAACATCCAGCATTGTGGAGTCAAGAACTAAACACAATGTTCTGCTGTTTTTGTCCTTGTACTGTACCTTCTAACTGTTATAGTCTAACCAATCTATCTGCAAAGCAAACAAGTACAGAGTAGAGTCCGAAAATAAAATTGAGATACTGAGATATGCAGAAAATAGTAATTTTATTTAATGAAAAATATAAAAAAACAGTATCAAATTATTTAGGTACTGGGCCTATACTCCTTTTGACAAATATTTTATGGGTAGATGGTGGTGCACCAGGTAGGGTTAGTCCACACAGCTCCTGAGATCTGTGTCAGATTTTGCCTGTGGTTTTCTTTCACATTTAATTGTGCCAGAATGTAAGGCTCAAGAACTTCACATTAAAAGTCATTTAGCCAAAAAATGGAATACTGGATCAATAGTAAACCTACCAAGGACTGTCTGGTCTGCTCACATTTATAATGTCACAACAATTTATTATTTAAGATTTCAGTTAAAAAGCAGGACAGCACTGGAGATGTCATTAGGCACTGTTCATGATATAATACCACAACTCTTAGCCAGTGCTTGAAAAGAAGATAATCTCCTTGATAATTCCCAAACCTTTTGGAACATTTGGCCAACAAAGACCTCATTATATAATATATGGCCAAAAGTGTGTTTGTGTGTGTACATCCCTTCTAATTATGAAGTATTCCAGCCACTTAATTATATTAAATAACTTTGTCAACATGTGCCCCTGTGCACAAAGTTAAGTCTGTCAGGTTTGGTGTGGTCAGCACAACACACTATCCTCAACCCCAGTTTGTGGGACAAATTGGGGCGTAAACTGGGTCAGGCCTTCTTGTCCAACAACAGTGTCTTATAACAATATGAAGTGATTAGTAAAAAATAATGAACACATTAATAAACAAAAACTATGCCTGTTATTTAATTGTTATCTACATTCTTGTTAAAAATATTAAAATCAAATCAAATCAAGATTTATTTGTCACATACATAATCATACACAGTACAACTGGCAGTGAAATGCTTTTGTGACTGCTCAGCCACTTTAGTAATTACAAAATAGACTATATATATATATACTGTATATATATACAGTATATATATATATATATATATATTAAAAATAGAAATGTTTTAAAATGTAAAAAGTGTAGAAAAATTAGAACATTTAAAATAGAAATTGAAAAAAAGGGTTTTTTAAGTTAACTAAGTGTGCAAAAGTGACAAGAAAAGTTGTGCAAGTACTGACAAATACAAATCTATATACTGTACATATATACACACATACATATATATGTATATATATATATATATGTCTCCCAGGACCACCACAGAGCAGGTATTATTTAGGTGGTGAATAATTCTCAGCACTGCAGTGACAATGACATGGTGGTGGTGTGTTAGTGTGTGTTGTGCTGGTATGAGTGGATCAGACACAGCAGCGCTGCTGGAGTTTCTAAATACCGTGTCCACTCACTGTCCACTCTGTTAGACACTCCTACCTAGTTGGTCCACCTTGTAGATGTAAAGTCAGAGATGATCGCTCATCTATTGCTGCTGTTTGAGTTGGTCATCTTCTAGACCTTCACGGGGTGCTGTTGGCTGGATATATTTGGTTGGTGGACTATTCTCAGTCCAGCAGTGACAGTGAGGTGTTTAAAAACTCCATCAGTGCTGCTGTGTCTGATCCACTCATACCGGCACAACACACACTAACACACCACCACCATGTCAGTGTCACTGCAGTGCTGGTGGTACTCTGTGGTGGTCCTGGGAGAGTCCTGACCATTAAAGAACAGCATGAAAGGAGGCTAATAAAGTATGTAGAGAAACAGATGGACTACAGTCAGTAATTGTAGAACTATAAAGTGCTTCTATATGGTAAGTGGAGCTGATAAAATGGACAGTTAGTGTAGAAACAAGGAGGTGGTTTTAATGTTATGGCTGATCAGTGTATATATATGCATATGGGTGTATTGGCCGTGTTCCATATTAAGCATGTCAGGATAGTAAGTGTGCTAACATGACTTTCTGCGCTTTCATAATTTGTCCTTCTGCAAGACCGGGCTGGTATAAAGTAAAAGAGGCGGGCGCTGTTGTTTGATTGGCTGAGGTGGGCTGTCACTCGTTCTACGTGCGTCATTTCCGTTGTCAGGTGGTGCTGCTATGGAAAGATGTGATCAGCAGTAGGGGAGAAGAAGGCTTTTCCTCATTCCCTCTGTCGCTAATACTGTGAAATAAGCTGCATTTCGAAAGTCGCATCGCTGTGTGGTGTGGACTGAGCGTCTGTGCACCGCTCCTCAGCTGTAACCTGGACCAACATGTCGGCGTTTGTGTAGAGAACATTGAAGACTGTCGCGGCGGTTTTAAGCTAGAGGTGAGTTATTAAATGGCCCGTCATTCAGAGCGCTGGATTAAAGAGCCAAACTGCTGCTGCACAGGCTGCGTACCAAACCGCGTCCTGCATTACTAAATAGGGGTTTAAATGTGTATACACCAGCTTCAAAAGACTTAAGATTTTATTCACTATGTAGCGTGTATTGTGTGGTTTGGGACGCAGCCATAGCCGACTAGTTCAAGCTCTTCTGCTAGCAGCTAACCAGTGCTAACTCAGTGTTTAGAAATAACGCTATTGTTGGTTCAGATACAGTTAGCCCGAGACAGAATGTATGTATGTTTAGTTAATAACAATAACTTAATATTAACTTGCTTATTAATTAACGAAATAATATCAGTCGATATTGCTCATGGCATAGTGATATTTGCCACTATAAAATGCATAATTACAAATATGTAGCGTTTAGCTGCACGTTAGTAAGTTTGTTGTAAACATATTCATATGACCAATCTTTATTAATGGAAGCAGCTTTTGTGGTCTTATCAGTGACTGCTAAATGTCTTACACTAGTAGTGGTTAAGTATTACACTAATAAGAATAGTAATAGTACAGGCCACATTCCTACAGGCAGCAGGTTAAGGAGGTCAACAATAGAGAAAGAGTCTTTTCATTTCCATTTTCTACAATAAAGATGGCAAAATAATGTTTGTAGTCATATTAATCCAAACACAGAGAGATCTAATTCTACATTTTATTTAATGTAAGAATTACTGCTGAACACACAAAACAATCCAACTCCTAATGAAAGGTGAAAGGTGAAAGGTCAGATACAGATCAGTCTTAAATATTACAATTTACAAAAAATTGTAGGGAATGTAGGTGGCCAATGCTCTGCAATAGGTTGGTGCCCTGTCTTGACTCACCACAACCCTGACCTGGATGATAGTGGTCGATAAATAGAATACAATGCCCTTATTTTAGCAGATTTGTGTTCTTGAACTGTTGTCTACTTAAACTACAGTAATGAAATGTTTGCTATGGAAGCACTTCTGTATGTCGCTCTGGATAAGAGCGTCTGCTAAATGCCGAAAATGTAAATGTTTATCATTTATACATTACACGTGTACAGTACAACGAAATTCTTTCTTCGCATATCCCAGCTTGTTTGGAATGGCTGAGCTGGGATTCGAACTCTCAACCTTTCAGTTGGTAGCCCAAAACTCTACCCATTAGGCTGCCACTGTCCCTAAAATAAATGAAATGAATGTGAAAAATTCAAAACCAAAACGGCTTTTTACACAATAAAATAACATGGGGTGTAAGTAGAGTAATAATAAAAGTAATAAACCTCTAGTTGTAGGTAGTGTGAATGCAGCACTTCTCCATGGACCTGTGGTCCTTGTTTAAACCTCACCTTTGGTAACTGTTTAGAGTTGGACAAGTTCTCATGCGTGTGAGCTTTTTCAGTGTTCTACAGTTTCCTCTTATGTCCTAAAACATCCCAGTATGTGTATTGGGCACTATTGTTTGTGCATGATTTAAATATGTTGCACTACAATGAAATGGTGCCCTGTCAGGTTTAGTATCTGACCTGTACCTTGGGTTTCTGTAATAGGCTTGGGATCAGGATCCTAATTAGAATGAAGCAGATTCTAATGATAAATACCAAAATGGATCAGACTGCCTAATAATAGCAATGCACTTCTATGCAAGTCATGATTACTGTTCAGCAAGCATGCATTAAGATCGTCTGAGTGTGTAAAGGCAGCATTATCAGTCTAATCAACTAAACCCCAAATCTAGACGACGTTCCTTTATTCCTGTGACTAATGATCTTGATGATCTTGTTCAAGTGCCTTAGTACTGATCAGCTGTTTTTAAACACCAGGGGGACTTTACTAGCAGAGCTGTTAAATACGAATCTAGCAAAATTAAATTGTTTATTTATTTATTTAAGGCATTTCATGATGCGCTAGATGTATAATGCATAATTTCACTCTACAATAAATATTCTATAATGACTTGCTCAGGCTTGGTAACAATGCAGTGGTGTCACGTTTAGAACATAAAAATGTGATGTATTTCAATTTATTTATTAATGGAATTTATTTAAGTTGCTATGATATGATGACTGGCTCTTACTGTGCTGAAACAGAACACTGCAGAGCTTTTAGAGAAAAATCTACTGGCATTTCTAACCTCTTCTGTAATTTCGGCCATATGGCTGAAACTTTAGCTCACACTATGGCGTGTGTTTACGAAGTGCATTACACACAGATGTCATCATTTGACCTAATATAGTAGCGTTCCTGAAAATGACTAAATGCACAGCAAACGTTAGGTTAAGCAGAAAATAAATATAAAAAGCATTGACTCAGCTTTATAACTCTTTAAATATACGTATGCTCAACAAACCATGCAAGATCAGGTACAGATAGATTGTGCAATCTGTTACTACATCCTAAAAGGGCTGTGATGGTTTTAACATGTTGGTTTCATTTACAGTGTCTAGTCAGTCGAGTAAATTAATCCCTTTTAAAAAGTGTCATGAACAAGAGCAGCCAGTTGAATCGTACTCTCTGCAGATGCACTATGTGCTGAGCTAAAGAGCTGCTATAAAGTCATGCATATTACTGTTACGCATGAAAGCATGAGCATGCATGAACATATGACTCTTTAATCAATTACTGGAATATCTATATATCTTTGTATGTCTATCAATTTTTTAAGTTGCAATCTGGTAGTAATAATAACTTGCCCTGCCTCATAGTTTATGGATTAGTGTTTATTTACAATGATTTTTTTCTTGATTTATTCGACAAAATCTTTTCAGCTTCGACTAAATATCCAACATCTGTTATGAGCTGTGATGCTTCTGTTAGTTTTAAAAGGTATTTTTGTTTCTGACTAGTCATGACAACCCTGCAGCCTCTGTGTGAATCATGCAGTGTTAATATTGGGCATGTACTTCCTTCTTACAGGAACTCAGGAGAGAGTTTCAGCTAATTATAGGAACCAGTTTCTTGACAAAACAAATAGGCGAGCTGTCCCTGCTCTAGATGGTTTAGTTTATTAGTAGTTAAGGCTGAAAGTTCTAAAGGACTTTATTCTAAAATGCTGTTTTGCATAATTCAGCATTTTTAAAAGCTCTTGGAATTGGAATCAGTCAGAAATGTTCGATTTTGAGCTTGATGTATTCACAGCTAGACTTCTAACTGCAAAGTGAGAACAGGTGAGTAATAATGAGCAGGTAAACAAAAGGCCAAAGTGGAAGCCTTTAGTTTACTTGCTGACCAGATTATCTGCTTTGGTCTGTGCACATTTGCAGTTTTGCTTGGATAATGGAAAAGTATTTAAATATTAAATAAGGAAATGCAGACAAATCAGGTATGCAGACAGTGATTTGCTATAGGGAGCCCTAAATATGGGAGCAGCCAAAGGGAGTTAATATATTACTTATTAATGATCACAAACAAAATGTAATGCTTGTTTATTGTTTATTGACGATAGATAGATACTTTATTGATCTCGAAGGATTAATGCCCCAGTAGCATTATACAACAAAGAATTAACAGTACAGTGCAAAACAAAAAACAGAAAAACTAGAACTAACAGATGTGACTGTGTGGTGTGAGGTGTAGTTTTAGTATAAAGTTAGACTTAATAGTAGGGATGTAACGATACACTCTACCCGCAATACGATTCACGATACTGGGTTCACAATATGGTTTGAAGACAAATTATGACAGTTTCCTTATATTATTTCTCTTTAAAAAATAAATAAAATAAAATACTGTATTCGTGCTTATCCTTTATTCATCCTAATAATGAATGCCCTTTTATTTCTGAGATAGGTACAAACTATGCCAAATAATGCTTATTGTGTAAAAAAAAAAAAAAAAAATGAAATGAAATTTTAAAACAAATCCGACATTATATAAATAAATGAATAATACAAATAAAGAAAGTATCCTCACAAATAAATGTGGCTGGAAAATCTCCCTACCCGGCAACTTTGTAAAGTACCGTCAACCAGGCGAGGTAAATAGCACCAGTGCCCTCTGCTGTTTAATGTGGATATCGATTCATCTTAAATGAATAACCGATTCAAATCGTGGCTCATGTGCATCGATTTTTAACTGTCTTGTGGTGCATCGTTACATTACATCCCTACTTGATAGTAATTAAATTATTACATAGTAAAGTGTTTGTGAGCATTATAGGTTAGTAAACCAGTTAAGGCTTAGGAGGAGCATCCAAATCCAAAAATACTGGAATATAAATTTTGTTTAAATGCCTTGGATTTACTAAATCAGGATTTACCAAAACCATAAATCAGGCTAAAGGACATGGTGGATGAAATATTTGAATGTTAATTATTTGTAAGATTGGTTTGTTTTGGTGCATTTTATTGACGTTTTTGTGAAGCCACTTGTACTTACGTCTAAGCTTAACTTCATATTCAGATGTGAATTTATTTATTTATTATTTTTTTTCTGGTTAGATAGTGCACTGCTTGAGTGCAGAAATTTTGTTATAATTGTATCTTATGTAGCCAAATGTGCTTTCTATACCGTGTGAGGCCGTCTAGGGAATAGCAAGACATTCAGAATTTAATGTAACTGTCGGTTCTATTTCTAGTTAAGCTTAAATACAATTTTTTCCTTTGGCTGTTACCTGTTTTTGCAACTTGCATATGCAATATTTGAGTAGCTGATTAGGTTAATACAAGAATCCAATCCACTTGGATGTCATCATAATAACCCTGACTAGTTCGTCTTTGCGTGCAGTCTTTCACATTTGCTACAATTCAATCACCTCATGTCCACTGTCTGGTTTTATGCATGTAACCCCGTTGTGTTGATGCAGCCCATTAAAGAATTCACCCCAGCCATCCTCTGATGCTCTGTTGATGCAAATGGGCCTGTGATGGCTTTCATTCATTCAGAGCTACCGCTGTTGGCGAATCTTCTGATTGTCAAAAAGTGGTGGGGAGGGGATATCTTTTACTGAAACCAAATCCCATCCCCCATATAAATCCCCCCCTCCCCCCCTCCCTGTGGCTCACCCCTTCGCTGCCAGTTTACTGGAAGCTCTCAGCAGTAGTTGACTGAATGTTTTCTCCCTGATTTGTAATGCAATGAGCCGGTTCTGCTTCCTATAGGTTTGCATAGGTGCATAATGGGCCATTAAGAACTTTCAAAGTGTTTGCTAATCCATCAATGTGTGTCTTTCATTTTGATGAACATTTTGCTAGTTGTCAGACACATTCATGACTTGTCTGTCTGATGTTCCGTCTACATGATTTGCTTGTTTTTACAGATTTGCAGAATGTCCAAGCGCCGTGCTTCAGACAGAGGAGCAGGGGAGTCATCCGGCAGGGCCAGCAAGCTTCTTTGTCATGGGATATCTTGCAGCAATGCAAAGAGAGCCGGACCCTTTGTCTTAGGTAAAAGACTGAAGAGTGGTCAATGCAAAATTTGGTTTCCTCCATTTGTGCTAGATATTTAGGATATGCCTGGAATCTAAATGATTATCTGCAGCTTATATGGGAAGAAGTATTTGCACTAGGATGTGCTCACACTGTATGGTGTGCTCATGTAGGTATTAGAATTAACACCATTGCTAATGTGTGAATTGTTAATGGGTTCATCTTTGGGTCTGGGGGAAATTGCTGTCCACTGTACAAACTTTGCCATTTGGTCCAACACCAGCTGTTCACGCTTCCACCTCTTTCTGCTTATCAGGGCCTCGACTGGGTAACTCTCCTGTGCAGAGCATAGTGCAATGTCTGGCAAGGAGAGATGGAACCGACGACTTCTACCAGCTGAAAGTGAGTTCTTTTTATTGCTTGACCTGAACCTGTGTTCGGAAGTGACCTGTTCAAGACAGTCAGCTGAGAACAAAAGACCCATGTCGTTGTTGCTCTGAACTTCTGACCTTCCTTAACAGATCTGCTCCATATAGTTCAATTATGACCTTCATCAAGGGATTTGTGTGATCTGGAGATCTTCGGGCAATTCACTGATTTTATGGAGTGCTATTACATAATGAGTCGGAAAACTGAGATGCACCGTCCAATCTAAAATCTGAACTTTTTACCCCAATTCTCTGGAGAGCCAAGTGCCCGTTAGCTCTTTGTTCCTATTTCTGGCTGTGCTGAATGAAGCCTATGGACTTGTTTCTCTCAACTAAAGCTGTTATCAGATCATCTGTCAGGATCAATATCTCGACTCTGCTTGCTTTGTACTGTGAAGATAAGGATGTTTAGAAGCTCATGGTGACTTAAGATCGAATCTGTCGGGATCGTGACCTCTGAGCTTTGGCCTGTCTTTAGATACTGACCCTGGAGGAACGGCCAGACGCAGCCGGGGAGACACAGGAGGAGAGGCAGGGCAAGATGCTGTTGCACACTGAATACTCACTCTTGTCACTGCTTCACAATCAGGATGGGGTTGTGCACCACCATGGCCTTTTTCAGGTAAGAGAAAACACTGATTGGTTAAACGGCATCTATGCAGCTATACAAATGAAACTAGACAAGGCAGAGCTACATGTAGTGCGGTTACAATAGCTGTAATCCTGTAACATATTTTCAGTGTTTTCCTCTTATCACAATATTTGAATGTTCCAGCAATAATAACCTTGCAGTCCACTGAAATACTGTAGCTGTCTAAAACAATGCTACAACAAAATGAGGAATATCTTCATAGTGACAGCTGTTTAAACAGTAAGCCCTGTTTACTGCAGCAATCAATGTGTTTAAAATAGGGCTGTCGAAGTTAACGCGATAATAACGCATTAACGCGATTTCAATTTAACGCGATTAAAAAAAATAGTGCCGTTAACGCAAATTCTAGTTCATGTTGAGACTTGACTGGTAGAACCAACGTTTTAATGTCGGAGGCTAGAGTGGCTGTCTGGATGGATACAGCTCTGTGTGGGAAACCCAACACTGGCAGGTGATAAGTGATTGTAGATTGGACACGTGTTGGAGGGCATGTAGAATGGACATGTGTCTGAGGGGATGTGTATTGATCCAGCTCCCCTTGATCAGTTCAGGGGTTATGCAAGCAGCAGCAGATTCTTAATTAAAAATTGGAAGTGATTTCCCAGAAAGTGTAATTTCATGGAATATGGGTGTATATTTTGGGTAACCCTTAAATACCATGGTATAATTCTGTTATCCTGACTATAAATGATTGAAAATTGAGACAATCCTTGTTAAAGAACATATTAAATATCTGGAAATGTACTTTGGTCTTTTTCATGCTCAGTTAACATCATGTCTATTAAATTCTTATTTTTGCTGCCGTGTAGATTAAAGCTTTGTTTCGCAAAGTCGTATTTGGCTCTCTCTGCATAGTCTTTGCATAAATGTTCTTTCTATAAGAACGTTTACTCCCCAGCACTCATACTGACTCATCAGTTAGTTTTACTTTGAGCCAGACATTCTTTTCCCACTCTTCCATCTGCGCGGCTGCTATTGCCACTTCTACCATTAATTCCAGTGAAGCAAGGCTTTACAGTGCCGCTGAGCTGTAGGTACCTTTCATTCAAGCACACGTTATTGATTGGGTTATTTTATCTCCTCTCCAGTGGGCTTGTGGCTCAGTTTACTAAGCCTGTAAAGTACAGTACAGTCATCCTGCTGCTCATTCATGTAATGAATTACCTCCCTGCCATATTTGAATCCTTTAAATGTTTATGGACCATTTCTCGTTCATGCATCAGACTTGTTTGTACGTTTTTGTGCGTGTCTTAATGATTTAGTTTTTGTTCTTTTGTACAAGTTTGCTGGATTGCTGCACCTTTCAAACTCGAAGCTAGAGTTCGTCTTTTGTGGTTTTATGTTATACCGATTTAGGTCCGCCATTCAAAATATAAAGTGAAAAAGAACAAAATGTAAACTTTAAATAAATGAAAAATGTGAATTTCCACCTGAAGCTGGAGAGAAACGAAGATTTAACCCCTTCAAACCTTATCCGGTTTCATCTGGGAATGTTTAATCTCAAAGTTAAACGTGAGAGCTTAAGTTTTGTATTGCAGTTTTGAATTCTATACAATGGATATAAAAAGTCTACACACCAATGATACAATGACAGGCTTTGTGAGGTAAAAAATTAGACCATCATAAATAATTTTAAACTTTTTTCCACCTTTAATGTGATCAATAATTTGTAGTCCATTAGAAAAACACACTGAAACCTTTTACTGGGAAAATAATAGAAAAGTTTCAATAATGTAGTTGCATGTATATGCACATCCATGCACATCCTTAAACTAATACTTGGTTGAAGTGCTTTTTGATTTCATAACAGCATTCAGTCTTTTTGGGTAGGTGTCTATCAGCATTCCACATCTTGTCTTGCCAATCTTTGCCTACTCTTCCTTGCCAAAATGTTCTAAGTCTGTCAGATTGTGAGGGCATCTCTTCTGCACAGCCCCCATAGATTTTTTCAATCGGATTCAGATTTGTTCAGATCTGTTTCAATACTTGATGTGCTATAATTGACTATAATTAACTGTTCATAATTTTCTTCACCTTGACTAAAGACCCAGTTTCAGCTGAAGAAAAATAGCCCCAAAGCATAATGTGTGCTACCACCATGCCTTACTGTGGGTATGGTGTACTTTTGGTGATGCACTGTGTTTTTGCGCCAAACATTATTGTTTATGTGTCACATTAAAGGTGGACATAAATCTGATTTATCTTGGTCTGATTTTTTTACATCACATAGAAACCTGATATTTTAATAGCGGTGTGTAGACTCAGTGTATATAGTATTCAGTGTATATAATACAACATTTATATTTAAAATAGGACCGCTCCTATGAGATTGTGGAGAACACTGAGGCCAGTAAGGTGCGCAAGATGAAGCGGATCTGTCTAGTGCTGGACTGTCTGTGCGCCCACGACTTCAGCGACAAAACAGTGGACCTGATCAACCTGCAACACTATGTCATTAAAGAAAAAAGGCTGAGTGAGCGTGAAGCCATTGTCATCTTTTATGACGTGGTGCGAGTTGTGGAGGCTCTGCATAAGGTAAGCAGTGGCTTTTAAACGGCATCTCACAAATCCATGTACAAGTACAGGTATACCATCAAGAACTGTATGGCCCATTTAAATGAGGCCCAATGTGTTACTTCCTATTCTCAGATCAGCTTTCTAGCTTTCTTTCCAGCATTACTGATGTTATTAGCTATTAGTGATGTAGTGTGTGTGTGACCCCTAAATGACTAGTTGAAAGCCAAGAGGTGATCAGCAGCAAAAAAAAAGTGTGGGTGGGGAAACTTGTGCAAGCTGGCAACAAGTAATAGATTCAGAGCAGCTAGAATTACATCACAGCATAACCTGGCTGTGTCCCAAACTCTATTACTGTATTAGTGCGTATACTAGCTCACCACCAGTAGTGTTGCTGCTGAATATACACCGATCAGCCATAACATTAAAACCACCTCCTTGTTTCTACACTCACTGTCCATTTTATCAGCTCCACTTACCATATAGAAGCACTTTGTAGTTCTTTAATTACTGACTCTAGTCCATCTGTTTCTCTGCATGCTTTGTTAGCCCCCTTTCATGCTGTTTTTCAATGGTCAGGACCACCACAGAGCAGGTATTATTTAGGTGGTGGATCATTCTCAGCACTGCAGTGACACTTATGGTGGTGGTGTGTTAGTGTGTGTTGTGCTGGTATGAGTGGATCAGACACAGCAGTGCTGCTGGAGTTTCTAAATACCGTGTCCACTCATTGTCCACTCTTACCTAGTTGGTCCACCTTCTAGTTGTAAAGTCAGAGACGATCGCTCATCTATTGCTGCTGATCTATTGCTTCTAGACCCTCATCAGTGGTCACAGGACGCTGCCCATGGGGTGCTGTAGGCTGGATATTTTGATTGGTGGACTATTCTCAGTCCAGCAGTGACAGTGAGGTGTTTAAAAACTCCATCAGCACTGCTGTGTCTTATCCACTCATACCAGCACAACACACACTAACACCCCACCACCATGTCAGTGTCACTGCAATGATCCACCACCTAAATAATACCTGCTCTGTAGTGGTCCTGGGAGTGCTTCTGTATGGTAAGTGGAGCTGATAAAATGGACAGTGAGTGTAGAAACAAGGAGGTGGTTTTAATGTTATGGCTGATCAGTGTAGTATGTGGTTTGAAACACAGCCATAGAGGGATTTTTGGTATCAGCCCCATTTTTCATGCTGAAGTGTAACAAGCACCTTGCTGTATCACACTGGATACTTTTAGATCTTTTTTGCTTTTTCTTAAAGTGTGTCTTTGCAGTTGGTCACATTTCTAAAAATTTTTACTACTATATCACTTTTGCAATCATTTTTGAGAAGCTGGATGACTTTTTGCTGGGCCACTGGTGAAAACATAGTGTGAGACGCTAGTCAACAATCACAGTGTGTGTGCACCCTTATAATAACAACAAGAGTACAAGTGAGTCATGTGGTATCAGTGCTACAAAAAATATTGAGGTTTTGAAAGTCATCTAGTGAGCACTTGACTCAAAGTAGTTGTTTCCATGCTCTTATATCTTGCATGTGTTTTCTCTCTGCAGAAGAACATTGTGCACAGAGACTTAAAGCTTGGAAACATGGTGCTTAACAAAAGGTAAGACCTCACCTCTGGGTTTTTTGCATTTTATCTTGCTGGCAGATTTGGAAAAAAGTGCTTGCTCACCAGATTGAAGTCTGGCCTTGTAGGCATGCTCCAAGCTTGGGGGAAGACCCGTGATTCAGCCCTGCAGTTGGGCTCTGGAGCGTTTTCCAGTGTAAATAAAACAGTGTGGAACATGCCCATGCTTTATTCTTTGGCAGAATGGGTGAGTAGCAGGAAAACCACATATAGAGGCAGGGGTTGGTTGAGGTAAACGTGTTCAGCAAACTGAATATGTTGTGCAGGATTCCAACTCTGTCTTAAGACAGTTCTAGACACCGTAATGTGTGCATGTCAGATAATTGGAATTTTGTTTTACTGTTTACTCTTTTACTGAGTTATAGAGAGGAACTTTTGAGAAGAAAGCAAATTGTCAATGGTCTATTCCATAATTTTTTAACTTTTTTTTAACTTTTAATGTCTTTCTTTGCACTTCTTTAATAGTTATTGATGTTTGACATTTGGTCTGTTTGACTTTGGTCTGCATTAAGCTTAATTGGACATACAAAAATTGCCCTAGGTGCGACTGTATGAGAGAGAGTTTGTGTGTGACCTGTCCAGGATGTTTCCCACTAGCACTTGATTGGTCGACCTAGTCAATATTTAAAGTCGATACATCATTTTTAAAACTATGCTTATAAATGATCTTTTTAAATTTCTCAATGTTTCCATTCATATTACCATTCATATGATTTTCCTCAGCACTACATGCTGCGTACATGACCTAAGTCATAACTGGTCCGGTCACTGGTTGGCAGCGTTAAGCGCAGTCTTAAAAAATGTCATCTTCAGCAGTCAGAGGCAGATTGTAGAGAGCTTTCAAAGAAAAGCTAAAAGTTTTCCAAGACCCAAATCATTAAAAGTTTGTGAATACGTAAAACTGGCGTAAACATAAAGGTGGTTTGTACACTGCAAAGCTTTGAGGGTATACCACAGCAACACCAGTGCGATGTTGCATGTCTGTATTGTTTCATTAAGCTTCTTAATCGTGGAGATCTAGCGGAAAAAGCTTCTCATATGAATGAGCCCTAACGCTAACCACTGTGTTTACATCGCTTAGAATGTGAAGTAAATTTTAAGGGAGTGTTAGAATCTGGGCTCATTCTGTCGTTACTGTACGTCGGACTTGATGAGACGTGCTCACCTCTAACTTTTATTTCTGCTGTAAGTTTAAGCACTTTGCTTTGTGTACAGAATGCCATAAACACATGCTGCACTTTGTTTAATATGGAGCACTTGAGAATGTGATAATATGGACATAAACCCTGTTTACATTTAGTTTTGTGCCATATTATTATGTCATATAGTTTGTTGTCTATAGATTAATCGATAGAAAAGTAGTCGTTAGTGGCAGCCCGTGTGTGTATGATACAATTTAATATGTAGATATGCATGTTTGTCATGACTGCTCATATTTATCTGCATGTCGCTTGAGGCCAGGTGGGTGGCATGGTGGCTTAGTGTGTAGCACTGTCACCTCACAGCAAGAAGGTCCTGGGTTCGATCCCCAGGTGGGGCGGTCCGGGTCCTTTCTGTGTGGAGTTTGCATGTTCTCCCCGTGTCTGGACTGTGGGAGGAAACCGGAGCTCCCGGAAGAAACCCACACAAAGACGTGCAAGTGAGGTGAATTGGAGATACTAAATTGTCCATGACTGTGTTTGATATTATGAACCTTGTATATTGAGCAACTACCGTTCCTGTCATGAATGTAACCAAAGTGTAAAACATGACGTTAAAATCCTAATAAACACACAAACTTGAGGCCAGGTTAAAACCATTCCTGCTGGTCTTAATTTAGCAATCCAAACCTGGACCACACTTTGCTGCACCATTTGAGCTTGACAAGTCAGACTTGCTGTAACTTACCATCTGTTTAGAGTTGACTGTACCTTGGATAGGTGGCTAGATATTTGTTTATTATTATTTTAGGGGTTGCTACTGCAGATCATTCTGGTCCACATTTTTTTCTGATGCAACCCTACTTTTGTTTTTTTTCCTTCTACTTGTGTTTTTTATCTGGGTGTGGGACCAGCAGTCAGAGTGCATTAGCACATTCACCTCCCAATGGCTAGGCTCTTCAGCCACAGTAACACCTCGCTTTCCCCAAGACAATTATTTACCTTCCAAAAATGTCCCTGTGTGCGTACTGGACACTCAATTTTCCCATTTGTGCAAGTTTGTAAAACCCTGCGCTGGTTTGGTGTTCTGTTCACCTCTGCCTCACACCTAGTATTTCCAGGAAAGGTTTCCAGGAAAGACCTAGAACATAGAAGAGACTTATTTTCTCAAAGTCTGAGTGGTGTCAGAGCCAGCACAGCTCTAATCAGGATGAAGTGGTTGTTGACAACGTCATTTTAAAAAAGCCTGCCAGCGTGTCTGGTTCATACTACAGAATAATTGGACCCATTCAGTCCTGATTTTTCTTTTCTGTTAATATAAAAGGGTCTGGGTTGCAGGGGGATTACATTAGGATTAACCTGCTCTGTGGAATGTGTGAATGTGTAATACCCGTTCTTGTTTACTCCAGTCTATTCCCAGAATGTGCCGATCCCATTTGCAGAACACTTATATAAAATTATAAAACGGATAGTTCCGGTCCTAAAATCTGATTGGCTGAGCCGCGTTCGAAGCCGTTGTAAAATCCCCGATAAACGCACACCTATGACCACCTCACATCATTCCATATTAATACGCCACTGAATAGAAAAAGTTAATGTTATTTTCGCCCTCATGTTGCCTAGCAACACTGTTAATCGAACTATTTTGCGTCGCGGAAGAACGCTTTATTGTAAGTTTATACACAATAAATACATTTATGAATTAAACATTGTTGTATTTATTATATTTTATGTTGACCGCCGTTTTATAAAAGCAATAAGCCACTCGAGACCGTGCATTACTGTTATGATTTTAGCACGGGGAAAGAAGTTTTAGGCACTCCGCTTCGCGTCATGCCAAAAACGTCATCCCCATGCTAAAATCACAGTAACGCACGGCCTCTCGTGGCTTATTGCTTTATTATAGCTCTATGAGCAGTGATTGGTAAAGACCTTCCAAGAGATTCCAAGGTTTAAGTCAGTCAGTACTCATGATTTGTGTATTTAATAAGGCTGGTTAGTGTTTTGTTCTAAGCAAATCGGGAAATGACCAAAACAGGAAAACAGGAAACTCTTCATATGGGAGGTATCTCATTTTCAGGAACATTTACTTGTTGGCACAGTGTATGCAATTCCTCAAACGAAAAATCAGAACGGTTAGCAAGACGTCATGACGTGTACCGCTTGGAAACAGCTCAGCAAGCTTCTTCCAGCTTACTTGCCTGCACACACTCGCATGTCGTCCCCTGTGGTGATGAAAGCAAGTCTGCCTGGCTCAGTGGAGCTGGAGAGCAGAACACTGTGTCCCAGCTGAAGACAATACAGAGCGCTGTCAAACGAGCCATAACTCAGAGCTGAGTCATACATACGCTCACGTCACCCTGGCACCGCTCTCCCCCTGCAGTTTTTCCATATACCCGTCAGTCTTCTCATCCTGTTCCTTCTGCTGATTGCAAAATCGCATTGCAAAACCTGATTGTAAGAACAGGAGGTAAACATGCAGCTTAGTAAGCAGCCGCCTTTGAAGTGTATCGATTTATTTTTTAATTTAACCAGGATCTGCTTTTGAAGACTGTAGGTTTAGGCAGCGAGTGAGGCTTTCTCAAAGGCTGCCTTGGTGATACAGTAGTTGAGGTGACGTCGAGCACTAATGTTGCACTTACACTTGCATGTTTAGTGGCTTTGAACAGACTCCCTGCAGATGTTTGGTCTTGGATCGTTTTCTATTTTGACTGCATTAAGAAAATGTTTGACAGTCTAAGCTCATGGACCATACATGGTAGCCTGGTCGTGATAACTAAGGCTGTTTAATTGTTATTACCTTTTTTTTATTAATGTGAACCCTATAGTATAATACAGTATACACCGATCAGCCATAACATTAAAACCACCTTTGTTTCTACACACATTGTCCATGTTATCAGCTTCACTTACCATATAGAAGCACTTTGTAGTTCTACAATTACTGACTGTAGTCCGTCTGTTTCTCTGCATGCTTTGTTAGCCCCCTTTCATGCTGTTCTTCAATGGTCAGGACCTCCACAGACACCGCAATGCTGATGGAGTTTTTAAACACCTCACTGTCACTGCTGGACTGAGAATAGTCCACCAACCAAAAATGTCCAGCCAGCAGTGCCCCGTTGGCAGCATCCTGTAACCACTGATGAAGGTCTAGAAGATGACCAACTCAAACAGCAGCAATAGATGAGCGATCGCCTCTGACTTTACTAATAGAGTGGACAGTGAGTGGACACAGTATTTAAAAACTCCAGCAGCGCTGCTGTGTCTGATCCACTCTTACCAGCACAACACACACTAACACACCACCACCATGTCATTGTCACTGCAGTGCTGAGAACGATCCACCACCTAAATAATACCTGCTCTGTGGGGGTCCTTACCATTGAAGAACAGGGTGAAAGCAGGCTAAAAAAAGTATGTAGAGAAACAGATGGACTACAGTCAGTAATTGTAGAACTACAAAGTGCTTCTATATGGTAAGTGGAGCTGGACAGTGAGTGTAGAAACAATGAGGTGGTTTTAATGTTATGGCTGATCAGTGTATGTTTAAATACAGAACTGTCTGTTCTGTACCTAATGTACTGTTATCCATTTCTGGTGAAGATTGCTCGTGAAAGTAAGAGGACTTCAGTGAAAGTAAGGCTGTGATGTTGTTGTTTCACCAGACGCTGATAGAAAATACATCATGGTAACTGTAAACAGAAGTAGCAACAGCAGAACGATTTTTTTTTTCTATTTATTTATGCAATTTCTTCCATTTTCTCCCGATTTAGCGTAGTCAATCTGTCTTCCGCTGCGGGAGATCCGCTGTTGCATTCGAGGAGGGTATGTTGCTGCTTACGCCTCCTCCGACACATGCACAGTCCTAGCAGACCCCTTCTTTACGCCCATGCACTCTGCACAGACGCCTCTATCCTCTAATCAGGGTCCTTGCACATCGTTTGAAGACCCCACCCACATAGTCCGGTCATCTCGCCCTAGCAGAAACGGTAGCCAATTAGTATCTGCTGCCGGCACTGCCAATTATGCCCGCTAGATATCGCCCAGCTGACCGGTGCCAACGGCGAGTTTCGAACCGAGGAGTTCAGAATCTCGGTGCTGGTGTGCTAGCAGAATATCCCGCTGCGCCTCCTGGGCGCTAATAGAACGATTTTTGTTTGCCCCGCTGCAGTTCCTGTGGCCTTTAATGTCCTGCTTAATGTCCCCCCAAGTTTGCTTTCAAGCGGAGTTAATAAAATTTAGCAGGGGTTAGTTAAACCGCTAAACAAGGTACCACAGGGTACCATGCAGTGGAAAAGATGCAACAGCCACCTTGTTTCTCACCTTTAGTGGAAAATAATAACAGCCAATCACCCATCATTGTTTTTAAGAATACTAGCTAGAAACCCATATGGACATGGAGAGAACGTGCAAAATAATTTCTTACAGGGGACAGTGATGAAGGGTGACGTGTTAAACCCAGGACCTCACGTTTCTAGTGCTGTGTGGCATATGGGATGTAGATATTCCCAATGTTTTTAATTCATAACCTGCTGTTGGTCAAAGTCATTTTTAACTGACAGCATTAACTGAACTTCTTTGTTGGATTTTTAGTCATTTGAAAAAAAAATGTAGCATCCTGAAGTTTACTTAACTGTATTCTACTCTTTGATACTATACTCCAGTATTGGTTAGTGTCAACCACTTTTCTTACTTTCACTTGCATTGCCTTATGAAATCAGTTCTATTTAAGAACATTGCATGCATGTCACTGAGACTTATAACATAGATCAAACACAACCTGGTGGTTCTAATGGATTGTCAAATACAGCTGTTGCCAATATGCTAGACTGCAAAGTGAGTGGTTATCTAGCTGTGTTTGTGCTCAGTAGTTTGTCCTCTAAAAAATGGCTGTTTGAGAAGTAAGTGAATCTCCATCGTGACAAACAGCTGCCTCCACCCATTCATGTCCTGCTGAGCCCACACACTTTCCTTTTCACTAGGGGTCCTCTGGGCTTCTTCAACAAAGAGACCACATGGTTAAGAGACACTTTTAAGTAAGTGCTGCTGCAAATGGCAGGCTTATGTGTGGAGTGGTTTCATGACTTAGTTTCTCGTGTGTCTCTACAGCTGAAATTTAAACAGAGACATTGGAATTGAAGGCTACATTGATTGGGTTGATTTGGACAGCAGAGATTACCTATTGTTCAAAACATAGTGTGCAGTCAAGGCTAAATAAACAGGCTTCCAAACCATCAGAAGCAAGAACTGTAATTTGTGTGTGTTTTTTCGGGCTACTTTGGTTTTCTCAACCTTCGAAAAAACGCATAAAGTAAACTGCACTAAGTGTGAGTGAGTAATGTGTTAGCACAGTTTACACTGGATCAGGTTAAAGTGGTTAAAGATGCTGCTGTTGCTTGTGTGCTGACAAGGTTACAGTTCAAACGCTTCACTACAGGCTGTTCAAAATACTAGTGGATGTTACTGGTGGTGTACTGATTGAATGAAATGTTTAGTGTACAGAGTGGTTTTGGACAAAGCTTAACTTTAGACTGTTCTTTATTGACCAACACAAAAGATGAGCTGCTTAAGACAAAAACCAACGTACAAGGCTTCTGTATTTATACACCGACTAGGCATAACATTATGAACACTGACAGGTGAAGTGAATAACACTGATGATCTCATCACGGCACCTGTTAGTGGGTGGGATATATTAAGCAGCAAGTGAACATTTTATCCTTAAGGTTGATGTGTTAGAAGCAAGAAAAATGGACAAGCGTAAGGATTTGAGCGAGTTTGACAAGAGCCAAATTGTGATGACTAGACGACTGGGTCAGAGCATCTCCAAAACTGCAGCTTTTGTGGGGTGTTCCCGGTCTGCAGTGGTCAGTATCTATCAGGAAGGAACAGTGGTAAACCAGCGACAGGGTCATTGGTGGCCAAGGGTCATCGATGCACGTGTGGTTCGAACCAACAGACGAGCTACTTTAACTCAAATTGCTGAAGACGTTAATGCTGGTTCTGTTAGAAAGGTGTCAGAATACACACTGCATCACAGTTTGTTGTGTATGGGTCAGCAAAAGGGGAACCAACACAATATTAGGTAGGTGGTCATAATGTTATGACTGATCGGTGTATGTTGTTATTAGATGCAATGCGAAACACTAGAACTTCCAACTTGCTGACATTTGCAGAAAGTGGACACAAGGTAAAATCGTGACCTTATGGCGACCCTTATAAGAGCTTTAACGATCTCGCAGTGCAGCACAAAGGAGATTATCAAATTGGATCTACAGTGGAGTGGAACCGGGCATGACCTTGTACCAGCACCGAATAAACCTGAATTTCTACCTAATAGAGAACTTAATGAGGGAAAATCCAAATGCTTGTTAAACAATCCTAACTTTAGCTTTCTGAGCTTGTGAGTCATTATCAGGGTGTGAAAGTGAGAGAGAATTGGGGAAGCTCTAAAAGAGGATGTGACCGAGGGAATCGTTTCTTGAGTAGAAGTTATGATGTGCTTCCTCAGAAGTGCATCTGAAATAAATGCTGTGTGTGAAATAAATGTTGGAAAGCCTGGAGCTTGTATTGCTCATCAGAACAGTGGCAGGCTCTTTAAACGAGAGGGTGGGTTGTAAACACGCAGTAGTAATGACTAAAAACTTTTATGTGGCTTAACCTTCCAAATTTGTTAGACTGCATTCACATAGAATGAGGCCGTGTCGCTTACCTTGCCACTGCGCACATTCACTGCTTTGTTTGGCTTTTACTGCTCGTCACTGTGCTTAATCTAAAAAGACCAGCAGCAAACCAGGTCAACATTCAAAGTGCCGCCAGTGAGACAAATGTGATGTACACCGATCACCACCTCCTTGTTTTTATAAACACTGTTCATTTTATCAGCTCCACTCACCATATAGAAGCACTTTGTAGTTTTACAATTACTGACTGTAGTCCAACTATTTCTTCATACTTTGTTAGCCCCCTTTCATGCTATTCTTCAATGATCAGGACTCTCCCAGTACCACTACAGAGCAGGTATTATTTAGGTGGTAGGTCATTCTCAGTTAGTGTGTGTTGTGCTGGTATGAGTGGATAAGACACAGCAATGCTGATGGAGTTTTTAAACACCTCACTGTCACTGCTGGACTGAGAATTGTCCACCAACCAAAAATATCCAGCCAACAGCACCCAGTGGGCAGCGTCCCATGACCACTGATGAAGGTCTAGAAGATGACCAACTCAAACAGCAGCAATAGATGAGCGATCGTCTCTGACTTTACATCTACAAGGTGGACCAACTAGGTAGGAGTGTCTAATAGAGTGGACAGTGAGTGGACACGGTATTTAAAAACTCCAGCAGCGCTGCTGTGTCTGATCCACTCATACCAGCACAACACACACTAACACACCACCACCATGTCAGTGTCACTGCAGTGCTGAGAATGATCCACCACCTAATTAATACCTGTTCTGTGGTGGTATATATTTAAAGTAATTTTCATGAAGATTATTATTCTTTTAAGTTTTATTTTTTTGCTGGGTTTTTGTCTTTTTACGTTTCCAATTGACAATCACTGCCAGTTTTCTTGTTTCAAACTAAAATACGTTTCATACAGAACAAACCGTCAATACTGTGGATTGTTTTCCAGCGTGGTGGCACAGCCAGCATTATGCGGTTTTTCCGTGTGCCTTCTCTCGAGCTGCCTTGCTCAGCTGTATGCTCCAAAGCGGCCGTCAGCCGAACGGGCTTTTCCGACACATGAACTGGTGTTTAAGCTTGTGTTCGTGTTCATTTGTTAAGATCGCCTCTTTAGCATGATGGATTAGTCATCATGGAGCTTGTGCGAGGCCACAGGTTGACTCACATGTTTGTCAAAGGAAAGACACTGTACATGCTGTAACAGCGAGTTCTGTTCTGTAAAGGTGGGCCAGTACGATTCTGCTGCCCTTAAAGTATGTCTGCCGCCCACGACAGCCCAAGTCACGATGATGCCGACAAAGACGCCACATGTGTTCGTACAGAAACCGTGACTTACGATTCAGTACGCTGTTAGTGAATTCTGATTTTCTTTGTGCTTTAAAGTGCTTACCCATGTACATGTACCTGATAAGCACAGTGTGTTCCCACCATAGAGCTCTAATAAGAATTGTGCAGTACTGTTCTGAGTAATGCCATCTTTGGTTTATCTTTTTAGTTAGATTTTAACAATGTAATTGTTATTTTTAGACTCCCCATGGTCTTTTTTTTTTTTTTTTGTCAGCTCCAGCCCACACTGTTGTTTGATTCAGAGAATTGCAGGCAGGAGTGAACCACCAGACAGACAATGAGTGTTGAGGGTAGTGTTCTGTTGTCCCACAATAATGCAGCACTCTACCTTCTACAGGCCTTCCAAAATGATCACTAAATTATCTAAATATCTAAACAAAATATACAATACGAACAGCTACAAGGAAATCTTTGCATCAGTCCCACCCAAACAACTGCTTAAATTCTCAGCAGCAGTAGGACCCCAACTTTTTAATGCCATCAGCAGGGCGGCACGGTGGCTAAGTGGTTAGCACTGTCGCCTCACAGCAAGAAGGTCCTGGGTTCGATCCCCAGGTGGGGCGGTCCAGGTCCTTTCTGTGTGGAGTTTGCATGTTCTCCCCGTGTCAGTGTGGGTTTCCTTCGGGTGCTTTGGTTTCCTCCCACAGTCACAGCGAGGTGGATTGGAGAGACTAAATTGTACAAGATATAACCTTGTGTTCGATATAACCTTGTGAAGTGATGAATCTTGTGGAATGAGTAACTACCGTTCCTGTCATGAATGTAACCAAAGTGTAAAACATGACGTTAAAATCCTAATAAACAAACATCAGCCCCACCCAAACAGCTGCTTAAATTCTTAGAAGCAGTAGGACTTAAAATGCCATCTAAAATGTGATCCCTATAAAGTCTTCTTGAATTCCTAAAAAGAAAGAAGTCGACCCCCACTTTGACCTTTTAAATATTTTATTATTGAGTCATGATGGTAGCTGACATGGCGTTAAGAAACAAACTGAAATACAAGGGTTCTTCAAAAAGTTTCCACACTTTTCTAGTCACCTTCCAATGCATTTTTCCCCAGTGTCATACAACTTTTTCAAGTCCATTAGCAAAAAATGTATTTGGTTAAGCACATAGCCACTGATGCACCACTGCTTTCACATCATCACCACATGAAAATCTTCTTCCCCTTAAAGCTTCTTTGAGTGGTCCAAAAGGGTGGAAATCAGATGGTGCTAAATCCGGACTATAAGCTCTCTCTGTCTCAGACACGACCAATTACTGCTCCTCCCGCCCTCAGCGTTTCCAACCAAAATATAAAAGTGAGAGAACTTTTTTTTGACAGTGGTGTATAAAGTATAAAATTACAAGTATCTTACCAGAAATTTACTTTGATTAAAAGTAAAAGTCACCTCTTAGAATATTACTTGATCTGATGTTTAATGTATTTAAGTATCAAAAGTAATTTTCTGATATTAAATGTATCTAAGTATTGAAAGTAGAAGTACAAGGAAATGCTGGTAATAAAAACACGGTCAGAATGAATGAATTTTGATTGTTCACTTTAACAATAGAGACTACTCTATACCTACAAAAAAATAATACATTTTCTTCCTTCCCTCTGAACATGTTCAGAGGAAAGGAAGAAAATGTTACTTGTACTTTTATACTTTATACACCACTGCTTTTTGAAGATTCCTCATAAAACCTAGACTGCTGAGTTTTGTGGTAAAATGTCTTGACACCATCACTGATTTTGTTTCAGCGGATGTCTGCCCTCATGGTTCACACTTTTTTTTTTTTTGCTGTTTGTGTTGTAGGACTCATCGGATCACGATCACTAACTTCTGCCTGGGCAAGCATTTAGTGAGTGAAGAGGACCTACTGAAGGACCAGAGAGGCAGTCCAGCTTACATTAGCCCAGACGTCTTGAGCGGTAAGCATGCAACTGTCTTTCAAAGGCTCAAAACCAATACTAAACTGACCTGCCCAAACTGCAGTAATCATGATAGCAGCCAAGAGCAACATAACAAAGGTTACATGGATTAAGATAAATCATAGCTTGAGTGAGTCACTGGTCTTGTGTGTAGTGTAATCAAAGAGCTTGCTCATGCTTTTGTGTAATCAAAGAGATACGTTAAGTGGTTTTATTTTGCCATGGAATTTTGGAAGAACAAGCTTTTTTATCTTACTGTAGGGCTGAATGATATGATCTTTACCATCAACATTTGTCTTCTGGCAAAGACCCTTTATACTGCAGTACAAGGAAATTATCAGAGCCAGGCAATGAGCTTTTATCAACTTATCAACCATATGACAGCTTGACAATTTCCTGTTTGTATGAGAGTTCGACGCAATCGAAAAGTTTGCAGTAAACAGGCACAGACATGCTAGATCTGACAAAAATAACCACTAACTGTTTCTGTTTACTAGCTACAGTAGTACCTTGTAACTCGGCGTCCCCTAAACATAAAATATATGTAAAACTCGACGCGTTTTGGGGAGAAATTTGTGCCCTTAAACTCGACATGTTCAGCCATTAAAAAAATAATTATTTATTTCATTACAAATTAACAATGAACAGCTGCTTTGGTCAGTGCTCGGCTTGAGTGGTGTGGTAACACGTCATCAGAGTGTGAATATGAGACGAAAAACATCAAATCCACTCTGTTTTTAGCTGTACTTGTACTCCTCACTGTATCACTTATAAACTTGTGATAAAGCGGGGGGTGCTGAGAAATTGTGAGAATCAGCTTTTCCGAGAGAGTCTAAAACGCTTATCGTAAAAAATAAAGAGCAGGTTTTATTGTATCTTTATATTAATTTTAACTTTTTCAATTGTATTTCAGTGTTTTATGTTATACTTGTTATTTTCAGTGTATAAGTGTAAAAATACCCCATTATTTTACATCAGCCCAAAAGATACCAATGAGGCATAACATTATGACCGCCTTGCTAATATTGTGTTGGTCCCCCTTCTGCTGCCAAAACAGCCCTGACCAGGCATGGAGTCTGACACCTTTCTATCAGAACCAGCTTTAACTTCTTCAGCAATCTGAGCTCCAGTAGCTCGTCTGTTGGATCGGACCACACGGGCCAGCCTTCGCTCCCCACGTGCATCACTGAGCCTTGGCCGCCCATGACCCTGTCGCCGGTTTATCACTGTTCCTTCCGTGGACCACTTTTGATAGACACTGACCACTGCAGACCGGATGCTCTGACCCAGTCGTCTAGCCATCACAGTTTGGCCCTGGTCAAACTTGCTCAAATCTTTACGCTTGCCCATTTTTCCTGCTTCTAACACATCAACTCTGAGGGTAAAATGTTCACTTGCTGCTTAATATATCCCACCCACTAACAGTGATGAACTGATCACCTGTCAGTGGTGATGATGTTATGCCTGGTCAGTGTAAATGCAGTTCCACTGGACCATGAACCGCATTAACAGGTTTCCCATACATCCTTATTGGAAAAAATAGCTTGAAACTCGACGTCTTTTAAACTCGACGCCAGTCCCAGAACCAATTAACATCGAGTTTCAAGGTACCATTGTATTTAGCTACTGAACTATTGATTAGATGGATGAGGGTTGAAGCCAGAGGGTTGAGGCCAGTGATAGCTCAGTGGTTAAGGTACTGGACTAGTAAACAGAAGGTTGCCGGTTCAAGCCCCACCACCACCAAGTTGCCACTGTTGGGTCCCTGAGCAAGGCCCTTAACCCTCAGTTGCTCATTGTGTAAGTCGCTTTGGATAAAAGCGTCTGCTAAATGCTGAAAATGTAATGTAAAATTGAAGCCCTGCCACCTCCAACCTGGTCCCTTGAATTGTGTCCTTGATCAGGTGTAAATGGCTTCTAGGTGCCTACAGTGTAAATATTCTTGAACGCTGCCTGGATATAATGTTTTGAAATGTGAGTGGATTTTGCCAATGCTGTGCACCCATAGCTGACGGTCAACAATAAGCCAGAAACGTTGCAGCTTAGTGTAGCGGTGTGAGTAAATTAGATGAGTAACGCAGCTTAGTGTTTGTTTGCTTTTCTCTGGTGACAGAAACAAAGAGGTTGTAGTTCAGCAGAACGTGACCTAAAGAACAATGAAGCTCTGCCTGAATGAGTCACCACAATGAGTCACCCTGAGGGGAAACTCCTCCTCCTTCCTCCTCCTCCTTCCTCCTCTCTTTCTCTACTTCTAGTTTCTTTTATTTTGACCCTTTTATTATTGCTCCCTTTCCTTTCCATTTCTTACGCATCTTTTATGTTTAGTTTCCTTTTGTGATTTTGCTCATAAAATGCACAGAACAAAAACTAAAACTGCCTTGTGCATGCAGCCATCAAATTAAGCAATAGAACACGAGAGGGAGTGTGTTATCTCGAATAACATCACGGCTGTGATTTGGTCGCAGGCACGAGCCGAAGGCTTTACAAAATCAAGAAAGAAAATAAATCAAAGAATTTAATATTGAATATGCTTTAATATTGACAATACCTTCCGCCAAAAAGTAGTTCCACAACGAATGAGTTGCTGCTATGCAACGGTAAAAATTCCCAATCCCTACCCTGCCTTAACACAGTAGGCTAAAAAAGGCATATAGTTTAACACTACAAAATAATGCTAGTTTGGAATAAAAATAATAAGCGAATATGAAAGGGAAAGGAGAAAAAGCTAAAAATAAAATTAACTAAGAATTAAAAGGTAGAATTTAGTGATTTATTAGAGTTATTGCGTTATTTGTATATGTTAATCTGCACACTTCCGTATCGATTTCTGGATGTGTATAAGTACAAATAGGCCTACAAAACAACCGTCAGCTTGTGTGCACGAAGCTTGTCGTTACTGGCAACGCGTCAGCGGAGTAATACAGTTGTGGTGTGAAAAGGCCGTGCTGTTATCACAAATATCAGCACGGTTAGAACGCTTCTCAACCAATCAGATTGTAAGGTCGGAACTAACTGTTGTATAAAACACAATAAAGCTCCAAGTCCCTGTGTGAAACATGGAGAAGGTGATAATACTGGAACGGTCATCTACAGTGACTCATGTTTTATCTTGCTGCTCTTGTTTAATTGGCCATTTATGGTCTTAAATAGTATATCATTAATTTACTGGCATATGACATCTCACTGAAGTGAACCAAGATTTCCATTGTTTTTACTGTCCAACTCTAGGTTGCAAATTAAAAGTTTAGAATTTAAGTTGCACTATTAAAAAAAAAAACTACAATATACACTGATCACCTCCTTGTTTCTACACTCACTGTCCATTTTTCAGCTCCACTTACCACATAGAAGCACTTTGTAGTTCTACAATTACTGACTGTAGTCCATCTGTTTCTCTGCATACTTTAGCCCCCTTTCACCCTGTTCTTCAATGCTCAGGTTCCCACAGGACCACCACAGAGTTGGTATTATTTAGGTGGTGGATCATTCTCAGCACTGCAGTGACACTGACATGGTGATGTACTGTAGTGTTAGTGTGTGTTGTGCTGGTATGAGTGGATCAGACACAGCAATGCTGATGGGGTTTTTAAACAACTGACTGTCACTGCTGGATTGAGAATAGTCCACCAACCAAAAATATCCAGCCAACAGCTTTACATCTACAAGGTGGAACAACTAGGTAGGAGTGTCTAATAGAGTGGGCAGGGAGTGGACACAGTATTTAAAACTCCAGCAGTGCTGCTGTGTCTGATCCACTCATACCAGCACAACACACACTAACACACCACCACCATGTCAGTGTCACTGCAGTGCTGAGAATGATCCACCACCTAAATAATACCTACTCTGTGGTGGTCCTGTGGGGGTCCTGACCATTGAAGAACAGGGTGAAAGCAGGCTAAAAAAGTATGTAGAGAAACAGATTGACTACAGTCAGTAATTGTAGAACAACAAAGTGCTTCTATATGGTAAGTGGAGCTGATAAAATGGACAGTGAGCGTAGAAGCAATGAGGTGGTTTTAATGTTATGTCTGATCAGTGTACATGTGATGGAATCATGAATGGGTATAAAATAAGTATCCACCAAAGGCTCAGCCTTTGCAAGTCACTGAGTTTTTAATCAGTTAAAAATAATTTGTATGCAAGTTTACAAATTAATTAGGTCTTTTACCATCCACCATACATCCACCATCCGCCATGGTCCGGCTTACTTGATGGACTATATAAGTATAACTTATTATTATTACTATTCATAATACTGTGAAAAGATTCAGGGAGTCTGGAGACATTTTTGGACACATTATTTGGACACACTACTTATGTCATTGCAGTTTTGCTTACTAAGCTAACACAGATGGCTTAGGCCAGACCTGGGCATTGTACGGCCCGCGGGCCACATCCGGCCCGCAAGCCATCCCCAACCGGCCCGCATGAGGTTCGAGGCAATTAAAAATTAGATGTAAATAAATGTACATCAAACATGCAATATAACAGGATTGATTTTGACGGGAGCGCTGTCTTTAAATATCCGCAAGTTTTGATTTGCGTATGCGCGTGTGTGCGCGAGTGTATCAGCTTCACCGTAATGCGAACAGAACTGAGTCTGACTAACGGTGAAGTTTTTAACAAGACATGAACTTCTGAATTGTTTATTTACTAAAGTCAGATGTAACGCTGGTTAAGGATCAGAATTTAGGCTCTAAATCGCTGTTACGGTACTAAACAGAGAAATATAAGAACATGAACGATGCAGAGCGTCACACCTGAAGCTTCACTAACTAAACTGCAAAAGCAACAAAGACTTTTTATAAAGTTTAACACATCCAGAACTGAAGCAGTCAGGACCAGCTTTGTGATTTTAAAAAGAATATTAAACAATAACAAAGGACTGAAAAACAAATGAGGTAATTAGACTCCAAACAAAATAGTGTAAAGTTTAAAAACCTGCACATTTTGTTCACATTTGTTTTTGCATTTGTTTGTTTAAATAGTAAAATAATGTTGATGTTTTTACTCTACCTACTTCTAATTTTCTAAATGTAACATCAAAACATTAACAGCTTATTAGAACTGTAAAATTTACTGCTTCTCATAAAGAGTGGACAGTCGTAGCTTAGTGGTTAAGGTACTGGACTAGTAATCAGAAGGTTGCTGGTTCAAGCCCCACCACTGCCAGGTTGCTGCTGTTGGGCTCTTGAGCAAGGCCCTTAACCCTCAATTGCTCAGACTGTATACTGTAACTGTATTGTAAATAAATCGCTTTGGATAATGGCTAAATGCTGAAAATGTAAATGTAAATAAAAAGAGAAAATTAATATTGAGCAGAATTAAGTTCACCTTATTGGTCCGGCCCTCCACAACAGTCCCAGTTTCTTATGTGGCCCCTTGGAAAATTTAATTGCCCACCCCTGGCTTAGGCCATTCATACCGATTGGCTGAGGCGGCACAACCCGCTTGCATGCCAGCTAACATCTAACATCAATGGTTAAATTGTCACTCACAAACCTGAAATTGCAAATAAATTACACTTGTACATATTGTACAATTATACTAATTTAAAAAAAATCAATGTGAATTTATTAACATTTTTAAAAAAGCCTGTTTGTTGCGCCATATTTGTCTGCCATATTTGTAAGGAAATATGTGCCATATTTCCACTAAGGAAGAATTGGATGCTCCCTCGTTATTCAGTTAGATTATAGATCTGAAATAAGGCACCTTAGTAGGCAGCATATTAAGGTATCTAGGAATTTAGACATGCTTCTTCTCGAGAGCGAGTGTAGGATGACATAAACTGCTGTATATGTAGAGCGCTCACTAGGATTTCAGACAGACCCGTGGTACGGGGTTTCATTACTACTCACAGTATGGGTGATTTGTATATGTGTGAAGGTTCTATTGACACAGGCATATATTGGGATTTTACAGAGACATTTCAATGTCGTCTTTTGGCAGGTCCACGGTGATTTTAGTTACAACAGCATGGCCTCATACCCACAGAGAGTGCATGTGCTTGACTCTGTTGCACTTTGAACAATTGTAATAAACTTTATCTGACTGCTTTTTAAATTGAGGTGCTATACACACAGGTCTGCACATCATATGCTGTATGTTGTTTTTCTTGCGATGTTTTGCCACTTTTTGCCTGGCCACCCTCTTCCAAAAGCTACCCGCATTGGGTCTTTTTCCACTTCTTGTAATCATCTTCAGCTCCTGGACTTTGACTTGCAGATGCTGGGTTATTAAACTGATGAATATTAAGGTCATTGCTTGTTTCTCTGTTGCAGGTCGGCCGTACCGCGGGAAGCCGAGCGATATGTGGGCTCTCGGTGTGGTACTGTTCACCATGCTCTACGGCCAGTTTCCCTTTTACGACAGCATACCTCAGGAGCTCTTCCGCAAGATCAAAGCTGCAGAGTACTCCATTCCAGAGTGAGTGCTGCACACATGCACCTCAGATACTGTTCACCTCATCACAAATCTGACATGAGTATTTACAGCAGAAATGGAGCCCTCGGTGTAAACAGGGTTGCCAGGTTGTGTTGGGTACATGTTGTTATATAGGTCCATTTAGGGCTATTTTAGGCATCATAAGACTGCCATTCATTGGATGATATTCAAAAGAAGATATTTGGAGCGTTCTCTGCACAGTAGTAAAATTAAAATTGCATTTATGGGCCAAAGTGTGCCAAAGGTATCTTAATCTATTTGAAACCTATTTAGAGTTGAAAAATCACAATCATGCTGGGTAACACTAAATACTATGCTAATACCTGCACACTATTTTAGTACAATCAGTTTAACGGCTATGCCATGTATGGCCCACCACCCAAATGATATTCTTTAATGGTGCTTCCTTTCATTGATGGAATGGGTGGAAGATGACTAGATGGCAGATATGCTACAGTTAGCAATGACATACCTGCAAAGTGCACAAGCATGGTGGATATATTGTGACCCAATGACTAATAAGTGAAAGTACAAAGTTAGTGTACCTGCATTACAAACTACACATTACAAAGTGTGTATAATCAGCATTTCTGTGTTTGTGCTCTTGTGCAGAGACGGGCGCGTGTCAGAAAGCACAGTGTGTTTGATACGCAAGTTGTTGGTGCTAGATCCCCAGCAGAGGCTTACTGCAGCAGAGGTGCTGGAGTCTCTCGGTGGCATCATTGCCTCCTGGTGAGTAAAATCAAATCAAATCCGATATCAGAGCAAATAGAAACCAGTGTGATTCACAGCAACTTGACTCAGTCAAGCTCATGTATGATATTCAGTCACTTCTATTGGGTAATGTTTCAATAGATCTGTGGTATTGATTTTCTTGTGGACCTCTGTTTTTAGGCAATCTGTTTCATCCCTAAGTGGACCTCTGCAGGTAGTACCGGACATAGACGATCAGCTTAACCAGCCAGAGCATCTGCAAGAGGTCAGTGCCTAAAGTAACGTTAAATAGAGAAGGTGGGATAGTGGTTGTGGCCTAACAGCCTAGCTATTGCCAGTCACCTCCAAGTCAATCAGAGCTTGGTTAAGAAATCAGTCCTAGAATACCCTGGAAAACCCGAGAGTGGCCTTTTCCATCGTCACATTTAAATCCTATAGAAAATCTTTGTTGGAACTTAAAAACAGCAGTCGCAGCATTAAAGCATTTAAACCTTATTGACAGCTACAAAGAAATCTTTACCTCAGTCCCACCCAAAAAAACTGCTTAAATTCTTAGAAGCACTAGGACTTAAATACACCCAAATGTCAATGCCAAACCAAGAATTCACCAGGGACGACGCATAGATCAAGTCGTATACACAAGGTGCCGAATCGGCCATGCCAGAATAACCCATTAACACCTGGTAAAAGGAGAAAACCCCCCAACCTGTGAAATCTGCCAAACACCTGTAACAATAAAACATATTCTGATGGAATGCCCCAAGTACACCAAGGAAAGAGAACCAAGTGCCTAAAACCATAAAAGAACAGTCTTAACCTACCTCAGCCATAAAAATAAAGATGAAAATATAAAATGGACCAAAATATAAAGACCGATACATGCAGTGGAGTTCAAAAAAATAGCAGTGATTTTAAAAAAGCGAATAAAGCACAAAATCATTATAATAACTTTTATTTCCATAAATGCAAATGCACTGAAAATACTACACTTTCAATTCTAAATCAAAACATTAACAAAATGTAGCCAGTTTGTGTTCATCCTTTACAGAAAATTAAGAAAAATGAATATTAGGCTGTTCAAAATAATAGCAGTGCCAGCATTTTTCTTTAAAAACTCAAAAAATGTATCTATAACATGAAAATTTTTTTTGAGGTTTCACTTTACTTTAAATTACTGAACTAATATTCAGTGGCAGAACAATTGTTTCGGAGATCTGTGATGCATGGAGTCAACCAACTTCTGGCACCTCTGAACAGGTATTCCAGTCCAGGATGATTAGACTACATTCCACAGTTCTTCTGCAATTTTGGGTTTTGCCTAAAAAAAACACGTTTCAGATATCAGCCCACAAGTTCTCTGTGGGATTGAAGTCAGGGGATTGGGCTGGTCACTCTATTACCTCAATCTTGTTTGTCTGTAACCAAGATGTTTTGGGTCATTGTCATGTTGAAACACCCATTTTAAGGACATTTCTTCTTCAACATGGGGCAACATGCTCATCTGCTCAAGTATTCTGATATATTTAAACTGATCCATGATCCCTCGTATGTGATAACTAGGTGTAACACCATGGTATTAAAAACATCCCATATCATCATTTTGTACCACCGTGCTTTACTGTCTTCACAGTGAACTTTGGCTTGAATTCAGTGCTCAGGGGTCGTCTGACATACTGTGTATGACCTAGACCCAAAAAGAACAATTTTGCTTTTACCAGTGCACAAAATGTTGAGCCATTTCTCTTTGGACCAGTTAATGTGTTCCTTGGCAAATGTTAACCCATTCAGGACACGTCTTTTTCTTAACAACGGGACTTTGCAAGGAGTTCTTGCTGGTAAATTGGCTTCATTTAATCATCTTCTGTACTTACTGGTAAATTTAGATGTTCCTTGATCTTTCTGGAGGTGATCATTGACTGAGTATTTGCTATTTTGGCTAATCTTCGATCCAATTGAACAGTAGTTCCACGCTTCCTTCCGCTTCAGGTTTTGGTTGTCACTTCAAGGCATTTGAGATCATTTTAGATGAGCAGGCTATAATTTACTGCACTTTTCTGTATGTTTTTTCTCTCTACTATCAACTTTTTAATCAAAGTACGCTGTTCATCAGAACAATGTCTGGAACAACTCATTTTACCCAGTATTTCAAAGGGAAATGCGCTATGACCAACCTGTGCAACATTTGCCCCCCTCCTACATTAAATAAGGGCCAAAACTGACACCCGTTCTTCTGCAGAATGAATGACTTCACCAATTGAACTCCTCACTGCTATTATTTTGAACAAGCCCCTTTCAATCAATGCTTCGATTACTCAGAATGAGTGGGATGCATGTCCTAATTGTTGGGTTTGTTTTGTTTTCATTACTCTTCTACACTTTCAAGTAAATTTTTTGCTATGTAGAAATATCACTTCTACTAAAAACAGTGATTTATCAGGTTAATGGTGTTGGACTGCTATTTTTTTGAACACCACTGTAATGCCTATTGTTGCCATTAAATGACACGTGTTAAACATGGTGTTAAAATCCAAACAAACACTAGGACTTAAACATCATACAAGATATGAAAAAATCAACTAAACTCTACACCATCACAGTTACTCAAACACCCTAATCCTTTTTATGAATTCCTATAAAGAAACATATCAACCCCCACTTTAAGAATCGAATAAACAAACCTCTGGAACCTGGAAGCTTTTGCATGAGAAGAATGGGCAAAGATTCCACAAAAGAAGAGGAAGAAGCCTAAAACACTTATTAGAGATTAGCAGGCGGAACAAGGTGTGAATAATAATGCACATAGACGTTTGGGCAGTTGTAGCCTAGCGGTTAAGGTACTGAACTAGTAACCAAAAGGTTGCCGGTTCAAGTCCCACCACTGCCAGGTTGCCATTGTTGGGCCCTTGGGCAAGACCCTTAACCCTCAATTGCTCGGACTGTATACTGTCACAATAGTGTAAGTCACTTTGGATAAAAAAAGCGTCTGCTAAATGCTGAAAATGTAAATGTTTGTCTAGGGAACTAGATGTTTTATTTAAACTCATTGATGTCAGATTGTGTTATCAAAACTGCTTGTATCGATTCATATTCTCTGTTGACTGAGACGTCTTATTTATTTTCATTAAATTCTATCACCATAATGCCTTTTAAGCTTGGAGAGATTAAACATTTCCAATTGCAATTGTCCCGTGATTCTCTGTGCATGCTGAGGCTCTCTGTAAGAATCTGCTGCTAACTGGTGTAAAGTACACAGCAGCTTCACATGTCAGAGGATGCATGTACTAGACTTTGGCCCTGCTCAGACAGTAAGGGTGTTGTTCAAGCTGTTGGAAGATACCCCAAAATTGGTCTAGTGTAATAGAAATAGAAATAATGTGTATCGACCTACCGCTTCCAACCACCAGGCTAATCTGCACCTGATAACCAAAACAAATGTCACAAGTTGCTTGAAATATCATATTTCTGCCAGGCAGGACCTCCTCCTTTCATTATTTATATTGCATAGATGTAACATGTCCATTGTACTGCATTTACGTACTTATGTCTGTGCTGCCATATGGCTAAATCCTGCTGTCTCTGTGCTCGTCAGGTCAAGATGACGGAGGAGTCGTCTCAGTACGAGTTTGAGAACTACATGCGCCAGCAACTGCTGCTGGCCGAAGAGAAGAACACTATTCACGAGGCCAAAAACTTCCTAAGCAAGAGGCCGTTTAGCAGCGTGCCTCCTGTAAGGCGCCTGGGTCACGATGCTCAACCCGTCAGCCCCTTGGACGCGGACATACTCGCCCAGCGCTTCCTCAGGAAGTAGTGGACCGCAGCGCACGGGCCGGGCCATGCAGCCGGGCTCGTGCGTCTGCTGGACCTCGAGAGACCTTGGAGCAGGTATTTCTCATCTGCTCCTCTTGCTGTTTAAGGAGCCTGACTCTGATCGAGCGACACACACAAGAGGTGTGGCTTCTGAGCCCCTACCATCCCCTTTTCCTTTTACTCTGCCATACAGACATTAGCAGCAATACAGGAGCTGAATCATGTAGCAAATGGGTGCAAACACACACACACACCATAGAACACATCACAGTACATTATACACACAGACCCTCAGTCCCTGTTTTCTACTCTCTCAGCTTCTTTCATGGGAACAGCTCAGATCAGCAGACCTCAGTCACCCCTCCGCGTGTCCCCGTGCCATCAACCACAACGATGATCCGTATCACTCATCTAAGTCCACGGTTGCAAATCTACCTCTTAAAAAGTCTGTCTGTTTCTGTCTCCTTTGAACTGTGTTCCTATACAGGTATCCAAATGTGGGCTTATGGCCACAAGCACAGGTGCAGAGCATTATTATTAATATTTAAGTGTAGGCATGTCAAAACCAGCGATTTGTTTTCCCTCAGATTCTGAATAAGCTTTTTACTCTTCCTCCTGTTTAAAAGGTAGCATTTTAAGACCTGATTACCCTCACTAATTTTATTTAATCCTGCCTGCTTTAACCCCACTTAGGACATTGTACTATGACCAAGGTCTTGGTATGCTTTTATAGGCAGCTAGCATTGTACAGCTCAAAGTCTAAATAACAAAAACGGAATGGAAGAGGTCACAGTTGCTTTCTTGCATCTCGCTGCTCTATGTGGTACGATGTTCTTCCTGATCGGCTAAAGATTCTGTAGTATTTTTTGTTCTACTTTTACGCCCAAATGGAACTTCTCACACAAGTTGCCCGATCTAGCAAATGAAACACCTATGATTAGGTAGCTAAGGTTTTCACATTTAAAAAGTGCTGTCCGGAGTAAATGGCTGCGATCATGTCAAACATCGAATGGGAAAATGTTATCTGGTCCTGTGGTGACCTCTGCCAGCATTCCAGCTGCCCTTTGCAAACAAACGGCACTCCAAGTTGTGCGGCGTTTGAGTCTTCATAAACAAGACAGTTTTGGAATCCATGAATAAATGCATTGTGAATTGTTGTAGGCATGTGTTTGTTGGGGTAGATCTTCTGTAAAGCTTGGTAACCATGTATAAATTAGAGTTCTGTGCTAAATTGTCAGAAATTGGAGGTTTGACCAACATTCATAATAAACAAGTAACCCAGGTAAATTCAAATCTTTTTGGTGGAATGCCTCACACATCTGGGGAATTGTAGCCCTTCCACCAACAGCACAATATACAAACCCATAAACATCCCATAACCCACAGTGCATATTATTCATTTGCCACCAATTGCATGAAATGTGAAACCTATTTTGGATGATAAACCTATCTCAACCCAGGTGCTTTATGCAGAATTAATATCCTTAAAATCTGTGAACAAAAAGGCATTTAGTTTGTGCTATTTTTAATTAATTTAAATTTAATCTTCAGTTAAAATCCATTCAGCTTCCTGCAGAGGTGCATCACACTACTGTTCCAAACCCCTTGTATACCCTGTATTTATGGGGTTTGAAGGATTGTGCATCTATCAGAATTGAGAGCTCACCACCATGCGAATGATGAAAGCCACCATGTAGCACTGACTTGCACATGGTTTATATCCAAGTACCTTCAGCAGGAAGTCCAGCTCCGGTTAAGCTTTAACAGTGGGTTTGTATTTATCTGGCATCATTAATATCAGAAGCGAGAGTGCGTATTTGTGAGTATCAGAAATGTCTTTGTGAACGGAGCCTCTTCCGCTTGGCGCTAAAATATCTGCTGCTCTTCAGGTCCAGGTATTGAGGATTGGCAATTGAGAACTAATCTAGAGATACACCCTCACCCACCCTCATGTCATAGGATGTTTATAATCTGGACTGTTTTCAATCCCATTTAAGATTACTGTGTGTACAATGCAGCCGCTGAAAACAATGCCATAGAGAGCGATTTTAGCAGTCAGGGGTAAATATCTACTTTAGTTGGTCTGGTATATTAGTTAACAGGTGGCATCAGCTTTTGAACCTGTGACCTAGCTGGGCTGGTTTAATATTAGGTTAAAAAGATAATCCAGTACTGTATGTCTTAGCTTCTCACCAGTGGTTTATTTTTTTAAATAATTTTTTGTCCCCGCATCGTTTTAAAGCCTAAAGCAAATCAGCAGGTAGCATGAGTGAAACTGCTTGGCTTTTCTTGTTTTTGTTGTTTTTTATTTATTCACTGTGTATAAATGATCTTATGTATTATTTGAACATCACATTTGTCCTGGTAAAGTGTGAAGTACCAGAACATCACATCATCTAATTCTGTAGTATTGCTGTGACCCACTTCCAGTAATGTACCCCCACCCCAACCGCCTCTTTGAAGGTTTATTTCCTTTTTTTTTTGTCTTGAGTAAGCATCATCACAAGCCTTGATGGTTCATTAAGCTACATTAATTATGAGACTTTGCATAGCTATATTTTTAAACAAATCTAATATCACATTTAGGAACTGTATAGAATTCAACACACTCTGGCCAGTGTGCATATACCATCAGTACCAGTAGGCTGCCATTAAGAATGCACCAGTGCATCAACACGACTAGTATTTATCAAAATATTGTTGCCACCTCCATTAAAAAGCATTACTCTGCTCCCACATAACTGTGAATATTTTGGATATAATGCAGTATTGTATTAGATGGCATGTGTGACAGTTTGTGTAAGTGCCAGAATTATTCAGGGGGTAATTCATAAGTGCTAGATCCCCTTTTAAAAACTTGATGTTATTGTACCCATTAATCACAGGCAGAAAGATAACATAGTTTCCCAGTATCATCTTACTATAAACCTGTAGGTTTACAGTGTGAGTGGTTATATACTGTAGTCAGTGCCCAAACCTAGGCCGCTATCCTTGTGAAATTACCCACTTCAGTGTCTAAATTGTTAACTGCGTAGATTTAAAAAAAAAAAAATGGTAGCTTGGCATCCGAATTGCATCTCACCTATGTTAAGCTACGTTCATACATCAAGTAATTATTGCATGACTTGGACTTGCAAGACATGCCACAAGATCTCCGCAGCTGTAGATGTTGAAAAATGAAGTTATAGTCCAGTTAAAATACACTAAAAACAGAAGCAGTGATTACTTGGGAGATTTTTATTTTAAAATGATTTATTTTCTCCTGCCCTAAAATCCTTTGCTAACTGGAAAAAAAGGTGTAGAATGAAATAATGGTGAAATTAGACAGAAGCCTAAGTGTTTGGTGTTGTAAGCTGCTTGTTTGGATAGAAATCATAGAAGAACTGGGTAATTGTACAGAGATGAAAACAAATTTGTATAAATGACATATTTTTGTACTTCATAAAATCTCTACATGCATGTCAGCAATAAAACTTTGATATGGAAAAATTGGGCTTCCTTGATTATTGAGTGTGAATGTGTGTATGTGGTAAATATAGCTGTGGTATTCATCTCAGGCATTTATGATATTTAATTTCATTTCTTTATACACCGATCAGCCATAACATTAAAACCACCTCCTTGTTTCTACACACATTGTTCATTTTATCGGCTTCACTTACCATACAGTGGTGTTCAAAAAAATAGCAGTGACTTTAAAAAAGTGAATAAAGCACAAAATCATTATAATAACTTTTATTTCCATAAATGCAAACGCACTGAAAATACTACACTTTCAATTCTAAATCAAAACATTAACTAAATGTAGCCAGTTTGTGTTCATCCTTTACAGAAAGTTAAGAAAAATGAATATTAGGCTGTTCAAAATAATAGCAGTGCAGCATTTTTCTTTCAAAACTCAAAAAATTTATCTATAACATGAAAAAATGTTTGAGGTTTCACTTTACTTTAAATTACTGAACTAATATTTAGTGGCATAACAATTGTTTCCGAGATCTGTGTTGCATGGAGTCGACCAACTTCTGGCACCTCTGAATAGGTATTCCAGTCCAGGATGATTAGACTACATTCCACAGTTCTTCTGCACTTTTGGGTTTTGCCTCAAAAAAACGTGTTTCAGATTTTAGCCCACAAGTTCTCTCTGGGATTGAGGTCAGGAGATTGGGCTGGCCACTCTATTACCTCAATCTTGTTGGTCTGTAACCAAGATGTTTTGGGTCATTGTCATGTTGAAACACCCATTTTAAGGACATTTCTTCTTCGACATAGGGCAACATGATCTCCTCAAGTATTCTGATATATTTAAACTGATCCATGATCCCTCGTATGTGATAAATAGGCGTAACACCATGGTATGAGAAACATCCCCATATCATCATTTTGTACCACCATGCTTTACTGTCTTCACAGTGAACTTTGGCTTGAATTTAGTGCTCGAGGGTCGTCTGACATACTGTCTACGTCCACTAGACCCAAAAAGAACATTTTTGCTTTCACCAGTCCACAAATGTTGAGCCATTTCTCTTTGGACCAGTCAATGTGTTCCTTGGCAGATTCGAACCCATTCAGGAAACGTCTTTTTCTTAACAACGGGACTTTGCAGGAGTGTTTGCTGGTAAATTGGCTGGTGATCACTGGCTGAGCCTTTGCCATTCTGGCTATTCTCTGATCCAATTGAACAGTAGTTCCACGCTTCCTTCTGCGTCTTTCAGGTTTTGGTTGTCACTTCAAGGCATTTGAGATCATTTTAGATGAGCAGGCTATAATTTGCTGCACTTCTCTGTATGTTTTTTCCCTCTACAATCAACTTTTTAATCAAAGTACGCTGTTCATCAGAACAATGTCTGGAACAACCCATTTTACCCAGTATTTCAAAAGGAAATGTGCTATGACCAAGCTGTGCAACATTTGCCCCCCTCCTAAATTAAATAAGGGCCAAAATTGACACCCGTTCTTCTGCAGAATGAATGACTTCACCAATTGAACTCCTCACTGCTATTATTTTGAACAACCCCCTTTCAATCAATGCTTCGATTAGAATGAGCAGCATGCAAGTCCTAATTGTTGGGTTTGTTTTGTTTTCATTACTCTACTACACTTTCAAGTGAATTGTTTGCTATGTAGAAATAGCATTTCTACTAAAAACAGTGATTTATCAAGTTAATGGTGTTGGACTGCTATTTTTTTGAACACCACTGTATAGGAGCACTTTGTAGTTCTACAATTACTGACTGTAGTCCATCTGTTTCTCTACATGCTTTGTTAACCCCCTTTCATGCTGTTCCTTAATGGTCAGGACTCTCCCAGGACCACCACAGAGCAGGTATTATTTAGATGGTGGATCATTCTCAGCACTGCAGTGACACTGACATGGTGGTGGTGTGTTAGTGTGTGTTGTGCTGGTATGAGTGGATCAGACACAGCAGCGCTGCTGGAGTTTTTAAACACCTCACTGTCACTGCTGGACTGAGAATAGTCCACCAACCAAAAATATATCCAGCCAACAGCGCCCCATGGGCAGCATCCTGTAACCACTGATGAAGGTCTAGAAGATGACCAACCCAAACAAAAGCAACAGACACTAACACACCACCACCATGTCAGTGTCACTGCAGTGCTAAGAATGATCCACCACCTAAATAATACCTGCTCTGTGGTGGTCCTTTGGGGGTCCTGACCATTGAGGAACAGGGTGAAAGCAGGCTAAAAAAAAGTATGCAGAGAAACAGATGGACTACAGTCAGTAATTGTAGAACTACAAAGTGCTTCTCTATGGTAAGTGGAGCTGATAAAATGGACAGTGAGTGTAGAAACAAGGAGGTGGTTTTAATGTTATGGCTGACCGGTGTATATTCAAAGCGGTTTATAAATAACGGGGTAAATGTGGGCCTTTACTCTCTAACAGACAATACAGAACAGTAGTTAGATCTCAGTGGTTACGGTTATCAAATGGGTTTTTAATTGCATATAAAGCACTACATGGGTTATGAAAAGAAGCTGTATTTCATTGTACTGTACACTTGTATATATGACAAAAGCATCCCATCTACTCTAGATTATCATTAGATTGTGATGTAGACTGTTATATCACACACTATTTGAAGAGAAATTGTATGTAAAGGAGACATTTGAGATTCCGCCTAAACTGTAAAATAAATACTCATGCATTAGGAGACGTTGGAAATCACAGATCACATTTAGTAAATAATAGAAAACCATTTACATTAAACGAATGGTTCCATGTGCTGCACAGCCCCAGGGTTCTTATTCTTGTTCTCTGTGGTTGAGTACTTTGCCATGTTCTCTATGGCTTTGTGGGTTCCCTCTAGGTATTCCTGTTTTCTTCCACCTTCCAAATATGCAGAAGGTTGATTTGCTTCCAATGGTTCCATCATGTGAATAGGTATGTAAGGGAAGGAGGAGGATTGGGCCCTTATACAATGGATTGTCACTGGTTGAGGAGAAATTAATGCATGAATGGATTTACTATTATTGACTTTTAGTATTGCTTGTATTTTTACTGCATATTTCATTTATAGGGCAGTTGTAGCCTAGTGGTTAAGGTACTGGACTAGTAATCAGAAGGTTGCCAGTTCAAGCCTCACCTCTGCCAGGTTGCAGCTGTTGGGCCCTTGAGCATGGCCCTTAACCCTCAACCTTAAATTTGATCTCTACACATTTAAAACAAGCTTTTTTGTGTATTTTAAATAACAATTTAAGGCCTCACAGCAAGAAGGTCCTGGGTTCGATCCCCAGGTGGGGTGGTCCGCGTCCTTTCTGTGTGGAGTTTGCATGTTCTCCCCGTGTCTGCGTGGGTTAACTCCGGGTGCTCCGGTTTCCTCCCACAGTCCAAAGACATGCAAGTGAGGTGAATTGGAGATACTAAATTGTCCATGACTGTGTTCCATATAACCTTGTGAACTGATGAACCTTGACCGTTCCTGTCATGAATGTAACCAAAAGTGTAAAACATGATGTTAAAATCCTAATAAACAAACAATAAATAACAATGCCTATCCCCAGTCAAAAGCAAATTAAAGGTCTGTGACAGCTGTAGATTTACCACCTTAAATCTTTTAATATGACAATTTTAACACAAAGATTTACAGAACTGCCTAAACTTAGTGGAGAAATTATAAACACAGGACAGAAAAAGGTAAAACATTGGAGAAAATTACAGCTACTACAAATCTAGAAAGGTTTTTGTGAATGCCCGACTTCAAATGTGATGGTTCCTGATTTCCACTCTCATTTCCTATGAGCTGGTTGTTTTTATTGTTGATGCACAGGCTGTGTACTAAAGCAAATCAGTGCTTTTGGTTTTAAAATGTTATGTAAGCCAACATGGTAAGTCTCTGATGAACTCTTGAGAATGATTGTTGTAAATATATCAACATGTAGGATTTTTGGTTTTTGCCCTGATTGTCTGCAGGGGTCTGTTTGTTTATTTATGGTATCATTTAGTTACGGTTTAGGTCCCATACTTTAGCGGAATGCTGAAGATTCACTGGATAAAATAATGGTACTACTATGTTTTTATTGTGTTTTCTGACCTTTCCTTAGTTCATGAGCTAAATCAAAAGTGTTTAAAGAAAAAAAAACTGTAGGACAGTTGGGCCTTCAGGAGTGATGTAATAATGCAATCTGGTACACTATTGATTTAGACAGAATTGAAAGGTCAAGATAGAAACCAAATTACAAACTCCAAGGAGGGTGGCACGGTTTCTAAGTGGGTAGCACTGCAAGGAGGTCCTGGGTTCGATCCCCAGGTGGGGTGGGCCGGGTCCTTTCTGTGTGGTTTGCATGTTCTCCCCGTGTCTGTGTGGGTTTCCTCCGGGAGCTCCGGTTTCCTCCCACAGTCCAAAGACATGCAAGTGAGGTAAATTGGAGATATGAAATTGTCCAGGACTGTGTTCGATACAACCTCGTAAACTGAAGAATCTTGTGTAATGAGTAACTACCGTTCCTGTCATGGATGTAACCAAAGTGTTATAAACAAACAAACAAACTCCAAGGACCAGTCTGTGGATCAAATATTGGCAAGGCATTAATCAAAGCAAGGATATAAAACAAGTAAAAAATTTTGTTCCCAGGACCACAGGATTAAGCATGGCACAATCTTTGATCTGTCTAGATTTGACCGTGGGCAACCAGGCAAGAAGTGCCTTGGAAAGAGTTTTGGGGTTGATGAATGCAGGCAAGTGCAAGCAATTTTTTAAGAAACCCTCCCCCAGAGTGCACACACACATTCTTCCTGTGGTGACAGTTTACAACATGACAATCACCCAAAGCATATAGCCAAAACATCACTGAACTGCCAAGTGTCTGTCTGAATGTCCTTGAGTGACCCAGATTTGAACCCCATCAACCATCTAGCTCACAAAAGCCTGCCATCCAGTTCAAACTACATGTCACTATCATGAGTGAATAATTATACATTGATTTGTAAAAAATCTCAATTAAATCTATATTACATTTACGGCATTTAGCAGACACCTTTATCCAAAGCGACTTACATTACAGTTACAGTATACAGTCTGAGCAACTGAGGGTTAAGGGCCTTGCTCAAGGGCCCAACAGCAGCAACCTGGCAGTGGTGGGGCTTGAACCAATGACCTTCTGGTTACTAGTCCAGTACCTTAACCACTAGGCTACAACTTGCCCTACAACTTAAATTAAATCCACAACACAAAGTGTGCAAAATTGAATAGGTCTGAATACTTAATGAACTCACTGTAAGTAAAATAGACCAAATGAATATTCACATAAGCATGAGTGTCAATACATACACTTCTCAGCCATAACATTAAAACCACCTCCTTGTTTCTACACTCACTGTCCATTTTATCAGCTCCACTTACCATATAGAAGCACTTTGTAGTTCTACAATTACTGACTGTAGTCCATCTGTTCTGCATGCTTTGTTAACCCCCTTCAATGCTGTTCTTCAATGATCAGGACCACTACAGTATGGTATTATTTGGGTGGTGGATCATTCTCAGCACTGCAGTGACATTGACATGGTGGTGGTGTGTTAGTGTGTGTTGTGCTGGTATGAATGGATAAGACACAGGAGCCCTGATGGGAGTTTTTTTAAACACCTCACTTTCACTGCTGGACTGAGAATAGTCCACCAATCAAAAATACATCCAGCCAACAGCGTCCCGTGGGCAGTGACCTGTGACCACTGATGAAGGTCTAGAAGATGACCAACTCAAACAGCAGCAATAGACGAGCGATCGTCTCTGACTTTACATCTACAAGCTGGACCAACTAGGTAGGAGTGTCTAATATAGTGGACAGTGAGTGGACACGGTATTTAAAAACTCCAGCAGCGCTGCTGTGTCTGATCCACTCATACCAGCACCATGTCAGTGTCACTGCAGTGCTGAGATTGATCCACCACCTAAATAATACCTGCTCTGTAGTGGTCTTGTGGGGGTCCTGACCATTGAAGAACAGCATGAAAGTGGGCTAACAAAGCATGCAGAAAAACAGATGGACTACAGTCAGTAATTGTAGAACTACAAAGTGCTTCTATATGGTAAGTGGAGCTGATAAAATGGACAGTGAGTGTAGAAACAAGGAGGTGGTTTTAATGTTATGGCTGATCGGTGTAGCGAGTGTCTAAATTTAGTTAGGGTAGGGAAGGCCCCGTCCCGAGTAAGCATGACTGTGCTAATGTGTAAAGACATAATTGGACAATTTTGTTGTTAAACTCCAGTGGCCTCCATGAGTCGTTGGCCGTAAACTGTGGGTTCACAGCGCCCTCTAGATATACATGGACTATGTGTAATACATAATAAAATCCATAAAGGCTCGTTGCTTCCATCTAGAGGAGGAGAAAAAGACAGCAGTCATGTTGACGTCTCAAAAATTGACTTTTCAGAATGTCGTCGGTTTAAGTTTAAGCTCTTTTGTCTTTAAATATTGACACCTGATCTCAAAATATTAGATTTGTCCTTATATTGACTTTAAAAATACTTAAAATGAAAAAAAAAATGAGAATGAGTACAAGTTTGTGTATATTTAAAGTAGATAAAGACAATTTAACACACACACACACACACAGACACAGACAATTCAGTGGTGACACGGTGGCTAAGTGGGTAGCACTGTCGCCTCACAGCAGGAGGTCCTGGGTTCGATCCCCAGGTGGAGCGGTCCGCGTCCTTTCTGTGTGGAGTTTGCATGTTCTCCCCGTGTCTGCGTGGGTTTCCTCCGGGTGCGCCGGTTTCCTCCCACAGTCCAAAGACATGCAAGTAAGGTGAATTGGAGATATGAAATTGTTCATGACTGTGTTTGATATGACCTTGTGTAATGAGTAACTACCATTCCTGTCATGAATGTAACCAAAGTGTAAAACATGACGTTAAAATCCTAATGAACAGACAATTCAGACCCATATGGGTTTTATTTCTACATTTTAATGTTGTGGATATAACTGCCATTTAAATTTTTTATAAACACTAAAAACTATTATACACAAAAGTATTCAGACCCTTTGGCAGTTCAAGGTGTGTTTAAAACTCAGATGGATGCCACATTTTGCAAATTGAAATGACTGGGCATAGTTTGTAAAGGCCTTTAAGTCCAAAGAACTGTCTATGTATCGGGCGGCTTGGTGGCTCGTCGGTGGGTAGCACTGTCGTCTCACAGCAGCTGTCTGGATCTCTGCACGAAGATTTCTATTTTATTTAGGCATTTTCTCCCATTTTGTTCCAATTAATCAGAATACTTTATTGATCCCAGAGGGAAATTGCAGAACAGAGGGAATTAAGGACAGTCAATTTGTCTTCCGCTGCTGGGGGATCCCTGATTGCAGTCGAGGTGGATGTATTGCTGCTCATGCCTCCTCCGACACGCGTGCAGTCTTTAGCAGAACCCTTTTTCACCTATGCACTCTGCTCAGGCGCCTCTCTATCTGCTAATCAGTATCCTTACACAGCGGTTGAAGACCCCACCTTCATAGTCTGGTCATCCCGCCCTAGCAGAACCGTGTCTGCTGCAGGCACTGCCAATTATGCCCTAGATGGCGCCCAGCCAATCGGTGGCAACGCCGAGTTTCGAACCAAGGAGTTCAGAATGTCGGTTCTGGTGTGCTAGCAGAATATCCCACTGCGTCACCTGGGCACTCTGCACAAAGAATAAAATATAATATAAAAATTACTATATATAAAAAGGTATCTATCTATCTATTAATATATATATATATATATATATATATATATATATACTGTATATATATATATATATATATATTTAATAATAATAATAATAATAATAAATAAAACCAATGTGACTAAATCACGATTTACTTTTTTTTTTTTTTTTTTTTTTTTGTAGATGTGTTCAAGTGTTCAAGTGTTTTTCAGTTTGTACCAGTCCCACTGTTACATGTTCTAAGCAGTCAGGCAGGGTTTCAATATCAGATGAAAAAAATATTTACCAACGACAAACATGCTGATGACTGCAGGCATGACTCAGACATGTAACTGAAACGCCACATATCTCAGCAAATGAGCCACAGTTTGCTGACTGATCATGACAAATGAAGAAAAAAATTAACTGTAGAAAACTCTCCAGCTGTGATCTTTGTACTGTGTGGGTGGACCAGTGAACAAACATGTGCTTCCTCTGGAAAGCCTGACCAGACTAGTACCAAAGTCATATGTTCTTTCTTTACTGGCAGAGTCAGTACTCACTGCTTCAAAAGGGAAGAACTGTTTCCCCAGTGCAATCATATCAAATGCGTTTGTAGTGTTTAGTTCTCAGCTTCTAGCTCCTAGTGTTAAGTCTTGCAGTGGTATGATATCTAAGCTGCCAATGTGACCAATTCATGTACAAATGCGTAGATCGTATTATATCACATATCATATACAGTATTATATTATAGTAGCATCAGTCTAGTGGGTGGAGCTTTCTGCTATCAACAGAAAGGTTGTGGGTTCAAATCCTGTCTCTGCCATGCAGCTAATGTTAAGCCCTTGAGCAAGACCCTTAAGCCTTTTGGCTCAATGGCTGACCCAAACAAGCTCTTATTGCATTTGTAGCCTAGCGGTTAAGCTACTGGACTGGTAATCGAAAGGTCGCTGGTATCAAGCCCCACCACTGCCAGATTGCCACTGTTGGGCCCTTGAGCAAGGCCCTTAACCCCTAATTGCTTACACAGTGTACTGTCACAGTACTGTAAGTCACTTTGGATAAAAGCATCTGCTACGTGCTGAAAATGTAAATGTAATATGCTAAAAACATTTTATTGTAACATACACGTGTATATGTATATATGACAAATAAAGGTATTCTATTCTATTGTATTTTACACTAACTTAACACTTTACTAATTATTTGATAAGCTACACCTAACTTAGTGCAGCCCTAGGCCTATCTGTTGCTCTTTACAGTTTGTAACGCCACTGTCCCCCATGTTAGCTTCATTGACCAATTGATGTTAGGGTGGTTGGGACTTTATTAGAAACACATGCCCTATTAACACTCATGTGTCTATAACCCCAAATCAGAAAAAGTTGGGACAGCATGGAAAATGCAAATAATAAAAAACACAGTCTTCCTTACATTTACTTTGACTTTTATTTGATTGCAGACAGGATGGACCTGAGATATTTCATGTTTTATCTGCTCAACTTCATTTCATTTATTAATAAACATCCATTCCTGCATTTCAAGCCTGCAACACATTCCAAAAAAAGTTGCAATTCCTTTTCACCACACTTAAAAGACGTTTTGGCACAGAGGATACCAAGTGATTTAATGTTTCAGGTTTTATTGTGTCCCATTTCTCCTGCAAACACGTCTTAAGATGTGTAACAGTACGGGGTCGTCGTTGTCGCATTTTCCGTTTCAAAATTCTCCACACATTCTCTATTGGGGACAGGTCAGGACTGCAGGCAGGCCAGTCCAGTACCCGTACACCCATGTGGTTATATCAGCTATTGTTGAGTGTCGATTCTTGATGCAGTGCCGTCTGAGGGATCGAAGATCACGGGTGTTCAGCTTAATCTTGCGCTCTTGGCCTTTACGCACTGAAATTCCTCCTGATTCCTTGAATCGTTTAATGACATTATGCACTGTAGAGGGAGAAATATGCAAATCCCTTCCAATCTTTTTTTGAGGTTCATTGTTTGTTAACAAACAATTGTTAACATTACAATCATTTTCTCATGCATTTGTTGACAAACTGGAGATCCTCTGATCATCTTTGCTCATCAAAGACTCAGCCTTTCCTGGATGCTGTTTTTGTACCAAACCATGATTACAATCACCTGTTGACATCACCTGTTTGAAATCACGTCATTATTTAGTTTTTTCACCTCATTACTAGCCCTAAATTGCCTCTGTCCCAGCTGTTTTTGGAATGTGTTGCAGGCCTGAAATGCAGGAATGAAGGTACAGTATATTAACAAATGAAATGAAGTTGACCAGACAAAACATGGAATATCTTGGGTTCAAACTGTCTGCAATCAAATAAAAGTCAAAGTAAATGTAAGGAACACTGCATTTTCATTTTATTTGCATTTTCCATACTGTCCCAACTTTTTCTGATTTGGGGTTGTACATTTAAAGACTACAGGGTTTTTTCTTCCTCCATAATGTGTGTTAATATTTCTGTAGTCTGTGGGTCTATGTGCCTGTCATTAATTGGTAAGCTGCCCAGGATGTATTTCAGTCTTGCATTCATTGTTTCTGTGTAGGCCTAGGACCCATGGTGACCCAGATCAGGATGTTTACTAAAGATAAAGGACTGAATGAATGTTTTATTTCTAATCTTTGCTTTGACCTAATGGCTTGTTCTGTTCCTGTGTGAACTTTTTGTGGTTAAAATAATATATTATAAAAAAAATTTTTTATTATTTGGATGTCTATATAAAATATAATATAATATGACATAATAGCATATACTATTATAATATATTATTATTATGTTTGATTATAATCTATTAGATTTACTTAATTTAAATAACAGTCCATCTTAAGTAACAGTCAACAGTAACACATGTCTCACACAAGGCACCCATATGCACATAATTGCAAAAATTAGATCAGATTGCACAGTCTTTTATGTTGTTTGATGTTTAACTATTGGCTTCTATCCTAAAATTTCAGATGGTATTTCTTTATATATATATAGCGTGTCCAATTGCCAGTTGCGTCATGCTTCCTCTCCACCAATGCCAATCCCCGCCCTGATTGAGGGGAACGAAGCTAACCCACTCCCCCTCCGACACGTTGGCAGCAGCCGTATGCATCGTCACCTACACTTTGACGAGTGCAATGCGAATCAGCACTGGGTATAGAGAGACACACCCTGACAGCACTCTTTTCCCCATCTCTGTGCAGGCGCCATCAATCAGCCAGCAGAGGTCGTAGTTGCATTAGTTATGAGAGAGTCCCTATCCGGATTAATATCCCACCCCTATCTGAACAACAGGCCAATCGTTGTTCATGTGGTTGCTCAGCCCAGCCGGCAGGCAGAGCCGAGACTCTATACGATGAATTCAGGATCCCAGCTCTGGTGTTCCAGTGTGTGTTTTTACCGCTGCACTACCTGAGCAGTAGATGGTATTTCTTAACACTAAAAAGATTTCCTAAAAATACAGGTATCAAATGATATCAAGTTGATTTTCATTAAATTAGTAGATAACGGTAACAAATTATGTTGTAGTAGCTCCTTAGCTAAGTATGCTGCATTCATTGGAAAAGGAAAATTGAAAAAAATCTTATCAAGTTATTCAGCTGAAGGTAGCACTCCAATGACAAGCAGCACAGTACTTACATTTTTAAGTGCAGACAAATAAAAAAATCTGTTTTTCTTTGACTGTAGTCTTTATAAATGTAACATGAAAGCTTTTGGACTGGTTTAAAGCTGGTGTTTCCATGCCTGAACTTCTCAAAATGAAATTCGTGCTCCAGACCAAGCAACACATAATCCTAACCACTACACTTCCCTTCTGTAGCCACATTAAAAACCAGACCAGTGATGGCTCTTGGTGATTTGATTTAGTGTTGTTGATATGTGGACAGTTTAAAAATGCTTTGTTGAGGGTTGATGATCTGCTGTGAGCTGCCGACATGGGAATTTCCAGCCTACTTGCTCATGTTAGAAAAAAAATTTAGATAATTCAGGATGCATAGAAAAACAAGGAACATTTTATTGAAAGATTTATTTAAATAATTAGCTGTCTGCAGTACCTTTAGGAATAGGAATCCTTTTGATACGTTTATTTAAACAAAGCTTTCTTTGTTACTTTGTGTCATTCAAACCCGCAACCTAGTGTTTTAGGCATATGGCACCAATCGTAACATTAGTCAGTTTGAGAAAAGTCATCCAGAGCACTTACGAAGGTGAGAAAGAATGTGAAGGGGCAGAAGGCAACCTTTGACACAAAAGCCTGAGGGATTATTGTAACTCACCCCCAAATCCAGCGCCATCCCAAATCAAAAACATGTTTAGCACTGATGGGTTTCAGTTGCTCTGACTCCCACTATTCCTGGATTCCAGAGCTCTGAACCTCCTCCGCAGTTAAATACAACTCCAAGTTCAATTTGCAGGAAAAAAACAAACTATAAAAAGGTACTGAATCATTTACACAAACTATGTGCTACCATTTATTGTTTCAGTGACTAATAGTGTTGCCTGTTTGGATGTGCTGCACATTCTATTTATAACTAAAAGAAAAAGAGCAGATTTTGGCAGGATACAGAAATGCCTGAGTGTTTATTTCCTAAATACAGCTGCCCCCCATACAGAGCAGCCAGTCAGGCAAACCTTTTGTGCATGTTTATAAACATATATACTCTGATCAGCCATACCATTAAAACCACCTCCTTGTTTCTACACTCACTGTCCATTTTATCAGCTCCACTTACCATATAGAAGCACTTTGCGGTTCTACAATTACTGACTGTTGTCCATCTGTTTCTCAACATACTTTTTTAGCCTGCTTTCACCTTGTTCTTCACAGAGCAGGTATTATTGAGGTGGTGGATCATTCTCAGCACTGCAGTGACACTGACATGGTGGTGGTGTGTTAGTGTGTGTTACAGTGTGCTGGTCTGAGTGGATCAGACACAGCAGCGCTGCTGGAGTTTTTAAATACCGTGTCCACTCACTGTCCAATCTATTAGACACTCCTACCTAGTTGGTCCACCTTGTAGATGTAAAGTCAGAGATGATCACTCATCTATTGCTGCTGTTTGAGTTGGTCATCTTCTAGACCAGGGGTGTCAAACTCATTTTCACCGAGGGCCACATCAGCATTATTGTGGCCCTCAAAGGGCCGATTGTAACGTATCCTGCTGTGATTGCAGTCTGTTGTTTTTCTTGGAGGCTAAATTCTGCATTTATATTGTCCTACTTTACCACACACACGGCCTCATAACACAAGAGACGCACAAACTTGTTTTCACTTTCATTAAATTTCCTCCTTATGCTTAATTTTCTTAATTATCTTCTTGTACATTTTAGGATCATGTGTAAATATTTCTTAACTTCATCTACTGGCGGGATGTGTCACTTTGCAGGTCACAAAATCAACATGCATTTTGAAAGATGCAGTTTGTTTAGGATTTTACAGTGTATTTTTAAGACAATCATTCTGCCCTCACTAATAGTTTATCCCCCTTTCCCTGCCAGACAGACAGACAGACAGACAGCTCTCTTCAGAATACAGTCGGTTTATTTGCTTCCCAGCTGTGTGATACACTGTGTGCACCAGAATGAAGTAAAAATACAAACAATAAAAACAATAAAGAACTTAATACAGTAAAAGCACACAGCTGTAGTCAAGTGTTACATCTGGTACAATATGAGATTTAACCAAACGTAAAATAGCGCTAAGGAGTTAGCATTTTGTGTAATGATACTAATTGCTATAGTAACAGTAACAATTGTATTTAATTACGGTAAATTTGTAACTAAAGCGCTGTGATATACATTTACAAACAACTGAGAATATAAACGCCACTACTTACAGACGATTCCACATGTCTACTCAGCGAGGTCAAAGTTAGTTGCCATGACTACGATGTCAGCAGTTGCCGGTTAAAGGCGCAGGAGTCCCGTTAAATTATAAGCGCGTCTCTGTAACGACTCGAACCATCACAACAATCATACAGTCGTTTAAGCTCTCGCGGGCCACATAAAATGGCCACAAGGAGGTGGTTTTAATGTCATGGCTGATCAGTGTATATATATATATATATATATATAGAGAGAGAGAGAGAGAGAGACAGAGACATTTTCAAATATTTATATATACTAATGTAAGCTTTGACAATACAAATATGTAAATTTGTCATGTCAATAAAGCAAATTGAATTGAATTGAATTGAGAGAGAGAGAGAGAGAGAGAGAGAGAGTCGAGCATCGGGTAGTGTTGGGGTGGCACAGCTTCAGGAACCCAGGTTTAATCCGGGTTTAATCCTACGGCCAGTCCAGTACCCATACCCTCTTCTTCCGCAGCTATCCCTTTGTAATGTGTGCAGCATGTGGTTTTGCATTGTCTTGTTGAAAAATGCATGGACGTCCCTGGAAAAGATGGCGTCTTGAAGATCTCAATGAACTTTTCTGCATTAATGCTGCCATCACAGAAGTGTAAATTACCTTTGCCAAGGGCACTGACACAGTCCCATACCATGACAGACCCTGGCTTTTGGACTTGTTGCTGATAACAGTCTGGATGTTCCTTTTCGTCTTTGGTCTGGAGCACACGGTGTCCATTTCTTCCAAAAAGAAATCTGGAATCTGGTATCTGGAATACTGATTTTGTGTGACCACAGTACACCTTTCCACTGTGTGATGGTCCATCCCAGATGCCTCAGAGCCCAATGAACTCAATACTTTTGCACAGTAAAGTTTAAAGTTGAATCTCTGAATGTAACTCCATATTGTAGTGGTTTTTCCCATGTGGTTATATCAGCTATTGATGAATGACTGATGAATGACTGAGTTTTGGATCGTCTGAGCGATCGGAGATCACTGGTTTTCAGCTTAAGCTTGCGCCCTTGCCTTTTATGCACTGAAATTCCTTCAGATTCCTTGAACTGTTTAATACTATTATGCACTGTAGAAGGAGAAATATGCAAATCCATTCCATTCCTTTTATTTAGGTACATTGTTTTTAAACATTTCAATGATTTTACTTCACAGTTGTTGACAAACTGGAGATTCTTTGGCCATCTTTGCACATCAAATACTCAGTTTTTTTGGAATTTGTGTACTTTTGCCACATAATCACTCACTAATAATAATCAATTACTTTTTAGTTCCCCACATCTCCATTACATGCCTGTTGGTGGTCTGTTTCTCTAAATGAAGAAAGAGTATGTGAGTTTGTGATGCCATCTGGGCCTGGTGCCCTGTCAAAGGTCTATTCATGTGTTGCACCAGGTTTTCTCGGTATGTGCCTACTATAATCCTGACCAGGATAAGCAGTTACTAAAGCATTACTAGTATCAAATACTTTGACCTTATCAGCTAGCACACTGTATAAAGAGCTAGAGAGAATTGGGGGACTTTAAACTGAAGCAGCTTTTTATGTAAAAAAAAAAAAAAAAAAACACATATCCTGTTAAAAAGCCAAACCTGCCAGTTTCTATTGAAAGGCAGTTCATACAATGTGAGCCTGTGGAGAAGATTGTAGGGCTTTTCTCTTCCATCCAGTACCACATTCTGCAGCACTACCCTCCATTCAACTCTAAAACTTCATTGATTCTGTTATCCAGATGTCCGATTTAGATTTGCTCAATTAAAGCCTTATGCTTTCATGGAGTCCATGCTTTATTGTGCTTCATGTTCCTGCCTCTGAGGTCTTTTTTCTAAGCTTTTGTTTGTGTACAGTATGACAGTGCTCTGCTTTCCAAAAGCTTCCATGTGTTGAAAGGAGAGATAGGCCTGCGAAGCAGATCCGCCATATGTGCTGTGCATGGATATACAAAAGCACATCAAAATGGGATCCGGATGCACTTTTTCTGATTAGCTTCATCTACTTCTTGGAGGAATTTTCACTTAAAGCCATTAGAACTTGCATTGCTGCTGGGTGGCTAATTCAATGTGTACACCCCAGATGTTTGCATGTCCCAGGAACTGTTGACAGTGCTAAAAAAACTGCTGCATTCAAAACAAACCTGTTTAAAACACACTGTTGGGCAGAATACTTCTGTATTTAATACAGTATTTTTATAAATACAATACTAAATACAATAGTATTTACAAATACAATACAGTTATTAATTAACACTCATAAATTGAATGATAGAATAAATGGAAGCTGCAATACACAGCACAGTATACCTTAATAGTTGAAAATTCTCATCTGTGTTTTGACACCCCCCTCCCTCTGTGTCCACAGAATCAGTTACCCAAGTCGTGTTTTTAGCTGCTTTACACTTCAACATCTTGGACATTTTGACTAACCAATTGCTAACTGAATTGCTGTAGGATTGCTGTTGTAACAGACTTTTCTGTGGTGTAGTGTGCTGACAATGCTTGATGTGTGTGTTTACATATTGAGTGCATTTTTCCCTTTGGGGATTCCATAATCAGTGGAAAAGTGTGCTTCTCTACATTCATGATCATTTCTCTGTAGTCTGTGCTGCACCTCAAAAGTATTTTGCTCCTGATAGTTTGTCTATGTACGGTTTATATCTTTCTTTATAAACTCAGCAAACTGTAAAGATGCTTTGTTACACTAGGACCGCCTTATAGTGCAAATTAACCAGTAAATGTGAGGCACTGGAATGCTTCGGGAATTAAAAATGTTAAATCCCTAAACACTAACCTTAAAATTTGAATTCTACAGCAAATTGCATATTACACAGGAAATGACTCATTTCATGGTCCACACACAGACTGGAACGATTGGCTATGTCTGAGGGAGGGCAGGCTGAATGGATTCCTTATTACTGTTGCAGTTGCAGCCTCTGCTGGCTGATCTATAGCACTTGCACAGAGACTGTGAATAATGGAGATCAGTGTTTGACTCTTTGTACGCGTCACTGATTTCTGTGTGTACCTGCCTTCTACTGGTGAAAAAAGTGGTTGGTTATTGCACACATGTCCAAAGGGGTAAGGCACAGCCATCCCTAAACATGGGTAACTTTCACTGATACTGAGCCGCAATTAAGGTTAATTTTATCTGTGGTTTAAATACAATTGGGTCAGTTGGCCTGTTTTCTCTATTTGTTCTGCATGTCAGTATATTTTGGGATAGTTAATCAAAAACAGTAGTTTTCTGTCTCCAAATGCCCAACTGTAAACTTCTGCCTTGGGGGAGCAGATTCTTTCAATAAGAGTCATTGTTTCCACTGTCAGTACTAAGGCATGTTGGCACCGCGGGGGGTGGGTGTAGAGATGCCCTCATCACCATATGTGTGACTATAAAGCAAAAAAACAGCTCTAGTATGTTGTGTTGGTAACAAGCCACCATAACAAACCACCAAAACAGGTTCCAGAACAGGACAGATGAAATTTCATTCTCCCCATCTTTACTGGTATTTTGATGATGGTGGAAAATGCTGTCAGTCCAAAATCTCCTGTAGGTGTACTTGGCTTTTTATCATGGGGCTTGTGTAGCACAATGCTGGTCTTCTACAGCATAGTAAAAACATAAATTAGGTAAAAAATAGTTAAAAGTGGGCCAGTGGCACCCAGGTGGCGCAGTGGGATATTCCGAGATTCTGAAATGTCCAAATTAGAATCTCAGCACTACTACCGGTCGACTGTGCGTCCCCTAGCAGGCGAATATACTCTCCTCGGACATGATTGGGTTCTCCAGCAGTGGAAGACCAACTGGCTATGCTAATTTGGGAAAAAAAGGCTGAAATGCATAAATAAAATAGAAAAAAGTGAGCCAGTGATTAAGTAAATGTATAGACCAGGGGTGCCCAATACGTCGATCGCGATCTACCAAGTCGATTGCACAGTGCACGCTGGTAGATCGTGCCTCGTTCAAACAGGTCAACGTGATTGACATGAAATGTGGCCACTGTTTTTTTTAAAACTATGCCTCAGCCCACCTAAAGCACTCTGAATATAGAAAGTTTTCATTCATCAGTGGCCAGTTTGCACCATTTTGCAGTTGTCCTTTTGTAACCTATACTGTTTGTGAAGATCGAGTTGAGTTGAGTGCACAACCAAGCACAAAGTAATAAAAAATGGTTCGATTCGGGCAAAACCACTGCAAAGATGGCTGTTTCGTTCATACGTGGAAGAAGCTGACGAAGAATACTCAGATCTCATGTTACATACAGAAATTATAACCTTAAAACCTGACATTCATATGAAGTTAAGGGCCTCTGCTGGACAATTTTGGAACTTGCTGGCTAAGGAAAAATATCCAAACATAAGAAAATGTGCCACATAATTGACAGCATTATTTGATCAACCTACTTGTGTGTATCAGCCTTTTCCCACATGAAAATAATTAAGTCTAAATATTGGTCCACCCTTACTGATGAACACTTGGAAGCCTGCTTGAGAATTGGTATCAGCAGCTATTGTCCAGACTACATAAACCTGGCTGACACCATTCAGTGCAAATCATCAGAATAAGGACTGTGTTTTTCAGTCGCTTGCCCTGTAATGCTAAATATCAATAGGCAACTGAAGCGCATGATGAGGCTAACCTTAAAAAGTAGATCGCGATGACCTGTTGACTGAAATAGTAGATCTCAAGCCACGAAAGTGTGGGCACCCCTGGTATAGACTGTATTCCCACCTTGTGCAGGCTTCATACCCAGTGTGCCTCTTAGACAAAAATGTTAATCAAAGTAAAGAAAAAATTAATACATTAATCAATAGAGTTTGCATTAGTTTGCATAGATAAATAATGCATAACTAATACATGAATAAAATAAACAGATAAACAGATGTTGCAGCTCATACACCCCTAAATCCAGAGTAGCCAGTCTATCATCTCTTGTTTTAGGAAGGAAGGAGGAAACAAGAACACATAAAGAAAACTCATTTAAACACTGGAGGAGCATGCCAAAACTCCTCATTGCCAGTGACCAAAGACAAGGATTGAATGCTGGTTTGCAGAACCTTTGTTGCAATGCGGGATGCACCACCATGCTATCCTAGGTTAAGCCAGCAGACACGGTTATTAAACAAACAACAATTAACATGGTGGGACAAGTCATTGCAACCCTTTCCCCCTCTCTCCTCCTTTTTCATTATTTGTTAATTGTAGGTACAATTTTAAAACACTGTAAATTCCAACTCACTACATCTCTAATAAGACAAGACAGCCACTCATGCAGGAGGTCATGTAAAGTCATGATGACCGGGATGAATATACAGGATTGATTGACAGTGTAATATAATCCTCTTCACCCAGAGAACAGAATAAATCAGCTCCAGGTCACAGATGGCTAGGGATCAGCTCTTCTGTTGCATTATTCCGGAGTCAACATTTATACCTTTTACGGCGACACGGTGGCTCGGTGGGTAGCACTGTTGCCTCACAGCAAGAAGGTCCTGGGTTTAATTCCCAGGTGGAGCGGTCCTTTCTGTGTGGAGTTTGCATGTTCTTCCTGTGTCTGCGTGGGTTTCCTGAATCTTGTGTAACCTGTCCTGTCATGAATGTAACCAAAGTGTAAAACATGATGTTAAAATCCTTATGAATAAATAAATAATATAGGGAGTGGCACGGTGGCTCAGTGGGTAGCACCTCCTTGTTTCTACACTCACTGTCCATTTTATCAGCTCCACTTACCATGTAGAAACACTTTGTAGTTCTACAATTACTGACTGTAGTTCATCTGTTTTTCTACATTTAGCCTGCTTTCACCCTGTTCTTCAATGGTCAGGACCCCCACAGGACCACCACAGAGCAGGTATTATTTAGGTGACGGATCAGTCTCAGCACTGCAGTGAACTGACATGGTGGTGGTGTGTTGGTGTGTGCAGTGCTGCTGGAGTTTTTAAATACCGTGTCCACTCACTGTCCACTCTATTAGACACTCCTACCTAGTTTGTCCATCTTGTAGATGTAAAGTCAGAGACGATCGCTCATCTATTGCTGCTGTTTGAGTTGGTCATCTTCTAGACCTTCATCAGTGGTCACAGGATGCTGCCCACGGGGCGCTGTTGGCTGGATATTTTTGGTTGGTTGACTATTCTCAGTCCAGCAGTGACAGTGAGGTGTTTAAAAACTCCATCAGCATTGCTGTGTCTGATCCACTCATACCAGCACAACACACACTAACACACCACCACCATGTCATTGTCAGTGCAGTGCAGAGAATGATCCACCACCTAAATAATATCTGCTCTGTAGTGGTCCTGTGGGGGTCCTGACCATTGAAGAACAGGGTGAAAGCAGGCTAAAAAACTATGTAGAGAAACAGATGGACTACAGTCAGTAATTGGAATTAAAATAAAAAAATTTCACATTGATGTTAATAATTTCTATTTCTTACTTAGTTTACTCCACATCGCTTTCAATCCTTATTATGCACAAAACAGATTTAATCCCAAAGGTTACAAAGAATGAACATGTGTGTGTGTGGTGATTCCAGCTCTTCCAGGCGTCCTCCCTCATACAGGATACAGTCCGCAAAGCGAGCCAGATGAAACATCGTCCTCAAATTCCAGGGCAGCTGAAACACCAGCACTGAATAAAAATGACAGGAAATGTTCAGCACTGTGACTGTACTCAGGTCAGTTCTACTCCCAGTGAGAGTTTAATCAAAATAACACTTTGGCAATCTGAGAAAGTAGCATTCCTTTCTCAGCAGCCTTCCACAACAGCTTTGAAGTGAAATACAATAATGTTCTAATCACTGACACTTCGGAGAATGTGAAACTAGGCCAGACGTTTACATCTAGTTGTTGTGTGCAGTGATGAATCCTCAGCTTTCAGGATTATTCAGTCAGACCTTGGCTTGTGTACTTGATGTTTTTGCGGTATCTACAGTGTTTACATAATGTAAAACAAGTATGCAAATCAGTATATTAATGTAACAGTGCAGATCATGTTCTTTAGCTCTATAAACACCTTCAGTTCTTTATTTTTCTTACAACTTTTTACTGTACAAACACTTTGGTTAGATCATCTGGTTCATTGCTCAGAGCACTGGAGCATAGTAAATTCAATAAACAGTCTCTTTAATGAAATGGCCACATGTATGAGTGCTTCTTAATCTTTGAAAGCACTTTTATGGGATCCATCCAGCACAGGACACAGTAGTGGGTGTCGCAAGGCAACACTGGTCCTGTAGACCTGGATTTAATTCTCGCCTTTCAAATGCTCTCCTTGTGTCTCCAAGGTCAGTCCTCATATTTCTTTTTACCTCCCAAAAACATAAAAAGTTGGTTTGGTGGCTTAGGATGAATTAATGCTCTGTTCAGGGTGGATTCCTGCCTCGCATCCAGCATTTCCATGTGATCCACCACAAACCTGAACTAGGTACAGGGCAGGAAAGTGATATCAAAGTTACAACAATCGTTGTTTTGTTTGTATGTGTGTGTGTGTGAGTGAGTGTGATGATGGAGTGATTTTATTTCTGTGTAGGCACATGTGCATGTATGTTTGTGTTAGTTCTTTTGTACAAACAGTTTTATGGAGTGGCAAGGTGGCACACTGGGTGTGAACTGATTCTTCAGGGTCCTGAGGACACTAAGAGAAGAGACTGTTTTTGGTATGTTGTACTTGTGTCTATGTGGGTGTCCCGAGGTAACCCTGTTTTCCATACAGCTCCCAAATACTGTACATGGCCTTGTGTGTGAATTAGCTACTATAAATACTCACTGGGTATGAAAGCAATTGCATAGCTGTCCATTTTATTTTATATACTTTCTTGCAATGAGGCTTAACTCATTAAACTCACACCAGACTAAATTATTAGAAAGAGTCTCCACATACTTCTGTAATGTAGTGTGTATGTGGGCCATTTCGTCAAACTGGTGCCATTCCCGTCCCCCTTCTCCCAATCTGGTCGTATCCAATTACCCGATTGCATTACGCTTCCTCTTTACTGGTGCTGATCTCCACTTCTGATCGAGGAGAGCGAGACTGACACATGCCCCCTCTGACACATCTTTTCACCTGCAAGAGGCGAGTTCATATGCGGATCAGCTTTGTGTACGGAGAGCCACACCCTGATCAACGCATTATTCCCCGACTCTGTGCAGGTGGCATTAATCAGCCAGCAGAGGTCGTAATTGCATTAGTTATGAGGAATCCCCTCCGGCACTCTCTCTATGTGAACAACAACCAATCGTTGTTCATGTAGCCGCCCAGCCGGATGGCAGAGCTGAGTTTCGAACCAACAAGTTCGAAATGTCAGCTCTGGTGTGCTAGTGTGTGTTATCGCTACGCCACGTGAGCAGCTTAAAATGCATTTTTTAATTGAGCAAAGTGCCCTGCACATTGATCTAATTGCAATTTTTGGAGGTATAATTTAAAACGTTAATAAAAACTCCATATAACACTCTACTTTACGATGAAATATTGTTTGGTGACTCCATATCCCACCTATGTTTTTAAGATTTATTTTCCATAAGAAATGTATAATAATAATGAGGTTAAAATACATGTTTTAGTCATGTTCCCAGATTTTTACTCAGTCCTGTTACCCTACATATTCATCCTTCTGAAATAATTTGAAAATATTCTACAAGTCACATTTTCAACAGAAATGTACATTATCTGTATTTACTGAAGGCCACAGGAAGACCAAAAGTAAGTTTTTTTCCCTCTGTATGTTTGATAATATTGTAACTCTAATAATATTGAGGGTGGCACGGTGGCTCGGTGGGTATCATCGTCGCCTCACAGCAAGTGGGTCCTGGGTTTGATTCCCAAGCGAGGCGGTCCGGGTCCTTTCTCTGTGGAGTTTGCATGTTCTCCCTGTGTCTGCATGGGTTTCCTACGGAAGCTCCGGTTTCCTCCCACAGTCCAAAAACATGCAGTCAGATTAATTGGAGACACTGAATTGCCCTATAGGTGAATGGGTGTGTGTATGTGTGTCTGCCCTGCGATGGACTGGCGCCCCGTCCAGGGTGTTACTGTGTGCCTTGCGCCCATTGAAAAGCTGGGATAGGCTCCAGCAACCCTAATTAAATAAGCAGTTAAGAAAATGAATGAATGTATCCACTAAGGGCGGCACGGTGGCTCAATGGGTAGCACAGCAAGAAGGTCCTGGGTTCGATCCCCAGGCGGGGCGGTCTGGGTCCTTTCTCTGTGGAGTTTGCATGTTCTCCTTGTGTCCGTGTGGGTTTCCTCCGGGAGCTCCGGTTTTCTCCCACAGTCCAAAAACATGTAGTCAGGTTAATTGGAGACACTGTGATGGACTGGCGTCCCATCCAGGGGGTTACTGTGTGCCTTGCGCCCATTGAAAAGCTGGCATACACTCCAGCACCCGTGACCCTATTTGGATAAGTGGTTAAGAAAGTGAGTGAGTGAGTGAGTGTATCTACTGAAGGCCATGGGAAGAATAAGTACTCCCTTTTTCTCCCTATATGTTTGATAATATTGTAACTCTGACAGAGAAGATTCATCTCAACGTACATTCCTGTTACCTACATTTTTTCTTAGATGTTATTTGTGTATTTAAAAAAAGATTTTTTTTAATAAATCACCAGACTGTGCCGTGTTCTCATGCTTTTAGCATGAACTCCATGCTGCTATATTTCATGTATTGACTAATTCTATGTTAAAAACTCAGTCCTGTTACCTTCAGTCCTGTTACTCATATACAGCTCATCTTCCACTTAAAAACCTTGTTAAAATTAAACAAAGTTGCCTGAGATTAAGCAAAACACATTCTGAGTAGTTAAGTATATTTGTTACTAGATTCAGTATTGAACAAAGATAAAAAATGAAGTTTAATTACATCGAGTTAATACATGCAAATGGCACCCATTTGGTGGAAAGGCCTATGTAGTACATTCGAAAAATAGAAAATAATGTATGTGCAGGGCGGCTCGGTGGGTAGCACTGTCACCTCACAGCAAGAAGGTCCTGGGTCCGATCCCCAGGCTTTCTGTGTGGAGTTTGCATGTTCTCCCCGTGTCTGCGTGGGTTTCCTCCGGGAGCTCTGGTTTCCTCCTACAGTCCAAAAACATGCAGTCAGGTTAACTGGAGAAACTGAATTGCCCTATAGGTATATATAGTGTTACTGTGTGCCTTGAAAAGCACACAGTAACACTATATAACCCCCGACCATAACTGGTTAAGCGGATAAGAAAGTGAGTGAGTATGAAATGATGTACTGTAAAACAAGACATGCAGGCCTACAGCGCTTGAGACGCTGTGAGTTGAGAAAAACAACTTGTGAAACACTGTGACAAAAGCTGCTATTTTTATTGCCCCCATTCTAGCACTGCTGTCTTCCCACAGAGGCAAAATTACATCTGTGTGGCTATTATGGTCTTCCATGGGTTACGCTAAATTGTGATGGAGCTTGTGTGGGTTTGGCTGTAGGAGGTAGGATAATAGACATCTTTGCTGGTGTAATTGTGTCTCTCTTTCTTCCAGCTTCACCACAACCAAGCCTGGGTGGAGCGCTGGTGGCCTCGGTTGTTTCCACTTTAGTTGCAGAGCACTTTGGATGGAAGTGTTGGTGTGTCCTTAGCCCGCCACCAAGACGCAAATAGCTAGGCTCTGCCAGGCATTAATCTATATCAGTCCCAGTCTGCATTCCAGTGGTTGGCTCGCAAACCTATAACTTTTCTTTTGTGTGTCATAACAGTGCAGCATGTAGATGTACAGAAATGGAAGAAGAACAATCTTCATTTGGTTCTTCAAGATCATTTTATTTTATCCCAATCCATTTCTTACTAAGGTGCTGCTTGTAAACTGCCTCATGCAGGAAGACATAGATTTACATTTATATTTTTAGCATTTAGCAGACGCTTTTATCCAAAGCGACTTTCAGTACTGTGACAGTTGTGGGGCTTGAACCAGTGACCTTTTGATTACTAGTCCAGTTCCTTAACCACTAGTATACATCCTGTCCCTATCCTGCCCCACATAGCATCCCACTAACATAGCAAAAACGTAATGTTAGCCGCTCAGGTGGCACAGCGGTAAAACACACACTGTTCACCAGAGCTGAGATCTCGAATACATTGCCGGCTTAGGCTGAGTGGCTACATGAACAACAATTGGCCTGTTGTTCAGATAAGGGGCGGGACTAAGCCGGATGGGGACTCTCTCTCAGACTAGTGCGATAACGACCTTTGCTGGCTGGTTGGTGGCACCTGCACGAAGATGGGTAAGGAGTGCGGTAGAGGGTGTGGCTCTCCGTACACAGTGCTGTACTGCACTGCACTCGTCAAGTGTAGGTATTAACATGTTCGATTGCTGTGCACGTGTCGGAGGGGGCGTGGAGCAGCCTCGTCCTCCCCAACCAGGAGCAGGGACCAGCATTAGTGAGAGGATAATTGACGGGCAGAAATTGGATGCGCTAAAGTGGGAGAAAAAGGGAAAAAAAAAAACTTAATGTTATAAAAATACATGATTTGAACTTAATTATTACATACGCAGGCTGTATGGTGTTGGCGATAACCACATACAATCATTTTAACACTTGGAAAATAGAATTTACAAGAGCATCAACTTAAATGTTGTTGCAGCAATCAAGGACTGTTTAAAATATACATAATACAAACTGGGCAAATGGAGGCACAGTAGGTAGCGCAGTCCTTTCTGTATAGAGTTAGCATGTTCTCCCGGTGTCTGTGTAAGGTTTCCTCCAGGTTCAGTCAGGTTAATTGGAAGTGTGTGTGTGTGTGTGTGTGTGTGTGTCTGCCCTGTGATAGACTGGCAGCCTGTCTGGGGTGTTTCCTACCTTTTACCCAATAAATCAGACCCACTGCAACCTTGACCAGGACACAGTTATGGTTAAACAAAAAAGACAATGAATGAATGAATAATGCAAGTTCAACTAACTACTGAACTCCGCAAGTATCTAAAGAACACATATATAACATAACCACATTTCATCTTCTAAAAATAGTATAACATTAAAACCACCTCCTTGTTTCTACACTCACTGTCCATTTTATCAGCTCCACTTACCATATAAAAGCACTTTGTAGTTCTACAATTACTGACTGTAGTCCATCTGTTTCTCTACATACCTTTTTAGCCTGCTTTCACCCTGTTCTTCAATGGTCAGGAGCCCCACAGGACCATCACAGAGCAGGTATTATTTGGGTGGTGGATCATTCTCAGTACTGCAGTGAAACTGACATGGTGGTGGTGTGTTAGTGTGTGTTGTGCTGGTATGAGTGGATCAGACACAGCAGCGCTGATGGAGTTTGTAAATACCATGTCCACTCACTGTCCACTCTATTAGACACTCCTACCTAGTTGGTCCACCTTGTAGATGTAAAGTCAGAGACGATTGCTCATCTATTGCTGCTGTTTGAGTTGGTCATCTTCTAGACCTTCATCAGTGGTCACAGGACGCTGCCCACAGGGCGCTATTGGCTGGATGTTATGGTTGGTGGACTATTCTCAGTCCAGCAGTGACAGTGAGGTGTTTAAAAACTCCATCAGCGCTGCTGTGTCTTATCCACTCATACCAGCACAACACACACTAACACACCACCACCATGTCAGTGTCACTGCAGTGCTGAGAATGATCCACCACCCAAATAATACCTGCTCTGTAGTGGTCCTGGGAGAGTCCTGACCATTGAAGAACAGGGTGAAAGGGGGCTAACCAAGCACAAAGTGCTTTTATATTTTTATATGATAAGTAGAGCTGATAAAATGGACAGTGAGTGTTAAAACAAGGTGGTGGTTTAAGGTTTTGGCTGATTAGTATGTGTATATACAGTGTATCACAAAAGTGAGTACACCCCTCACATTTCTGCAGATATTTAAGTATATCTTTTCATGGGACAACACTGACAAAATGACACTTTGACACAATGAAAAGTAGTCTGTGTGCAGCTTATATAACAGTGTAAATTTATTCTTCCCTCAAAATAACTCAATATACAGCCATTAATGTCTAAACCACCGGCAACAAAAGTGAGTACACCCCTTAGTGAAAGTTCCTGAAGTGTCAATATTTTGTGTGGCCACCATTATTTCCCAGAACTGCCTTAACTCTCCTGGGCATGGAGTTTACCAGAGCTTCACAGGTTGCCACTGGAATGCTTTTCCACTCCTCCATGACGACATCACGGAGCTGGTGGATATTCGAGACTTTGCGCTCCTCCACCTTCCGCTTGAGGATGCCCCAAAGATGTTCTATTGGGTTTAGGTCTGGAGACATGCTTGGCCAGTCCATCACCTTTACCCTCAGCCTCTTCAATAAAGCAGTGGTCGTCTTAGAGGTGTGTTTGGGGTCATTATCATGCTGGAACACTGCCCTGCGACCCAGTTTCCGGAGGGAGGGGATCATGCTCTGCTCAGTATTTCACAGTACATATTGGAGTTCATGTGTCCTTCAATGAAATGTAACTCCCCAACACCTGCTGCACTCATGCAGCCCCAGACCATGGCATTCCCACCACCATGCTTGACTGTAGGCATGACACACTTATCTTTGTACTCCTCACCTGATTGCCGCCACACATGCTTGAGACCATCTGAACCAAACAAATTAATCTTGGTCTCATCAGACCATAGGACATGGTTCCAGTAATCCATGTCCTTTGTTGACATGTCTTTAGCAAACTGTTTGCGGGCTTTCTTGTGTAGAGACTTCAGAAGAGGCTTCCTTCTGGGGTGACAGCCATGCAGACCAATTTAATGTAGTGTGCGGCGTATGGTCTGAGCACTGACAGGCTGACCCCCCACCTTTTCAATCTCTGCAGCAATGCTGACAGCACTCCTGCGCCTATCTTTCAAAGACAGCAGTTGGATGTGATGCTGAGCACGTGCACTCAGCTTCTTTGGACGACCAACGCGAGGTCTGTTCTGAGTGGACCCTGCTCTTTTAAAACGCTGGATGATCTTGGCCACTGTGCTGCAGCTCAGTTTCAGGGTGTTGGCAATCTTCTTGTAGCCTTGGCCATCTTCATGTAGCGCAACAATTCGTCTTTTAAGATCCTCAGAGAGTTCTTTGCCATGAGGTGCCATGTTGGAACTTTCAGTGACCAGTATGAGAGAGTGTGAGCGCTGTACTACTAAATTGAACACACCTGCTCCCTATGCACACCTGAGACCTAGTAACACTAACAAATCACATGACATTTTGGAGGGAAAATGACAAGCAGTGCTCAATTTGGACATTTAGGGGTGTAGTCTCTTAGGGGTGTACTCACTTTTGTTGCCGGTGGTTTAGACATTAATGGCTGTATATTGAGTTATTTTGAGGGAAGAATAAATGTACACTGTTATATAAGCTGCACACAGACTACTTTTCATTGTGTCAAAGAGTCATTTTGTCAGTGTTGTCCCATGAAAAGATATACTTAAATATCTGCAGAAATGTGAGGGGTGTACTCACTTTTGTGATACACTGTATATATACAGTGTATCACAAAAGTGAGTATACCCCTCACATTTCTGCAAATATTTCATTATATCTTTTCATGGGACAACACTATAGACATGAAACTTGGATGTGGAAGTGGAAGTGGAAGGTGGAGGAGTTCAAGGTGTCTAACATCCACCAGCTCTGTGATGTCATCATGGAGGAGTGGAAGAGGATTCCAGTAGCAACCTGTGCAGCTCTGGTGAATTCCATGCCCAGGAGGGTTAAGGCAGTGCTGGATAATAATGGTGGTCACACAAAATATTGACACTTTGGGCACAATTTGGACATGTTCACTGTGGGGTGTACTCACTTATGTTGCCAGCCATTTAGACATTAATGGCTGTGTGTTGAGTTATTTTCAGAAGACAGTAAATCTACACTGCTATACAAGTTGTACACTGACTACTCTAAGTTATATCCAAGTTTTATTTCTATAGTGTTGTCCCATGAAAAGATATAATAAAATGTTTGCAGAAATGTGAGGGGTGTACTCACTTTTGTGATACACTGTATATATATATATATATATATATATATATATATATATATATATATATACAGTATATATATATATATATATATATATATATATATATATATATATATATATATATATATATATATATATATATATATTAGGGCTGTCACACCATAATCTCAATTAATCGCAAACTAATAATTTAGCAAAATTTGAACAGTTATGCACATTGTTATATCAAGAATGTGTTTACCAATAAAACATTCATGAAATATGAAAAAATTATTAAATCTAAATTCATTTTAGAAAGCACATTATCTGACAAAAGTGAGGATCTTTTCCTGTTTATAACCCTGACATTGAAAACAGGTGCACCAACCATAATGTTTTGATTTAATATAAGGCATCAATAAAGCATCAAAACACAGATATGATTATTTCATAGATCTATTAAGAAAACCTTTTAATACTGTGTTTGTGCAGAAACAATACTGGGAAATACTGTTCTACATTACCATTTAAACACCTATAAATACCTGAAACAGTCAAGTTAGCAGACATTATATATAAGTTATTGACTGTAGCTATAAAAAAAGTGTTAATTAAAACAGTCCATGTAAACGCTTAGTCCATATAAATATCAGATACGAATGTGTTTTTAAAAAACTACAAACATCACAAATATAAATCATGTTTATAACCATGTGATAGAATAACCTGAATAACCTGAGATGAAACATCTCTCAGAGTTTCACTTTTTACCGGAGGGGGGAGGAGGCGGAGCTACACGGTTTTGATGGACAGGTCTAGCAGCTAATGGAAATACTCGTTACAAAGCTTGCGTGATTTCTTTTCATCAGCACGTTAAAAAAAGTGAAAACCGCTAAAGTTTTTCATCGGACAGTTCATGCGCTTTACATCCTAATTCATCTGAAATGCAGTTAATTACCACAGAGACACATATGTATGTGGCACAAACAGCCAAATAAAAATAGTTAGATTAAAATTTTTAATCTCGATTAATTTTTTTAATCGTGATTAAAAATTTAACGCGTTAATCGCGTTAATTAACGCGTTAAACGACAGCCCTAATATATATATATATATATATGGCGAGATTTATTGCTGAAGTAATTTCTTTAAGGGTGCAACAAGATAGTGCTGCCCATTAAACTTCCAGCACTGTGGTTCAGTTAACTGGTCTGTTTTTGATCAGAATATTAATCCTTTTAAATATTACATACACTGTGTTGGTTTGTATTACGTTTAAGCTATTAGTCCTAATAGTTATAGGAAATTACAGAAAAATCAGAACAACTAATGTTGTGTTTAGCCGGTAACCATAACAAGGCATTAGGTCGTCCCTGCTCAGCCTGAGAACTCAGTATCTTGTCATAAAGTTCATTCCTCTGGGGCTACTGGGATTACAGTCTGGCTTAATTCATCCAGAACATGCTTTTGAAATGACGCTCAGGGCCCAGATGCTGTATATGTTTGTTATTTATTAAATTTTTTACTGTTATTGACTTAATAACATCTGTTTTCTGTAAATGTTAATGTAATCACGAAGCCTCTTTTCCACTGATTCATGTTTACATATTTCAGCACCACAATCCAGTGTTTGATTGTTCATTAGGATTTTAACATCATGTTTTCACTTTCTTTCGTTAATAAAAGAACAGGTAGTTACAAGGTTACACAAGATTCATTAGTTTAGGTTTAATGTCAAACACTGTCACAGGCAATTTTGTATCTCCAATTCACCAAACTTACAAGTTTTTGTACTGTGGGAGGAAACCAGAGTTTCTGAAGGAAACCCATGCAGACACAGGGAGAACATGCAAACTCCACACAGAAAGACGGCTCTACTTGGAAATTGAAACCAGGGCCTTCTTGCTGTGAGGTGACAACAAGTGTTGCCCCGATAATTTAAAGAATAGAATGCATACTTCTTAAGTCTACACATTTTTTGAAAGAACACTTTTAATAATGCATACATGCATTACTTTATTTCAACAAGTTATGTTACTTTAGACCAGAGATGTTCACAAGTCACAAAATACGAGTCCGAGTCAAGTCATGAGTCTTTAGGCTAGAGTCCGAGTCAAGTCACGAGTCTTTAGGCTAGAGTCCAAGTCAAGTTACAAGTCAATATAATCTACACAAAACATATTGGAAATGTAGCATAGAAATAAACAAATAATATGTAAGTTCAGATAAAAAACAACAAGATTAGCAACTGTATTTTGCCGTTTTACTTAGTGCCTTTACTTTCCTAGTCATCGTGCAAATGAATGTAATTTCCGTAACAAGAAGGTACCAGTTAAAAGCTCAAACTGATACGTTTTGTTTTCATTGATAAATCACGGCACAGCGGCCAAAATCCAAAACACAGCAAAAAAATCATAACCACTGCTTACCTTAGCTTAAGTTCTTCCAGATGCTATTACATTTATAACCGTGTGTTCCTTTAGAAATATAATCCGTTATTTTGTAAATGTGCTTATAATTAAAAACCTCCAAACTTTTCCCGGTTGTGAAGTAAAACACTAACTCGTTAGCAAGTCAATCAAGCATTTGTTTCATTGACACATCATCTGTGATGCAAACTGAATCATCTGTGATGCAAACTGAATAAATGCAAAAGCAGCATTTCTTACTAAAAATTAAAATCAGAAGGTCTGACTGGTTCAGGAAGCACTTTTTCAACCATTAGCACCAATTCTGTAGGAGCGTTCCATTTAACCCAGTTGTTCCTGTGAAGTGCACTACGTAGGGTATTCCACCATTTTAAATGAGATTCCAATCCAAAGGTAACGGAAATGTTGAAATGAAGTGAACTTCAAACTGTGTAGGGAGTGACGCTTCATCGCTATGCCGGAAGCTGGCTGTAACATTCACCCATTGTGTGCGTTGCGGGTTAAGACAGCTGGAGCGTTATTAGAGAGCAGAATATATATAATCTTCTTCTTCTCCTGGGCCTTTGTCCCGCTCGGTTGCGGGGTCAGCGCTTTGGCGGATCATGATCCGCGCATCGACTTGGCACAATTTTTACGCCGGATGCCCTTCCTGACACAACCCTCCCTATTTTATCCGGGCTTGGGACCGGCACTACAATGCACTGGTTTGTGCATGTAGCGGCTAGGTATCTATAGGACAATTCAGTGTTTCCAATTAGCCTGGTGGCATGTCTTTGGACTGTGGGAGGAAACCGGAACACCCGGAGGAAACCCACGCGGACACAGGGAGAATATGCAAACTCCGCACAGAAAGGACCTGGACCGCCCCACCTGGGGATCGAACCCAGGACCTTCTTGTTGTGAGGCGACAGTGCTACCCACTAAGCCACCGTGCCGCCCAGAGCAGAATATATATATAATAATAATAATAATTTAAAATTATATATATATATATATATTAGGGCTGTCGAAGTTAACGCGATAATAACGCATTAACGCGACCTCAATTTAACACGATTAAAAAAATTTGTGCCATTAACGCAAATTCTAGTTCATGTTGACACTTGACTGGTAGAACAAACGTTTTAATGTCGGACTTGCCACCGTTTTTCATTTGCGGTTTGTTAACATAATGTAACCGATCGTGGTAGTGATGCACTTGCATAATAAAGAAATAAATACACGCTATATTCACAAGTTGTCGGGAGCAGAATACTTTATTACACTTAATTAACTTCTTCTTCTGTACCGAATACCGGAAAGCTGAGTCGAGCACGTTAGTTCATGAACTATGGAAGCCCCAAAGGGTCAAAACACACTCACTTCGTGTAGAAACGTCCATCAAACCATCGTCACGATACAACCACAGACAAGTCTGATACAATAACTACGCCTTATCCCACCTAACGCACTGCTGATCTACAATGTTTGCTGATGGAGAAATTCTAACCTACAATCTGACATTTACTGCCTAGTATGTGAGTGAATAAACTCCCTTACAGTTTTCTCTTGTCCCAGCAGTTTTTAACATAAGTACATTTAGCATAAAATGTGTTCACCATTTTAATTGTAACATTTCACTTAAAAATCCTTGTTTTCTATAACATTTACACAGATTTTTTTTAATGTGATTAATCGCGATGAACTATATGAAATTCTGAGATTAATCGCGATTAAAAATTTTAATCGTTTGACAGCCCTAATATATATATATATATATATATATATATATATATATATATATATATATATATACAGTATATATAAATAATTGTCACACATTACTAATGTTAATACATGCTCACGCTAGCGACTCTTGTTTGTCATGAGTCATTTTTTTGTGAGTCATGAGTCAAGTCCGAGTCAATTGAAACAAGTCCGAGTCGAGTCTGAAGTCGCTGTGTGTGCGACTTACGTGCGACTTCCCCATCTCTGCTTTGGACATGAGACAGAGGGCACTTGAGAAAGCTGACCCATCTGTGCAGCCAACCATCACAAAGCAATGATGGCATAGTGACATGACATGACATTTCACAAGCTTAATCCAGCTGGACAGCTTGGTGTTCGGTGGCAGTCAACTATGAAATAAAGATGTTTACTGTCTTCACAGTGTGAATTGAGACTGACAAACTGTTTGACGATCCGGTTAATTAGTGGGGGAATTTAAAACGTATACATTTTAGACAAACCGTTGTCTACTTAATAATACTACTTTTTACTAAAAAATTATTCATGTTTATGAGTACTTATTTAAAAATATCTATATCATCTATATATCTATATATACACCAATTTTACCCTCAAAGTTGATGTGTTAGAAGCAGGAAAAATGAACAAGCGTGAGGATTTGAGCAAGTTTGACAAGGGCCAAATTGTGATGGCTAGACGACTGGGCTGTTCCCGGTCTGCAGTGGGTCAGTATTTATCATAAGTGGTCCAAGGAAGGAAAAGTGGTAAACTGGTGACCAAGGTTCATTGATGCATGTGGAGAGTGAAGGCTGGCCCGTGTGGTCCAATCCAGCAGACGAGCTTCTGTAGCTCAAATTGCTGAAGAAGTTAATGCTGGTTTTGATAGAAAGGTGTCAGAATACACAGTGCATCACAGTTTGTTGCATATAGGGCTGCATAGCTGCAGACCAGTCAGGGTGCCCATGCTGACCCCTGTCCACCGCCGAAAGCGTCAACAATGGGCACGTGAGCATCGGAACTAGACCACAGAGCAATAGAAGAAGGTGGCCTGGTCTGAGGAATCACATTTTCTTTGGCCTCCAAATTCCCCAGATCTCAATCCAATCGAACATCTGTGGGATGTTCTGGACAAACAAGTCTGATCCATGGAGGCCCCACCTCACAACTTAGAGGAGTTAAAGAATCTGCTGCTAACATCTTGGTGCCAGATACCACAGCACACCTTCAGGGGTCTAGTGGTGTCCATGCCTCGACAGGTCAGGGCTGTTTTGGAAGAAAAAGGGGGACCAACACAATATTAGGAAGGAGGTCATAATGTCATGCCTGATCGGTGTATATTTATGTATAATAATACCAAAAAATATTAACTAATTAGTACAAGAACAAAAAGGACCTGGGTTCAATTCCCTGGCCAGGTGGCACATAAACTCCCTTTTTTTGTGAAGTTTGCATGTTCTCAATTTCCACCCACAAGTCCAAAGACATGCAATCAGGCCAACTGGGGCTACTAAGTGTGAGTCTGCTTTTCGCCCAACAAGCCAGAAATCACTGTGACCCCAGGCCGCTCAGGTGGTGCAGCGGTAAAAACACACGCTGGAACCAGAGCTGGGATCTCGAATACATCATATCGAATCTCAGCTCTGCCTGTCGGCTAAGGCTGAGCGGCCACATGAACAACAATTGGCCTGTTGTTCAGATGGGCGGGACTGAGCCCAATGGGGTCTCTCTCTCATGACTGGTGCAATTACGACCTCTGCTGGCTGATTGATGGCGCCTACACAACGCTGAGCTGCACTTCACTCGTCAAGATGTAGGTGATAAGATGCATACGGCATGCTGCCCACGTGTCGGAGGGGGCGTGGGTTAGCTTTGTTCTCCTCAATCAGAGCAGGGATCGGCATTGGTGGAGAGGAAGCGTGACGCAATCGGGCAATTGGACGCGCTAAAAAGGGAAAAAAAGGAGAGAAAATGCATAAAGAAATATATATATATATATATACCACCACTTTATGCTGATCAGGGTCACAGTCATTTCTTTTATATATATATATGTATACATATTAAAGAAATCACTGTGACCCTGATCAGCATAAAGTGGTGGTAAAACAAACCAGGAATGAATAAATATATTAATAAATGAAGAAAGGATGTAGCCACTATGTAAAGTATGCAGTCTGAGATGAAACCGAATGCTATTTGTGTCTCTACTAAAGGTTGTGGTTGCATGATTAGAAAAAATATTGTCATTTTTTACATTTTCTGAGCTATCACAAACTATGTAAACATGCAAAGAAAACTTTAAAGCCTTAGCAAACCCATGTGTGTCACAGACCATTAAAATTAAGATGATTAGAATGACAATCTGCAGACTACCTGAAATGTTTGTTTAATTTTATCTCTTCCTGTCCTAATTAAATTCAGCTACTATAAAAGGAGTGATTTTGGACACTTCCACACTATTTTCTTTGGATCATGTAGCCGCAGAACAGAGCTCCAGACTGGGAGCTTTAACAGTCTGAAATCGTTATCACATATGAAGTTTTGAATTATGGATGAACCTGAGTGTAAGTGCAAACAGTTTTTCAGCACATGAAGAAGCAATGCCAGGAGAGGACTGTAGCCTAACACTCTCTCTGGGGAGAAATGGAACTCCTTCACCTTGTGTTACGCAGAAATAAAAGCAGTGCTCCCCTGCTGCTGGCTCAACTATAATAATTTAACTAAAACATCTGTTAAAATGCTTCTGCATCTGGGTACCAGCCATGAATTTCTTTTTTTTCCTGACTGGAATTTACTGATAAAAAAGACTGTGGGTGTAAAATGTGATTTCACGTTAGTGTTAGAAGCTCCTGTTCTGTATTAAATTGCTTAAGCAGCACTGAGGCTAGTCTTCCAGATCTGACTAAATCCTTTAAACAGAGTTTTTATAAACGGTATAGTTTTTATATATATACACTTATCAGCCATAACATTAAAACCACCTCTTTGTTTCTACACTCACTGTCCATTTTATCAGCTCCACTTACCATATATGAGCACTTTGTAGTTCTACAATTACTGACTGTAGTCCATTTGTTTCTCTGCATGCTTTGTTAGCCCCCTTTCCTGCTGTTCTTCAATGGTCAGGACTCTCCCAGGACCACTACAGAGCAGGTATTATTTGGATGGCATTCTCAGCACTGCAGTGACACCGACATGGTGGTGGTGTGTTAGTGTGTGTTGTGCTGGTATGAGTGGATCAGACTCAGCAGTGCTGCTGGAGTTTTTAAACAACTTACTTTCACTGCTGGACTGGGAATAGTCCACCAACCAAAAATAACCAGCCAACAGCGCCCTGTGGGCAGCGTCCTTTGACCACTGATGAAGGTCTAAAAGATGACCAACTCAAACAGCATCAATAGATGAGTGATCGTCTCTGACTTTACATCTTCAAGGTGGACCAACTAGGTAGGAGTATCTAATAGAGTGGACAGTGAGAGGACACAGTATTTAAAAACTCCAGCAGCGCTGCTGTGTCTGATCCACTCATACCAGCACAACACACACTAACACACCACCACCATGTCAGTGTCACTGCAGTGCTGAGAATCATCCACCACCCAAATAATACCTGCTATGTGGTGGTCCTGGGAGAGTCCTGACCATTGAAGAACAGCAAGAAAAGGGGCTAACAAAGCATGCAGAGAGACAGATGGACTACAGTCAGTGATTGTAGAACTACAAAGTGCTCCTATATGGTAAGTGGAGCTGATACAATGGACAGTGAGTGTAGAAACAAGGAGGTGGTTTTAATGTTATGGCTGATCAGTGTATTAAACATTATTTCAATTAATGTACATTTTTAATGTTCACTTTTCACTTCAACCGCCATAATGATTATATCATTTGTAATGAAAAACATAAATAAAATAAATAAAATGGAAGCACTTTCACTAGTGGTGTCAGACCTTTGGGTCTCACTGTATATACATCTTTCAGTTTTTTAGAACAGAATATCACATAGTTCTGTTGGCTTTTGGGTTTATTATTTTATAACTGGATCCATAACAGAGTCATTATTGCTTTGACAGGTGGCAGGAAGTTTTGTTTTTATCTCCCTCCTAGACAAAGTGTCAGCTGTGTTTACACTTCCCCTCTTTAAGCAGCCACTCACCCGTTTATCTTCTTGATGCCTGAATAATTTTAAACCATGTTTGTTTTTTTATGTAAGGGCCATTTCATGTCAAAGTTGCTCAAAGTTTACATCACTGAAGGAATATAATGTCATTTTTAAAACTTTTAACAAAATGTATATAGATTAATGCATAAAAGCAGAAAACCACAAATTTACCTGTGGAAATGTATTTAGACTAATGGAGGTAAATGTGTGCATATCATATATCAAAAGGAAACACGGCACTGGGCTGTCCTGGGTTGTGCTGGCCAGGGAGTTGGAGATTCAGTAGTCCAGGAGGGAGGCTGTCTAGGCTCCAGCTGGCTCAAAGATAATTTTGCCTTGCTACCAGTTTTGGCATGCTCATCTCAAATCAGGGTACCCTTGTTCTTTTACCACTTGTAGGAGAGTAAATGCATAAGTCAGGGACCTGAAATTGACTGACACCCTGTCCAGGTGTATATTCATGCTGTGCTCTGGGATTCTGAGGAAAAGCTTTGAATACAATAACACTGTGACTAACTCTTTAATGGTTCAATGGTCTTACTTTGAGCCTAAATACATTTACATTTACATTTTTGACATTTAGCAGAGGCTTTTATCCAGAGCGACTTACAAAAGTGCTTCCATAGTGAACTTTACCTTACTCTAGTTTAAAAAGACAACAGTCCAAGAATACAAATTTGCTGAAACCGTGTTAGAACCAAAGGTTTTTTTTCTTCTTTTTTTTTATGCAAGAAATGAGCATAAAAAAATAAGAAAAAAAATAAGAGCATTAGTAAACCCATGTCAGCTTAAGTGCTTAGTAAAGAGATGGGCATTTAATTGTCTTTTGAAAACAGCAAGAGATTCAGATGTTCAGACAGACAAGGGAAGTTTGTTCCACCACTTGGATGCAAGTACAGTACATAGAACAGCCTTAATGCTCTTCTTGGGTAAAAATGAGCTGTATTTAAATAATCTTGTTTGGGCCATATCTACTCCGTGGTTGACATGTGTTGCATCATTTTTGTGATCATCTCAACTGTTTGGTAGAAGCTCATTAAAAAAATACTGTGTGTGACGCTCAGGTGGCGCAGTGGTAAAATACGCTAGCACACCAGAGCTGGGTTTTGAATACATCGAATCGAATTTCAGCTCTGCCATTCGGCTGGGCAGCTACATGAACAGCGACTGGCTGTTGTTCACAGGGTGGGATTATCCGGACCAGGGTTCCTCATAACTGGTACAATTATGACCTCTGCTGGCTGATTGATGGCGCCTGCGCAGAGTTTAGAAATAATGCTGATCAGGGTGTGACTCTGTGCACAAGGCTGATCCGCATATGAACTCGCCTCGTGCAAGTGAAAAGATGCAGTCGGTACTGCACATGTGTCGGAGGGGGCGTGTTGCATGTTGCGAAGCTCCTCATTCAGTGGTGGAGGGTTGTATCGGTAGAGGTGAAGCGTAACGCAATCAGGGTAATTGGATATGACTAGATTAGGGGAGAAAATTGGGGGAAAAATTGAAGAAAAAATTTTTTGTTGTTGGTATAGTCCCAAGAAACTAAGAAATGCAGAAAACAATATTTAAACATTATTTTCTTGGTGAGACCATTAAAGGGTTAATAAATGTTTGTATTAGTTACAATTAAGCATTTGGTAGATGCTTTGTATCTAAAGTAACTTACAATTACACTGTGAAAATAAAGGTTATGGGTTGTTCTCAAGGGATCCAAATAAAAGTTTGGTTGAACCAGGGTTTGACAATGGTTAATAGTCCACAGTGCTAACTACCAAGCCAACATTGTCCTTGAACAAGTTTCATTTACCAAACTGTAAAACTGTAATTTTCTATATTTGTTAATACCAATAACTGTGTGACACTATATCACCATGTTTTCAAGCAAACCAGCCTGTACAGAAGCTGTAAACAAAATATCTGACTTAAATATCTGTACTATCACTTGTCAAGCTGACACTATCTGGACAAATATCCAAAAATGAATGAGTTATTAGCCAGTGCTTATACTAATATTTTGTTTCAGGTCTGTAGAATAGAGTGTCTTAGTGATGTGCACCAGATGATAAGAGTGAGCCTCTCTCCGTAATATGTGAGTGAAACCATATGCTGGGTTTTCACTGAGAGATCATACTTCTTCTTGCTCTCTTCACTTGAGCCACAGCTGCATAGCAGGAATGCAGCGTGTAAAGGGATCCTGCGTGTAAAGGGATCCTGTTATGGCTTACAACCAACAGAGTCTACACTGCTAGTAGGATTCATCAAATTCCACAAGTCGTGTGTTCACCCAAAGTGCATTTGGTTGTAGGCTGTTGAGTTTAACAATCCATCCACGGTGCTCTGATGGCCTGAGCCGAGTGCTAAGTCGGCAGATCCCACCACTTTGGCACCATAACCAAAGTCCCAATTACAATTCTTGGCCCAAGCAAAGGAAACTAATAAAATTCAGAAAGCCTGTATAGAGCTATAAGCAACATGATTGCATTTAATAGCCTACATTTTGTAGGTGTTTTTCAAGGTATAACTCAACTCTCTGGTTCTCCTGAGCATAGAAAGAAACAACACCATGACAAAAAAGTTAATGTGATCTAACAGTGCTGGTTAGTTATACCATGTTGCTTTTTGATTTTATGGGGGATGTAGTTTTGTATTCCATTTACCAATGGTTCATACTTAGAAGTGTCACATGGCTAGTGTATAATTAACCAGCATGGTTTGGCTGTAATTTAGACAAAAATAATATTCTTACATTATGTCCTAATGACATATTAACACATTATATGATATGCCAAGTCTGTATGTCTGTCCATGTTCCAAAATGTATGGATGTGGTCATAATTATATGGATGGATGGATGGATGGATGGATGGATAGCACCTCCTTTTCCAAGACCTCGTTGTCATGCAGGGACTGGAAGCTGGCACAAGCCTTGACACCATTTAACCCACCCTCCTGACCAACTGAACACCACTTAATCATCACAGTGAAATACCAAATCAGTTAAGCTTTAGGAAGATCAATCTGTCCAGTTAGAAACCATAAGCGATTGTGAATCAATTTCACCTGCTTTGATCCAAATGAAAGTGACAACCGATGCACTAGAGAGTCCTCACGTTTCTCAGACCTGAATATAATTAAGAACCTTTCATTAGACACCAAGTAGCTCCAAAGACCATCCAGGAGTTAAGTGATGCTCTGATCTGTTTGGGAGGAGATCCCCCAGGACACCATCCATCATCTCATCAGGAGCATGCTCAGATGTGGTCGGGAGTGCATACAGGCACGTGGGGGGTCATACACTCTACTGAGTCACATTTTTTTCTGTGCTAAAATTCCAGCAAATTAGATCAGCCTGTAATTTAAAATTTTTCTTTGATTTCCGGTGGGAATTTGGATCCAGACCTTAATGTGTTGATTTTGGTTTCCACTGACTGCTACATCATCATTCTCAACAAATTACACAATTTATATCAGTTAAAATGTTCAACTTGAATCTTTCAAGATCTGTTGTGTGATTTAAGTTTTAAAGCAGTGTATATAGTTGGGTTGGGTTCAGACTTGGTGTCTGTTATGCCTAGTTCACACTACACGATCTTTGCCCTGATTTTCGCTCAGTGACTGGTCGGCGCTAGATTTGCTGGCTCAGGAGCAACTCGGCGTTTGCTCGGCGATCAAAACTTGGCTCTTAATCGCTAAGTGTGAACTACCCAACAACTCGATCCGAACGGCTCGCCGAGCGCTCGGCGACCGGATCGAGATATCTAGCATGTCAGATATCTGAATGGGTGTTTCCCCACTGGCAGTGAGTGCTATGTCGAACAGCCAATGAGAACGCAAGATACAGCGTGAGAAGAAACGCAGAGGAGGATTGTAAAAGGCTGTACAGGGGCTTAATATAGTTTATATCATAATACACAGGTCTTACACACAAGTTTTACAGTATTTCTGACCTTATCGTTCTCTACAAAACACCAACGTTGCATTGCAAAAAATATTTATTATCCTCCAACTCACTATACAACAACCCAAGCCAAATCCACTAAGATTCATTTATTTTTCCTCTTTGTTTTTACGTTCACAAACTTTGATCGCTCGCTACTTGTGCATTTTAGGATGTGGTATCATTAAACCTTTCGTCACATCTCGCGTGTGTTTTCGTAACAAAACGATATTTCTGAGAGCAGAGAAGCTCGCCTGCGATTCCAGTTGGTGATAGGTCGTGTAGTGTGAAACCCCCTATCGCCGATCAGTCGTGTAGTGTGAAATACACACCGACTGAAAGACTCCCGAGTGCAAAAGATTCAGTCGTGTAGTGTGAACTGTACAGCGACCCGGCAAATCAGAAAGTCGTGTAGTGTGAACTTAGCATTAATGACTTCCATTGTGTAAGAGTGGTTTGAGTGAAAGGTTTTTCCATCTAATGGGTTTAGCTAAGTACTACTGAAAACATGGTGTAAAGGAAGGTAAAAGCTGGAATCCAGCTGACAGACGGATTACTGCAATAGAATAGTTTTTGTCTAGAAAAACTATTTACCAAGTGACTCAGGTTGGCATTAAGATATAATTATGTCTGTGTAGATACTTTGTTAACTGTGCAAGAGAAGGCAGTGAACATGTTAGCTCATGTTGCATAGACTAGACCCCATTCTGAGGTTTTCCCCTCCTTGATATGATAATCATATGATAGAATAGTATCCATGGTGAATGTAAACTTAGTCTCCCTGCATTTCACTAAATTGCTGACTTTAATCCTGCAAAAGCATGTGCATATTAAAGGAAGGCAGAATTTCTTTCCACCAGTAAAGACTGGCTCTGATCTTTGCCATACTCTATATCCTTATGCCAATTATTTGTTTAATTGGAAAACGTAACTTTTCTACAAAACAAAAGTTTGCAAACACTGACAGTTGTACTAGTGCCTTAAACAATATTACCAATAACGTTTATTGTAGCTTCTGATCAGACCTGCATGACTCTGACCATTCCAAAATACAATTATCATGATATATGTCTGTTATTTATTTACTCATGTAACTGGTTATTGCATTTTGGCATCATCCAGAGTTAAATTCACTTTTTCTTTAATGATGGTAAGTTGTCCAGGCCATGAGAGCAAATCAAACCCATATAGTGATGCTTCATAGTAAGGATAAGGTTTTGGTATTGGAATACTGTTCCATTTGTCCTCCAAATACAGTCTGAAAATATTGCCTTTTGTAATATTTATGCATGCAGCAATATTTTCAAGAGCAGTGCTGTTCTCTGTGGTGTTCTAACATTAATTTTTAATAAGTGTTATTCTGATAGTAGACACATAAACACATATTTTTGAACATCCCTTATTTTTAGACATTGTGCTTCTGGTGTAAGCTTTGCCAAACACCCATCTATAGGAAGGGCGGCCTCATTATCATCCCTTGCATCAGAATGGGTTTACCTGCCATAGAGATTAACACTGGGTGCGAGGCACCGAGTTATGCCCATTTGCCATGCTGTGAGAACTAGCAGGGGCTATGGAGGTGCAGATGATTCATTGCATCAGCTTCTTTAATCAACAGTCTCAGACACAGTCTCAGAGACTCACTGAGCATTAATTCACTCAACTATTTAATCACGGTTTCCTTCCTCCTTCTGTAGGCAAACTGCTCTTTGCTCTGTGAAACTGTGGTGCTGAGCTCGATCTGGTGTGGTTTTCCAATGACACCATTGTCGACACTTGGATCTTTCTCCTGGGAACTCAGCAGCTGTTGCAGCACTTTTCTGCTTTCACTGGTGGGCTGCATTCAGAGGCAGCGAGACGATCCTCTCAGGAACAGGCCCCATGTTTGAATCCATGCTTAGCAGTTGGTGGAGTGGCTGTCCTGCTGATTTTATAGTCGTCCGGGATCCTTCCATTATTCTTTTTTTTTTTTTTTTTTGAGAATTTGATTGTTGCATATTGGTAGGTATAGCAGCTAGCATTTATACTATTCTGTCTCTATTGTGCGCTTCATTTCTTTTGATACCTTGTTTCTGTTATTTTGGCCACTTACCTTACTTTACCATTGCCTTTGCTGTTTGTAGCTTTTTAACCACAGTACTGTTCTACCTTGGTCAGTGATCTCATACTTAAGTTTTCATGCTTTATATTGTGTGACTGATTAATCAATACATTTAATAAATGTTTCTCTTCTATAATTATCAATTAAAGAATGTAAATATAAGAACTAATGTTAAGCTAATGACTATATAGTAGTTTTGTTTAGTTTGAATGACCAATCCACATCCCCGTGTGGATGCTACGTCACTGGCTACGTTCCCAGGCTTGTCCATGCCAGACAAGAACATTATAAACAGACTGTATTTATTTTATGTTTTAATTAAGCAACTTTCCCAAGGGACATTAACCACAGCCATTATTGATTGGTCTAGGGTTAACAACTGAAGAGGCAGGATACAGTTCCAGCAGTGTGTTTGTTTAAAGGAAGAGCCAGTCATCAGGGAGGGAGCGTGGCTGACAGTGCTTTTGACAACGTGATGAGCGAGGTCAGTGCAATAGTTTTACACAGAGGTGTTCCAGGTGCTCCCAGCTGTCTGTCTGTGTGTCTGTGCTTGTATGTGTGTGTGTATGTGTGTGTGTTCAGTGCTTTCTGTCTGAGTCCAAACTTGTCTGGCTTCATGTGAGGAGGGGTATGCAGTAAAGTTTACTAGAATTGCTCGCCTCACTGCTCCCCATCATCAAGTTTTTTTGTATCCCTGTTATTATCAAAATCATAGACCTTACAGCCAAATCTCTCAGCACGGCTTCAAACACGAGAGATAAATAAGCACAGTAGCTTCTCAAATGATTTAGCTACAACTGGACTTTATAATAACAGTGTGCACTGTAGTTTCAAATGCACCATAAACTCAGAAGTAGTAAAGGTAAAACATTGTATTTATTCTCTTATGCTTCAGCAATTTTGCTTGTGCAGTGATACCTGAAAGAGGTAATCTGTTAACAGGAGGGGGGTTTAAACCAGCTAAATTACTGAGAAAAACACTATGATGCTTTTATTATAGTTTAGGAAAGGGGTTCATATACTGTGTAGGTATCTGTACATCTGTTCATCATGAAGGGTTAATTTGCTGCAGCTTTATGAGATTTGCAGTGTTTTTTACAAAAACTGTTATTGTGAAAAATAACAAGTTGATCCTACAAATCATAGGATTTTAGAAAGAATGCAAAAATTGATAAAACTGCACAGGCCAACAAAATGAGAACACAATGGGTATGTTCGAAAACCTTGTGAGCTCTCTACATAAACAGCATTTTACGTCATCCTATGTGCGCTTTCGAGAGAGAGCCTGTTCGAATTTTTAGATGCCTTAAAATGCTGTCTAGTAAGGTACCTTAAATGTAAACAGTATCTTGCCTGAATAACGAGGGAGCATCCGATGCTGCCTCAGCGGTGAAGACAATCCCAGCATTCAGTGGGCGTGATTTTTCTCACAGAAAAAATTACAAATATGGAGTTATTTTCAAATGTAAATAAACTTTCATTGATTTGTATAAATGTGCACAAGTGTGATTTATTTGCAAATTCAGGCTAATGTCAGCTAATTTAACCATTTCCGGTACACAAAGTGGGATGTTAGTTGACATGCTAGTGCGCTGTGCCACCTCATCCTGTTGGTTTGAATGGCATGTTTCTAACTGTGTTAGCTTAGTGAGTGAAAACTGGTGTAATCGCTGTCTAAATAGTGCGTTCGAATAACCTGACTTATAAGTCGATAACTTATTAGAATCCTCTCTACTTAGGCAGCTGCCTATGTAGGCAGTAAGACAGCAAGGCAGCTCATTAGGTTTTTTAACACACCCAATGAAAAAAAGTTGCTAAAACAATGTGAATAAATCTGGTATATTAGACTAAAAACACAAAGCTAGCATGACTTGTTTACATTCTACCTGATAGTTAAGCTACATACACCGATCAGCCATAACATTAAAACCACCACCTTGTTTCTACACACGTCCATTTTATCAGCTCCACTTACCAAATAGAAGCACTTTGTAGTTATACAATTACTGACTGTAGTCCAGATGTAGTCCACATTACCACCATCACCATGTCAGTGTCACTGCAGTGCTGAGAATGATCCACCACCCAAATAAAACCCACTCTGTAGTGGTCCTGGGAGAGTCCTAACCATTGAAGAACCGCATGAAAGGGGACTAACAAAGCATGTAGAGAAACAGATGTACTACAGTCAGTAATTGTAGAACCACAAAGTGCTCCTATATGGTAAGTGGAGCTGATAAAATGGACAATAAGTGTAGAAACAAGGAGGTGGTTTTAATGTTATGGCTGATCGGTGTATATACACCAAGAGTCATTTGCTGTACCAAAATCTGTTTTTTTTTTACAAATACACAATTGCAATTGGGAACATTTCACCCCATGACCATAAAAGGTGTATAGAAATAGGTATTGTGTATGTATACAGCAAGAAATCTCAGTAGAGTGAAATATTTCTTAATACATACAAGCAATTGTGATATTTTCGAAGAGTTTAATAGTTTTTATGAAAACATCTAGTTCTTGACAAATGTTCATATGCACTATTGCCAAAGCTTCCAGCTCATTGAGGGTTTGATGGCTTTGATGCTGAAGCTGTTTCATTTAAATCCCACCAAAGATTTTTATAAGATTTAAATTTATAGACTGAGAAGGTAACTCCGGGATATTCCAGGACTGATTCCTTAACCAAGCTTTGACTGAAATGGAAGTGTACTTGCGATCGTTGTCAAGTCCAATTATTAACAAGGTTTAACTTCACCACAGAGGGCAGAACATTCCTCCTCAAAATGGATTGGTATTCTTGTGAATCCATGATGTGAGTCACATGATCCGGACTGCCAGTTCCTGCAGCAGAAAATATCCCCATGTCATCATTGTTTGACTGTGAGAATAGTATTCTTCTGGTTATAAGCTATGCGTTGTCTGCGACAGACAAACCACTGATCCCTAAGGCAAAAACTATTTCAGTTTTGATTCATCAATACATAGAACTATGTCCCAGAATTCTGCAGGCCTGTCCAAATTCCCTTTGGCAAATATTCCAGTTGACCTTTCATGTGCTTTTTGGTCAAGAGTGATGTACCTCCTGGAGTCAGGCCATGGAGTCCTTGGTCATTAAGTGTCAAATATTTCTATGGTTGCCACAGGCATTTGTCCCAGCATTTATCAGGTCATCCAGGGGGGTTTCTTTGTATTCCTGATGAGATTCCTCTGGATGAAATTTCTTTCTCCCACGACCAGGCGGTTTTAAATGCTGCATCATACAGTATGTCTCTCACTCTAGGAATGTTCAAGGTCTTGGAGGTCTTCTTATTCCCATTGCCCTATTAGCTCAATGAATCCTAAAAAACCTTAAATAATATAAACACTAGTATGGCACAACAACAGATTTTGCCCCATCATTGGAAAAACTGCTTTGTATGTGGAATAAATAATGTTTTTCTAGACCTACAGGGTGGATAGCAATATCTTTTTAGCATTTTCAGTTGCCCAACAGCATGAGCTGTAAGTTTTATATTGGTTGTGACTTGAGAAAGCGTGTGAGCCATTACCCTAGCAGTCATGCCATAGAAAGGATTTAGTTAGTGGGTAGCAATGAGTTACAACCAAATGAGGGCAAAAAGTCATAATAAAAATTGCTTACACATGAAAGTTTAGGGGATTTCTCTGTTACTACTGTCTTGTACAGCAATTTCCATAAAAAGAGAAACCATGTGTCTTTGTAAAAATAGCATATTTGTATGTTTGTCTTTCTCCCCTAGGAGGGTAGAACAGGTAAGAGGTGTGTGCATGTACATTGTGCACACGTAGGCATTTTTCTCTGTATTAGACACACTAGGTAAGAGGGCAGGTACCACCCCATGCATTTTCATTAGCCTTAGCTTAGGGTATTTAAATACAGCTTAGTGTAGTCTTGTTTGATTCTTTTCTTTTCTTTGGTTCTGTCCACATTCTCCCTCCTCAGGTTTGTCTCCCATGTGTACATATACTTATTTGTTGTATATACACTTTGTTACAGTTTTGTACAGTTTGGTATTCTGATTAAATGACTAAGTATTATACTTATTATACTTATAAATATTCAATTTGTGCACTGCCTCATCTATTACTTTTCCTACACCTACACACCATAGTTACTGTCCCTACTATAACCTTAGACCGAGAGCCACATAGTAAGGGCATAACAAACACATTCACATAGTTTAGAGGTCAAACTAATTCACAATATGATATTTAAAAAAAAAGAATTAGACAAAGAGTTCAACATGGTACAGTCTGTCATATGACATAAGACATCTGGAAATCCAGTCTCTTTATTTACACAGTGCATTCAATGTCTTGGGAAAAGATTGTATGTTTTTAAAGAGACAAATATAGTGGGGCCATGTGTCCTTTTGGGAGATAAAGGGACCAGGAAGCAGTTGAGCAGAGCAGAGAGGTTAGGGTTGAGAAGTAGGGGGGGATGGATAAATTGTCCAACTGGCAGCTCAAACCCCTTGGGGGTCATCGCAGAGCAGTAAACACGTATGGGGCAGGAATAAATCATCAAGACGTGTAGACATTTACAAGGTCACTTCCCACGTTGCACACCTCTCCATCATTGCAATGGTAGCAAATCAAGGGATCTACATAACGTAGTCATTCAAAAACTTTTCCCTTAGGATTCTGGGAGGCTTCACTCTTTTTGAGCAGTTTACTCTTTGTTGATACCTTTCATTAGAGTATTACAACTTTTTTTTTTGGATTTTGGTCCAACAACAATGGATCCATGTGTGGAGTTATGTTAGGCTTGGGAAAAAAGACATGCCATCATTATTCCTTACCACACAAAATGTCTCCTATTAATCGAGCAGCATTTCAATAATCACAGCATTCCACCTGTGCCAGCAGGCTCGTCCACTCATCCTTCCAACCATATTACCCACCAGATACTCATCCTTCCTCATACCTTCTGTACTTGTAAATATGCATTTACATTTACTCTTTTGCCATTTAGCAGACGCTTTTATCCAGAGTGACGTACAGAAGAACTTCGACAGTAAACATTTTCCTATTCTAGTTTAAGTAGACAACAGTTCAAGATTACAAATGCAAGAAATAGCACATGTCAGCTTAAGTGCTTAGTAAAGAGGTGATGAAGGTTTTGAACAGTTTGGACAGACAAGGGAAGCTTGTTCCACCTCTTGGGTGCAAGAGAAGAGCCTTGATGCTTGTCTTCCAGTTCTGGGTGGAGGATCAAGTCGAGCAAGACTAGTGGCTCAGAGGTTGCGTGGTACAGAGCAGGGTTTTATTAGACCTCGAAGGTAGCTTGACGCTGGACCATTTTTGACTTTGTAGGTGAGCATCATTGTTTTAAACTGAACTGTGCAGCTACAGGAAGCCAGTGAAGATTGAGTACTTGGACATGCTCTGTATGCTTCCTTCTAACTACGACTACATCCCTAAGCTAGCATTTTACTTTAGATGTCCAAGTACTCAATCTACCCCACAACAAAAATCCCACATGTCGTCCACACTTCTTTAACCTCACTAACCCAAACAAGGACACTCAGTCTTCACAACTCATTGATCAAGGTGCACTTACCTAAAAACAAACTCTAGTCACCCATCTAGTCACAACCCATCTGTCTCCATCATCCATTGACACCAGCTTGCAGGCAACACTTCCATTTCCTAAGTGGCAACCGTCCTAAACTATTATTTTGTTATTCACTCAGGCTTGAAGCAGCATCCAAATAAGGACTACATCACCACATGGCCCAACTTCTCGAAGCATTGGTTATCATAAGCATATCATAAGCACTGATTCAAGTGGTGCTGCAATCCTATGTAGATAATCTTACACTTTCAAAAACCCTGCTGCACTACTCACAAACATCAACTCAACTAACCTTATTCACTAATTACATCTTAGCAGCACACGATCTGGACATATCTGCTTCTTGAAGATAAATAACATTAAAACCACCTCCTTGTTTCTACACTCACTGTCCACTTTAACAGCTTCAGTTACCATATAGAAGCACTTTGTAGTTCTACAATTACTGACTGTAGTCCATCTGTTTCTCTACATACTTTGTTAGCCTCCTTGCATGCTGTTCTTCAATGGTCAGGACCCCCACAGGACCACCACAGAGCAGGTATTATTTAGATGATGGATCATTCTCGGCACTGCTGTGACAATGACATGTTGGTGGTGTGTTAGTGTGTGTTGTGCTGCTCTGAGTGGATCAGATGCAGCAGCGCTGCTGGAGTTTGTAAATAACGTGTCCACTCACTGTCCACTCTATTAGACACTCCTACCTAGTTGGTCCACCTTGTAAATGTAAAGTCAGAGATGATCACTCACAGTTAACATTGTGTACATATGGTGCAGTTGCTTTTACTATCATTACTGTTTTTGTTGTCTCTGAAGACTATGGAAAATTAACTAGAATTCCAAGTCTCACTGTTCATGTTTGGACCAGGTTTTGTTTTAAAATGTGCAGTGGAAAATGCCTTTCAAACAGGCACTGGTTTATACTATTGTAGTTATACAAATGTGGTCATTGTACTCCAAAGTAAACAAACTTCTACAAACACATAAGAATGAAAGGCATTAGCCAGTGAACAAGGTTAATGGCCTGAACAAAAGGCTAAAGGCCAATAAAGGCATGCATTTTTTCTAAGCCACATATTTAAGCTCAAACCACTGTAGATTTTTTTCCCAACTACCCAGTATAACTGCAAAGTTAGAAAACATACTTACTTGGATTGGTTTCCTGTTAGCAGACCACCGTGTTTATGCCCACCAAATTACACTTTAGAATGCTACGAGGCAGCCACAGAAAGGTTAGGGTTTCCATCTGGGGGCGACGGAGCGACTCCCAGTTGTGGTCGCATAAAGGAAGGGGGTAAATAAGCATCCTCCTCACCTCTGGCCCACAGTGTAGTTTGCTGTCAACTCTACAAGTCTTCAAATTAATGTAACCCCAATGTCTGCTTAGAAAACTTTCCAGGATTCTTTCCAGGTGGATTTGGGACTGTTTTGAAATGTTTATCATGTTTATTGTCCTCCCTTTTTGTTACATGACACTTGGAAATTATGACTCTTTCTCAGAATTATTACATTTGATTGATCTATGGTAATTATGCTTTGTTAGCCCCCTTTCATGCTAATATTCAATGGTCAGGACCCCCACAGGACCACTACAGAGTAGGTATTATTTGGGTGGTGGATCATTCTCAGCACTGCAGTGACACTGACATGGTGGTGGTGTGTTAGTGTGTGTTGTGCTGGTATGAGTGGATAAGACACAACAGTGCTGATGGAGTTTATAAACACCTCACTGTCACTGCTGGACTGAGAGTCCACCAAACAAAAATATCCAACCAACAGCGCCCTGTGGGCAGCGTCCTGTGACCACTGATGAAGGTCTAGAAGATGAATCACCCACCACAGGGTGAAAGCAGGCTAAAAAAAAAAGCATGCGGAGAAACAGATAGACTACAGTCAGTAATTGTAAAACTACAAAGTGCTTCTATATGGTAAGTGGAGCTGATAAAATGGACAGTGAGTGTAAAAACAAGGAGGTGGTTTTAATGTTATGGCTGATCAGTGTATATAGTCTCTGGAATTCTGGGTCATCTGTAAAACATAGTATTGACAATACCACAGTTATGCCTGAGACAAAATATTTTGTACCCTAAATTTAGATTAAGCAAAAGAACCAATGTTGGACACTAGGACACTGGTCAAGATAAGGTCTTTGGTTTCACCCACGGGCTTTATGATTGTTCCGAGAAACAAAAAAGCACTACAATTATTCTATTTCTGATATAACTATTTGAGAACTGCATATTATCATTTATGAAACACAGCCAAATTTGGAAATATGCTATTCATTCATGACCAGTATTCATGAGATACTGGTGCATGCTTTTACAAGTATGTGTAACAGGGCTAGCAGCTTCCACCACCTGTGGGTATTAGAAAGTACTAAGCGGTGCACCATAGGTTGATATAACTACATTTACCATGGAATGCCACAACACAAAAACACCCTCAGTTCAGGGCTCTGTAAGTGGTATGTAAGATGCTGGCCACTGTTAAAACAAACAAACAGACAAAAAAAAACATTCAATAGAGGATCTTACCATAATTTTAATATATATGTGTATATATACAGTGTATCACAAAAGTGAGTACACCCCTCACATTTCTGCAGATATTTAAGTATATCTTTTCATGGGACAACACTGACAAAATGACACTTTGACACAATGAAAAGTAGTCTGTGTGCAGCTTATATAACAGTGTAAATTTATTCTTCCCTTAAAATAACTCAATATACAGCCATTAATGTCTAAACCACCGGCAACAAAAGTGAGTACACCCCTTAGTGAAAGTTCCTGAAGTGTCAATATTTTGTGTGGCCACCATTATTTCCCAGAACTGCATTAACTCTCCTGGGCATGGAGTTTACCAGAGCTTCACAGGTTGCCACTGGAATGCTTTTCCACTCCTCCATGATGACATCACGGAGCTGGCGGATATTCGAGACTTTGCGCTCCTCCACCTTCCGCTTGAGGATGCCCCAAAGATGTTCTATTGGGTTTAGGTCTGGAGACATGCTTGGCCAGTCCATCACCTTTACCCTCAGCCTCTTCAATAAAGCAGTGGTCGTCTTAGAGGTGTGTTTGGGGTCATTATCATGCTGGAACACTGCCCTGCGACCCAGTTTCCGGAGGGAGGGGATCATGCTCTGCTCAGTATTTCACAGTACATATTGGAGTTCATGTGTCCCTCAATGAAATGTAACTCCCCAACACCTGCTGCACTCATGCAGCCCCAGACCATGGCATTCCCACCACCATGCTTGACTGTAGGCATGACACACTTATCTTTGTACTCCTCACCTGATTGCCGCCACACATGCTTGAGACCATCTGAACCAAACAAATTAATCTTGGTCTCATCAGACCATAGGACATGGTTCCAGTAATCCATGTCCTTTGTTGACATGTCTTCAGCAAACTGTTTGCGGGCTTTCTTGTGTAGAGACTTCAAAAGAGGCTTCCTTCTGGGGTGACAGCCATGCAGACCAATTTGATGTAGTGTGCGGCGTATGGTCTGAGCACTGACAGGCTGACCCCCCACCTTTTCAATCTCTGCAGCAATGCTGACAGCACTCCTGCGCCTATCTTTCAAAGACAGCAGTTGGATGTGACGCTGAGCACGTGCACTCAGCTTCTTTGGACGACCAACGCGAGGTCTGTTCTGAGTGGACCCTGCTCTTTTAAAACGCTGGATGATCTTGGCCACTGTGCTGCAGCTCAGTTTCAGGGTGTTGGCAATCTTCTTGTAGCCTTGGCCATCTTCATGTAGCGCAACAATTCGTCTTTTAAGATCCTCAGAGAGTTCTTTGCCATGAGGTGCCATGTTGGAACTTTCAGTGACCAGTATGAGAGAGTGTGAGAGCTGTACTACTAAATTGAACACACCTGCTCCCTATGCACACCTGAGACCTAGTAACACTATCGAGTCACATGACATTTTGGAGGGAAAATGACAAGCAGTGCTCAATTTGGACATTTAGGGGTGTAGTCTCTTAGGGGTGTACTCACTTTTGTTGCCGGTGGTTTAGACATTAATGGCTGTATATTGAGTTATTTTGAGGGAAGAATAAATTTACACTGTTATATAAGCTGCACACAGACTACTTTTCATTGTGTCAAAGTGTCATTTTGTCAGTGTTGTCCCATGAAAAGATATACTTAAATATCTGCAGAAATGTGAGGGGTGTACTCACTTTTGTGATACACTGTACATCGATCAGCCATAACATTAAAACCATCTCCTTGTTTCTACACTCACTGTCCATTTTATCAGCTCCACTTAGCATATAGGAGCACTTTGTAGTTCTACAATTACTGACTGTAGTCCATCTGTTTCTCTACATATCTTTTTAGCCTGTTTTTACCCTGTTCTTCAATGGTCAGGACCCCCACAGGACCACTACAGAGCAGGTATTATTTAGATGGTGGATGATTCTCAGCACTGCAGTGACAATGACATGGTGGTGGTGTGTTAGTGTGTGTTGTGCTGGTATGAGTGGATCAGACACAGCAGCGCTGCTGCAGTTTTTAAATACCGTGTCCACTCACTGTCCACTCTATTAGACACTCCTACCTAGTCGGTCCACCTTGTAGATGTAAAGTCAGAGACGATCGCTCATCTATTGCTGCTGTTTGAGTTGGTCATCTTCTAGACCTTTATCATTGGTCACAAGACGCTGCCCACAGGGCGCTGTTGGCTGGATATATTTTTGGTTGGTGGACTATTCTCAGTCCAGCAGGGACAGTGAGGTGTTTAAAAACTTTAGCAGTGCTGCTGTGTCTTATCCACTCATACCAGCACAACACACACTAACACACCACCACCATGTCAGTCACTGCAGAGCTAAGAATGATCCACCACCTAAATAATATCTACTCTGTAGTGGTCATGTGGAACAGCATGAAAGGGGGCTAACAAAGCATGCAGAGAAACAGATGGACTACAGTTAGTAATTGTAGAACTACAAATGCTTCTATATGGTAAGTAGAGCTGATTAAATAGACAGTGAGTGTAGAAACAAGGAGGTGGTTTTAATGTTATGGTTGATCGGTGTATATCTAATGTTAACAAATTGCTGTGAAACACTATGGGTGTGTTCGAAAACCTAGGGAGCTGCCTTGCTGTCTTACTGTCTACATAGGCAGCTGACTTAGTAGATAGTATTCTAATAAGTCAGTGACTTAAAAGGCAGGTTATTCGAACGCACTACTTAGATAGCGATAACATCGGGTTTAGCATTTCGCGTTTAGCATTTAGCATCTCGCCATTAAAACCAATAAACTGAGGTAGCACAGCACGCTAACGTCAATAACATCTCCCTTCATGTACCGATAACGGTTAAATTTCCTGACAAGCCCGAACTTGCAAATAAAAACACTCGGTACAAGTTTATACAAGTTAAAAATCAGTAATATTTTATTTAAGTTTGAAAATAACTCCATTCGTTTCTCCGCCCCGTCAGCCATAAATGCTGGGATTGTCTTGATCACTAAGGCAGCGTCGGAGCTCACTCGTTCTTGAGCCAAAATAACATTGAAATATTAAGATGCCTCAGTAGTGAGGATTTTAAGGCATCTAGGATTTCGAACAGCCTCCTTCTCGGGAGCGCGCACAGGATGACGTAAAATGCTGCCTATGTAGACAACACACTAGCTTTTCGAACACACCCTATATGTGGCCAAAACAGACTTGTATGCACCTATTAATTACGATTCTTCTTGAAAGAAGCGTTAATTTATGCATGGAGATAATGTCTTCAGCCTCAGGCATCTCTGAAAAACAGCAAAGGATGCTGGGCTGTTTGAAAACACAGTCATATGACAGGGTATTAAAGTCCACAAACAAGTTGTCTTTAACTTATTTGGGTCCAACAATGTTAAACCTTGTTATCAGTATTAGTCTGAGATATTGTTCTAACGAGAGAGGCTGAACAAACATTTCTGGTGAGTAAAGCCACAGCTTAAAATAATCATGTATTTACACAAAATGAATAAGCTTAAAACTTGATTTTAATTAGATTATGGTACATTTATAAGAACTTTAGAAGAGCAAAGAAAGTTTAAAATATGTCTGTGGGATTAATCAATTGTAAAGATAAAAGCTACTGTTTTATATTGCTGTCTGCAATTATCCCATTTTGAAACAATGTTTCTAGTTTTATGGATATACACTGATCAGCAGTAACATTAAAACCACCTGCTTGTTTCTACACTCACTGTCCATTTTATCAGCTCCACTTACCATATAGAAGCACTTTGTAGTTCTACAATTACTAACTGTAGTCCATCTGTTTGCTGCATGCTTTGTTAGCCTCCTTTTATGCTGTTCTTCAATAGTTAGGACTCTCCCAGGACCACTACAGTGTAGGTATTACTTTGGTGATCATTCTTAGCACTGCAGTAACACTGACATGGTGGTGGTGTGTTGGGGTGTGTTGTGCTGGTATGAGTGGATAAGACACAGAAATGCTGATGGAGTTTTTAAACACCTCACTGTCAGTGCTGGACTGAGAATAGTCCACCAACCAAAAATATCCAGCCAACAGCGCCCCGTGGACAGCGTCCCTGTGACCACTGATGAAGGTCTAGAAGGTGACCAACTCAAACAGCAGCGATAGTTGAGCGATCGTCTCTGACTTTACGTCTACAAGGTGGACCAACTAGGTAGGAGTGTCTAATAGAGTGGTCAGTAAGTGAACACGTATTTGAAAACTCCAGCAGCGCTGCTGTGTCTGATCCACTCATACCAGCACAACACACACTAACACACCACCACCATGTCATTGTCACAGCAGTGCCGAGAATCATCCACCATCTAAATAATACCTGCTCTGTGGAAGTCCTGTGGGGGTCCTGACCATTAAAGAACAAGGTGAAAGCAGGTTAAAAAAGTATGTAGAGTAATTGTAGAACTACAACGTGCTTCTATATGGTAAGTGGAGCTGATGAAATGATGAGTGTAGAAACAAGGAGGTGGTTTTAATGTTATGGCTGATCAGTGTATATAGTGTGTGTGTGTGAAGTGTGTATTATGTGACTCGTCTTTACTAGAGAAGTGTGTGCTGCTTTATGATCACAAACAATAAATGGAAACAAAAAAAGTATTGAAAACTCAGAAACTCTTCATTTGTCATTATGGATGATTAAGTGTAGATTAATGGTAAAAATGGCAATAATATCCATTCAAAATCTTGACACAACATGTGCAAAAACCAGGGAGTCTGAATATGATTGTTTTGACTGTATTAGATGATAATACATTACCTAACTCATATTAAAATATATAAAGAGTTTTAAAAACTATTAGCCTACAAGAGAGACTTTTACAAATAACTAATGCCATGCCATGCTGAGTTTGCTCTGGTGGGTGGAGGAGGCACAGTTGGATGGATAGAGTGTTTCTGTTTGAAATACATTTCAAAGCATTTCCTGTGCCTGATCAAACATACTCGCTACAGCTCGGGGCTGAGTCCTCTGACTATCGAACTATTGCTGGGTCGCTTGCAGGCGTTAATCAGCTCTGGTTTCCATACACTTAGTCAGAGGACAATCACAGTTTTGTATTGGGACATTTTGTAAAACACATTAAAATGAAGAACGTGTGATTTGTTAATTCTCTTAAATCTTTATTTCAGTGACAAAAGCAGAAACAAAATATTTCCAGTGTTTTCGCTTGTCAACTTCATTATTATTTGTGAATATAAACACATTTAGAATTTGTTGCCTGCAACACAGTCCAAAAAATTGGGACAAAGGCAGAATATGATAGATTAATGTGATGAAACATTTCAAAATAAATCACTGGGCGCCCAGGTGGCGCAGCGGGATATTCCGCTAGCACACCAGCACCGTGTTTCTGTACTCCTCGGTTCGAAACTTGGTGTTGCCACCGGTCAGCTGAGCGCCATCTGGCGGGCATAATTGGCAGTGCCTGCAGCAGACACTAATTGGCCACCGTATCTGTAGGGTGGGGGCCGGACTATGTGTGGGTGGGTGGGTCTTCATACACTGTGTAAGGACCCTGATTGGCGGAAGAGACACCTGAGCAGAATGCAGGGGAAAGAAGAGGAGGGCTGTGCACGTGTCGGAAGAGGCGTGTACAGCGACGTGCTCTCATTGGATGCAATCTGGTATCTCTCAGCAGCGGAAGACAAAATTGAGTGAGCTAAATTGGGAGGAAAATGGGGGGAAAATGCATTAAAAAAATAAAAAATAAAAAATAAATAAATAGCGTGCTGCTATCAAGACAAAATGCCAGGCCTCATTTTGTACACGCTACAACAGATAGACACAGAGTGCATGTGCTTGACCAGCCTGCCTGCAGTCCAGATTTGTCTTCTATTGAAAATTTACTGTATGTTGCACCATGGAGAATCAGACAATGGCGATCACGGACTGTTAAGCCTCTTAAGTCTCATATCAAGCAAGAATTAAGAAATATTCCACTTGTGAAGCTGCACCAATTAATGTCCTCAGTTCCCAAATCATTCAAAAGTTTCATAAATAGCAAAGGTGATGGAACACAGGGGTAAACACACCTGTTCCAACTTTTTTGGAGTGTGCAGGTAAAATACGCTAAAGTTTATCAGTGAAAACATTAAAAATATTTTCTTTTTACTTTTGTCTATTAAATAAAGACTTACAGGAGAATGAACAAATCACAGATTTTTCTCTTTATTGTGTTTTCAAAACGTCCCGATTTCTGGAAATTGAGTTTGTATATTAGTGTTTACATTATAAATGCTTAGCTATTAGGGATTATTTTACATACTGCATGATATGTATTACAACTTGGATTATACCTCCTAATCCTTTCATCACATTGGTTTAAGTTTAATCCTCACTTTCAGTCTGCTCCTCTTCAAGGGAATGAGGAAACACTGAGGCCTTTATTGGTCCAGTCTTGCAGCTCCAGGAGCGGTGCCGAATACGCAGGGACTGCATCAGTCCCCCCTGAGATATTTCCTGCCTTGCACCTCCCATCTAATACCAAACAGACCTCTACTTCTGCATGAGCTCCTCTTACAATCTAGCCAGCAAGCACGCCTATACTCATAAATGTACTTTTACCAAAAACAGCAGTAGCATTGGAGAACGCTAAACTTCCTCTCTCTACATCTGTAAAAGCACAAGCAAAGTTTTAGGTAAGAGAGGAGTATATAAATGTGTTACAGTTTAAGTCAGGCCATGATCTTTACTTTCATATAGCTGATTACACATTTCACCTAAATATGTTACCTTGATTAGAGATACAGAGGCAGAGAGACATGGAATTTGGTGTGTACCTGTCAGACCTTACTTTGTGGTTAAACATTTTAATAAGCAGGTCCAAAAAGCAAGGAATGTTTTTGTGTACTAATGGGCTGTGTGGCACAATTTTTCCTAATACACCCACTTAATAATTACCAGAGTTGGAATTTTAATGTCGGTCGAGGTGAGTCATAAAAAGCATGTGTTTACATTCTGAAATGCTCTCTGAATGCCTTCCAAGAATCCTTTCCAGTATTTATATAAGTATTTGGCATGTAATCCAGTGGTGTTAGAAGAGTTCTGTGGTAGCCTCTCATTTTCTTTAATGCCTTGTATTTGGTGTAGATGTGGTTATTCTGCTCAGTTATTATATTAGTGGTCAAGTAAGAACATCCATTTATTCATTGTCTGTTTAAACACCACGTTTTACTGGTCAGGGTTGCAACAGGTCTGATTCTTTGAATGGAAGGTCGCAAACACCTTGAACATGTTGCCTCACTCACACTAAGAGCAATTCTTAATAGTTTCAGTTAGTCTTGGACTTGTCTTTGGACTTGTGGGAGACCATGCAGACCACACAAAAAGGATCCTGGTTGGTTGGCTGGGAAATCGAACCCAGGCTCTTCTTGCTGCGAGGTATCAGCGCTACCTACTGTGCCACCATGCTGCCCTATTGATTTGAAACATTTCGATTCCAATAAGGGTGTGTACTCTTTTAGTATGGAAATGCCCTTATTCACAGGGCATGATGGGTCAATAAATGATAAATGATAAATGTGAAAATGATATGAAGAATGTGCTATGGTCTTTGAAGTCAACCTAATTAAACACCTGCAAAAGATTCTGGACCAAGAAGTTAGGAGGTGCACCATCATTATCATCTAAGGGAATGTCTTTTTTTTTGAAGAATGCAGTTCCACCCCCTTAGTTGACCTTCAGAAAACTGTATAATCAATGTGAAGGTGCATTGTTTTTGTAGCTTATAGTGTCCCAGCATCTTATTTTTTCATTCATACATTTTCAAATTTTGTGTTTTGAAAACAAATTGATCATGTGACAATGATTAATTTAATTTAGATATCCAATACCTTATTGTAGAACCTTATGCCTAGGAGTTTTATTCTCACCAACGTTCTTAAGTCAATGTAAGTCATTTTTATCACTGAAATTAGACACCTGAAAGATTGATTTTAATAGCTTTTATGGCCGGTCTGGATACCGATTTTTTTTTTTGGCTGCTTCTGTATGGGTGTTGCCACAGCGGATCTTGTCTGCATACTAGACTTGGCACAGATTTTATGATGGGGATACCCTTTCTGATGCAACCCTCCTGTTTTTATCCAGGCTTGATTTTTTGCCCTCATTCCCCCAACATTAGCCAATCATGTCCATACAGACGCCTGAAGGGCCAATAGCCCCACTGACATTGAAACCCTGGATCACCAGATCTTAGCAGTAATGGGCTAGTGTAAAACCCCAAATCAGAAAATGTTGGGACAGCATGGAAAATGCAAATAATAAAAAAACACAGAGTTTCTTACATTTACTTTGACTTTTATTTGATTGCAGACAGGATAAACTTGAGATATTTCATGTTTTATCTGCTCAACTTCATTTCATTTATTAATAAACATCCATTTCTGCATTTCAGGTCTGCAACATATTTCAGAAAAAGTTGGGACAGTAAGCCATTTACCACTTTGTAATGTTGCCATTCCTTTTCACCACACTTAATAGACACTGAGGCACAGAGGATACCAAGTGATTTAGTGTTTCAGCTTTTTTTTGTTTCATTCTTCCTGCAAACACGTCTTAAGATGTGCAACAGTACGGGGTCGTCGTTGTTGCATTTTTCGCTTCAAAATCCTCCACACATTCTCTATTGGGGCCCGGTCAGGACTGCAGGCAGGCCAGTCCAGTACCCATACCCTCTCCTTCCGCAGCCATGCCTTTGTAATGTGTGCAGCATGTGGTTTTGCATTGTCTTGTTGAAAAATGCATGGACGTCCCTGGAAAAGATGACGTCTTGAAGGCAGCACATGTTGCTCTAAGATCTCAATGTACTTTTCTGCATTAATGCTGCCATCACAGAAGTGTAAATGACCTTTGCCAAGGGTACTGACACAGCCCCATACCATGACAAACCCTGGCTTTTGGACTTGTTGCTGATAACAGTCTGGATGGTCCTTTTTGGTCTTTTTCCAAAAAAGAACTGGAATGCTGATTCATCTGACCATTTCCACTATGTGATGCATCCTAGATGCCTCCAAGCTCAGAGAAGTCGACGCTGTTTCTAGACATGGTTATAATAAGGCTATTTTTGCACAGTAAAGTTTTAAGTGGCATTTGTGCATGTAACTCCATATTGTAATGCTTGACAAAGGTTTGCCTAAGTAATCTCTTGGAATCACGTCATTATTTAGTCTGTTTACCTCATTACTAGCCCTAAATTGCCCCCACCCAACTTTTTTTGGAATGTGTCACCATTGTAATTTTTAATAAAACAGGCATCAGATTCCCCAGCTTACAAAGTACTACACTAACCCAGTGAAAAGTTTAATCAAGTCCATGTTCACCTAACACCTGTTGTCATATAAAGCTTTGTTCACCTCATTTCACCCCATGAACAAGTGCTATCTTGTCTCAGATGTCCTCTCACCTCATGCACTCCACCTTTACATTTGTAGTGCTTTCTCTCACAAAGATAAACAGATAGTATTCAAGCAACATATCTATTTAGCTCCTAATAAACACTTAAATAAGAAATACAAACCATTCAGCTGCTTAGTTTTGATGCAGACTCTGCTCAATCAATTATCCTGCAGTGTTAAAAGGGAGCAATGGGTTGATGATAAATCAGCCATGACTGCTCACACATTCCAAAGCTTGTCACTTCATTTTTCTACCTCACACTCCCCACTAGTGATACACATTATTAGACCGTAAATCTTGATACTAAGTTGAAAACTGTTGTAAATCTGCCTATTATCCATAAGAAGATCCAACTCATAATGTATTAAGAAAAAATGCAAAAAGGGTGAAAAAACACAAATAGGATAAAAGTATGAGGTACTCCCTTTCATTTTGCTTATGTAAGTCTGAATGAAATCTGAATATACACTGATCAGCCATAACATTAAAACCACCTCCTTGTTTCTACACTCACTGTCCAGTTTATCAGCTCCACTTACCATATAGAAGCACTGTGTAGTTCTACAATTACTGACTGTAGTCCATCTGTTTCTCTACATACTTTTTTAGCCTGCTTTCACCCTGTTCTTCAGTGGTCAGGACCCCCACAGGACTACTACAGAGCAGGTACTATTTGGGTGGTGGATCATTCTCAGCACTGCATTGACACTGACATGGTGGTGGTGTGTTAGTGTGCGTTGTGCTGGTATGAGTGGATCAGACACAGCAGCGCTGCTGGAGTTTTTAAATACCGTGTCCAGTCACTGTCCACTCTATTAAACACACCTAATTATCTGGTTCACCTTGTAGATGTAAAGTCAGAGACGATCTCTCATCTGTTGCTGTTGTTTGAGTTGGTCATCTTCTAGACCTTCATCAGTGGTCAGAGGACACTGCCCAAAGGGCGCTGTTGGCTGGATATATTTGGTTGGCGGACTATTCTCAGTCCAGCAGTGTTAATGGCTAATCAATGTATGTTGTGTTTTGATTGTAAAAATTATTTTATTGCATTTCATTTTAACATGCATAGTAATTATCGTAGATAAGAATTGTATAATCCTCACCAACGTCTATCAACAATCAAATAATCTCAGGTCACAAATAAATTATGTTATTTTCCTTCAAAGATGTAAACCTTACTACTTTCACATTCATAAAAAGAAGTGTATTCGCACAAGATAGTTAATCATCAAGAAGTTGGACTAGCTCTATAAAAGCAGTCTGGTGTTCTGGAACAGTCAATTGTGTGTCTGCAACATGCCAGGGAGAATAGACATCAGCCATTCCCTCAGAAAAGCAATTGATTTTGCTCATCTAAAGGAGTGGCAATTTCAGAACATTTAGTCTGGAGTCAATTAGAAACTATTGAATGCTCAAAGAGCTGATTCCAAATATTACTGAACTTATCTCACCAGGTAAATGAATGTTTGTTTACTCTTTTAAAACACTGTCTACATTTTAAATCTGTTGTGTCGTTGTTGTTGTTACCTGAGGTTATTGTTTGTTTAGAGAAGTTGGTTGCCACACAAACTGTCCCTGATAGATAAAAACATAGAAATTAAAAGATGGAACACTGGGCCCAGGTGGCGCAGCGGGATAATCAGGTAGCGCACCAGCGCTGAGATTCTAAACTTCTGAGTTCGAACCTCAGCTCTGTTACTGGTCGGCTGGGTGTCCTCTAGTGGGCATAATTGGCAATGCTTGCAGAAGACAAAATTGGGTAGGTAAAAGACCGGACTAATGTGAGTGGGGTCTTCGACATTGTGTGAGGACCTTGGTTTAGTAGCCCAAGCCGCCTGTAGAGGAAGTGGAGGAGCACGGAGATCAGAGTGTGGCTCTCTGCAGCCGAATACTGGCCTCATGCACCGAATTCACAGAATGTGTGGGCAAATAAGAAGGGGTCTGTGTACTGCACATGTGTCAGATGGTGCGTGAGACAGGCGAATATACCCTCCTCGGACACAACTGGAGTCTCCAGCAGCGGAAGACGAACTGACTAGGCTAAATTTGGAGAAAAGGGAAAAAAATGCATAAACAAAATAGCAAAAAAAAAAAAAGATGGAACACTTACTTTTTCCAATGATTGTAAATGCTTATACTGTATATTGTCATGGTTAGCTCAAATCCAGAATCCGTTGTACCAAGGTTGACATTAGATCCTTTGTTGACATACTTGCTTTTTTCTAAAGCCCGGGCCTCACCGAGCCTTAAGTGGAGTCCCATTGCATTTAATTTAGTTATTGATGGAATGGCAAAACCAGTAGGCTATAAGAATTTAGAAGGTTTCTTTTGCTTTCATATAGATCTTTTTTAAACTACACATACCCTATGTTGGGTCTTTGAGAATGGATGCATATTTGCCCACCACAAAAATGCAAAGGTCAACAGACGGCGACTATGAAAAATTTTGAAAAGCAGATCAAGGTGAAAAAGCTCCCACTACCAGTTCACCAGAAGTAAACCCACAACACCAACCAAAATAAATACCAAGACATCTACCTTTATTACATTTCCAATGAGCAAGAACACAATGCCACGTGTCATTCTCGCTGAAAGTATGAGAATAATATTAGAACCCATGTCAAGGCGAGATAAAAAGGTTGAGAATCACTGTATATCATGCCAAAAAGCAAGAGTTTTACAAATATCGGTTTACACATAGATAAGAAATCCCCAGTTTATTTATTTATATTCAGTTATTTATACAACTTGGTATTGTAGACAGTGACTTAATACACTAATCAGCCATAACATTATAACCACCTCCTTGTTTCTACACTCACTGTTCATTTTATCAGCTCCACTTACCATATAGAAGCACTTTGAAGTTCTACAATTGTTGACTGTAGGCCATCTATTTATCTACATACCTTTTAAACCTGTTTTCACCCTGTTCTTCAATGGTCAGGACCAGCACAGAATGACCACAGAGCAGGTATTATTTAGGTGGTGGATTATTCTCAGCACTGCAGTGACACTGACATGGTGGTGTGTTAGTGTGTGTTGTGCCGGTATTAGTGGATCAGACACAGCAGCGCTGCTGGAGTTTTGAAATACCGTCCACTCTGTCAGACACTCCTACCTAGTTGGTCCACCCTGTAGATGTAAAGTCAGAGACGATCGCTCATCTATTGCTGCTGTTTGAGTTGGTCATCTTCTAGACCTTCATCAGTGGTCACAGGACGCTGCCCACAGGGTGCTGTTGGCTGAATATATTTTTAGTTGGTGGACTATTCTCAATCCAGCAGTGACAGTGAGGTGTTTAAAAACTCCAACAGCGCTTCTGTCTTATTCACTCATACCAGCACAACACACACTAACACACCACCACCATGTCAGTGTCACTGCAGTGCTGAGAATGACCCACCACCCAAATAATACCATACTGTAGTGGTCCTGGGAGAGTCCTGACCATTGAAGAACAGCATGAAAGGGGGCTAACAAAGCATGCAGAGAAACAGATGGATTACAGTCAGTAATTGTAGAACTACAAAGTGCTTCTATATGGTAAGTGGAGCTGATAAAATGGACAGTGATTGTAGAAACACGGAGGTGGTTTTAATGTTATGGCTGATCGTGTATATGATGACAAATAATGTAAACACACTGTTTTGTACTGTGCAGTGGAAAAGTGGTAATAACAAACGAATCAGTAATAACTTTGGAGAGCAATTCAATGCCCTTAAATTGGATGCAATTAAAGAACCTGATATTTCTCTGCTTAAATTACAGGGCTCTAAGAAATTAGCTCAGAGTGATAAGTAGGACTTGCTCACACATGCATGCTGCTCACTGCAGGGTAGAACTACACAGGGCTCTCAGGAGGACAATAACCGATCTGCACTAAATCAGTTTTAGTACTTTAATGTGGTCAGTTTCAATTCTACATTTGAATCCAGAATGAAAGTATTTTACTTCATTATGATTGATTGCTGGTTCCATAGACGTCATTGTTGCCTGAAACAAAAATCATTACAGCCTTTACTGAAAACAAAGAAAGCTTGTTTTTAATATTTTTATTTTTAGACTACATATGTAACTATACACACCCGTTTCAGTCAATGCTTCAGTTATTCGCCTGCACCGTCACGTTTTCCTCAATATGGAAAATCTTAGTTAATTGCTCTCGGGCTGACTTCTCTGTTTCCCTAACAACACAGAAAGCCTCCCCTTTGCTGTTTTCCTTCCCCCTGTTCCCAAACCCTGCCCATTTTAGGCTGTTCCTTCTTTTTTCAGTCTGCTGCTTGCTGTTTCACTGAGAGGGCTTTGTGACAACTCTTCCTGCTGGTTGTAAGGCATGGTTTGGAAGCAGAGAACTCTGTAGTATCGTAGCTGCTAGAGAAAGCCACTGCCTCTGGGCTTTAGGAAGATTTGCACAGTGTTTAAGTGATCATGGATTATGTTTTCCTTCAGGAGTGTATTTAACAGGCATGGATGGTTGCAATTTGTAGAACATCCCTACTGTTTGAAAACTTTTTGAGCAGTTTTTCATTGATCATCTCTTACATGGTAAGTGAAACTTTAACACTAGCTTTTGGGCTTTACAGAAGTATAAATAAGTAATTGTATGACATGCTTTGTTCAACTATTGTGCATGTATTCAAATATAGTTAAGACAATCATGCTGTTTGCTGCTTTGGTTGGAAGAACATCATAATTTGATTAAGTCATTTAATATCTGTCCATTAATATTAATGATGTAAATTTACATGTATGTAATTACAAGGAGACTGCATCTTTCCTTACCATTGTTCTTTCTTATATTAATATACAGAACACAGAATGTTTAAACCAGTTGTGAACAGTGAGGCTGTAAACTCTTATAGAAGTCAGTTTCATCATTGCCCCTACATGAACCAGCATGTGAACTTCTGAACAGTATTTCAGTATTTTAGATCATGTATGTTTTTCTTGATAAAAACAAATCTTAGAGACCTGCTGTTTTATTCAAGTTTCAGTTTCATTTAGTTTATTGTGTTGATTGTTTTTGATTTGTTAGTTAGATGGTATTTTTAGAGATACATTTTAGTTTCTTATAGCATTTACATTTACAAAATTTTAGCAGATGCTTTTATCCAAAGCGACTTACAGTTATGACCAAATACCATGCAAGCAATTGTGGGTTAAGGGCCCAACAGTAGCAACGCTACAAGGCGATAGTGGGAATTGAAGTCTGCTAGTCCAGTACCTTAACTGCTGAGCTACCACTGCTATTGCTACCAATATTAATAAAAAATATATATTTTTAATATTAATTTTCTGTTTTATTTATGCATTTTCTCCCAATTTATCATAGTCAATTTGTCTTCCGCTGCTGGGGGATCCCTGATTGCAGTCGAGGTGGGTATATTGCAGCTCACGCCTCCTCTGACTCGTGCGCAGCCCTTAGTGGAACCCTTTTCCACCCATGCATTCTGCACAGGCGCCTCTCTATCTGCCAATCAGGGTCCTTACACAGCGTTTGAAGACCCCACTCACATAGTCCGGTCATTCCACCCTAGCAGAAACGTGTCTGCTGCAGGCACTGCCAATTATACCCACTAGATGGCACCCAGCCGACTGGGTTTCGAACTGAGGACTTCAAAATCTCGGCGCTGGTGTGCTAGCGGAATATCCCGCTGCGCCACCTGGGCGCCCCAAAGATGTTTTTTGAGATGATAAATGTTTCTTTAGAAAAAATCTAAATACTGACTATCATTGTATGTGTGCAAGTGGAAAATCCTCCTCTTTCACACTTGATTATTTTTTGTTTTAGTTGAATGTGGAGTCAGTAGTGCACACGTTCCTCCAGCCACAATGATACACCTAAAACTTGTCTTATTTCTTTTATTAATTTAGTTTAGTTTTTGGACATCATGTTCTCATTTTTAATGTTTGCTTGCCCTGGGGTCTTTAGATCCCAAAGCTCTAAATTTAAATGAGTTGGCACAATGCTACAATCATTAGTAATATAAATTTTTGAACATGTATCCCCTATTCAAAAGCACATGATTTTTGACATTACATTATCAAAATCAGTTGTATGTCATAAAGAAAAAACAATTAAAACCCTTCATCTGCTTTTTGTTTTGGTATAAGTGACTGAGAAGTGGCATGATTTTGGAGATCACCTTTAACCTGACCCCCATTTCATTCTCCCCTGTCATTTACTCAGACAGCATATCTGTCTTTGGTGCTAGTGGTTAACACTCTCTGCAGATTTAGGTTCTCCATACGTCAATCCTTCTTCTTTAATGGTCTGAGAATTCTTTACAGCGGCACCAGCCTTGCTGATAAACTCACACATGTATACACACTGTGAGTAACTGCACAGTCTTTCACAATTATAAAGTCTGTCTGTAAACTATCAGTCCGTAGTACAAGATTTCTTAATGACACAAAAAGTATAAAATGGCAACTTAGATCAATATTAATGGATTTGTAAAAATCTAAAATAATGTCCATCTTTGCATCTGGTGGTGTCTGAAACCAGGGCCGGAGTGGGCCCCTTTTTCAGCCCGGGAGTTGTATGCCTAAACCCGGCCCACTTTTCCATGGAGGAGAAATTTTAATAAATGAAACAGCAGCTAGCTCTTACAATGCCTTTTTATTGGGTATATAACAGAAAACACTTAACTTAAACATGTTCAATTCAAATTTAAATCAGATAAAGATTTAAAAGGTAAAAAAAAATGTGATAAAGATGAAAACGTATTTACATTTGTACCGGAGCAAAATTTGAAATACAAATAATTTGAAATTAATATTGCATGTCTGTCTTCCCAGCAGAGAGGTGCTCTATTGTTAGGTTTACACTAAACTCTTAAGTAGCTTCACTACACGTATATTTAGTGGCTACCTACAGCATCAGAAGCCTCCTAAGCAGTGGTTTCTGTAACTTTATTAATAATGGTGTCATTGTCTATAGACATGAGACATCGCTTATCTGCTGCTCTATAATGAAAAACATTTCATTATAGGTTAGCCTCTTTTGCTGAATAACATAACATGAACATAACATAACATGGTGTAAAATTGATAGTGATTTAGACTAATTGTCTCCATTTGTTAAAATAAATTAGGCTATCGTGCTGACATCTGTCTGAACAATTTAACATATATCATGTACTGTATATTCTCCACATTATATTTTACATTACAAATAACTATCTTAGTTTAAATAAATCTGTTAGACTATCATCTACCTGTCCCTTCAGTAGTCATGGATCATCAGTACAGTAGCGTCGGAACAAAAACATTCCATTAATGAGTTAGGCTATTTGATATATTACACTTCAAATTATGTTTCTTATTTTCAGCTTGAAACTGGATATTTGTGATTAATGGTGTGTATTGGGTTCTACAAAATAAACTACACTAAGTTGACATTGCAAAAGTCCATATCTCTCTTTACCGGCTGCATGGGGTCTGTCCTCTGGAAAACAAGTCTGTTAATTTGGCACATTTGGCAGCATCTTCTTCCAACCCGAGACTCGAGATTGACATGAGCCGGCCCATCGGGAATCCTCCCGAATCTCCCGATTAGCCACTCCGGGCTTGTCTGAAACTGAGAATTTTTAAGATGTCAAACATTTGTTCCTTTTCTGCATTATTCAGTTGTGTGATTTTCAGTTTCTAGAAATGATCTCAAAGTACCAAATTCAGCCATTTTTTTTTAATATTGTGTTTATGCATTTTCTCCCATTCAGCGTAGTCAATCTGTCCTCCGCTGCCTGGGGATCCCTGATTGCAGTCGAGGTGGGTATATTGCTGCTCACGCCTCCTCCGACCTCACACAGCCCGTAGCGGAACCCTTTTCCACCCATGCATTCTGCACAGGCACCTCTCTATCTGCTAATCAGGGTCCTTACACAGCGTCTGAAGACCCCACTCACATAGTCCGGTCAGCCTGCCCTAGCAGAAATGTGTCTGCTGCAGGCACTGCCAATTATGCCCACTAGATGGCGCCCAGCCGACCAGTGGCAACACCGAGTTTCAAACAGAGGAGCTCAGAATCCCCTCGTTGGTGTGCTAGCGGAATATCCTGCTGCGCCACCTGGGTGCCATTCAGCCACTTTTACTAATTCAGCTACAATTACTAAGAAACTGTAGGGTGGCACGGTGGCTCGGTGTGTAGCACTGTTACCTCACAGCAAGAAGGTCCTGGTTTCGTTTCCCAGGTGGAACAGTCTGGGTCCTTTCTGTGTGGTTTTTCATGTTCTCCCCGGGTGCTCTGGTTTCCTCCTAAAGTCGAAATGCAGTCAGGTTAATTGGAGTTACTAAAGTCCTCATGAGTATATGTACGTATGTGTGTGTTTGCCCTGTAATGAACTGGCGACCTATCTAGGGTGTTTTCTTCCTGAACTGGACCCAACGTGACCCTGAATAGGATAAAGTTGTGGTAAAACATCTAATGAATGAATGTACAGGTGTGGTAATAATTTAATATAATAATTTGCTGCACAATTTGCATGGTTTGGCAAGAAGAAAATGACTAGAATATAATCACATAAACATGCACAGGGGCTGTGAAAGTATAGGTAGCCAACTATTAAGTGTGCACATTTGTCTGTGGACAGGAAAGAGGTATTGACACACTCTGCCCCATAGGGAAAAGCACAGAACATGTTTTATATCATACAGTTATATGAAAGTTTGCATTATAGATCCAGTATGTTATTGTGGTTTTACAGATTCATGCTCTATCTGTGGAATTTAAGATGAGGGAACACCTAGACTTTTCCCTGGTATCCACTTTACTTGTGTGTAGAAAACCTTTTCTAAGTAACCATAACACTGAGTTATGCCTATTTTTTTATTATTATTATATATAAACAAGTATTATTATTATTATTATTATTATGAGTGTGATGCACTGGCACCCTGTCCAGGGTTTCGGCGCAGATTACGATAAAGCCCAATATGAATGAATCTAGGTGAAATTAAAAGTCTAAACTGTTCTAGTCATATTTGGAAAACACAGCTCCACAGCAGACCAAGATTTTAGTAGTATATTGTGTCATGATTGTTGACATAATATCGTGATCCCCAGAGAAAAAGGGGGTTAATACACATCTAATAAATTTGGAAAGAAGTGGAGAAGGTATTACAGTTGGACATGAATGATTGGGTTCAGATGGTATGCGATAGGGTTACTTCTTGGAATGAACACACAAAAGCTCTGGTGCTTATGTCTCCCTATGGTCCACACCTGGACCATACTGACCCCTCAATCTCAAAGTTCAGCATTTATCTGACCAATCACTCTCCAGTGCTACAAACAAATATTCTGATTACCACTACTAGTGTAAATAAACTGCCAACAGGACACTAGAGTGCTTACAGGCGCTCTATTTTGAAGAGTTTGTTGAGATAGTTTACCAAATCAGGATAGCTGTACCACAGATGGGTGGTACAGTGGTGCATTGTTGGTGTCTCACATCTCCATAACTTATGTTTGATACTAAATTCTGAATAAAGTTGCCATGTTCTCCCAGTATCTGCATTGGTTTTCTTTTTGGTTTACTGGTTTACTTTCACATCTCTAATTAGTAGTTTGACAAGAAGGCTTAGAAAACCAGGCCATTTATTTTAAAGTTGTCCCTTCCCTTGTGGCTATAACAGCCTCCACTTATCTGAGAAGGCTTTCCTTAATTTTTGCTTATTTAGTCAAAACTCATTAAAGAGCTTAAGCACTGATGTTTGGTGTGAAGGCCTGGCTCAGAACCAATGTTCCAGTTTATCCCGTGGGTGTCCAGTGGTGTTGAGATAAGAGCTCTGTGCAGTACTGAAATTTCTCCACCAACTCCTATCTTAATGGACCTTAATGGACCCCACTTTGCCTACTGGGTCACAATCCTGATGGAACAGAAAGGGGGCTTCCCAAACTGTTGATGCATACAATGTTTTGGTGATGGATTTTATAAACCTGTTACACACTAGGTTAAAACACATAAACTCAACATTTAAGAGGGCATTTAATGTATGTTTGGGCCAACAGTGTATTCTAACTGATCTTTCATGCAAGCATTAATGCACATTGTAGCCTATGGCACAGAATTAACACTGTACAACTCCAGCAAACAAGGTTCGATCCTGGTCTCATGTTACTGTCTATATGCAAATTGAAATGTTCTCTTCATGTCTGGCTTTCTTCTGGGTTTTTTCCCAATTTATGTGGACTTTATGTTACTTAAATTCCACCCTACTTATGTTTAAAAGAATAAAGTGAATGAGTGATTGATTGCCTTCCAATGAGCTGGCATCTAGTCCAGAGTAAATTTTTGCCCTGCACAAGGTGCCTGGAACCAGTACGACTCAGTCGCAGATGAAGTGGTTCTGAAAATGAATCACTATTGCTGTATTTTAGCATTTTTGAGGTAGTAAACCATGTGTGTGGTGGTGTACTGGTGCAGCATGTAGAGACGCTGGCTTGCCACTCAGCTATAATTACTGTGTTTGTGGAGATAGGCATGTGACTTTTCTGTCTGTGTGAGTGCTCCCAAAACTCTTATTTTTCTTCTGGGTATTTAGGACATGCCAGTATGCGAACAGGCTAAATTGCCCTGAGGTTAAATAAGCAAGTGTGTGATGCCCTTAGATGAACTGGCCCTCATTTCTTGGTGTATTTTCGCACAGTGTTTTCAGGTCGGATTCGAGACACACTAGAACCCCAACCAGAATAAAGAGCTAAGTGAAAAACGATTGAGTGAAATCATCTTCTTTATAGAACATATGCTTATGACTTTGTTCTAAGGGTAAACTTAAATCTGTTTATAGTAGCTACATGCAAGGACAATATTGTAATGAAACTGAATACACATATAGGAACAGAATAGTGTTGTGCATTAGTATTAGTAACTGTTCACACAGCTGGCATGCAGCCTCAGGATCAGCTCCATCTTATGTGAAGGGGTCAAAGAGCTGATGGCAACCACATGGCTGACTTGGTTCCAAGTTAAATACCACCCATACAAAGGAGCCACTGGCAGAGTGTAAACCATGGGAAACAGTACAAACCCTGATACTCATGCTTCTAAGTCTGGAGTAGCTGGGAGGAAAGACCCCTCTAGGAAAAAAAGCTTTCTGTAATGCCCTTACCAGATCCAGGGTGTAAGAGAACTCAAATAAAAATCATTAGGCAAATACTTTTAAGGTGGGCCTCCCCTGAATGTTTTTGCAGGGATAATAGTTTGTCAATGTGTTGCAGTAATGGGTCCTAGTTTATCAGGTACAAAATACCCTTAGCACCTATGTTATTTAAGGAAATAGCTTGGACTTTCATTATGTTACAAGGGTTCTAACCTTGCTCAATGGTCAGGTGATCATGACTTGCTTGTGTAAAGTCAACAAAACATGCTGAGAAACATTTTGCATTGAATGAACTTTAAATGGTTTGGGGGGGTGGGCAAATAATAAAATCACAGGTCACAGGCAAAGAATAAACATGAGATTGTTTACCACACAGGTTTTGAATTGAGTTTAGATCCAAGAGCTGAGATGGCCATTGATTTTAAATTCAGTAAAAGACCTTTGTGTTAATTTGGACATATGTTTTGCATCACTGTCCCGATCCAATGATCCAATAACAATCTATTTTTAGGTTGCTGGCAGATTTTGTCTTATACTCATCTTGTTACTCATCTTTACCAGGCATTTGAATAATTGTGTATATAGCATACTAATGTATCTGTAGTTATGAATGGATTAACTGTAATGACAAATCTTACAAATCATTCAACAAATGGTTAATAAAAGAAATTAATCAAGAACTTAATAACTACAGTATATTAACTATTTCAGAATGCTTAATGAAAGGTATCTTTTCAGTTAAGCTGTTATCAGTATTGTATATACAGGGGATTGTAAATGGATAACATTAATGAACCTAAAACTAAACCTTGTGGGACACCATATTGCACTCATATGCTCCTAGAAATATCAACCATATTGACAACAATCTTTCTAATAATATCCGCAACATCTGTCTTTAATAATCATGTTTTCCAAACCTTTCTTGAACATATTTCATGTTTTGGGGGGTGAATGTATATGAACATGAAAAGGAAAGCCAAATCTATGATGCAACTTCAGGTCCAATACCTCAAGTGCCGCAGTCATTGGACAAAGAATTATTATAACATTTTTTTTTTGAATTTTCCATTTTTCCCACTTTTCCCCCCAATTTTCTCCCCTAATCTAGTTGTGTCCAATTACCCTAATTATGTCCACTTTACTGATTCGACCCTTCACCGATGACTGAGGACGCCTCTAAAATGACATACGCCCCCCCCCCCCCCCCCCCCCCCGGCACGTAAAGTCAGTACAGACTGCATTTTACACCTGCACGAGTCCAGTTCATACACAGACGGGCACTGTGTACGGAGGGCCACACCCCCATCAGCATTATTCTTCAGCCCTGTGCAGGCGCCATCAGTCGGCCAGCAGGGACCGCAGTTGCACAAGTTATGAGGACCCATGGTCCGACTTTTTTTTTTATTTACCCCATGAACAACAGCCAGTCGTTGTTCATGCAGCCGCCCAGCCCAGTCAGAAAGGCATCGATACAATGTATTTAAAAACCCCAACTCTGGTGTGCTAGCGTACTTCTTACCGCTGCGCCACCTGAGCGGCCTGGACAAAGAATTATTAACACTTTTAGCCTTTCTTGACCTCCTGTATGTATCAATAAAAACTACGCATATTTTATTTTTCTATTTTAGTTCCAATTACACTTTCAAACTTCTAAGTAAACTTCAATCGTTCACAGTTATATTTTGTAATAGTTGCTTAGTAAAAAGGTCGTGTGGTTTCTAAATGATTTTACTTATGTGTAGAGAATCATCTGTTGTCCGGTTTTCCAATAGAAAGGTTTTTTACAGTCAGCTCTAACCTGACTTTTACGGCAATAATCCGTTGAAAAGATATACATAGCCTCGTTCCCATGGACTTGTTAAGCAAAACCAGACTCTAGGAGGTCTCATGGTCTATGAAGTAGCAAATAAAATGCAACCATTTACATTGTTTCTGCATTTAGAATATATAGTGTAGACCTGGGCCCTGCATTGTGCCTTATAAAATCCGGGTACGCAGGAGAAGACAGTGGAAGGAAATTCTATTGTGGTTCTCTAATTGTAGGAAGAAACAGAAACATCACCTGATATGTCAGTTCTAGGACTTCCCCTGCTACACACAAAAACCAAACATCCCAGCATCCAAAATAGACACTGGCCTTTCCCCAGCCTTATTCCTTGTTTTCCCTGGCAGGGATTTGAATAGTAACAGTGCTCTGGTCTTAGTAAATGGACAAATTAATACAGTTGAAATGTTTGTTTATACATGCTGTTATGTGGGGTATAAAATTCAAATCATACCACATAGCAACATGAGTCCTGCAGACCTGGGTTCGAACCTTGTCTTTGGTCTGTTTGTGCAGAGTTTTGATCTATCCACCCCACCTAAATATGCAAAAGGTAGAGTGACTGCTCCTAAATTCCCTTAGGTGTGAGTGAGTATGTGTGAGAGTATGTTTTACCCTGTGAATGACTGATGCCCTGCCTTGTGCTCGGCAGCAGACCAGACAGATGAATGAAAATAAATGACTGTAAATTCAATGTAAATCTACACCAGTGTTTTAGATCATGAAACGAATATGCTGTGCTTTATGCTTGTTGTTGGTCTCTGAGGTTTTTAATGTCACTGATCAGAACATTAGTATTTGCTTGGATTAAATGAAAATAAAGCCATATCCCGCTAAATGCATGACAAATGCCTGAGTTATGCAGTTAAAGGTTGAGCAGCAGGGGGCTTGGTAATAATTTCCTTCCCATGGGAAAAACAAAACACAAACAAACCATCAGTGCAGGTTAATGAGTATTTAGATACTCATTAAACAAGGCTCTGGCTCCCATTATCTTTAATGTACCAATGTCTGAGCACCAACCTGGATTGGGCTAGATCCTAGTTTAGGTTTACAGGCTATACAATAATGAAGAGAGTTATTAATGTTGTCTAAACAATAGCTGGCTAAAAGGTCATAGAAGTATGTGATTTCAGTAAATGATCATAAACTCAATATGACTATACTTGATTTTTGGGAGAAATAAACACAAAGAACTACAGCTTTACAATGGTTAAATATATCTTCTGTGCCTTGGAGGGGCGGCACGGTGGCTATGTGGGTAGCACTGTCGCCTCACAGCAAGAAGGTCCTGGGTTCAATCCCCAGGTGGGGCAGACTGGGTCCTTTCTGTGTGGAGTTTGCATGTTCTCCCCGTGTCTGCGTGGGTTTACTCCAGGTGCTCCGGTTTCCTCCCACAGTCCAAAGATATTCAAGTGAGGTAAATTGGAGATACAAAAATTGTCCATGACTGTGTTCGATACAACCTTGTGTGAACTGATGAACCTTATGTAAAGAGTAACTACCGTTTCTGTCATGAATGTAACCAAAGTGTAAAACATGACGTTAACATCCTAATAAACAAACAAACTGTGCTTTGGAAAAGTTTTAGCTTTTTTGGCCGCTCAGGTGGCGCAGCGGTAAAACTCAGCCATACAGCTGGGCTGGGTGGCTACACGAACAATGATTGACCTGTTGTTCATACAGGGTGCGAAGCCAGATAGGGATCTCATAACTGATGCAATTACGACCTCTTTTGGCTGAATGATTGCGTCTGCACAGAGTTTAGGATTAATGTGTTGATCAGGGTGTGGCTCTCCGTACATAAAGCTGATCCGCATATATACGCACCTCATGCAGGTGAAAAGATGCAGTCACTACTGCACACGTGTCGGAGGGGGCATGTCTCGCTTTTCTCAAGTGGAGGTCAGCATTGGTAGAGAGGAAGCGTAATGCAATCAGGTAATTGGATATGACTAGATTGGAAGAAAAATTTGAAAAAATGCAAACAAAAGAAAAGAAAAAAAGTTTAGCTCTTTTAACTAAACAATTTTATATATTTCAAACAAAGCAAAAAGGATTTTTACCAGTTGTTCTGTGTAACATAGTGCTTTTAAAGGTCAAATCAAGTTCACAAAGCCCTTCTTTTCTTAAATAAGAAAATGGTAAAAATTAAAAAGCGCTAGCTTTGATGTCATTGAACAAGCTAGCTTTCATGTCAATGTGGTTAAAAAATGAAGTAATTTCATGTCCCTATGTAGGCTATACTGATAGCCTTTAAGTAGTTGTGATCACAATACCATCAAGCATCTGTGATGAGACCTTAAAACTGCTTTACATCACAGTTACTAATTTGCTTGGCAACAAAATTGTTAATACCATTGTGCAAACTTAAGACTTAGTAGAAGTTCTTTAATGTTTAGCAAGTAAATAAGTTTGTGTGACAAAACGGGTGGGATCTGAATACTTTTTCAAGATACTCTATGAGACTCTATGGTGGGTGTTATGTTACATAGAGGTACTGTATGTACAAATATATTGTAGCATCGCCACTGGGGGGCCGGCACGGGCTTTACCCAGAAAGCCTTGCGGCCGTGGTATCCAGGCTTACCGTAGCCGTGTAGCCCAGTGTTGGGGATGTGGTGGCTGCGGTAAGGGCTGGATAGGCAGCTCTATGTTTGTCTGTTTGTTGTGTGAATGTCTATGTGTATGAATGAATGTCTTAAAATAACCGTCTGGTGGCCCCTACGCCCCTCCCTCTGTACTTGCAGGCGCCACATTGGTGTCAGAAGTGGGATTGTGGTGTTTGGGTGGCTCTGGTGGTTCGGTGGGCCAATATGCCCGATCTGTCCGAGTGCACTGGCCCCGGGGTTGCTGCAGGGGCATGGTAGGCCAGGTGCAGCGGGTGGGTGGAAACGGCGGCTCGGCAGTGTAATGGGGTGCGATCCGGACATGGAGCCACCCAGTGAACGCTGGTGAGTAGGTCACTGGGACGGTTGACCTTTGGGGAGGGGGCTGTGTAGCGCCGCCACTGGGGGGCCGGCACGGGCTTTACCCAGAAAGCCTTGCGGCCGTGGTATCCAGGCTTACCGTAGCCGTGTAGCCTAGTGTTGGGGATGGGGTGGCTGCGGTAAGGGCTGGATAGGCAGCTCTATGTTTGTCTGTCTGTTGTGTGAATGTCTATGTGTATGAATGAATGTCTTAAAATAACCGTCTGGCGGCCCCGACGCCCCTCCCTCCGTACTTGCAGGCGCCACAATATGTATATTTTCTTAATTAATCCTATATGGTGTAAAATACGATAATAACTCTTTGCTGTTACAATATTTTACACTATTATTTATACTTGTTCACTTGGTTAAATTTCAAAGTAAGTATTGATTTAAACCATTAAACTTATTTAATGACTGGGTCCACTCTATATGTATTTGAAAAATAAATGAACTCTGCCAGGCAATAAGTCATTAGCATTTTCTATAACCATTAAATAAAGTCATTAAAAGGTTTAATGGCAGTGATTGTAATGTATGCTGTGCAGTGAGGCATTGCTAATTAGCAACCACAAGCAAGGTTCCCAGTTTAACCTAATGAGCTCCAGGTGGAAAAATGTCTAATAGGGTAACCTTTAAAAAAACACTTAATTCACAGCTTTGGTCACTTCGCGGAAAGGTCACACTAACTATTACAAATACAGATTTAGAAGCTTGTTGGTGTATATGGTAACAACAGGCTGTTAAGCATCTGAAGTGTGTATGAAGGAGATATGTGCAGAAAGTTCTCTTTTTGTATATATAAGCATTGATACATTAATCATTGCAGTCACACATATGCAAGTCACCCATACAGTGGGAACTAGTGCACACCCATACAGTGGGAACTAGTGCACACCCATACAGTGGGAACTAGTGCACACCCATACAGTGGGAACTAGTGCACACCCATACAGTGGGAACTAGTGCACACCCATACAGTGGGAACTAGTGCACACCCATGGCTGCATTTCTGCATAGGTTTGAGTAGGGTTTTTTGCATAATAATGTTTCACTTTGCATTTCTTGATGTAGTGGTAGGGTGGGACAGTGGCTCAGTGGTTAGCACTGTCACCTTACAGCAAGAAGTTCCTGGGTTCGATCCCCAGGTGGGGCGGTCCGAGTCCTTTGGAGTTGGAGTTGTGGAGTTGCATGTTCTCCCTGTGTCTGCGTGGGTTTCCTCTGTGAGCTCCGGTTTCTTCCCACAGTCCAAAGACATGCAGTAAGATTAATTGGAGATGCAAAATTCTCCATGACTGTGTTTGATATTAAACTTGTGAACTGATGACTCTTGTGTAACGCGTAACTAATATTTCTGTCATGAATGTAACCAAAGTGTAAAACATGACGTTAAAATCCGAATAAATAAATAAATAAAATTGATGTAGTGGTGTACTGTGTTAGTTGACAATGGATTTCCAAAGTATTTCCTGCTATATTTATAATAGTAGCATGACAGCTTCTTAGTCACTGTGGGCTGAAGTCATGCACATTCACCAGTGCCCTACACAGATAAAGATTTCTCCAGTTTCCCTGAATCTTTTTACAATATTATGCACGGTTAACAGTAAAAGATCTAAATTATTCGTGCTCTTGAAAATGTTCTTTTTGAACTGATTGACAATTCTCTCATGAACGTTGGCATAAAGTGCTGAGCCACGACCCATCTTTGCTTGAAAAGACTAAGCCTATGGTGGATCCCCCTTTTATACCCAATCATGATGCCCTTACCTGTTTCTAGTTCACCTTCCTATTGTGAAATTTTTTAAAGAAGTGTGACTTAAATATTCTCTACGTTTCAATCTTTTGTTTTAACAAAACAGTTAAAAAACTTCATAAGTTTAAAATTGTTGATGCTGTGTGTCTGATATATCTAATACATCTAAATATATTTGTTATTCAGTTGACATATACACACATCCATTAAATGAAAATTTTTTTTAGATTGTAGGCTGTTCTTACAATTGTGTATCTATTTAGTTGATATTAAATATTAAGTTCAGGTTCCACAATTAAATTAAGTAAATTTAATGCATCACGTTTTTAGTAAAAAGCAGCAGCTGTAGACCAGTGGTTTATAACCTGTGTAAGTAACTAAGTGAGTAAAAGTATACACCGATCAGCCATAACATTAAAACCACCTCCTTGTTTCTACACTCACTGTCCATTTTATCAGCTCCACCTACCATATAGAAGCACTTTGTAGTTCTACAATTACTGACTGTAGTCCATTTGTTTCTCTGCATGCTTTGTTAGCCCCTGTTATGCTGTTCTTCAATGGTCAGGACCCCGACAGGACCACCACAGAGCAGGTATTATTTGGGTGGTGGATCATTCTCAGCACTGCAGTGACACTGACATGGTGGTGGTGTGTTAGTGTGTGTTGTGCTGGTATGAGTGGATCAGACACAGCAATGCTGCTGGAGGTTTTTAAATACTGTCCATTCTGTGTACACTCACTGTCCACTTTATTAGACACTCCTACCTAGTTGGTTCACCTTGTAGATGTAAAGTCAGAGACGATCGCTCATCTATTGCTGCTGTTTGAGTTGGTCATCTTCTAGACCTTCATCAGTGGTCACAGGACGCTGCCCACAGGGCGCTGTTGGCTGGATATTTTTGGTTGGTGGACTATTCTCAGTCCAGCAGTGACAGTGAGGTGTTTAAAAACTCCATCAGAATTTCTGTGTCTTATCCACTCATACCAGCACAACACACACTAACACACCACCACGATGTCAATGTTACTGCAGTGTTGAGAATGATCCACCACCCAAATAATCCCTGATCTGTAGTGGTCCTGGGAGAGTCCTGACCATTGAAGAACAGCATGAAAGGGGGCTAACAAAGCATGCAGAGAAACAGATGGACTACAGTCAGTAATTGTAGAACTACAAAGTTCTTCTATATGGTAAGTGGAGCTGATAAAATGGACAGTAAGTGTAGAAACAAGGAGGTGGTTTTAATGTTATGGTTGATCACTGTAAGTGTGTGTCGCTCCTCAATAAATGAACATCTTGTCCAGGGTGTACTCCTGCACTGCACCCAGTGTTTATGGGTGGTGCTGAGCTTACTGCAACCCTGACCAAAATGCAACAGCTGGTGAAAATGAATTAATGAATGAATACATCTTTTTCTTGTTGGTGGTGGCTGTGGTGGTGTGTTATTGCTTCAGGTCACAGGCTAATATTTAATGCTGTAGTAATTCTAAAGAAACAGATGTCACGGTGGTAGGATGTGCATGAATCCTGTTACGTGACATTTATAGCAATGTTTCCTTCCACCATGCGCAGGAGAAGTGCTGCAGCGGTGACCTCTGGCTCAGGCTTCCACAGTGTGATCTGGAACAGAAAGATTGTTAAGAGTCAGAGATCTAAATCTGCAGAGTAATGCCAAAGGGCTGTAAACCAACTTGTGCTGGCAACTCCCCTCCAAGCCCTAAAACAGAGCTCTTGCTATAGTACATTCTTCACACAACCTGCCGCTCTGTGATTTATAATTTAGCCCAGGTGTTTGAAGCTGAGAGGCACTTCAGAGCTGCTGGTTTTGAAGTCGCAGAAGTAACTGTGCATAAACTGCTTTCCTCTTTTGCTCCTGCACTCCTATTTGTAATTTCTTAAATATGAAATTACATTAATATGTTTTTTTTTTTTCTAATTCATATGCATTTGTATGACGAAAAGCTCTCATCTACTTTGAATCACCAGTCTAAATTTATTCAGGCTTTTCCTGACCTCCGGTGTCCATTGGTGCAGCAGTCATTTGTTTGTACTGGAGATGCCTCAGTGGGTCTGAATGTGATATGGTCTGACATCTGTGTGCATGTTTGCTCTTATCTTATCTCTGTTCAGCCTAGGGACCTAGCCAGGAAAAACTCAAAGTAGCGTATCCAGACAGTGTGAAAGGCCAAGTTCAACCAGATCTACCAGACTATGATGACCTTCCCTAATAAGGAAAAAACACGCAAATAATTATTGTAAACTATTGTGCAATTATTGTAAATGGGTTACAAGAAAGCATCTATTTCTGCTTTGTATTCTGTCAAAAACACACAATAGTTTGGGTATCTGGTAAGTCTACACCGATCAGCCATAACATTAAAACCACCTCCTTGTTTCTACACTCACTGTCCATTTTATCAGCTCCACTTACCATATAGAAGCACTTTGTAGTTCTACAATTACTGACTGTAGTCCATCTGTTTCACTGCATGCTTTGTTAGCCCCCTTTCATGCTGTTCGTCAATGGTCAGGACTCTCCCAGGACCACTACAGAGCAGGTATTATTTGGATGGTGGATCATTCTCAGCACTGCAGAGACACTGACATCGTGGTGGTGTGTTAGTGTGTGTTGTGCTGGTATGAGTGGATCAGACACAGCAGCACTGCAGTTTTTAAACACCTTACTGTCACTGCTGGACTGAGAATAGTCCACCAACCAAAAGTATATGCAGACAAAAGCGCCTCATGGGCAGCGTCCTGTGACCACTGATGAAGGTCTCGAAGACGACCAACTCAAACAGCAGCAATAGATGATCGACCATCTCTGACTTGTTCATCTACAAGGTGGACCAATTAGGTAGGAGTGTCTAATAGAGTGGACAGTGAGTGGACACAGTATTTAAAAACTCCAGCAGCGCTGCTGTGTCTGATCCACTCATACCAGCACAACACACACTAACACACCACTACCATGTCATTGTCACTGCAGTTCTGAGAATCATCCACCACCTAAATAATACCTGCTCTATGGTGGTCCTGTCGGGGTCCTGACCATTGAGGAACAGAGTTAAAAAGTATGTAGAGAAACAGATGGACTACAGTTAGTAATTGTAGAACTACAAAGTGCTTCTATATGGTAAGTGGAGCTGATAAAATGGATAGTGAGTGTAGAAACAAGGAGGTGGTTTTAATGTTATGGCTGATCAGTAAACTAAAATGACGTTAGATTTTGGAAAGTCAATATTGCACTTTTGGGTTTGGTTTTCTTCAGGTCCTACAGTTCTAATAATTGGCCTAAGTGTAAGTGTATTTGTGTGTCTGTTGGCTCAGTGATGGACTGGTGACCTGTCCGGGGCATTTCCTACCTTTTGGCCAATCAGACCCACTGCGACCCTGATCCTGAAAGAGACAATAAATGAATGAATATTTCTGTATTTTCCAAATGTTCTTTAATAGATTAGATTCAAGTTTTTAAAAGCAAACACATTATTGTTTACCTCTAATGTTACATTACACAGGAACTCGTAGTCACCCACCTTTGACTTTAACCTGTTAAAGAAACAGGAAGTGTAATTGCTGATTCAGTTGAAACATTAGTTTACTTATTAACTGTGGGTAAATAAACCTCATTGTGCAACTGTTTTAATAATTTATTTAATAACTTGTCTGTAGTGGTTACATTCAGTACATTATTAAAACAAATATGCTTACATGAGTGACTGTAGCAGCACTAATCCTGTAAATCAGCCTTACAAGATGCTAAAAAGTGGGTTTTACTCAAGTAAGGAGAACATTTCATCACAAATGTGAACATAAAGTTCAAAAAGTTTGGTTATCTTGACAAACAGTGTAACAGGATTGCAATGTTAGCATTGCTCCACAGATCAGAATAAGAGACACAGTAGTGAGTGTGTGTGTGTGAGTTTATATACACCGATCAGCCATAACATTAAAACCACCTCCTTGTTTCTACACTCACTGTCCATTTAATCAGCTCCATTTACCATATAGGAGCACTTCGTAGTTCTACAATTACTGACTGTAGTCCATCTGTTTCTCTACATACTTTTTAACTTCCTTTTACCCTGTTCTTCAACGGTCAGGACCCCCACAGGGCCACCACAGAGCAGGTATTATTTGGGTGGTGGATCATTCCCAGCACTGGTGTGTTAGTGTGTGTTGTGCTGGTATAAGTGGATCAGACACAGCAATGCTGCTGGAGTTTTTAAACACTTCACTGTCACTGCTAGACTGAGAATAGTCCACCAACCAATTTTATCCAGCCAACAGCGCCCCATGGGCAGAGTCCCGTGACCACTGATGAAGGTCTAGAAGATGACCAACTCAAACAGCAGCAATAGATGAGCGATCGGCTCTGACTTTACATCTACAAAGTGGACCAACTAGGTAGGAGTGTCTAATAGAGTGGACAGTAAGTGGACACGGTATTTAAAAACTCCAGCAGCGCTGCTGTGTCTTATCCACTCATACCAGCACAACACACACTAACACACCACCACCATGTCAGTGTCACTGCAGTGCTGAGAATGATCCACCACCTAAATAATACCTGCTCTGTAGTGGTCCTGTGGGGGTCCTGACCATTGAAGAACAGGGTAAAAGCAGGCTAAAAAAGTACAAAGTGCTACTATATGGTAAGTGGAGCTGATAAAATAGTGAGTGTAGAAACAAGGAGGTGGTTTTAATGTTATGGCTGATCAGTGTATATATTTGTATATACTTATACCTATATATACTTTACCAATGTATTTCATATTTCATCTGCAGTCTTTTTAATAACAATTAACTTATTAATTAATCATTTGGAGACTAAAAGCAAAAGCAAATTTGTGCCATTTATAATGCACCACAAATTTTAATTCATTTTTACAGTCATATTGTATCATGCAAATGTTTAGTGTCATCAAAAGTATTAATAACAAACTGATAATTTATGACATTTGTATTATTTTCATTACCTACATACATTTACTAAACACTTCATCTTAATCAGGGTTGTATTGGGTCCTCATCCAAAAGAACATGGATTAAACCGGACAGCAAAATGGGTCCTGACCAGTGGCGATTTCTCTAAGACTGCAAGGGAAGTTCAGCTTCCCCTAAAATGTCCAAAATTAAATGGTCAAATATGTACAGTTGTGTTAACATTTCATTGACTACAAATGCGTTAGAACACGTATATCTCGAAGACGAGTTCGTTCAGAATCAGCTAATTATCACAAATCGACTCGATTTTGTTAACTTAACTCATACATTCCCGGAGCGTCAATGCATTTACCCGCAGACGCTGAGCGTCTCTTTGCTTCTATGGGGCTGCATGGACGCTGAGCGTCTCTGGGGGTGAATGGGGCTGTGGGCGGGTCTGGACGCTGAGCTTCTGCAAGATGATTGGAGGATCAGTCGAAAGGCTGAATCCCGTTTTGATTGACAGCTGTCGCTGGGAGCTTCAGTACCATCGCGGATTTTGCGAGTGAAGTCGGAAGACAAACTGCTGCAACCCATTTCATGCCATTTTCTTGAAAACTAACAAAGGGGAGAATTTATACATTTATATATAAATAAATTGACAAATTTTATGATGTAAGCCGACAATGAGCTTCCCCTCTTTGAAAGACCAGCAGCCGCCACTGGTCCTGACCTGGGTTTAACCTCACCTCTGGTCAGTCTCTGTGTCTGTGTGGGGGTTTTTGTAAGATCTTCTAGTTTCTTCCTACCTTTCAACAACATAACAACTGGACTGGCTACTCTAAGAGATTTGAGTAAATGGGTAGTAAATAGTTGGTGCATCTAGTTTTATGTGGAGCACTGAGACTTGATTAGTATGAAATAGATACAAATGATTTTTAAATTATGATTTTTCTATGGTCATTAAAAACTAGATCTTTTTCTGTCTATTTTAGCAATAAAATCAACACAGCAAGGTAGCTTTATACACTGCATTAAATTTATTACTGCAGTCCTGTCACCACACCATTGACTTTCTATTTGACATGCACTGAGAACAATAGTGAGTAGAGTGAAAAAGGCCAATGTCAGCAGGAACTGCTATGGTGATAGTTAGGGAGGGCGGGTTTGCACAGGAAGTCTGTTTAAGCCCAGCAGGCCCAGTCCTTAATATCAATAACTCTGCCAGTAAGACCACATGACCTAAGGCTGCATTTCCTGTGACGTGAGCTCCCTGAGAGAGGGCTTGAACTGATGCCAGCATTCCCATCATAGAACTGCGGGTGGACTGAGTACATGTTGACTCCATTAAGCAAAAACCATTCACCCACATATAGAGCAGACATGGGTGTGGCTGTCATACTTTTTGTCAATAGGAAACTTGAGATGTTTAGGGATGTTAACAATAGGGAAACTGACTCATTGACTGTACAGGATGAAAACACAATAGATCAAAAAACAGCCTATAGACGTTTGACACGTGAGGATGAGCCATCGCATTGTGTGCAAAAGTAGAGCCGCATTGGTCTGCCTATTGGATGCATTCATGGACATTTGTAGAGAAAAGGGCTGGTGGCTGCTCAGGTGGCGCAGCGGTAAAAATACACGCTGGAACTAGAGCTGGGATCTTGAATACATCGTATTGAATCTCAGCTCTGCCTGCCGTCTAAGGCTGGGTGGCCACATGAACAATGATTGGCCTGTTGTTCAGATATGGGCGGGACCAAGCCGGATAGGGTCTCTCTCTCATGACTGGTACAATTACGACCTCTGCTGGCTGATTGATGGCGCCTGCACAGAGATGAGAAAAGAGTGCTCAGGGTGTGTCTCTCCATACACAACGCTGAGCTGCACTTCACTCGTCAAAGTGTAGGTGATAAGATGCATATGGCATGCTGCCCACGTGTCTGAGGGGGTGTGGGTTAGCTTCGTTCTCCTCAATCAGAGCAGGGACCAGCATTGGTGGAGAGGAAGAATGACGCAATCGGGCAGTTGGACACGCTAAAAGGGAGAAAAAGGGGACAACTTTTGGTAACCAGTTTATTCTGGTCAGGTCATGGTAAATCTAGAGCATATCTTGAAAAAAAAAGCGCCACACTAAGAACAGGCAAAAATAATGACAAATAAATATGTATTACTCACTGTGTCTGAATGTTTTGGGTTTTATGACAAGTGGTGAAGAGATATAGAATGAGTGGAATGTAATTGTTGTTTTTATTTTTTGTCCTAGCAGGCGTAATACTCAGGATAAATAAGGATGGATGGGAAAAGGAAAGAAATGGACCTTCTGAGCAACAGTATTGCTGCTTATGCTCACATAAAAGGTTTGTTTCAAAATCTATGAATCAATTATATAACTTATTTATAGGAATTTTTGAGCAATTTTATTTAGCAGTATAGATCTTACATTTATTTATAATATTTATTCATAAGCATGAGCATGCACAGACATTTTGGGGGACAGATGTTGAATGAAAAAGTGCACTCTTTTCTGAATTTTTCAAATACATACATATTTTGCTCTTTTACATATTTTTTCATGAAAATATTTTATACTCACTAATTAAAATGTAAAATACATCGTATCGAGTCTCAGCTCTGCCTACCGGCTGGGCTGAGCAACAACATGAACAGCGATTGGCCTGTTGTTCAGACTCTGTCATAACTAATGGAATTACGACCTCTGCTGGCTGATTGATGGCACCTGCACAGAGACAGGGAAAAGAGTGCTGTCAGGGTGTGTCTCTCCGTACACAGTGCTGATCCGCATTGCACTCCTCAAAGTGACAAAATGCATACGGCTGCAGCCCAAGTGTAGGAGGGGGCGTGGGTTAGCTTCGTTCTCCTCAATCAGAGCGGGAATCGGCATTGGTGGAGAGGAAGCATGACACAATCAGGCAATTGGACGCACTAAAAGGGAGAAAAAGGGGAGAAAATGCATAAACAAAATATTTTAAAAAATGTAAAAACTAAAATAATAAATTAGGAAAAAGAGACAAAATGTTGCTTACCTAATCTAAGGCCAAAAGGGCAGGTGCTTTAGCACCATCTGTGCACATGCCTATTTATAATTATATTTACATATACGTTTTGTTTTCAGCTTATCCAGAAAGGTTTGGCCTCTACTTCGTCATCGGTGTGTGCTTCGGCCTGGTGCTCACTCTCTGCCTGTTAGTGATTCGAATCTCCTGCAAGCCTCAGACCAAGACTGTGGCCTCTACTCCAGAGAAAAAGCAGCTGAAGGACTTTTCTGAAGATGATGGAGATGAAGACAGTGATGAGGAGGATGAAGATGAGGAAGAGATAGTGGATGTGGAAGCTCCTATTACCCTAAGCAGCACAGAGATTCCATTGGGAATCCACCACAGCACATTGGATGGAAATGTGAATGTGTTTACCTCAGCGGAGGAGCTGGAGCGTGCCCAGCGGCTTGAGGAGAGAGAAAGGATCATCAGGGAGATCTGGAGAAATGGGCAACCAGACATTCTAGGCACAGGAACTGGCACAACTGGACGAGTACATTACTATTAACACTTTGTATTAATAGATGTGGTCCTAACACAAGACTTTGAATGTGCAATCTTTTTCTTTGGACCAATGTAATTCCAGTGTTACTGTCCAAAAGTCGATTTTAGAAAACAAACAACTTTGGCAAGCACACTTAATGCACAAAATCATAAATTGGTGCTATGTAGTAAAATGCGACTGAAGAGATGTTGAGAGATATGATGTAGATATGATGTAGATATGATGCAGGCTGACTGTATGGTGCAATAATGTCTTTCTGATTTGTACAGGGAAACAAATCGGCGATCATTTGCATTCCTTTACTAGGCCATATATAAGAAATGTTTTTTTACCTTCTTTTTTATTTACACATTGTGCTTTTGTGTTTCTTTGTTTTAACCTTCATTATGTTAAGCCATATAAAGTGTGTATATATATTTGTTTTATTCCATCAATAGATTAACCCATTTAATCCCTGCGTCTGATTGTACCATACATTGCGCTTTCTGACTATTCCATGCAGTGGTAGATGATGCCAGACCACGTGAATGAGATTGGGGACATCTGCTGGTAAAGCATTGAAATGTAGTTATATTGTGACAAGTCTTGACAGTTGTGAGGACAGCTGTGTCATGAAACATTAATTCTTTGAACAATCATTCCTTCATAAAATTGCAGAAAACTGAGTCGTATTGTAGTTGGGTTATTAAAAGGTGCATAATTACACTTCAGATATACATTTGAATGCAACCACCATGAGACAACAAAAACATTCTAGAACAAACCTGGGCATTGTGGATGGATCACTCTTATGTGCACGGACCATTCTAGTTTGTTATTACACCATAAACCAGATATCTTTTGTTTCATGGCTGGCCAAAAACATCTGATGAATCACTATTATCACTATCTTTTGGTGAACAAAACTGAGTCAGATTAATATAGACGGTAGAGTTTTTAACAAAGCATGGACTTTTAAGTGTTTATTTACTGAAGTCAGATGTAAAGTTTGTGGAGAACAGTTTAGGATTATTAATTTAAATCGTCATTATGGTACCAAACAAAGAGAAAAACAAGAATTTGAATGATGTAAAGCGGTCACACCTGAAGCTTTGCTTGCTAAACTGCAAAAGTTTTTTTATACAGTTTTACACATCCAGAGCTGCAGCAGCAGAGACCAGTTTTGTGATATCCAGAAAGAATATTCAACAAAAACAAAGGACTGAAAAGCAGCAAATGAGGTAATTAGACTCCAAACTAAACAGCAATAGCACTTGTGTATATAAAACCTGCACATGATTAGTGAAATAATGTTGTTTTTTTCTGTCTGCTTCTCATTTTTAATGCCTGATTGTAACATATACCCATATTAGCTTATCAAAATATTGAGCAGAATTGAGTTCAGCCTATTGGTCCGGCCCTCCACAACAGTCTCTGTTTCTCATGTGCCCCCTTGGAAAATTGCCCACCTCTGTTCTAGAATGTACTGAATGTTGTAGTTATATCCATACTGTAACATCACGTTTTACTACTTACCACGACTCTGTTAAAGCTTCACAAACTCAAAATACAATATTGGGATTAAATGGGTTAATATTGATATCAGGGCTTTAACATCAGTACTTTTTGTTACACTTTATAGCAAAATGAAATTTTCATTGAGTAAGCCTAAGCCATTTTACATCGCTGGTGCTGCTTTATTAATGGACCATTTGAATTACACCATAAACCAGATAGCTTTTGTTTTATGGCTGGCCAAAAACATCTGAAGAATCAATATGTCTAATTACATCAAGTAATTAGTATAAGGATTTAATAAATAAATGAATGAATGAATCAATGAATGATTGAATAAGGGTTTTTCCCTTAACACATTTACTGCAAAGCAGACATGTGACAAAAAACCTCATATTAAGGCTCTAAACAACATCTCTTACCTTAAGTAATACTGTATCTTGTTGCTCTGGTGAAATAAATGAACCTCTTTTCAGTTTGACTGTATATTTATTTGGTCGGAAAGGTTGGCGAAACATACCAATAAATCTATGTTCATCAACATTCTTCATTTTCAGGAAGGTTGGGACAGTAGGTAACATGCAAATAAAACATAAAGCAATGATTTGTAAAATGACTTCTATTTTATATTTTCTGTATTTAAAATAAAACAGTACACAGTGCATAATATTAAGGGATTTTTTTTTTAGAAAATCCAGAAAAGGTCTGTATAGAAGGTATAAATGAAAACCACTAGTTTTGCCTATGACCTGATAAAGTAATTTGTCAAAAATTTTTAGAACTGCAACCAACCTCTCTGGGATTGAGCTTACTTGGCAACAGACAAATGTTAATTGAAACAGGATGAGTCAACCTTTTGAGCATTATGTTCTTCAGGCCAAGGATAAGGACCATGCAGATTTTTACCAGCATAAAAGTAATAGCCCATGGTATGGGGTGTACTGGTACCCATGACATGATTAACTTGCATATCTGGGAGGGTACCATTAAATTAAAGAATAAATACACATGATGACCATATGCTGCCTTCTAGATGATTTCTTTTTCAGATTGTGTGTGCTAGACTTGCCTGTCTGCAGTCTGAACATATTTTAAGCAGTCATTCTGAAGCGTAAAATACAACAATGAAGGCACTGTAGGGTTGTGCAACTGAAGACTTGAATAAAAAATAGCAAGAATAAATGAATGGATAATTAAAGATTTTTTTTTAATGTACTAAAAATTAAAAAAATTTAAATATTGAAATGTTATAGACATTAATTTTTTCTCTGGATTGGAATTTTTAGGTTTGTTGCTCTCAACTGAACTTTTGTACAACTGTATTACTGCTTTGTGACCAGTTTTTTATTATTTTAAAATCATTCCAGTGCATATAATCAACCAAATCTACACACAATTTTTTGTTACTTGGTTCTTATGAACATGATGTAGTATATACTCAATCAATTATTCCACAGTTAATAGGCAGAAACAAAGAAATGTTTAAGACCTATTTGTTAAAGAAAGAAATATTTAGTCCCCATGAAGTAGTTTGAAGTAAGACACTGTCAATTCAAATGTTTAAAAACTGTCACTGCTATTATTATTAGTAGTATTATTAGCATGGATTGTTAAGTTAGTAGTCTCCTCCATTATTATTTGTTTTCTTCATATTAGGTAAGAGCCATTAATTATTCTGTTTTTTATCTTGTTGTCCATAAAGGTTACTGGCGTTCCTTTTACCAGTCGTAAATCTTCAATTACCTTCCTCCTGTCTTGCTTCTGTCATGACATCTTTCAGAAAACAGATTCAACTGATATGGTGAAAGAATGCAGCCTTGTCTGACTCATTAGCTAATAAGGAAATCAGTCTGTTCATCCATTATTGTCCTGTGACTGGCTGGTTAATAATTCCTCATTAAAACCCACATTCTGAATCAAATCCAAAATCTTTGCTGTAGTTAATTGAATTGAGTGGTGGGTTTTCTTGTTAAATGTAGTTTTCTGGTTATTCCAACATACTGTAGAAACTGCTAGAATGTTTGGCAGGTCTCTTTTAATACAAGGGTTTAGTCTGCATTTGTCATTACTTATGTTGTTTTGCTTGTTAAATTCAGCAGTTAGGCAGTTAGGCTTTGACTTGGCTGTGTCATATGCATAAGCTGTGTTTAATGGAATTTTTAGATTTATTTCACCAAGTAACCTGAAGGTTTCATTTTCTGGCACTTTTACGGTCATTCTGTTGTTCCTATCCAGACATTTTTGTTGTTGTTTTTTAGTTAAAGTGCTAAAAGGTAGGCACCCAGGTGGCGCAACAGGATATTCCGCTAGTACACCAGCACCAAGATTCTGAACTCCTCGGTTCGAAACTCGGCATTGCCACCGGTCGGCTCGGTGCCATCTAGTGCGCATAACTGGCAGTGCCTGCAGCAGACACGGTTCTGCTAGGGCGGGATGGCCGGACTATGTGGGTTCTTCAAACGCTGTGTAAGGACCCTGGTAGGCAGATAGAGAGGTGCCTGTGCAGAGTGCATACGTGAAAAAGGGTTCCGCAAAGGGTTGCATGTGGATCGGAGGAGCGGACTGCAATTAGGGATCCCCCAGCAGCAGAAGACAAACTGACTATACTAAATTGGGAGAAAATGGGAGAAAATGCATAAAACAAATAGGAAAAAAAAGTGCTAAAACGTGCTAAAAGTGCTAAAAGAACCGGTGCAAAAATTAACCACCACAAAGAAGAATGCTGATGATTGCTACAGATGGTGACAGTTCTACTGGTGAAAGGTTGGTATGCAGATTGCAGAAGAAAGAGACAGCCAAGGTGCAAGACGTGCACAGATGTGCCAACCCCATGCCAACATTTACATTTCAAATTTATATTTGAATGCCATACAGTTTGTGGATCATGGACTTTTACGCGAGATGCCCTTTTTGACGCTCTCCTGGATGAGCACAAATTGCCAAAGACTCAATACAAAAGCCTTTCCAGAAAAGAGGTGTGTATTGGGGGCTCCATATTAACAGCCATGGTTTTTCAACAGCAAACCCAAGGTCTCAAGGTTTGACTGTCTGTATGTTGGCAGTGTATGTAACTTAAAAATATTACTTTAGTTTTTAATGGTCAGGAAACAAAATTTCTGAGAAAATTAGGGTGCCAAAATATTTTTTTGTAACAACATTTAAAATACACCACACAACTCATTCCATAACACATTGGCTACTTGTAATTTCGAAAGAATCCAGTGATCCATACATACATTCATCTTATTGCAACCACCTCAAACCACCTTGATACATGTTCGATAAGGCATGTAACACTTTAGTAAAAATCCTGTTTAGTGTCAGGGTACATATCCAAAATTGCACAAAGTACAAAACTGTTAACATTAAGACTACCCAACAACAACCCAAATGTAACTCAAATACAGTTGAGGACAAAAAAAATCATTATGTAACAAGGATAGTCAAGTGATTTTGGACTGACAGCTATTGCCTCATAAAAATATGTATAAAACTTTAAAGATAACTCATTAACATACGTACATGCAAACTATATGATTATGTACATATGTCATTCATCTGTGTATACATCAGTTTTCAATTTAGGCTTCTCTGTCCTCCGTGAGCCGTGTCATGTCCTCAATGTACTGCACATTGATTCAGTATTACTGAGAGCAGCAATATGTATATTCACAGTCTTAAATAAACCAGTCCTAATGGTGGCGTAGTCCTCCACATTTACTTCTGCTTCTTCAGTATCTGTACCTCATCCTGCAAAAAGTTACCATGTTAGTATTATGCCTAAAACCTTTACATTTATTTTAGGAAAACTCTTGCATATGGTTCTCATTATTTACGTTTATGGCAATTAGCAGACTCACTTTCTTAACTGCTTATCCAATTAGGGCCCCGGGGGGGCTGGAGCCTATCAATGGGCGCAAGGCACACAGTAACACCCTGGATGAGGTGCCAGTCCATCGCAGGGTAGACACACACACATACACACACACACACACCCATTCACCTATAGGGGAATTCAGTGTCTCCAATTAACCTGACTGCATGTTTTTGTGGGAGGAAACCGGAGCTCCTGGAGGAAACCCACGCAGACACGGGAAGAACATGCAAACTCCACACAGAAAGGACCCGGACTGCCCCGCCTAAGGATCAAACACAGGACCTTCTTGCTGTGAGGCGACAGTGCTACCCACCGAGCCACCCAATTAGCAGACTCTTTTTATCCAAAGCAACGTAAAATTGTAACTCATCCAATGCAAGCAATTGAGGAGTAAGGACCTTGCTTAGGGGCCCAATAGTCTGTTTTTTCTGTGGTGGGGCCTGAACCAATGACCTTTCAATCTCTAGTCCAGAACTTTAACTGCTGAGCTACCACTCACTATATGTGACCATAAGGAAACTTGGTGAGGATCACAAAATTGTTTTATCAGTACCACAAACAAAGATTTTTAACCCATATAATTCAAATTCATTCAATTATTATCTGTTTCACCAGTTCTTTGCCATGGTCAAGGTTGAGGTGGGTCTGATTCATTAGGCAAAAAGTAGAAAACACCCCAACCAGTTTGACAGTCCATTACAGAGCAGACACACACACAGGGCAATTTTTAGTAGCTTTATTTGGTCTAACTTTAAGTCTTTGGACTTGTGGGAGAACATCGGACACATGCAAACTCCACACAGAAAAGACCCTGGCCATCCAGCCAGGAAAATCAAACCCAAGCCCTTCTTGCTGTGAAGCAGCAGCACTACCTTCTACACCAGCCATATGTAGAATTGCTGATTTTAATTATTTAGGTTGTGTTTTTTTTAGGTAGAATAAATTTCTACAGCATAAAGATGCCACAGTACCCCAATTTAAACATGACTGTAGAACTTCACTCACTTGCAATTTCATTCGTTTGTTTTTTTCCTCTTGTATCTCTTCTTTTAGCTCTTTCATGTCCGTTCTGTTTTGGGAATACAATTACAGATTGTAAAATATTATACACATGCCACAGTATATACTGTAATGTGATATGCGAATAATTGAATAATAATAGAATTGATGATTATGTTAATCTAAAACTGATACTCACTCATGACGGGTTTTGAAGAGTTCCAGTGCCATGCGTAGTTCTTTCAGCTCAGCAAACACATGTTCCAGTGTTGTTTTTCCCTCCTGGTCTTTGGCCTCTGTTGTCTTATCCTCATTTAGGGTTTTAAACTGAGTTGAAAGCTGGGGTAATACGGTTACCCCATTGTTTACTGGTAAATGATTTTCTATGTCCTGTAAGACATGATTTTAACTTTATACAAACACAATTTATGTTGAGACAAACAAAATCAAGAATCTGTGATTAGTTTTATTATACTAACCCTGTATTTAACTGCCTAAAGTTCAAAGAAAGAAATTCCAACATTTGTACTATTTTTACTTACTTTTACAAAATACTAAAGCTTTATTCTTAGCCATATTCTTTTATATGGATGATAAATGTTCCGTTTTACTAATTCATTCAAACCTTGAAAGGAGATAGAAGCTTATTGTTGACGCCATCTACTTCTTCTGATGTCTCATCCTGCTTGGTGTCATTAGAAGCCTGTAGAAAAACATGGATTAGCCAGAATTACAGAAGTCTATTACAGAGTTAAAGTTTAATTTGTCAAAGTGATTCATATTGAAACAAAACACTTTTATTTGAATTTAGGTTGCAATAAACCTTTGTCATGCACCTATTTACTGCCTTTAGTACTCTTAACACTAGGATCTTTCATTAAATTGCTAAGGACTGTTCCATCTACACTTAGCTTCAAGTTTTTATATGTAAACCTTCTATGTAGGTGCACTTTGTAAGTAAAACTTTACCTATTTTTTGCTTTACACTGATCAGCCATAACATTAAAACCACCTCCTTGTTTCTACACTCACTATCCATTTTATTAGATCCACTTACCATATAGGAGCACTTTGTAGTTCTACAATTACTGACTGTAGTTCATCTGTTTCTCTACATACTTTTTTAGCCTGCTTTCACCCTGTTATTCAATAGTCAGGACCCCCACAGGACTACCACAGAGCAGGTATTATTTAGGTGGTGGATGATTCTCAGCACTGCAGTGACAATGACATGGTGGTGGTGTGTTAGTGTGTGTTGTGCTGGTATGAGTGGATAAGACACAGCAGCGCTGCTGGAGTTTTTAAATACCGTGTCCACTCACTGTCCACTCTATTAGACACTCCTACCTAGTTGGTCCACCTTGTAGATGTAAAGTCAGAGACGATCACTCATCTATTGCTGCTGTTTGAGTCGGTCATCTTCTAGACCTTCATCAGTGGTTACAGGACGCTGTCTATGGGGCGCTGTTGGCTGGATATATTTGGTTGGTGGACTATTCTCAGTCCAGCAGTGACAGTGAGGTGTTTAAAAACTCCATCAGCGCTGCTGTGTCTGATCCACTCATACCAGCACAACACACACTAACACACCACCACCATGTCAGTGTCACTGCAGTGCTGAGAATGACCCACCACCTAAATAATACCTATTCTGTAGTGGTCCGTCCTGGGAAAGTCCTGAACCTTTGAAGAACAGGGTGAAAGGGGGCTAACAAAGTATGCAGAGAATCATACTACAGTCAGTAATTGTAGAACTACAAAGTGCTTCTATATGGTAAGTGGAGCTGATAAAATGGACAGTGAGTGTAGAAACAAGGAGGTGGTTTTAATGTTGTGGCTAATTGGTGCATATAAATTGTTTATCCCATCTGCTTTGTCCTTTAACAAAAAGGTCCCACCACAGGCCCACCTTGGATCAGATATTAGGGTTTTAGTCTATTCTTAACACAGCTTAGACATTTATTATAAAGGCATTGTAGTGTCTTGTGCTGGTATGAGTGTATGATGTTTTAGTTTGAGAGGACATTTAAAAAAACAAGATATTTACTAGCCACTTTATTAGACATGCCTTGTGTTCAAGCTTGAGAACACCACATCGAGTACTGTCAGAAAAGGACACACCTAATTCTTAATCTAGCATCAGCATGTTACAGCAGAATATGAGATTTTGTACAAGACCAGGCTACACCACTAAGAAATGCCTGAAATATAAAAAATTTATTTCATGTCTGACCCTTGACATTCTAGCAGCTGTGTTGTATTCTGTATTTAATAGTTCACACATCTGAAGTATTTCTCTATACGAGCTCTGATTTGGTTTCTTGATATCTGCAGTGTTAAACCACTGTACAGATGAATTTAGTTAATCTCTCCTAACACTCCTGAAACAAAGGAAATGTGAATAATTTGCCATTGAGAAAACTATATAATTATTTATTTAAAATGTCAGTAAATGATAAGTATGAAGAGAAATGGCTTAATGACAGTTTCAGTTACTATACTGTAAGACTTACATGAGCAAGTCCTTTGGGTGGTCTTCTTTGTGGAGGTTTTGCTCTGTTGGCTGTAGGATGGTTTAGTTTAGATGAAGACACATCTACTCCATCAAACTGGTCTAAATCTTTGAGCTTACTCTCTGTGGGCTTGGGTGAGACAGGACATTGATCCTCACTTGGCCTGAAAGAGGAATATATTCTTTTTTGAAAAAAATATCTTAATTTTAAATTAACTTAAATTACACCGATCAGACATAACATTATGACCACCTCCTTGTCTCTACACTCACTGTACATTTTATCAGCTCCACTTACCATATAGAAGCACTTTGTAGTTATACAATTACTGACTGTAGTCCAACTGTTTCTCTACATACTTTTTTAGCCTGCTTTCACCCTGTTCTTTAATGGTCAGGACCCCCACATGACCACTACAGAGTAGGTATTATTTGGGTAGTGGGTCATTCTCAGCACTGCAGTTACAATGACATGGTGGTGGTGTGTTAGTGTGTGTTGTGCTGGTATGAGTGGATAAAACACAGCAATGCTGATAGAGTTTTTAAACACCTCACTGTCACTGCTGGACTGAGAATGGACTGAGAACCAACCAAAAATATCCAGCCAACAGCTCCCGTGGGCAGAGTCCTGTGACCACTGATGAAGGTCTAGAAGATGACCAACTCAAACAGCAGCAATAGATGAGCGATCGTATCTGACTTTACATCTACAAGGTGGACCAACTAGGTAGGAGTGTCTAATAGAGTGGACACGGTATTTAAAAACTCCAGCAGCGCTGCTGTGTCTGATTCACTCATACCAGCACAACACACACTAACACACCACCACCATGTCAGTGTCACTGCAGTGCTGAGAATGATCCACCACCTAAATAATACCTGCTCTGTAGTGGTCCTGTGGGGGTCCTGACCATTGAAGAACCGGGTGAAAGCAGGCTAAAAAAGTATGTAGAGAAACAGATGGACTACAGTCAGTAATTGTAGAACTACAAAGTGCTCCTATACGGTAAGTGGAGCCGATAAAATGGACAGTGAGTGTAGAAACCAGGAGGTGGTTTTAATGTTATGGCTGATCGGTGTATCGTACTTATCCACATAGTATGATGTACAGTACCTTTACATATGCTAATAATGTTGTTGGACTACACAAACAGGTCAAACAGGAAACTCTAAGAATTTTGCTGATAATACTGTACAATGAAACAAGCGATTTTCTTTTAAAGATATGATCTAAGTAATTTAGTGTTAACCTACAGTCTTAATAAGACTATTTAGAGACACATCTCAGCAAATTGCATTTTTCATTAATGAACCCTTGAACTTAAGTACACAACTGGCAACATTCAAAACACTTTTTTTCTTGTAGTTTAATTTGTATTACTCAGTATTTGTTCTAGGGGTAGTTTAACAGCTAAAGAAAAGGGTGAAACCTTTAGGCACTAATGTGTAAACATTATTTTAAATCATGTTATTAAATAATTGGAATATTTTATTTTTTCAGTTGATTATATTTATTTTATCTTTACTCTTTCTGTAAAAGAGTTTTTTCTTTTTTTTTACCTTTCTACAACTTGTTTTAATGTAGGCATTCTTTTTCTTAAGTTTTTATATTGCAAATTAGTTATATCACACTACATGGGTTAATCTTTCTATGTTTGTAAAATGTAATGTCTTTTTTTTTAATGCATTTTCTCCCTTTTTCTCCCGATTTTAAGCGCGTCCAATTTTTACCCAATTGCGTTATGCTTCCTCTCTACTGGTGCTATCTGTAGATTCTTACAGTACACAACAATATGCTGGACTTTTATTTAATTAATAATTGAATAATACAGTATACAGTAATGATTCAAATCGAGACTCCACCAAATGTATTCATCTGATAAATGTAAGCTGTTAGTAAATTAGCATACGGGTGTGTTCGAGTGAGCTGCCTTGCTGTCTTACTGTCTATATAGGCAGCTGCCTAAGTAGAGAGGATTCTAATCAGTCATTGACTTATAAGTCAGGTTATTCAAATGCACTACTTAAACAGCGATTCCATCAGTTTTTGCTTACTAAGCTAACACAGTTAGCATCATGCCATTCAAACCAATGGGATGGGGTGGCACATTGCACTAGCATGTCAACTAACATCTCCCTCCGTGTACCGAAAACGGTTAAACTCGCTGACAAGCCCAAATTTGCAAATAAATTACACTTGTGCAAGTTTATACAAATTAAAAATCAATAATAATTTATTTACGTTTGATAAAATAACTAGTTTTTCCGCACTGTCCACCATATTTTTTATTTTTCTGTGAAAAAAAAAAGTTGTGCCGCACTGAATGCCGGGATTGTCTTCACCGTTAAGGCAGCATCGGATGCTCCCTCGTTATTCTGTCAAAATACTGTTCGGATTTAAGGTGCCTTAGTAGGCAGCATTTTAGGGTATCTAGGAATTCAAACAGGCTTCTTCTCAATGACGTAAAATGCTGTCTATGTAGAGAGCTCATTAGGTTTTCGAACACACCCATTATCAGCTAGCTTCAACTATCTGACAAATTCAGAAGACCAAGGTCCTCTAATAACTTAACTACAAAATGTGATTGGTTCAGTGCTGTGGAGCTTTAACAGTGACATCACCATCAACTGAAACATCACAATTATTTTAACTGTCTCTGGAATGTTGAGCTAGATTTCTTATACTGTATCTTCATATACAATTACCAAAATGTCAGATCTTCTAATGCAAATGAACATAAGATTGAATTTTGATACAAATGATGAATTACCTGTGTACAAACTTTGGTGGCTTTTCCTTTACTGGAGGTGGTGGGTTTTTAAACATGCCCGGCAGCTTAATTTTACCAGGGGGGTCACTTCTGAAATCTTTGGTTTCTGGCTTTTCATCTGCACATACAAATAAATGATATTAGCTTTAATATGTAAATGTAATATGCAAAAACAACCCTGAAGCAGAATGTTGTGACTGTTTAAATTCTATTTTCCCCACGTTTGAGGATTTACTCTTTCTAGATCTGATGTATTATCAAAATAGTCTGTATATATTTAAATTAGTTGCACTCAGAAATATTCAACGCCCCTTTGCTTAATAGGTATAATGGTGATGTGTATAGAATTAAGTGAAAATATACAGCAGGTCTCAGTAAACAGAGAAAGTATATTAATAGATATAAGCAATTTTACGTTTACATGCAAAACGCCTTGTTCTTTTTCCATACAGTATTTAACCCCCAGTCTCAGTACTTGATCAAATCATTTGCCTTGACACCCCCTATTAAGTCCCTCTATTAGCTGTTTTACCTTTGGTCTCTGTCTTTGCTGTGTTTGCTTCAGTGCTGATTTTGTCCATTCCAGAAGCTTGTTTTACTGCCATACAAGCAAAGAATTATTATCATTCTGTGTTTTACATTATTCTGTTAATTATGTAAAAGTTTGAGGGGTCTTCAGAAAATATATGAATGTTAGAATTTCCCTGAACAATAAGTGACCCAATGTTTCCTGTGTCTGATTAAATATATCTTAACAAACAGCCTGGGAAACAAACAGTTGTGAAATGACTGCTTGTCTATTAATTTTTATGTAAAATTTTAACTGTAGATTGATATGGTTGACCACTATTTTATAAATAAATTAAAATATAATGATCATAAAAGAGATTGTACTAACTGACTTTAAGAAAAAGCTAAGCTGCTTTGTTAGTGAATGCAAGCTAATATGCTACATTAATTTTATACTGTTTAAATACATGATGTGATTTTGGAGTTGTGGAGTTTCAACAGTCACATCACTCTTTAATTAAAACATCACATTTCCAAACTACATTTTTTACAAACAACAATAGTAAACTGAACTACAAAACATCATTATTATTTAAAACACAATTTACTGCCATAACAGCAAAGCGATATTAGCAAGTTTTTCCTGACCTGACTAAATGTAAGGTTTTTCTTTATTCTTTTAATTACACGAAGTAAATTTAGGATGTTAAAAGCATAGAATGCTTAGAATTTCCCTTAGCAAGGTAGTTTTAAAGTTAGCATAAAACAAATGCTGATAATCGTATCAGGGACTGAAATACAGTGGGGTACAGTTGTTTAAAAAATCTTTTTAACCAGGCTAGCAATATTGTGTCTGACAATGGTAAAAAGCACCATAATTAATTCCTAGAATATATAAAAAATATAGATTGTAACAGAGGTTATATTACTTATTAAATTGTCATGTAGCATTGTGTAGGGTTTTATATACAGAATTATTTCAGTCACCCTGCAGATACTTTCGACAGATGCGTAAGCAGTTTTTTGTGTATCTTATGTACACTATAAAGTATGTGGACACATTAGATACTAATGTTGGGCAAAAACACGCACAATCTCACAATCAGTGTTCAAATTATTCTCAGATGTGTTTAGTATAGCTGAGGTCAGAGTACTGTATAGGCTTCTAAGCTTTCTCCATATCCAACCAGCCAAATTATGTCTTTATGGGCATTACTTTGCACAAGTAGTGAAAATAAAAAATAAATAAAAATCATTAACAGAAAGTGTTAGATAAGTGTTAGATTAAATGTGATTAAAATACTGTATACAATTAACACTAATTGTCACTGTAACACTGTTTACATTACTTACATTATTATCAGCTATTCTTAACTAGTCACTTTTAGAAAAAAAAAATCTATCATAAGGACAAATTTACTGAAATATTGAAACTAAAAACGGAATTAACTAAATGCACAGATTAGTTAAAAATTTTGGTTCGACTTTATGCAGTTTGAATATGTGCCTACAGTCCTTTACAATAACTGACTGACAAATATGGCATCACACAAGCTGTAGACTAGAGAATCAAGAATCAAGTGTCACTAATAAAACAGTGCAATACTAATTCGTCTATTTAAATGCGTCAACTTATAAAAAATCTTAAAGCTGTTTAAAAACCTCTGGTTGTGAAATCTGCTGCAGTTATAATTTTATAAAGAATTCATCTGTCCTATACGCAGTGTTTTTGCATAAATCCAGATGGTCTGGCAAAAAAGAAAGCCTGAGCACACCTAGAAACAAACCTAGACCTGACACAGTGTTTAATGTTTTTGGCTAATTTATTGTTTACTAAACTATTTTTAACAGTTCAGGATTATTTTATAAGTCTACATAAAATTGCACCATTTATTTTACTAAACAGATTTTACTTCAGATTAACTTTAAAGTTAGAAAAAACGAATTAAACATAAATTAAATATAAAAAAGACAGATAAAATGCAGTAAGTCGTTCTACATACCTCTCAAATCAATTAAAATCGTGATTCCACCATTAGTGGTAGGACTTTTTTTTTTATATGTTAAGAAGTCTGGTGGAGTGAAGAAGAAAAATCAAGTGCCCTTGCCTGCCCATGCACTCTGATTATATCTTAGCATGGCCTGTAACTTCCTGTACAGCTCATAAACATAGTCGTGCTTTCAGTGACAGCACAGCACTGTGTATGTAACAAAGACAATTTAGCAAAGACTTCCAAATTTTATATTAAAAATATCAGTTAGTCTGTTATTTTTGTTAATTTTACTTTGAATAGGCAGTCGCTTTTCTATCTGAATTTAGGTTACATAAACCTATTTTTATACGCCACAGAGCTTTCTTAACTGTAGAAGAAATACAAAATTTCAAACCGCAGGTGTTCATAGCAAGTGTACACGTGCCAAAAACCCACTTCCTGCGTAATAACTTTCAGCTGTACACAAGTTTTTCACATCCTTCTTACAATTGACACAGCAACTGTAGCTAGCAATAAAGTTAATTTTGAATAACGTGAAACATCAGAATTTTGACTGTGATAACGTGTGTTTATATACATGATATGCCAATATTTGTAGACACCTAAGCATGAGATTACATGAGGCACTAATACCAGGTTGCCAACCTAGAAGAAAGTGAGTGAGTTTGTGGCCTGGCTCGCAATCAGTTTTCTCTCACTTCAGTGGGTTTGAGGTCAGAGCCCTGCACAGGCCATCAAAGTTCTTCCATGTCAAACTTGTTAAACCGCACTTTAATGGGCCTCACTTTGTGCTGGAACAAAAAAGGTCTTTCCTAAAATGTAGTCACAAAGTTAAACTTAAATTTATATTGTATCATTGATGGGCGGCACGGTGGGTAGCACTGTCGCCTCACAGCAAGAAGGTCCTGGGTTTGATACCCAGGCGGGGCGGTCCGGGTCCCTTCTGTGTGGAGTTTGCATGTTCTCCCTGTGTCTCCCTGTGGGTTTCCTCTGGGAGCTCCGGTTTCCTCCCACAGTCCAAAAACATGCAGTCAGGTTAATTGGAGACACTGAATTGCCCTATAGGTGAATGTGTGTGTGTGTGGGTGTGTGTGTGTGTGTTTGTATGTGTGTCTGCCCTGCGATGGACTGGCGCCCTGTTCAGGGTGTTACTGTGTGCCCATTGAAAAGCTGGGATAGGCTCCAGCATCCCCCATGACCCTAAGTGGATAAGCGGTGAAGACAGTGAGTGAGTGAGTGGATCATTGATTTTATATAGCTGTTAACAATAGGTGTGACTGTGACACTATAACTCTGTAATTAGGAGGGGTTTTCACATACTTTTGGATATATAGTGTATAACTGTAGTAAACAAATTCTATGGAATTAACAAGCCCTTATGTCACCTGTGACATGACAAACCACATCATAATTTTTCATATAGTTAATGAGGTCCATGTGTTCTAGTAATCTATCTTAGTAAAGTTGATATGCCATGTATCTGGACGTTTGTACATTTTAAAAAGGCCAACATTTTCACAGTCTCTTCATCATACACTGATAAGCCAAAATATTAAGACATTTACATTTTCGGCATTCAGCAGACACCTTTATCCAAAGCAACTTACAGTATACTTTGACAGTATACAATCGGAACAATTGAGGGTTAAGGGCCTTGCTCAATGACCCAACAATAACCAGAAACCGTCTGATTATTAGTCCAGCTACTTAACTGCTAGACTACAGCTGTTTCAGACCAACCACCTAATATGCTATCAAAAGACCTCTGACAGCTTAATCATTGCACTCAGGTGTTTCATTCAATCCCACTGCCACAGGTGTATAAAACCATGCACCTAGCCATGCAGTCTGTCTTTACTAATATTTGTGAAAGAATGGGTCATTCTAAAGAGCTGAATGATTTGGAGTGCGATACTGTAATAGGATGCCACCGTTGCAAGTCAGTTTGTGGCATTTCTTTCCTCCTGGATATTCCATGATCATCTCTGAGTGGTGTTACTGAAAAGTGGACGAGTTTAAGAACCACAGCAAACTCAGCCACAAGTGGCAGACCACTTCAAATTAGGAGCAGGGTCGCCAAGTGCAGAAACGCATAGTGCATAAAAGTCAACAGAGTTCCAAACATTGCTGGCATTACCAGCAGCACAACTGTGCGCCATGAGCTTCATGGCATGGGTTTCCATAGCCAAGCAGCTGCATGGAGCCTAACATTACCAAGCACAATGGTGTAATGGACATTGCTGGAATCCTTGGATAAGTTCAAGCCATTAGTCGATGTCTTGCATTGGTCTGGGGTGGTATGAGTCTTGGCTTTTTTTTGGTCTTAATCGAGATGGGACCACATAATTTACTTACCCAATTAATTGTATGGTAAGCATTATAAAAAAAAAATCACAGGTGCTCAGGTGGCACAGCAGTAAAATATGCTAGCACACTAGAGCTGACATCTAAAACTCTTGAGTTTAAATCTCAGCTCTGCTACCGTCAGACTGAGCACCTACACGAACAATGATTGGCTAGTTTGTAGGGTGGATTCCGGAGGAGATACTTCATAACTTATGCAATTATGACCTCTGCTGGCTATTTGATGGCTCCTCCACAGAGACGAGGGACAATGGAGATCAGTGCGTGACGCTCCGTGCGTGAAACTAAGCCCCATATAAACCCTGTGCAGGTAAAAAGGAGGAGTCGGCTACTGCACGTGTCAGAGGGGGCGTGTGTTAGTCACGGCTCTCCACGGTCAGGAGTGGAGGTCAGCAGCAGCAGAGAGGAAGCGAAATGCAATCGGGTAATTGGATACAACTAGATTTGGGGGAGAATTGGGAAAAAAAATTAAAATAAAAGCACTAACGGGGTGATAGCAACACTGAACCACAATGCAAAAAAACGTAAAAATAACTAACTATTATGGATTAAACAGGAGGTGTGCTGAGCAACAGTCACATGGGAAATTAATAGCCACATACATAAACTGGCTAGCCAGTGGTCAATGTATTTATTGCCCTATTGTCTATATTGATAAATTTTTTTACAAACATAAATTGGTATTTATGTACTGGTGTGTGGGTTGTGTTTAATTATAATTATGACATATTTAGAAACTGCATACTAAAAAAACTAAAACCTGTAACAACAATATATATATTCATTATTCTCATATACATTAATTCAGTAGAAAACATTTACTCAAACACCCTTATATTACATAATTACAGTAGCTGTAATTGTACTGGGCATGACAAAAAATATCAGTTTGAAACAGACTACAGTGTAAGGTGTCCAGTACACTATGGTCAGCCACTTTTATATTAAAACGTAAATAGCCACCAATAATACTTATAGGTCAGAAGGCCCGTTTCTTACCTGAATGCCTCTGTGAGCCAAGTCTCTGGGGTGGGTGGCTTTTTTCCTAACAGGAAAAATAAAAAAAAGAACTGTAGACAATGTTGGTTTAATCCTTATGATCTTGTGGCAACAACATGCCACAGACTTCCTCCTTTCTTTCTTACTTACCCAAAGCTTAGCAGAAATCTCTGATTCACTCAGCATAAACAAGCTCACAATATGGGGAACAATGTAGTCACAGAAACTCTTTATTAAAGTTCATTTTAGGACAAGTAAACTAAAAAGTTTACAGTCTAATCTAATGTATAAACGAATAGGTATTTCTAGTAGATTCAATCCTAGAATAGTGCTGGTGTGACACTCCATTCTACCAAACAGGACTAGTGTGAGAACTACTCGCCCACTCACTTGATGCATGTCCATCGGGATTACCATGACAAAGTTGTCAGGGAAAAAGCCCCTCCGACCGTTCAACTCGCCTTCCCACCATCCGTCATCTTCACTGACCTTCAGCATGGAAACAGAGAGTGGAAAATCAAACCCTACAGTCACACCCTTTTAAAGAAAGCGCTGGTGGAAAATGATGTAAAAAAAACTCATGGCAAGTTATCACAAATGTTTGATTGCAATAGGTACTGCCTAGGGCAGATCAGGTTATTAGATTTAGGGGGCAATTACAACCCCAAATCAGAAAAAGTTGGGACAGTATGGAAAATGCAAATAAAATAAAAATGCAGTGTTCCTTACATTTACTTTGACTTTTATTTGATTGCAGAGAGGATGAACCTGAGATATTTCATGTTTTATCTGCTCAACTTCAAGTACATTGAGATCTTAGAGCAACATATGCTGCCTTCAAGACGTCGTCTTTTCCAGGGACGTTCATGCATTTTTCAACAAGACGATGCAAAACCACATGCTGCACACATTACAAAGGCATGGCTGTGGAAGAAAAGGGTACGGGTACTGGATTGGCCTGCCTGCAGTCCTGACCTGTCCCCAATAGAGAATTTTGAAAGGAAAAATGCAACAACAACAACCCCGTACTGTTGCACATCTTAAGACGTGTTTGCAGGAAGAATGGGACAAAATAAAAGCTGAAACACTAAATCACTTGGTATCCTCGGTGCCAAAACGTCTTTTAAGTGTAATGAAAAAAAAACGGCAACATTACAAAGTGGCAAATGCTTTACCGTCCCAACTTTTATTCATTATTCAATTTTTATTTATTATTTGCTTTTTTCATGCCGTCCCAACTTTTTCTGATTTGGGGTTCAACTTTTTCACATGGGTGATATAGGTTTTGAATAAATCTTTAACTTCCATAAATGAAATGATCATTTAAAAGCTGTGTTTTGTGTTTACTTGTAATGTCTTTACTTGATGAAACATGATAAAACATTTAAACGTGACATTTAAAAAATGGTTGAGGGGCAAATACCATTTTAAAGCACTGTATCTTCACCCTGCACAGGGTAAAGTCCTCAACAGCAAATTTGTCAATGCCCACCAGTATCATGCCCACCTGCCTGACAATAATGGCCAGCAAGATGACTGGACAGCATGGAGTCTCTTTAACTGTGACTGTGTCAGTACCTTTAACAGGCAGTTTCTGTGCCAGATAGAGACACACACCTGCCAGGTTTTGAAGGATGAACTCAGTATGTCAGATGCTGCGGCTAAAGAGCCACAAACCAAAGAGGGAAATGACAAAAGTAACTGGTGGCCAAAATAAGAGGAACTAATACAGGTATCAAAAGCAATTCAAAATCAATCTTTCACAGCCCAAAGAGAAGAGAGCAGACAGGAGAGACAAAGATTTAGAAGATTTAGGAAATTGGACATAATGGCATGGCAGGTGGGCACGATACTGTGTTTGTGCCCCACTGCAAAGCTATACAGCTGGTGGGTCTGTAAGTTTTTTGTTTTTTTTAATATTTTCTTTATACATTTTCTCCCCTTTTTCTCCCTTTTTAGCGCGTCCAGTTGCCCGATTGCGTCATGCTTCCTCTCCACCAATGCCGATCCCTGCTCTGATTGAGGAGAATGAAGCTAACCCACGCCCCCTCCGACACGTGGGCAGCATGCCGTATGCATCTTATCACCTACACTTTGACGAGTGCAGTGCAGCTCAGCGTTGTGTACGGAGAGACACACCCTGAGAGCACTCTTTTCTCATCTCTGTGTATGCCATCAATCAGCCAGCAGAGGTCGTAATTGCACCAGTCATGAGAGAGAGAGAGACCCCATCCGGCTTAGTCCCTCCCATATCTGAACAACAGGCCAATCGTTGTTCATGTGGCCGCTCAGCCTTAGACGGCAGGCAGAGCTGAGATTCCATACGATGTATTCAAGATCCAGCTCTGGTTCCAGCATGTGTTTTTACCGCTGCGCCACCTGAGCAGCCATATCGGTTAGGTTTTTATAATTAATCTTATACACCTGTTAGCAATGTGTCTGCTCTGAAGTTTCTCAACTGAAGAATTAGGAGGTGTGTCCATATACTTGTGGCCATAACTTGTTAATGGATGTTTTACTCTTAGTCTTGTTGTTCTTTGACTGAGAACATTTAATCAGTTGTTGTCTAGCATGGAGCAGAACTTTTACTCGAGTGTGTGTTTTTACGTGTGATCACACCCACTTTTTAATGCATTGTTACTTTCCCTTGATAGACTTTGTTTGCAGTGCTCAGCATGTTCCAAATGAAACATTCAAAGATTCTTACTTTATCTAGTGACTAAATTATGTTTTTATGACTAAATATAAGTCTTTAACTAAAATCTGTATTTCTTGTATCTTAAAATCTTGACCTTGCTGATGACTGAGACGATGTCTCCCTTCTTTAGATCCAGTTCATCTTCGGCCAAGGCAACATAGTCGAACATGACTTGACAACATTCTTTTACTGTTAGAGAACAGGAAGACGGGTGTTTAGTGTGTTGAGCTGGTTAGGATTATAGTGCACAAATAAATTCCTTACAGTAAATGTGTGTTTTGTTAGTCATAAGTTGCTGAAAAACAGGAAAGGATAAAAAGATAGTACTGTCACATGCTTTGTGATCAGAAAAAATACATGTATGATTCATTCTTTCATGTAGATCTTATCAAATGTGGTCGTAATAAAGATATTACTATGATTAAATGTATAAAGTGGAATTATCGAAACATACACTGATTAGCCATAACATCAAAAGCACCTTCTTGTTTCTACACACACTGTCCACTTTATCAGCTCCACTTACCATATAGGAGCACTTTGCAGTTCTACAATTACTGACTGTAGTCCATCTGTTTCTCTACATACTTTTTTAGCCTGCTGTCACCCTGTTCTTCAATGGTCAGGACCCCCACAGGACCACCACAGAGCAGGTATTATTTAGGTGGTGGATCATTCTCAGCACTGCAGTGACAATGACATGGTGGTGGTGTGTTAGTGTGTGTTGTGCTGGTATGAGTGGATCAGACACAGCAGTGCTGCTGAAGTTTTTAAATACCGTGTCCACTCACTGTCCACTCTTTTAGACATTCCTACCCAGTTGGTCCACCTTGTAGATGTAAAGTCAGAGACGATCGCTCATCTATTGCTGCTGTTTGAGTTGGTCATCTGCTAGACCTTCATTAGTGGTCACAGGACGCTGCCCACAGGGCGCTGTTGGCTGGATATTTTTGGTTGGTGGACTATTCTCAGTCCAGCAGTGACAGTGAGGTGTTTAAAAACTCCATCAGCATTGCTTTGTCTTATCCACTCATGCCAGCACAACACACACTAACACACCACCAGTGTCATTGCAGTGCTGAGAATGATCCACCACCCAAATAATACCTACTCTGTGGGGGTCCTGACCATTGAAGAACATTTGAAGAAAGGGGACTAACAAAGCATGCAGAGAAACAGATGGACTAAAGTCAGTAATTGTAGAACTACAAAGTGCTCTTGTATGGTAAGTGGAGCTGATAAAATGGACAGTGAGTGTAGAAACAAGGAGGTGGTTTTAATGTTATGGCTGATCAGTGTATACAGAATGTTTTGGGGAAGGACTTTCTTGAGACAGTATAAATGACCTATGTAATAATTTTAATGTGTTTAAAAAATATAGTTGGGTTCAAATTTTGTTATAGTTGTGATAGGTTTGTTACCTGTGTTTATCTTGAATTTTTTTAGAAAACTGTGAAGTACAGTTCCAAACATAGATAAACATATGTGTTAAATTAGCATGATTATTAAATTACAGCTATCTTTGATCTTTGATTAATATCTTTGATATTAATAACCCTTTATGTGTGACATTCTAAAACAACATGGGGTAACTAACAATCACAATAAGGCCAAACAGTGGGTGCATAAATTGCAGGTACATTGGTCAAAAATGGAAAATGTGATGTAATGTTTTGGTCAAAGGTCATGACAATGACGCAGCTCAGGTGGCGCAGTGGTAAAACACACTAGCACACCAGAGCTGGGATTTTGAATACATTGTATCAAATCTCAGCTCTGTCATCCGGCTGGGCTGGGCGGCTAAATGAACAATGTTTGGGTAGAGAGTCGGATAGGGACCTCATAACTGATGTAATTACGGCCTCTGCTGGCTGATTGATGGCGTCTGCACGGAGTAGAGGAATAATGCTGATCAGAGTGTGGCTCTCCGTGCACAAGGCTGATTTGCATATGAACTTGCCTCGTGCAGGTGAAAAAATGCAGTCGGCTACTGCTCACGTGTCGGAGGGGGCGTGTGTTAGTTCGCTCTCCTCACAAATCCTCGGGAGAAAAAGGGATGTATGTATGCCAAATAACATCATCAAAGACCGGCAGGGACCGGCACCACAGGATAGTGGCTGAGTGCCCCAAAAAGTCAGCTACAAAAATAACCAAAGAATAAAATTAGCACATTTATGAGCCAGTCACTGTGAGCTTATAAAGCAACAATGTATTTTAGAAACCTTTGAAATCCATCAATCTACAAATGACTTGGTGCTTGGAGCACAAAACCTGGATCAAATTGTAATTTAATCTGATGAGTCAACATATTGTGCCAGTACTATTATGTTTCTAAATAAATTTATGTTTATAGAAGACCAAATGCTTTCTTCAAACCACAATGTCTGCAACAATACTAAAATACAGTGGTGGATCCAACATTCTATTAGTACCTGTTTAGTAGAAATCATTAGGACTAATAATTATACTGATGTATAGTGCATTTGAATTGATACTGTAACATTTGTCATATGTTTGCTTCTTAGGAAGGAAATGAACTGTTTATCTTTCATCCACACATTTTGATGGTGAGGTTTACATCAGATCAATGCTAGTCCTACAGGTACAAGGGGTATATTTACTTTTACATTGTAATTGTTTTTGTATTTCAATGTAAGTTATTGTTAAAAGGCTTTTTTTTTCACACATCACACATGGTTAGGTAAATTATCTAGGTTAAAGGGTCAATTCAAAGTAGATTTTTCCTTACTTACTATAAGTAATACCAAATTAACATAACTATATGAAAACATTATATACACACACACACATATATATATATATACAGTGTATCACAAAAGTGAGTACACCCCTCACATTTCTGCAAATATTTTATTATATCTTTTCATGGGACAACACTATAGAAATAAAACTTGGATATAACTTAGAGTAGTCAGTGTACAACTTGTATAGCAGTGTAGATTTACTGTCTTCTGAAAATAACTCAACACACAGCCATTAATGTCTAAATAGCTGGCAACATAAGTGAGTACACCCCACAGTGAACATGTCCAAATTGTGCCCAAAGTGTCAATATTTTGTGCGACCACCATTATTATCCAGCACTGCCTTAACCCTCCTGGGCATGGAATTCACCAGAGCTGCACAGGTTGCTACTGGAATCCTCTTCCACTCCTCCATGATGACATCACGGAGCTGGTGGATGTTAGACACCTTGAACTCCTCCACCTTCCACTTGAGGATGCGCCACAGGTGCTCAATTGGGTTTAGTCCATCACCTTTACTTTCAGCTTCCTCAGCAAGGCAGTTGTCATCTTGGAGGTTGTGTTTGGGGTCGTTATCCTGTTGGAAAACTGCCATGAGGCCCAGTTTTCGAAGGGAGGGGATCATGCTCTGTTTCAGAATGTCACAGTACATGTTGGAATTCATGTTTCCCTCAATGAACTGCAGCTCCCTAGTGCCAGCAACACTCATGCAGCCCAAGACCATGATGCTACCACCACCATGCTTGACTTTAGGCAAGATACAGTTGTCTTGGTACTTCTCACCAGGGCGCCGCCACACATGCTGGACACCATCTGAGCCAAACAAGTTTATCTTGGTCTCGTCAGACCACAGGGCATTCCAGTAATCCATGTTCTTGGACTGCTTGTCTTCAGCAAACTGTTTGCGGGCTTTCTTGTGCGTCAGCTTCCTTCTGGGATGACGACCATGCAGACCGAGTTGATGCAGTGTGCGGCGTATGGTCTGAGCACTGACAGGCTGACCTCCCACGTCTTCAACCTCTGCAGCAATGCTGGCAGCACTCATGTGTCTATTTTTTAAAGCCAACCTCTGGATATGACGCCGAACACGTGGACTCAACTTCTTTGGTCGACCCTGGCGAAGCCTGTTCCGAGTGGAACCTGTCCTGGAAAACCGCTGTATGACCTTGGCCACCATGCTGTAGCTCAGTTTCAGGGTGTTAGCAATCTTCTTATAGCCCAGGCCATCTTTGTGGAGAGCAACAATTCTATTTCTCACATCCTCAGAGAGTTCTTTGCCATGAGGTGCCATGTTGAATATCCAGTGGCCAGTATGAGAGAATTGTACCCAAAACACCAAATTTAACAGCCCTGCTCCCCATTTACACCTGGGACCTTGACACATGACACCAGGGAGGGACAACGACACATTTGGGCACAATTTGGACATGTTCACTGTGGGGTGTACTCACTTATGTTGCCAGCTATTTAGACATTAATGGCTGTGTGTTGAGTTATTTTCAGAAGACAGTAAATCTACACTGCTATACAAGCTGTACACTGACTACTCTAAGTTATATCCAAGTTTCATGTCTATAGTGTTGTCCCATGAAAAGATATAATGAAATATTTGCAGAAATGTGAGGGGTGTACTCACTTTTGTGATACACTGTATATACAGGTCCTTCTCAAAAAATTAGCATATTGTGATAAAGTTCATTATTTTCCATAATGTAATGATAAAAATTAAACTTTCATATATTTTAGATTCATTGCACAACAACTGAAATATTTCAGGTCTTTTATTGTTTTAATACTGATGATTTTGGCATACAGCTCATGAAAACCCAAAATTCCTATCTAAAAAAATTAGCATATTTCATCCGACCAATAAAAGAAAAGTGTTTTTAATACAAAAAAAGTCAACCTTCAAATAATTATGTTCAGTTATGCACTCAATACTTGGTCGGGAATCCTTTTGCAGAAATGACTGCTTCAATGCGGCGTGGCATGGAGGCAATCAGCCTGTGGCACTGCTGAGGTGTTATGGAGGCCCAGGATGCTTCGATAGCGGCCTTAAGCTCATCCAGAGTGTTGGGTCTTGTGTCTCTCAACTTTCTCTTCACAATATCCCACAGATTCTCTATGGGGTTCAGGTCAGGAGAGTTGGCAGGCCAATTGAGCACAGTAATACCATGGTCAGTAAACCATTCACCAGTGGTTTTGGCACTGTGAGCAGGTGCCAGGTCGTGCTGAAAAATGAAATCTTCATCTTTATAAAGCTTTTCAGCAGATGGAAGCATGAAGTGCTCCAAAATCTCCTGATAGCTAGCTGCATTGACCCTGCCCTTGATAAAACACAGTGGACCAACACCAGCAGCTGACATGGCACCCCAGACCATCACTGACTGTGGGTACTTGACACTGGACTTCAGGCATTTTGGCATTTCCTTCTCCCCAGTCTTCCTCCAGACTCTGGCACCTTGATTTCCGAATGACATGCAAAATTTGCTTTCATCCGAAAACAGTACTTTGGACCACTGAGCAACAGTCCAGTGCTGCTTCTCTGTAGCCCAGGTCAGGCGCTTCTGCCGCTGTTTCTGGTTCAAAAGTGGCTTGACCTGGGGAATGCGGCACCTGTAGCCCATTTCCTGCACACGCCTGTGCACGGTGGCTCTGGATGTTTCTACTCCAGACTCAGTCCACTGCTTCCGCAGGTCCCCCAAGGTCTGGAATCGGCCCTTCTCCACAATCTTCCTCAGGGTCCGGTCACCTCTTCTCGTTGTGCAGCGTTTTCTGCCACACTTTTTCCTTCCCACAGACTTCCCACTGAGGTGCCTTGATACAGCACTCTGGGAACAGCCTATTCGTTCAGAAATCGTTCAGTCTTACCCATGATTGCAGTTTTGAATAATGAACCAGGCTGGGAGTTTTTAAAAGCCTCAGGAATCTTTTGCAGGTGTTTAGAGTTAATTCGTTGATTCAGATGATTAGGTTAATAGCTCGTTTAGAGAACCTTTTCATGATATGCTAATTTTTTGAGATAGGAATTTTGGGTTTTCATGAGCTGTATGCCAAAATCATCAGTATTAAAACAATAAAAGACCTGAAATATTTCAGTTGGTGTGCAATGAATCTAAAATATATGAAAGTTTAATTTTTATCATTACATTATGGAAAATAATGAACTTTATCACAATATGCTAATTTTTTGAGAAGGACCTGTATATATATACGTATATACCTCCTTGTTTCTACACTCACTGTCCATTTTACTGACCGTAGTCCATCTGTTTCTCTGCATGCTTTGTTAGTCCCCTTTCACCCTGTTCTTCAATGGTCAGGACTCTCCCAGGACCACTACAGAGCAGGTATTATTTGGGTGGTGAATCATACTCAGCACTGCAGTGACACTGACATGGTGGTGGTGTGTTAGTGTGTGTTGTGCTGGTATGAGTGGATTAGACACAGCTGATGGAGTTTTTAAACACCTCACTGTCACTGCTGGACCGAGAATAGTCCACCAACCAAAAATATCCAGCCAACAGCGCCCCATGGGCAGCGTCCTGTGACCACTGATGAAGGTCTAGAAGATGACCAACTCAAACAGCAGCTATAGATGAGTGATCGTCTCTGACTTTACATCTACAAAGTGGACCAACTACGTAGGAGTGTCTAATAGAGTGGACGGTGAGTGGACATGGTACTTAAAAACTCCAGCAGCGCTGCTGTGTCTGATCCACTCATACCAGCACAACACACTAACACACCACCACCATGCCAGTGTCACTGCAGTGCTGAGAATCATCTACCACCTAAATAATACCTGCTCTGTGGTGGTCCTGTGGGGGTCTTGACCATTAAAGAACAGGGTGACAGCAGGCTAAAAAAAGTATGTAGAGAAATAGATGGACTACAGTCAGTAATTGTAGAACTACAAAGTGCTTCTATATGGTAAGTGGAGCTGATAAAATGGACAGTGTGTGTAGAAACCAGGAGATGGTTTTAATGTTATGGCTAATCGGTGTACAATGTAGTAGTTTTATAGTTTTAGCCTTGCTGGTGGTATGTGGACTTATTTGCCTCTGCTTTGGTATGTAGTCTTACAGATAACACCCCTCTAATTGCCAGTGTTTAAAATAGACTTGTGCTGAAGTTAAAACAAAATTTTACATTTAAATGCTTTAGTCATTAAGTCATCAAAACAGACCCAACAGGTTTACTAGACGCTATTGTGGTTCTTTGCCTGATCTGCTTACCATTTGTCTTTTTGCGAATACTTGCTCTCTGTTGCTTTATTCCCTGCAAAGATTTACAGAGATAAATCAGACTTGATTCAGTATCAGACTAAGATCTCTTGCTCATGGTGGTTCTGCTGTGTTGTACCTCTTTAGTAGCGATGCCATCAGAAACTTTAGCTGTACTCTTGCTTTCACTCAGCTTGCTTTCTGCAGATAATTAATAAAGGGTTTATAAAAACACATAATGCAACTTCTATAAAGGCACAATGCATTATCAAAAGCAATAAATAATAAAAAGAACCAATAACATAAATTTTTCAAAGTTTCAAGCAATAAGCAAACCTTTAGGAGAGACGAAATTTTCTTTAACAAAGTTCGATGGAAAAGCACCGATTTTGCCATTTTTCTTCCCCATACACCACCCATCCTCAATCTGTAAGAGAAATGAAAAAGTCAATGAATAACTTACATACCCCAAACCAGAGAAGACTGAGATCATAGAACAAGTGGAAACAATAGAACATCATTTCAAATACAAAATCAAAAACCTCCTTGATCCTTAATCAAATTTTTTATGTTTTTAAGACTGATGTAAATTGTAAGCTGCTTTTAAAAAAACCTGCAGCTGTCTTAATCGACTCTTATACATGCACTCTATATTTATTTATTTATTTTTTTAATGCATTTTTCTCCCCATTTTCCTCCAGATTTAGCGCACTCAATTTTGTCTTCCGTTGCTGAGAGATACCAGATTGCATCCAAGGACAGCACGTGTCTGAAGAGTCGTGTACAGCCCTCCTCTTCTCGCCCATGCTTTCTGCACAGGCGCCTCTTCCGCCAATCAGGGTCCTTACACAGCGTATGGAGACCCACCCACCCACACAGCCCCCACCCGGCAGATACGGTGGCCAATTAGTATCTGCTGCAGGCACTGCCAATTATGCCCGCCAGATGGCGCTCAGCTGACTGGTGGCAACACAGAGTTTCGAACCGAGGTGTTCAGAAACACGGTGCTGGTGTGCTAGCAGAATATCCCACTGTGCCACCTGGGCGCCGCAATTTGTTTTTACTCTCTGAGAGACTTTGCCTCTGATAAGTAAAAAGAAGTTACAATCGAGGAACAGGACATAACTAGATTGGAAGGAAAAAAAGAGGAAAAATGCATAAATATTCATTGGATTGGTTTTGGTTTGCCTTTGGCATGTCGGTTTGGTACCTAGCTCATGTTATTTTGGTTTGGTTTGTTTGGTTTTCTTGCTCAGTTTGTCAATTTGTCAAATTTAGCTCTAGCTCTTTGTCCATGCTCTTTGTCCATGCTCTTGCTAAGAAGTCTTGTTTAGTGGTTAGTCTTGTTTGTGTCCTGTGTTTAGCTTTAGCAGTGTTAGCCTAGGGTTTAGCATAGGTTTCATGTTTAGCCTTTGCCTTGTTCATGTATGTTTAAATTAAGATTAGCATTTGTAGCCTAGTTGTAGCCTATGGTTAAGGTGCTGGACTAGTAATCAAAAGGTTGCTGGTTCAAGCCTCACCGCTGCCAGGTTGTCACTGTTTGGCCCTTGAGCAAGGCCCTTAACCCTCAATTGCTTAGACATTATACTGTCACACTACTGTAAGTCGCTTTGGATAAAAGCGTCTGCTAAATGCTGTAAATGTAAATGTAATTTAGCATAGGTAGTGTGTTTGTGTCTTGTCTTGTGTATTATCCTGTCTGGTGTTTTGTTATTATTAAGCTTGGTTAAACAGCATCTGTGTGTGTGTGTGTGTGTCTGTCCCTCTTGTCCTGTTAGCCCATTCGTTACAAAGTCCCTTTAGACTTTACTATACTTTGTGTATATCATTCCTAGAAAGAAAAAAAATGGTACACATATATTCCTAATACACAAAGCCCCTGTTTTTGTAATATTTAACACCACTGGAAGAACACATCCCTCATTACCTACCAGTTTGCAGGGCAAATTAATTTTGATGACTAGCAAAATAAATCAGCAGTAAAATAAAGCATTAGGCAATTTTTTAAAACAGTATAAATCATAAGAAGTTGCTCCTTACCTCTTTGAGGATCTCTATGGTCTCTCCGAGCACCAGCTCAAGCTCATCCTTTTGTACTGGAGTGTAGGCATAAGTCACTTCACATTTTCTGCTCATGTGCTTTGACATCCTTGCTGGTGTGACAAACAAGCAGACTGAATAAATACAAGCTTGCTAGAAAAAAAGTCAAATAGGCAAATTAAATGCTACAGTCAAATGCATTTCACACTTCTTCCACTTGTTTTAATACTTTATTTATAGCACTGTTTTTGCACTTGAAATTAGCACTCGGCCCTTAAGATAGCATGTGGCCTAAGTGAAAGTTTTACAGTTTATCATACTGCACTTGGCTTCAAAGACCTGTATGTTTACTTGTGGTCTGTATTATTTTGCTCTAAAGATGAAGAGTAATGCATACATTTTCTCAGGCTCCGTGGTTCCCTGTTGTTGTCTCCTGTGAGGCTAACAGGCACCTCCTGTATGGGCAAAAATTGAAACTTAGAAAGAATTCATCAAGAATCTAAGCATTTAATAATACATTTCCAGACCAAAAGTATGTGGACACGCTGGTATCACACATATGTGCTTGCTTACTAATTCATTTATAAACCATTGCCATTAATATTGGCTTAACTGCCTTCACTCTTTTAAGAAAAAATAGCACTAGAATTAGAAAAATGAAAGCCATGCTTTGCTTTGGGTGTGCCTCCGGAGCATGATTTAGATTGGGAACTTCTTTTAGATACAGTAGTTTGGGTACTGGTGTTAAATGATCCACAATTTGCTGTCACAAGCTCAAAGTACAACATTCTGTAAAATATTATTAAATATAATAGCATTGAAAACTGAAAGAACCAGTCAAGTCAACAAAAATAGCTTACAACTTTTGGACAGGAAGTGCTTTGTGCTTTCCAGATCACAATGATTGGCTTGTTTGTGGATAGTTGGTCATTGATACCCAATCCATAAAACCTGATGTACTTTGCTTTTATTGGCAGTTTGTATTATTTTTATATGCTACATACTTCAGCAAATAACAATAGCCCAACAACATCTTAGAACTATATACATTATAATTCTCATTAAAAGCAGAGTCCACATACTTATACAATACAATACAACGTATACCACTAAGACATGCAAACTGTAAATAAATTAAGAGAGCCTGACCTTGACAAAGTTAGCAGGAAATATTCCTCGTTTTCCTCCGAGCTCTCCTTCCAGCCAGCCCTCCTCACTGGCCGCGTTTACATTTTTTACCACATCACCGGCCCGTATCGTCATTTCATCCCCCATTGTTCCCTCAAAGTCCAACAGCACCAGCACCTCTACACAGATAATGTTTATGTTACTAACACAAGTTTATGCTACTGACACATTAAACACTGACCATCTTACTATAACCAGGTACGCTCTTAAAACTCCCAAACCTGGGAATCTAAAATCAATCATATTGTCTATACAACAGCAAATCTATAGTGTAAAACTATAGTTTTTTTTTCTTAGACACCTAATGTGTTGTAAAGCTTTTAAACATTTTTGTTTAGAATTCATTGAGATCATAAATATTTTGTAGAACTTTTGTTTTAACATTGAATTTTCTATCATTTTTATTAACCACTTTTTCCTGGTGGCAGCACAGTGGCTTAATGGGTAGCACTGTCAAGTAGGTCCAGGGTTTGATTCCCATGTGGAGTGGTCTGGGTCCCTTCTGTGTGGAGTTTGCATGTGTTCCCTGTGTCTATGTGGGTTTCTTCCAGGTGCTCCGGTTTCCTCCCACAGTTCAAAGACATGCAGTCAGGTTAATTGGAGATACCTTCCCCCTAGGTAGTAGTGTTTACCCTGTGATGAACTGGCAACCTGTCAGGGGTGTTTCCTGCCTTTTTCCTGGTCAGCATTGCAGTGGGTCTGGTTTCACCGAAAAACAGTACAAGGCAGGAATACACAAAACAGAGCGCCAATCCATTACAGGGCTTTGAACCCTGCAGCTATTAGGCAGCTATTAAGGCAGCTATTAAGTTGTTTAGTCTAACCTGCTTCAGGTAGACTACACATATTCAGGTTTCATTACTGTTAGCCCGGATTAATCAAAAATGACTTAAATAGGAGCTTTTTAACAATGTGGAAAAAAAGTTAAAGGTCCCAACAAGCAACACACTACAATCTTATTAAAAGAAAATCTAAAAGATGTAGGAATCAAAGTCATTAAAATATCTAGGAAGGCATTTCAAAGACTCTGGGACTCCAGAAAACCACGGTAAGATCCAGTATTGTTTGAAGAAGAAAACTTGCAACAGTGGCAAATCTTTGCAAAGCCAGTTTTTCTAAAGGACTTGACTAGGCAAAATGGCATTTGTGTAGGAGTACAAAATAAGCAATGCAAACCCAATGCTAACCGAAAGGAACACAAACTTCTGTTGAAAATAATCTTCTCTTGACTGATTAGTCAAAAGTAAATATAAAAAAAGAAACATTATACCAAGAAAAATACCATCAGTCCTTGACCTGAAGCTTAAGTGCAACTGTGTTATGCAACAAGACAATGCAAAGCACATTAACAAAATGAAAAAATAAAATTCACTTAGATCTTAAATAGAGAGGCCTTGCTTTAAAGCTTTCCAATGTGGTTAAATGAAAGCAACTGAATAAAAGTGGGTCACAATTTTCTCCACAGTGATTTGAAAGACTGGTTGTCACTTATCAGTGTTTGGTTGCAGGTGGCACAACCTGTTTTTAAGAGGGGTAAATGCTTTTTCAAAGTTATATGCGCTGAATAAATGTTTTTCTCCAACTAATATTCTTTACTAACAGTGTGTATTTCCTCATGTTTCTTTTGTCTTATATTTTTATGAGGATCTGAAACCATTTAGTTTGAAAAGTGTGCAAAAACAGGAAATTCTGCTCTAAACCAAAGTGAGAAAATCTACATAAAAATGATGGTCAAGTGTAATTATACAAGCTTTTAAATCGCTTGAGTGGATGAAAAAAAAGTTATTTCAATTTTCTCCCAAAAGGCCAAGGACATGCAGTCAGGCCAACTGGAGCTACTGAAAAATTGCCCTATGTGTAAGTGTATTTGTATGTGTTTTTTTGTGTGTGTGTGTGTGTGTGTGTCCTGTGATGGACTTGCAACCTGTCCACGGTGATTTCTGCCTTTCACTCATTTAATCAAACCCAATGCGACCCTGACGAGGATAAAGCGGTGGTAAAACACTCACTCACTTTCTTAACCGCTTATCCAATTAGGGTTGCCTTGGGGGTGCTGGAGCCTATCCCAGCTTTTCAATGGGCTCAAGGCACACAGTAACACCTTGGACGGGGCACCAGTCCATTTCAGGGCAAACACACATACACACACACACAAACCCATTCACCTATAGGTTAATTCAGTGTCTCCAATTATCCTGACTGCATGTTTTTGGACTGTGGGAGGAAACCCACACAGACACAGGAATAACATGCAAACTCCACACAGAAAGGACCCAGACCGCCCCACCTGGGGATCGAACCTAGGACCTTCTTGCTGTGAGGCCACAGTGCTACCCACCGAGCCACTGTGCCGCAGTGGTAAAACAGATAATTAATAAAAGAAAAAAGTCTCAAGTGCATTTACAAATCAACAGTTTCTCTATTAACTGCTTTTTTAAAATATTGTCATGTCTTCTGAAACTGAAATCTGAAACTGATATCAATAATTATATTACAATTGGAAGTGGTTTTCAAATAGAACTTTACTTTTTAAGGATTTTACTTCTTAAGGCACAACATGTTAAAATCAAACAAGTTTAAATAGAGAATTTTTTTCTAGTCTGTAAAAAAGGCATGCTAATTTTTTCAACACTATTAAATAAAGTGGTATTATATTACACAGTCTGCTTGTTTGACACAAAACAACTTTCTTGGGTTTACCTTGCATGTTTAGCAGAAATTTACAGGGTAACGTGTTCCAGCAGGCCAAAGGTATGTGGTATGTGGCATGTAAATCCATGTGAAGTTTAACACTTGATTGAATTGCTATATTGCTCCTCTACTGCATTTTTCCAGAAGAATATTTGGATTCCAATATACAAAATACAAACATTTTCCATCTTCATGATTCCACTTCATGTCCACTTTTTGTATTACACTAGTTTAACTGCACCATTCAGAACACTTAGTACATGGCAACTGAGTTTTATTGGCTTCATATGTACCTCCTGTTATTGTGGCCAGATAACTTGTTAATATGACCTCATTACGGTCCTCCACAGGCTTCTGCTTTGTTATGATAGGCTTAGTAATTTTGGATCAAGGATGGATTGTGATTCTGGAAATTTTTCTTTCAGTCTGGAAAGGGTAACAGTAAAGGCAAATATCTCAAAATGCAAACAATAGAATGTCAAATTTACATATACATGTGTACACTACAGTGATTTTTTTTCTGTGTATCTCTGCTCATTCAAAACCTGGAGTAAGAACAAAGGGTCGGACATTGTATGGCACTTTTTGAGCCGAAGGAATTAGGGGTCTTGCTCAAGGGCCCAACAGTGGTGTCAGGGTAACACAACTTTTTAATAGCCCAAAGCTTTACCCCATAGGCTAAAATGCCTAACAAAATCCTTAGAAATTGACTCAATAGTTCTCCAAGAAGTCACAAAATAACCAAGATGAACCAAGATTTAAGGAACTGCAGGCCTCACTTTAGATGGTGAGCCAGTGATTTCACAATTAGAAAGTGACTGGGTTATAAATAGGGAGTTGCAAGGCACTGCTAATCAAGCAGAACATAAGTACTTGTCTTACATTTGCAAAAAAAAACACTCGAATTACTCCCAACCTTCATGATTTACAGGTTAAATGAGTCATCTTATATCTGGTGTAAAGCTAACACAGCATTCCACACCTGTCATAACAACAATCAGATGGTGGTGGTAACAACATGGAGTTCATAATCAAAGCTTAACGAAGGTCAAAATTTCTCTACAGCTTTGTAAAAGACAGATCGTCAGAGACTGGAGGTGTTTTGATGCAGCTGTTGTTGCTAAAGGTGGCACAATGAATTAAATGGGTCAACTAATAAATCTTCCTATGGGTAATATACTGTAGGTGTTGCATACCAGCTTTCCATAAAAAATATGATGATTATATAAAAAGTGTTTTGTTGGTGTGTGTTTTTGTCCTACATTGCATTTTGTATGATGATCTGAAACCATTAAGTGTGTCAAATATGCAAAAAGAAGGAAAATCAGGAGAAACATGACAGGCTTTTCAGTTTCACTTATTCAGTCACAGAACAAGAACATTTGCCCTCTCAAGACTTCTATGAAACATTTGTCTTTTACAAGTGTACAATATATAGCTATACGTATTTGGACACCTGACCATGAGCTTGTTGGACATCCCATTTCAAAAACAAGAATTTGATGTATGTCTGTGGGAATTTGTGCCCATTCAGTCAAAATATGATTTGTTTGGTGGGGCACTGATGTTGGTCAGGAATGGCTCTCTTGATGTTGCAGTTCATTCCAAAGCTGTTTAGTAGGGCTGAGGTCAGGGCTCTGTGCAGGTCACTGGAGTTTCTTTATGCCAAGCTTTTCTTCTTTATGTAACCTGCATTGTGCACAGGGACACAGTCATGCATGCTGAAACAGGAAATAGCTGCAATTTCCTTAATATAATGCATTTCTTACTGTGAGAAATTGTTGTGGCTGAAACACAACAGTGAATTCAATTATTAGTGGTGTCCCATTACTTTTGACCATATAGTGTATGTAAACTAAAGTTCTGACAGTGCAGTTACTGTATTGAAATGATAAGTGAATATAGAACATAGTAGCAGTAGTAGCTGCCTGAGCCTTGGCCTAATCAATACACAGATAACTGATCCATACAAAGAAAACCATACAATGTGTAAAACATTTCTTGGGCTTCTATTGAAACATGCTTGTAACATGTAAATATTGTTACTGAAAATAAAGAGACTCACCCATTGTCCTAAATGCTGTGCTCAGTCCTGAACAATCAATGACAGAAATACACTAAACAGGCAGGATTCACGTGTCGTCAGATTCCTAGTGCTAAACAACCAAAAAACACAAGCAGAGCTAAGATACCCTTTACTATCCTTAGTCAAATATTAACACTGAGAGACTTTTCCAGCTAGTCATGACAAGCAACACACCTACAGACGTAACAGTGTATGAGAGAGAGAGAGAAAGCAAGAGGGAGAGAGAGAAAGAGAGAGAGAGGAAGAACAGGTTTTTGCTGGAATGAAAAAACGTGAGATTAGAACATTCATAACAGGAAGTTCAAGGAAATAAGAAGCAAACAGTGTGATGCATTACTGTAACCCATATTTTTGTTATGACCACTGTTGATTAGTGAAGGAAATACATAAGGATACTAAAATAAAGTTACTTATATATACACTGATCAGCCATAACATTAAAACCACCTCTCTGTTTCTATACTCACTGTCCATTTTATCAGCACTAGATACCATGTACATGAACCATGAACTTTGTAGTTCTACAATTACTGACTGTAGTCCATCAGTTTTTCCCTTTCATGCTGTTCTTAAGTGGTCAGGACTCTCCCAGGACCACCACAGAGCACGTATTATTTGGGTGGTGGATCATTCTCAGCACTGCAATGAGACTGACATGGTGGTGGTGTGTTAGTGTGTGTTGGAGTTTTTAAACACCTCACTGTCACTGCTGGACTGAGAATAGTCCAAAAACCAAAAATATCCCATGGGCAGCGTCCTGTGACCACTGATGAAGGTCTAGAAGACGACCAACTCAAACAGCAGCATTAGATGAGCAATAATCTCTGACCTTACATCTACAAGGTGGACCAACTAGGTGTTGGTGTGTCTAATAGAGTGGACAGTGAGTGCACACGGTATTTAAAAACTCCAGGAGCGCTGCTGTGTCTGATCCACTCATACCAGCACAACACACACTAACACACCACCACCATGTCATTGTTACTGCAGAGCTGAGAATGATTCACCACCTAAGTAATACCTGCTCTGTTGTGGTCCTGTGGGGGTCCTGACCATTGAAGAACAGGGTGAAAGCAGGCTAAAAAAGTATGTAGAGAAACAGATGGACTACAGTCAGTAATTGTATAACTACAAAGTGCTTCTATATGGTAAGTGGAGCTGATAAAATGGACAGTAAGTGTAGGAACAAGGAGAGGGTTTTAATGTTATGGCTGATCAGTGTATATACAGTGTGTATATGTCATATATACATATCTATGACAGTCACATTACATGAAGTAGAACCTTTTATTCATAAAGTGAAACATTTTACATATATCATTTGTGTGATGAATTTACAGTGCAAATCAATATCATATGGTAAAAAAGAAATACACCCATTTATAGCTTTAAATACATGGTTTAATTCACAATATATTTAATTAACAAAAGCAATATAAACATATAAATGTTTGTCTCCACTGACAAGTCTGCACCCAAAAGATTAAGCATAAAACACACAACAATCACACACAATATTTGATTAAATTTGATTGTCCTCATTTAGAAATTAATGTCAGTCAAGATGTAACAATAAGATTTCAGACACAGACACAAACTGTATAACAGAAGTTTACCAGGCCTGCACTGCATAATTTAATCATGCTTTAAGATCATTTAATGCATTAAAAGCTTCTACTTGGAGGCACTCAAACAAAATGCACCACCATTGATAGATCTCAAGTTCTCAAATTGGAATCTCAGCTTTGCTATCAGCCGGCCGGGCGCCTACACAGACACTCGATTGTGTGTGTCTGTAGGTGGAGGGACAATCGCTGAAACAGGGTTCCTTGTTGCTGGCTCTCCACATGCGATACACTGCTTTGTAAAACCCTGTCCCTGCCAGGTGAAAAGAAGCGATTAGCAGCTGCACCCGTGTCAGAGGGGGCATGTGACAGCCTCACCCTCCTCGATTGAGGGTGGGGGTGGCAACAGCAACGAGAGAGATAAGCTCCAATTGGCCATGACTGGATTGTGTGAAAAAGGGGAAAAAAACAGTAAAAAATAAAAAAAAGCTTAGGACACTTATGTGTTCAAGTTAGAATCTCAGTTGTGCTTTCGAGGTGATCAGGTGTCTTAAAAATATGTTCTCTGCAGTTACGAATCACAATGTATTATTTGGCAGCCAAACAAAGTTAATATTCAAATTGTTGTATAGGTCAGCAAGTTTGACACCACAGTACTTAATCAATTCAGTAAATGATGTGTGCATCCCTAAACAATTATAAATATTTATTGCAAACGCAATATACAGTGACAAGAAGAAATAAGCAAAAACTCATCAAATGTTGCATCATTGCAGACAATTTAATGCAAAATACACTGTAACACTTTTTATTGCAGTAATAATTTGCATAAAACTGTTTTAAACATGGCGGCACGGTGGCTCGGTGGGTAGCACTGTCGCCTCACAGCAAGAAGGTCCTGGATTTGATCCCGAGGTGGGGCGGTCCAGGTCCTTTCTGTGCAGAGTTTGCATGTTCTCCCTGTGTCTGCGTGGGTTTCCTCCGGGAGCTCCGGTTTCCTCCCACAGTCCAAAAAACATGCAGTCAGGTTAATTGGAGACACTGAATTGCCTTATGGGTGTGTGTGTGTGTGTCTGCCCTGCGATGGACTGGCGCCCCGTCCAGGGTGTTACTGTGTGCCTTGCGCCCATTGAAAAGCTGGGATAGGCTGCCCACGGGGCGCTGTTGGCTGGGTATATTTTTGGTTGGTGGACTATTCTCAGTCCAGCAGTGACAGTGAGGTGTTTAAAAACTTTATCAGCGCTGCTGTGTCTTATCCACTCATACCAGCACAACACACACTAACACACCACCACCATGTCATTGTCACTGCAGTGCTGAGAATGACCCACAACCCAAATAATACCTGCTCTGTGGTGGTCCTGTGGGGGTCCTGACCATTGAAGAACAGGGTGAAAGGGGGCTAACAAAGCATGCAGAGAAACAGATGGACTACAGTCAGTACTTGTAGAACTAAAAATTGCTCCTATATGGTAAGTGGAGCTGATAAAATGGACAGTGAGTGTAGAAACAAGGAGGTGGTTTTAATGTTATGGCTGATCGGTGTATAAGTTTCAGCACACGATTGGTTGGTTGTGTGTGTAGGGGGAGGGACAATTGCTGAAACAGGGTTACTTGTTGCTGGTGCAAGGAACTTACTCTTCTTTTATGTTTATTCTATATTGTCTGTTTATTCTATATTTATCACACTAAATAGTAAGTGAACCTGCTACACACCTGCTACACACCTGCAAAACATCACAGATTTGGATGTAACTTCCAACTTTGGTGTATGATAATTCCATTCTCTGATCTTGTCCACCAAGTATGTGAGTCTGAGAGTCCTGTCCACCCAGGGTAAGGTTTTGAAAGGAAAGCAGGCAGTTTATCATTACGTTTACTAGCTTATGTGCTGTTTTGCTCTTTCTGGTCCCCATTCCCAGGTCTACTATCTTTACTGCTGGCCTGGAACGTGTCATGGCTCCAGTTAGAACTTGAGTTATTAGTGGTGCTTGAACTGGTGGGTCTCCGCAGGATAAAACGACCTTTGACACGAGGGATGCCAGTTTGACCATGTTCTTGAGTCTCATCATTTTTATTGAGCTGCAATTACATAACAGGGAAAAAATAATAAAAAAGTTCAATATTTTATTTACAATATTTTAGGTAATATAATCAACTTGATATGTAAACATATGAGGTAGAGGTGGGGGAGTTTTACTAAAGATAACTGACAAATTTTTAAACATACCAGGCAATATTTCTTGCTTTCGGCCATGTGTTCCTGATCCCACTCATCGATTTTGGAAAGCCCCTGTTCATTTTCACTGCTATTGGTATTTTTGTTGTTTTCGAGAAAATTAACTCTGTTCCAGCCTCTTCCCCGTATTTTGAACTGCTGCAACATAAACAGTAATGTCAATAAATATGAACACCATCCATACAATATATTGCTTTTATACACAAACACTTTAGCACACGTACAAATCCTCCACGTGCTAGTCCCTGCTCTGCTGGTCCAACACACTCTCTGAGAACTTTACTGAAGCTCTTCCCTGTGGACTCATCTTCCTCCTCATGAGCAGAGGAAGAGGAGGAGGAGGACTGAGAATGCTTCTGTTTTTTCTTGCTTTTCCTGAAGTAAAATACAAGAAAGCAGACATAAAATAGCTGCTGTCAACAAAGTCAGTTTAAAAGTAAGAAGCAGAAGAGTGTTCAACTCCAAAGTATATGGACACATTTTCTTAAGCTGTTGTAGCCACAAATGGAAAACAAATCTATACTAATTGTGTATGGTTTTAAAATGTGTGGTAGAAAAACCCTTAATAAAACACCTCAAAGACTGGATTGTGAGTTTAAAAGTTTTATTCTTGTCTGCAGAGAAGAGATCACACAAACAGAGTCTCACACAGAGGCTCCGAGGATGCAATAACGATATTATAACAAACATCTTTTTATACTTGTTGGTGACCTTGTAGGACAGTGGAAGATTCCAGTGCTGAAAGAGATTTCTTAGCTAGAACATAGGAACTGGTCTAAACCAGCTAAAACTGGGTTTTGGAGGTCATACAAAGCAACTGACGCACTTTTTATCACGTACACCATGTTAACATTCTATTGTAGCAGTATTATTGGAATATGACTACTGGCAAAATGCCCTAAGCATATCTTATATCTTACATTTTCTAAGTAGTAATTGATTATGAATTACTACTACTAGTGTAAATAAACATTTTTCTTGTCACAATTGTAACGTCCAACAAGCTCTGGGTAGGGTGTCCACATACTAAATGTTTAAATATTTCAGTCATAGGCATGCAGCAAAAAGTTAATACTAAAGTTGTGCACATTACACTTTTGACCTTTCTAACAGTTGCACATGCCTATTCAAAAGAAGGAGTTTTTTTAATGCAGGTGTGTCACAATGCACAGTTTGAACTTTCGTTTTAATATACAATATGAACTCTGTTGACACTGTAAAATTCTTTAATAATATTTCCTCATTAACTTAATGTTAGAGTAACTAGAAAATGCACACACGAGAAGCAATATTAAATACATAAAGTTTCATTTGAAAGTGCAAAATTAAAAACATTTTTGTACTTTTGTACTCATTGTGAAGAGTACATTGTGAAGTCTCAGAGTAATGCCTTAATTTTTCTGTGTTAAATTTTTTTACATTGTTTTGAATGGTATGTTTAAAAATACATTATTATCTTACAACTTTAAAACTTACAAACTAAATTAAAAAAATAAAAGTTAGATACAGTTAAATTAAGTCTAAAATGGTTTTCTGTTGACAGACCTGTTAAGGTAGCAGAGATGGGGACTCGAGTCGCAGTCCGAGTCACACGTAAGTCGCACACACAGCGACTTCAGACTCGACTAGGTCTCGTTTCAAATGACTCGAACTCGACTCGTGACTCGCAAAAAATGACTTGTGTACAACAAAAGTCAGCAACATTAGTTACGTGTGACAATTATACAGTGTATCACAAAAGTGAGTACACCCCTCACATTTCTGCAAATATTTCATTATATATTTTCATGGGACAACACTATAGACATGAAACTTGGATATAACTTAGAGTAGTCAGTGTACAACTTGTATAGCAGTGTAGATTTACTGTCTTCTGAAAATAACTCAACACACAGCCATTAATGTCTAAATGGCTGGCAACATAAGTGAGTACACCCCACAGTGAACATGTCCAAATTGTGCCCAAAGTGTCAATATTTTGTGTGACCACCATTATTATCCAGCACTGCCTTAACCCTCCTGGGCATGGAATTCACCAGAGCTGCACAGGTTGCTACTGGAATCCTCTTCCACTCCTCCATGATGACATCACGGAGCTGGTGGATGTTAGACACCTTGAACTCCTCCACCTTCCACTTGAGGATGCGCCACAGGTGCTCAATTGGGTTTAGTCCATCACCTTTACCTTCAGCTTCCTCAGCAAGGCAGTTGTCATCTTGGAGGTTGTGTTTGGGGTCGTTATCCTGTTGGAAAACTGCCATGAGGCCCAGTTTTCGAAGGGAGGGGATCATGCTCTGTTTCAGAATGTCACAGTACATGTTGGAATTCATGTTTCCCTCAATGAACTGCAGCTCCCCAGTGCCAGCAACACTCATGCAGCCCAAGACCATGATGCTACCACCACCATGCTTGACTGTAGGCAAGATACAGTTGTCTTGGTACTTCTCACCAGGGCGCCACCACACATGCTGGACACCATCTGAGCCAAACAAGTTTATCTTGGTCTCGTCAGACCACAGGGCATTCCAGTAATCCATGTTCTTGGACTGCTTGTCTTCAGCAAACTGTTTGCTGGCTTTCTTGTGCGTCAGCTTCCTTCTGGGATGACGACCATGCAGACCGAGTTGATGCAGTGTGCGGCGTATGGTCTGAGCACTGACAGGCTGACCTCCCACGTCTTCAACCTCTGCAGCAATGCTGGCAGCACTCATGTGTCTATTTTTTAAAGCCAACCTCTGGATATGACGCCGAACACGTGGACTCAACTTCTTTGGTCGACCCTGGCGAAGCCTGTTCCGAGTGGAACCTGTCCTGGAAAACCGCTGTATGACCTTGGCCACCATGCTGTAGCTCAGTTTCAGGGTGTTAGCAATCTTCTTATAGCCCAGGCCATCTTTGTGGAGAGCAACAATTCTATTTCTCACATCCTCAGAGAGTTCTTTGCCATGAGGTGCCATGTTGAATATCCAGTGGCCAGTATGAGAGAATTGTACCCACAACACCAAATTTAACAGCCCTGCTCCCCATTTACACCTGGGACCTTGACACATGACACCAGGGAGGGACAACGACACATTTGGGCACAATTTGGACATGTTCACTGTGGGGTGTACTCACTTATGTTGCCAGCCATTTAGACATTAATGGCTGTGTGTTGAGTTATTTTCAGAAGACAGTAAATCTACACTGCTATACAAGCTGTACACTGACTACTCTAAATTATATCCAAGTTTCATGTCTATAGTGTTGTCCCATGAAAAGATATAATGAAATATTTGCAGAAATGTGAGGGGTGTACTCACTTTTGTGATACACTGTATATATATATATATATATATATGATCCAACATAATTTCTGCTCTCTATTAACGCTCCGGCCGTCTTAACCCGCAACACACGCAATGAGTAAATGTTACAGCCAGCTTCCAGCTTCCGCTTTCTGAACCAATCAGACCTTCTGATTTTAATTTTTTAGTAAGAAATGCTGTTATTTGGATGTATTTAGTTTGCAGCGTTACACAGATGATTGTCAATGAAACGCTTGATTGGCTTCCTAACGAGTTCGTGTTTTACTTCACAACCGGGAAAAGTTTGGAGGTTTTTAATTATAAGCACATTTGCAAAATAACGGATTATATTCATAATGGGACACACGCTTATAAATTTAATAGCACCTGGAACAACATAAGCTAAGGTAAGCAGTATTATGAATTTTTTGCTGTGTTTGGGATTTTGGCTGCTGTGGTGTAATTTGCAATGAAAACAAAACATCAGTTTAAGCTTTTAACTGGTACCTAGGAAAGTAAAATGGCAAAATACAGTCACTAATCTGTTGTTTTTTTATCTGAACTTACATATTATTTGTTTATTTCTACGCTACATTTCCAGTATATGTTTTGTGTCTATTATATTGACTCGTGACTCGACTCGGACTTGTATTTCGTGACTTGTGAACATCTCTGTTAAGTACAGCTACAAAGATCTTCTGTTTGGTCTTCAGTTATTTTCTTCTTAATCATTTAGGTTGCAGTATTATATGCAGTTATGCTCCACATGATACAACAAAAATTGTTGTATAAAAGCTTTGTGAAACTTTTTCCAAATCTAAACTTTTCCAATGCTTAGTCATTCTATGAATATTCTAAACTAGTAATTAGTGACATATTATTTTGGTAATTCACACAATCATCACATTAAACTGTGGTGTTAAACTTACTTGTATTTTTTGTAATACTTTGTGGATTTCTCACTGGCTCTCTCCTGACTGGTTTCCCTTAATTCCTCGCTGATTCCTCGTCTTTCCTGTTTGTCATTTGTCTCTCTGCTTAAGTATTTTTTATGCTGCTCAATGTCCATCTGAAGCTCTGCTGTATCACCATGAAATTTTCTACCTTGACCCTGGTTTGGGAAGACAAAAACATGTTTTGGCCAGACTAAAGGTTAGAGGTATGCTCTATTGGCTTAAAAAATATATGGGATGAGACCAAGACAAAACTAGAATTTATTCATGCAAATAAACTATTAATCTTTTAAAGTATTTGACTCTTACAAAAATGTGTCATTTCTTTAGATTTAAAGACCTAAAAGTAAAATAATAAAACTTCAGCTTTCAAAGGGTGCTTAAGGGTTTTGCATTTTGTATTTGTGAGCAATTTCACAGTTTAAACCTTGTTAGACAATTGTACAGAACAAGCATTGTCAGAATGTGAAAGATTAAAATACCACACCACAATATTTTCACCGAGGCACTTGGGGATTTGTTAAGTTTTGGTTTAGCTTGATTTGCTCTTTTCAGGCTTTTAAAGAAGTGTACTTACTATTATGTTTGATAAGCGTCCTTTGAAAGGCTTGGACATAGGAGCAACTGGTCACATCCATTTATGACCACTCATTTCTTGCCTTAGGAAGGTTTGAACCCACAGTAAATAATCATCAATTGTTGTGGGCGCATGTACAAGACAATAAACTGAATGTGACTTATTTCACTTGTCACTTTGATTAAGCAGCAAGCTTTTATCTCTCTTGTAAAAGAAAACCAGGGGCTTAATGAGAGAATTAGGACACTATTCGTGCTTTGGCTGGCTCACTCTTGCAGCATCTTTTCCCCCAATATATGTCATGTTTCAAAATTTTCTGTCACCTTGGAGCTGCCGTCCATGAAGCTTTTCAAGTCCTCAAAGAGGAATGAGTGCCTCTTAAAATCACTGGGAGAAACATCTATTCTCCTGTGAAAACAGATAAAAAGATAATGGTCCACATAGATTATTTGAATTTTAAAAATACAAATACACAACATACGCAACAGGTAAGCAAGGATTCAGTTATGACATTTTCATCCACCATATAGAAGCACTTTGTAGTTCTACAATTACTGACTGTAGTCCATCTGTTTCTCTACATACTTTTTAGCCTGCTTTCACCCTGTTCTTAAATGCTCAGGACCCCCACTGGACCACTACAGAGTAGGAATTATCTGGGTGATGGATGATTCTCAGCACTGCAGTGACACTGACATGGTGGTGGTGTGTTAGTGTGTGTTGTGCTGTTATGACTGGATCAGACACAGCAGCGCTGCTGTAGTTTTAAATACCATGTCCACTTACTGTCCACTCTATTAGAAACTCCTACCTAGTTGGTCCACCTTGTAGATGTAAAGTCAGAGACGATCGCTCATCTATTGATGCTGTTTGAGTTGGTCATCTTCTAGACCTTCATCAGTGGTCACCGGACACTGCTCACGGGCCGCTGTTGGCTGGATATATTTTTGGTTGGTGGACTATTCTCAGTCCAACAGGGACAGTGAGGTGTTTAAAAACCCCAGCAGCGCTGCTGTGTTTTATCCACTCATACCACCACAACACACACTAACACACCACCACCATGTCAGTGTCACTGCAGTGCTGAGAATGATCTACCACCCAAATAATACCTACTCTAGTGGTCCTGGGAGAGTCCTGACCATTGTAGAACAGAGTAAAAGGAGGTTAAAAAAGTATGTAGAGAAACAGATGGACTACAGTCAGTAATTGTAGACCTACAAAGTGCTTCTATATGGTAAGTGGAGCTGAAAAAATGGACAGTGAGTGTAGAAACAAGGGGGTGGTTTTAATGTTATGGCTGATCAGTGTATATAACAAATCTGTCCAGACCTCAACATCTAGATTAAGAAAGCAAGATAAAAAGATCTGATAAAAAGTGGCTTAAAGAAGGTTTAGTGTTGGGTACAGATGACAGGAACTGTGGTTAAAATACTGCTTAACATGTTAGTATTTGGTTAAACTGGCTTATGCATTTCTATCTATAGGAAAGACATCAGTACATATGGTTGAAAACTGTAGTCAGAAACACATTTAGTGACTGTAGTACACATGCATTAGTGTAATATAAAAGTGAAAACATACGCGAATATGAGAAAATGTTCTTCAGGTGAGTGAGAATGTCAATCAATACAAAAGTACACTGTTTGATCACCTGATCAACATGATGGTACTTTTCTATCCTGATGGGTATGGTCTCTTTCAGGATGACAATGACTCATATACAGGACACAAGGCATCACAGGTGGTTTGATTCAACTGAAAATGATGTAAATCATATTGTATGGTCTATGCAGGTACAACTGAATTTCATTGGTACATTTTGGATCGATGTGTTATCTCTCTCCAGCACCATCATCAAAACACCAGGTTTTAAGGAAACAGCTTTTGGAAAAATGGTGTCACAGCAGCACAAAACCTTACTAAGTCCCTTTGGGTTGATTTTGTCCTTCAACCTGTCACCCAGCTGTATCTGAAATTGCTGCACTATTAAAGTACAAATCTTATAAACAGCATTGGCAAATAGATTAGACAGGTCAAAATACCAAAGTAAACTAAATTTAAGTACCATATTTTAAATACCTGTGTATCTCTGGACTCTTTCTTGGCTTCCTGATTTCTTTCTCAGCAGCTAGTCTTTGGTACATGGCAAACCGATCATTTAGAGTAATTCCAGATGAAGGGAAATGTTCAGCTGTAAAAGAGATATACAGGACATTTTTGGTTTATCAACAGTAATTAGTAGCCATGTTATGATATATGTCCATGTAGTGTATATAATATATAATATAGGAACACGAATTCGAACAATAGACACATGCACAAATGGATCATTACCACTTGTTAGTTTCTAATAAGTTTTGAAACAATGTGACATAAAGTATCATGGTCTGAAGTAGTCACAGTGGACAATAACTGTCATTGGTTTCTCTATAGTCTCCAGGTTTTAGTTAATACTGGACAGGACACCAATCCATTGCTGTGCAACACTCGTACCAGTCACCTATAACAGCGGGCAATATAGCATAGCCAAACCATCCTATGCATGCCAAACTCCTCAGAAATAGTGACCAAAGGGTAGGATCAAACCCAGGTCTCAAGATGCTGTGTGGTACACACATATAATGCCACCATCATGTGGTACACACATGTCATGCCACCAACGAGACATTATTAAGGACTGAATCTCAAAACAAGAATTGTAGTGTTTGTAATATGAAAGACTTTTTTTCACCTGTGACATCATGGACTATTGAAACTATGTGCTGAGCAAACAGCTCTGATGGGCTCCTGTTCAAATTTTTACACCGAAGTTGTTGGAAGACTAAATGAAAGTCCTGATCCTTTTTATCAGAATGCACAAGATCAATAGCTTTCCTCCAGTCATCAGACAAAACAGAAGATCTGCAAGACATAACAAACAATCTGTCACTACTTTTATTATTGTGTTTATTAACATCAAATAAATAGATTAAAGATAAGCACCTGAAAACAAAAACACAGACATAACATGCTGTACAAACAAACTTTAAACCTGGTTAAAACTAAACAATTCTATTTTATTTTTAGCAACAGCTTTATCCTGTCAGGGTTGCAGCATGGAAACACTGTGCGCAAGGCGGGAATACTTTGGACAGGAGAACCAACCCATCACAGGGCTTTAGCCAGACATAGCCAATGACGTCCATGCAGATTCCCAAAAGTGAACATAGAACAGAGTGGGCCGGCGTGCTCTAAAAAGGCACTTAAATGTCACATGTTCAGACGTTATTGAGGAGTTTTGCTTGTTCTCCCAGTGGCCAGAGTGTATTCATGCCTTGTGCCCAGTGTTTTTAGGTGGTACCAGACCCACTTTGACCCTATACAAACTGTGGGTGAAAATGAACAATGATAATGAGAATAAGAACCGATTAAAACATACATGTCAGCGATACAAAAATATGAAACTAATTTCCAGTAAAACGCAGCTAAAAAAAATCTGTGACTTGTCAATTCTCTTGAATCTTCATTTATCTGACAAAAGTAGAAAGAAAAGATTTCCAATGTTTTCACCAATCAACTTGATTGTATTTTGTAAATAGAAACACATTTAGAATTTGATGCCTGCAACACACTGAAAAAAGTTGGGACAGAGGCAAAATAAGAGTCAAACGTTTATAGAGTATGGAAGTTACAATGTTTTGAAACACTAAGCAGTTGAACTTTTAACAGGTAAGGGAATCATGATTTAATACCACTGTTAGTCCTGGTCGAAAAGAGCTAACAGAGGGACACGATGTGAACTCTTAACATACCCCAACACTAAAGCAGATGGGGCGGCATGGTGGCTAAGTGGGTAGCACTGTCGCCTCACAGGAAGAAGGTCCTGGGTTCGATCCCCAGGTGGGGCGGTCCGGGTCCTTTCTGTGCGGAGTTTGCATGTTTTCCCTGTGTCTGCGTGGGTTTCCTCCGGGTGCTCCGGTTTCCTCCCACAGTCCAAAGACGTGCAAGTTAGGTGAATTGGAGACACCAAATTGTCCATGAATGTGTTTGATATAACCTTGTGAACTGATGAACCTTGTGTGAAGATAAACTACCGTTTCCTGTCATGAATGTAACCAAAAGTGTAAAACATGATGTTAAAATCCTAATAAACAAACAAACTAAAGCAGATTTTACAGTGAAAATGAGACACTGATCACAGTATTTATTTTTATCTTCTTGCTTTACATTACTGCTATACAATAAAGAATGTGTGGCTTGTTTATTTGAAACTTAATAGTGTGTTTTAGATTTTATTGGGACTATATACTTAGTTATCAGTTAACCTCTGACTAATGGCATTTGGGAACTGAACTGCATTTATTTTATTTTAATAGTTTATTTAACAGGGACAATACAGATAAAAATTGTTACATGAAATGCACCAGATGTATTGTATTTAAGGCTTCTAGCATAAGCTAATAAGCTATAATAGAACAAAAAATGAATACATAAAATACATAAAACTATATACTCATTTGAGTGATTAAATTTGTGATGAGTCCATCTTCATATCTGTATATCAACTAATACTTACAGTGTTCACAAGTTTGTTTCTGTTTAAACCATTGCTTTACCTTTATATTAAAAACTTTTAATTCGTTTTGTGTTTTGATTTCTGAAGGTAATAAATTCCATAATCGTACACATTTAACTGTAAAAGATGACTAAACAAAAGTTGTTCTATACATCGGCATTCTACAGTTGCCACTTACAGGGTCAGAACGTCATTTTAATGACCAACAATAACACCGACTGTCTAAAATTTGATATGCAAAGAGCGAAACTATTTAAAAAATACTTGTACACTGAATCCTTGCAAAGCTATTAACAGATAATCTGTAATCTAGAGGTTTGTAAGTGGAAATATTTACCTTGCCAAGTCGTCACTAAGGGAATTCACCCTCAGATTAAACTCAGTCTCTCTCTTCCCAATAGGCCTGGGTGGGGATGTATCCCTCAAATTCATAACAAACTCTGGCTCTTGGCATTCAGATTTCCTTCTATAAAAAGCTGCATATGTGGAAGCACTTGGTGATGGTTGTTCTATTCGTTTTATCTTTGAGGGCCTTTCTGGGGAGAGGTCCCCAAATTTACATGCCAACTTCTCCCTCTGAGACAGAGCAGCCAGAATACGTGCAGCCCTCTCCTTCTCCCGGCTTATCAGAAAGGCCTCAAGCTCATCATCCCATGCTCTGTCCTCCAACTTTCTGATGTGCTCCTCAAACAATTTACGAGCAGACAGAGGCACTTTGCTTAGGTGCTTGGAAGCATCAACTCCCATCTGTAAATGAGGCACCATTTCTTCCTCCGTATCTTCACATACGAATGGTGGCCTATTTAGGGATCTACTTGATGCTTTGTCATATTTGAAACTCCCCACAAATTTGGTCTTTTCAGTCTCCTTTTTATTTATATCACCTGCAGGCCTAGATAGCCCTGGAACAGTGGACTCATTAGGAATGCCCTCAGACTTGCTATGGATTTTTTCAAGCAAGACATTCCCATTGTCTGTCGGCTTCTCCAAAACTTTATCGGCAACAGCCTGCTTCTTATTCTTCTGTTCCTCTAAAAATCTGTTAAACAAAACAGAGATGTGTGTTTATAAAGAATCACATAAAGTACACATGATACTGAAGCCTTTTAAACTTAATGCAAATTATTATGTTTTATTGAAACATAATATAAATATATATTAAGATATCAAAGCCAATTCCCCATTCATTATTTTCCTTACAGTGGTTTGTGACATAGTAACATGATTCTATTTTTGTCTTCCATTAAGACTTATAAAGCCCATCATCATGTGCCTTTCAAATCCCACATATAAAAAGTAACATGGCAGCTGAACACACTTGGAGGAGAGCTCTAACATTCTTTGTTCTGTATTTCTAAGGTCACTGCTCCCACAAATGGATAGTTTTGTGTTCTGACTGATGGGGAAGAGAGCAATGTAGGGTTTTCTTCCACAAAGACAGCAAAACTTTTCATGCTCGCTTAGACTTCCATGACAGATGGCAACGGAATTTTGGGGATTTTACTTTGCTGTTTCATTAAAAATAGGTAAATGATTTAATGTTGTGCTACTCAGTGTGTGAAAGTTGACTGATATGAAAAAAAAAAAATTAAACACATAAAGAAAACACTACTGAATGTCAGAACTGTGATTAAAAAAACTTACCAGATACACAAAGGACCATCTGAATTGGTTCTTAGTTTTATCATGTCATATAAATTGTTATATTTACTGACTATCAACATTCGTTTTTTCACTGACACTCTGATTTTCATCTTGAATGCACCATCCTTGCACCAGCCTTGTATGCACCATCCTGTTTGGTTTAGATAATAAAAGGAAGCCCGGGTGCTTTATTTTTTATTTTTGCTCTGGCATTTACTCTGATTAAAACAACGACATTAGCAGCACTTTGTAAGTGGCCAGTTCCTGTAAGATTACATGTGAATTTGAGCTTGAAAAAAGTCTCCTTATAATCCTTATATTCCCTGATTAATTACTAATAATAAATCCATTGTCTATATATATTTTTTTTTACATTTATATACAATATGTGCACTGTGGGTTATTTCTGACAGAAATACTCTTTGGATAGAGTGTGGCAGTCTAGATGACTCTTGTTTATTCATGACATCCTGGAAATATGGAAATGATTGGGTATACTAAACTATTTAAAGATAGAACAACATAAAAGTTAAACTAAACACAAACTTTGGCTTCTGTGTGAATATAAAACAACTGTATATATACAGATTTTTTCTTAACTAATTAAACATTTCCCTCAGAATTAAATAAAAAAAATGGGTGGCACGTTGGCTAACTGGGTAGCACTGTTGCATTACAGCAAGAAGGTCCTGGGTTTAATCCCCATGTGGGCCGGTCTGGGTCCTTTCTGTGTGGAGTTTGCATGTTCTCCCCGTGTTCGCATGGGTTTACTCCGGGTGCTCCGGTTTCCTCCCACAGTCCGAAGATATGCAAGTGAAGTAAATTGGAGATACAAAATTGTCCAAGACTGTGTTCAATATAACCTTGTGTGAACTGATGAACCTTGTGTAATGACTAACTACTGTTCCTGTCATGAATGTAACCAAAGTGTAAAACATGATGTTAAAATCCTAATAAACAAACAAACAAATAAAAAATCAATATGTTAAACATACCCTATATGGACAAAAGTATTTGAACACCTGACCATGAGCTTGTTGGACATCCCATTTCTAAAACAAATGGTATTAAAAAGAGTGATATCTGTGTGATCTTTTCAGCTATAACAACAACTTTTCTAAAAGACTTTGAAGTATGTATCTGGGAATATGGCTGGGCACTGATGTTGATCAGGAGAACCGCAACTGTTCCAGTTAATTCCAAAAGCTTTCAAAGTTTCTTCGTGTCTTTACAGACCTTGCTTTGTGCACAGGGACATAGTCATGAACCTTCCCTAAACTGTTGCTGTAAAGTAAATATTTTTTTTATATAATTGACTTATTATATCTGTTCAGTCATTGAAGTTAGAATACATCAAATCAATAATTAGAATAACTGTCCCAATACTTTTTTCCATATAGTGTGCATAAAATATATATATATGTATTGCTTACTTCTTAAATGCCATGGAAATGGCTACTGGATCCTCCTTCTGGTTGTCATTTGTAAAAAGCCCAAACCCTGAAAAAGCTGGTGTGGGGCTTTTCTTTACTGTGCTGTTGGTAGAGATCATGGAAGCAGTCTGCCAGGAGGTCATACCATTGCTGGTAGTTCCTAATTTTTCATCCACAGGACTGTTTTCACTGGTGGCTGGAAAAGCCTTCTCAACTTGTGGACTGGCATTGTTTGGGCTCTCATGGTTCATAGTGAAATGCCATGCTTCAGTGTCCTTGTCTTTACTTGTACTTCTTTCCAAATCTGGAGGGCATCCTCCCTGCTCAGATACTGTTATGTCTCCACCTGTCTGACTTTCGATGGGTGCAGAGAGAGCTTCACTTACAGCCTTACAATTCTGCTTACAAGAACCTGATCTTAGTCTGGAGGAGTTGGAAGAAGAGGAGTGTTGTGAATGCAGGGATGAAGATCTGTCCGAGTGATGTGATTGATTAAGTGACAGAGGGCTGCTTGAACGTTTTTTGGGGGTGCGTGAACGCCCTCTTTTTGGGCTGTGGCCATGATGCTGTTGCTGCTCATGCTGTTGCTGCTGTTTCTGCCTTTGGTAGGAATGCTGGCGAAAGTTTTGCCAGTTGTTTGATCTGTAGTTATTGTATCCTCCCCCTCCTCCACGCTGAAAACGGCCGCGGAAGAAGCCTCGTCCTCTACCCCGAAAGAAGTAAGGCCTCCGAAAGCCTCTGTGGTAGCCCCGGAACTCACGATTGTTCTGATATTCCCGCTGATGTTGTCGTCCCCGGTTATGAAAAGGAGAATGGGATCTGGACCGAGAGCGAGATCTAGAGCTAGGACAAAAGAGAAAAATTACTTTAATGTTCTTTGGGCTAATATAGCAAACATTATGCTACTAAAAACTAAAGCACACATTTCTGAACACACAATCAATCTCAGGGCCTCAGGGCCTCACCCCCCCCTATCCAAGACATAGCCATTTACATCTGTATGTTGATTCCAGACTGATGGCACCACTGAAGATTCGAACCCTAGATCCCAGTGGTAGTGGGTTTGCGTAATTTATTGCTGCACCACCTGAGCGCTCTGCATAACTAATATTAAAACCAAATAATTCAAATATAGCAAATAAAACTTTTTTTGTTATTACATAAAAGCTCATTATCATCACTTTCTTAACCGCTTATCCCATTAGGGTTGTGGGGGGGCTTGCTGGAGCCTATTCCAGCTTTTCAATGGGCGCAAGGCACACAGTAACACCCTGGAAGGGGCGCCAGTCCATCCCAGGGCAGACACATATATATACACACACACACACACATACACATCCATTCACCTATAGGGCAATTCAGTATCTCCAATTAACCTGACTGCACTGAACCTGTTACTAAGCTAGTAACTGAAAATAATACCTTTTAAGAACAATTTTTAATGCACAATGGCAAGGAATTTTACCATCTACATCAATCAACTATTCCTAGTTTTTCCTAGAATTCCAAAATTCGAATTCCAAAATCTATATGTTTTCTGTTGATGTCTTTGATTCATGTTTCTGTTTCCGTGCTTTACCTTGTTTTTGCATATATCACTCTCACTATCACTACTACACACTTGAGTTCCGTCTCCTCGGTCCGCCCAACATTTTACCTGTCTTTGTATTTTTATTAACTATAACAGGTCGAAATAATTTCACCTACTGTTCCAACTTTTTGGGAAGTGTACTACTTAACCACTGACCACGCCAAAGGACCACGCAATAGCTATTAATAAAACACAAAAAACCTAATTACTGCATGGTTGGAGCTGTATAGTATTTAGTCCACAAGGGGGCAATAAAACACCACATATTCCATCCACAATGCATATTAGTCAGCTTTCCTGTTTGTGTGTCTCTTCCAGAAGTAACTTGTACAAAACTACTTTTGCACTTTTGAATCCTGATAAATGCAAATTTCCACCTAGTAATGAATTATGAATTTCAAATGCTTTGCCATGAATGATCCAAATTCAAAATGTTTTACAGTATTTTAAGTAACAGGAAGAACAAATAGATTTTAATAATAATAATAATAATAATGTCAGTGCCTGCATGAACACACTTCCGAGGTGATGTGTTTACCAATGTTCATCAAGTTAGCCATTTTTTTCATGAACTGCATGAATCTAAATCGGTTTATTAGTTATTACAAGAAAATAAAGCTTCTTTTAGTAAAGGCAGATTACAAATAATAAACATTAGCAGTTGTAGCCTAGTGATTAAGGTACTGGACTTGTAACCAAAAGGTCACTGGTTTAAGCCCCACCACTGCCAGGTTGCCACTGTTGGGCCCTTGAGCAAGGCCCTTAACCCTCAATTGCTTAGAAAATATACTGTCACAATACTGTAAGTTGCTTTGGATAATAGTGTCTGCTAAATGCTGAAAATGTAAAATGTAAACATTAACACAACCACAAAACAAGTAAACACTACTCTATCTTTTATCTACATTATATGTTTCCTTGACCATTTGATAATGCCCCATTCTGCTACTTAGTATTTTTTTTTACTGGAATAAAAAGTAAAGCCGCACTGCAGTCTCACAGAAAAAAATTCATGCACCACACTACTCTTACCCAGAAATGTATAAAAATATAATTTTTTTATTTAGAAATCTAGAGTGTTTCCATAAAACAAAGCTAAAAACCAATTTTAAAAAATTCATTATCACTTCTTTTACCACCACTTTATCCTGGTCAGGGTCAGGGTGGGTCTGTTTGAAATAAAATAATTCCTGACGACTAAGCTGAACCTTTAAGCCTTATCTGATTACATGCTGACATTAATAAATCGGGTAAAGTTCTCCAGAGAAGTCCTGAGCTGAGATGTAGCTCTGCTTTAACATGATTTTTTTTAAAGAGTATGGCTCATTTATGATTTATTTTAAGTACAAGATGATTAAATTATTGATGTTTTTATTTGCGTGATCTTGCTATTCTCTAGATGAGAATATTTAGAAATGAGAATTAGTAACTATTACTACTGTCTTAGGACACAGAGTTAAGCATTGCCACAATAGACATCTTATCATTTATATTTTATAAATTTAATAGCTTTATTGTTTTTATAATAGTCAATATTTAATTATTGTGATACATTCACATGACCAAAATAGTTATAAAGGCATTTTGTGATAAACTGGACATTTATGGTACTTGTCTGGTTGTTCTCATGTGTCTAAGGTTATAATTTTCCACTTTCTGTCAGTAACATAGTTTGCACATTTTCCAAAAGCACTCCTAAATATACACTGATTAGCCACAACCACCTCCTTGTTTCTACACTAACTGTCCATTTTATCAGCTCCACTTACAATATAGAAGCACTTTGTAGTTCTACAATTACTGACTGTAGTCCATCTGTTTCTCTACATACGTTTCCTTTTTAGCCTGCTTTCACCCTGTTCTTCAATGGTCAGGACCCCCACAGGACCAGCACAGAGCAGGTATTATTTAGGTGGTGGATCATTCTCAGCACTGCAGTGACACTGACATGGTGGTGGGGTGTTCGTGTGTGTTGTGCTGGTATGAGTGGATCAGACACAGCAGCGCTGCTGGAGTTTTTAAATACAGTGTCCACTCACTGTCCACTCTATTAGACACTCCTACCTAGTTGGTCCACCTTGTAGATGTAAAGTCAGAGACGATCGCTCATCTATTGCTGCTGTTTGAGTTGGTCATCTTCTAGATCTTTATCAGTGGTCACAGGACGCTGGCCACAGGGCGCTGTTGGCTGGATATTTTTGGTTGGTGGACTATTCTCTGTCCAGCAGTGACAGTGAGGTGTTTAAAAACTCCAGCAGCGCTGCTGTGTTTGATCCACTCATACCAGCACAACACACACTAACACACCACCACCATGTCATTGTCGCTGCAGTGCTGAGAATGATCCACCACCCAAATAATACCTGCTCTGTGGTGCATGAAAGGGGACTAACAAAGCATGCAGAGAAACAGATGGACTACAGTCAGTAATTGTAGGATTACAAAATGCTTTTATGTGGTAAGTGGAGCTGATAAAATGGACAGTGAGTGTAGAAACATGGAGGCGGTTTTAATGTTATGGCTGATTGGTGTATGTTTTAAATTATTTTACTACAACAGATTTCATGTTCAAACAGTGATTAGAGCAAAAAGAAGGTGCTAGTTTTCAGTATTATTTTAAGGACATAGATGACATGGCAAACAAAAAAACCAATCATCTGTTTAACATAAACAGGTCTTGTTCTCTGTTTCATAGCTCCTCTAAACTGGGAACTGAAACTTAAATCTGAGAATGCTAAAAACCTAAAAAACTTAAATTCTCACCCTCTTTATAAACAGCTGCATATGACATATTTGTTGCAACAGAAAAAATAATTTTTTTTTAGTGAGTATGCTTTGGAAATTACCCGTATCGGTGCTTTCTTGATCGGGACCGTGAGCTACTTCGAGACCTGGAGCGGGAGCGGGTCTCTGTGCGTGACCTCGACCTGGATCGTGATCGTGAGTGTGTTCTGGAAGATCTCGCTGTCTTAGACATCACTGCTGAAAGGTTTGCTTATAGGTGTCTGTCAGAAAACATAATAGAAAACAATCAGTTCACTCACATACACATACACACAGATCAGCAATTAAACATTCACATCACTGAACATTAAAACCACCTCCTTGTTTCTACACTTACTTTCCATTTTATCAGCTCCACTTACCATATAGAAGCACTTTGTAGTTCTACAATTACTGACTGTAGTCCATCTGTTTCTCTACATACTTTTTTAGCCTGCTTTCACCCTGTTCTTCAGTGGTCAGGACCACCACAGGACCTTCATCAGTGGTCACAGGACGCTGCCCACGGGGCGCTGTTGGTTGGATATTTTTGGTTGGTGGACTATTCTCAATCCAGCAGTGACAGTGAGGTGTTTAAAAACTCCATCAGTGCTGCTGTGTCTGATCCACTCATACCAGCACAACACACACTAACACACCACCACCATGTCAGTGTCACTGCAGTGCTGAGAATGATCCACCACCTAAACAATACCTGCTCTGTAGTGGTCCTGTGGAGGTCCTGACCATTAAAGAACAGCAAGAAAGGGGGCTAACAAAGCCGATAAAATGGACAATGTGTGTAGAAACAAGAAGGTGGTTTTAATGTTATGGCTGATCGGTGTATATCTCATTTTAATTCCATAGGCATTAATATAGAGTTGGTCCTTCTTTTGCAGATTTATCTGGGAAGGATTTTGGAGTGTGTCTTTGGGAATTTTTGACCATTCCTCCAGATTTGTAAGGTAAAACACTTCCCAAACTGTTTCCACAAAGTTAGAAGCATACAACTGTAAAAAAAAAAAAAAAAGTATTTATTTGCTAAAGTGTTAAGATTTCACTGGAGCGAAGTGGCCTTGGCCAACCATTGAAAAACAACCCTATAGCATTATGTCTCCTCCACCAAACAGGTAGATAACGTTCACCTGGCATTCGCTAAACCCAGACTCATTCATCAGACTTATATAGAGAGTTTCCATTGCTCCAAGGTCCGGTAGTGGTGTGCTTTATGCTTGGCATTGTGCTTGGTGATGTAAAACTTGCATGCAGTTGCCCGGCCATGAAAACCTATGCCATGCAGCTCCCAGCACACAATTATATCAAAACTACTTTTAATACTAGACAAAGATAACCCAAGCAAGCACATCATTTTTTTATATGATGATTTCCCAGAAGTGGTCATCCAACTGAAATCTGACCAAAAATGCTTCATCCAGGGGGTAACAATAGAACCCAGACAAACATCTAACGAACTGCAGGCCTCATTTGCTTCAGTTAGGATCAATGTACATAATTCCACAATATGGATTCAATAAGAGAGTTGGTGCAAACCACTGCTGACCAAAAAGAACACAAAGGCTTCTTTTACATTTCACCAAAAACATCTAGATGACCCTCAGGACTTTTGGGATACTATTTAGTGGAGTCATTAGTTAAAGTTGGAACTTTTTCATAGACTTAAATCCTATCTGATCTGGCGTGAAGCTTACACATTCCACCATTTATCAGAAAATCCTGAAGGAGAATGTCTACCTGTCAGTTAGTGATCTGAAACTCAGGCTCAGTTTGGTTAATGATTCAAAGCATGCAAGTAAGTCCACCCTGAATGGCTCTAAATAAACAAAATTAAGGATTTTACGGTTTAAAGTCCTGACTTGAATCCCATTGAGATGATGTGGCAGGACCTTAAATGGGCAGCTTAATCTGGAAACCCCTCTAGTGTAGCCAAAATAAATACAATGCTGCAAAGAAGAGTGGGCCAAAATTTCTCCACATTGATATAACAGACTTATCACAAACTACTGCAAACATCTGATTGCAGTTGTTATAGCCAAGGGTGGCACAACCCAGTATTAGGTTTAGGGGACAATTACTTTTCACATGAGTGGTGTAGGTTTTCAATAAATCTTTATGCAGTAGTAAATAGAATAATCATTTAAAAGCTACATTTGATGTTTAATCATATAATAAAATGAGTTAGAAGATCTGAAACATTTAAATGTAACAAATATGCAACAAATAGAAGAAATTGGAAGGGAGCAGCACTGTAAATTATGATGATTTACTTCTAGCAAATCTTATGATTAACTTTTTTACTTCTTGACACCAGAAAATAAATGAAAACTGTATGAACTCTTAACTACAGTCTCAGACAAATTCAGTTTGAATTAGATGTGGTAAATTGCTAAACAAACTGCTAAACTGCTCATTTTTGTTCAGAGTGTTTATAATGTAAAATACTAACATGTGGTAGTTGATAATAAGTAGGACATCTGACCACATACTCTATGGACTATACCTATACACTGATCAGCCATAACATTTAAACCACCTCCTTGTGTCTGCACTCACTGTCCACTTTGTAGTTCTACAATTACTGACTGTAGTCCATCTATTTCTCTACATACTTTTTTAGATATATATTTTGGTTGGTGGACTATTCTCAGTCCAGCAGGGACAGTGATGTGTTTAAAAACTCCATTAGCGCTGCTTTGTCTGATCCACTCATACCATCACAACACACACTAACACACCACCACCATGTCAGTGTCACTGCAGTGCTGAGAATGATCCACCACCCAAATAATACCTGCTCTGTAGTGGTCCTGTGAGAGTCCTGACCATTGAAGAACAGCATGAAAGGCGGCTAACAAAGTATGCAGAGAAACAGATGGGCTACAGTCAATAATTGTAGAACTACAAAGTGCTTGTATGTGGTAATTTATAAAGGTCAGTACACATTTGTCTAATTTTATTTGTGTATTTCCTGATCTTCTCTACAATCATGGATGACTAAAGGAATTTCGCCTGTGGGTGAATTCTAATTTTGTAAAACAGGAAGTCATCAGTGCCCACAAAGAGTTCTTACATTCAGGTGATATTTAAAGAAGTAAAAATATTAATGGGAACAGGCGTCTGTTACATTTTGTTTCTATAAATGTCTGGCTATGACAAAGGTTGTGACATCTGTTTTTAGTGATATCTGATTAGCTTTTTGTAACTGTGACACTTAATTCACTTTTTTTATTCACCTTTATTAAAGAGTGCCAGTAAATCTGGAGGTGACCGTATCCTGGAAATAGGAACTAGAAAAGAGAAGCGGCAGAGTAAAAGCACTTGGGTGAAGCACAATGCTGTGCCAAGAGTCTATGAAGTGGAAAGCTATTTAAGGAAAAGGAATGAGCTGAGTGATGATTTTCAGGTGCTGTATGATCAGGTGATGAGAGAATGATCAGGTGATGTGTTGTACAATGCATGATGGGGCTTGTAGTTTGTTACAATTAGTAATAACACAGAATTGAAGTGTCTGTAAAAGAATTTCAAATCTTCTGTTGGTGACTGCAGAAACTGAAAGCATCTGATCGTCGGGGTCGATAGGTTGAGAAGAGAGAAACTGCAAGATGCTTCTCACAAGAGCAGCTGACTCCAGCAAATGTCCAAACACTAATCACTAGCATTTGACCTATAACAAGGACTGTGTCAGAGGCTCTAGTAATCGTACCCTTGTGATTTCGTTACCCACAAACACACACTCTTTTTCTCTGTCCTTGCTTGCAAAAATGGCAGCTGAAGCGCAATCCTCATCACCTGTTCGATTGAAATGGGTTGGTGACACAATGGTGGAGTAAACCGATACGGCAGCACCAAGAAGAAACAACTCATCTGTTCTATCATTAATATAACAAATGCCACAATAACATTTGCCACAATTACAGAGAGAAATAAATAGGGTTGCAGCACTTATCACGGTCAAGGCAGCTGGCATTTTAACAATTGTGGAACAAATGTGGGCAAACTTTTAGCCCCCTACTAATAGTAAATGCAAATAATCCAAACATGGTTTAACCATAGACTTTTGCATTTTCTCTAGTGGGTTTACTCTAAAGGATTAGATTTCCTCTTGACTTAGTTCTAAGTATGTGGTTTATAATGTCAACTCACAAATGGTTTAGTACATTTAGCTTGTTTACGATGGTCTGCATAGTTCTATCTTTAAATACATATGTAGCATTCGAAATTTCCTGTACAAATGTAGTCAGTTACTCTGATCAACAAATACCAGTTCTTTCTAACAATGCATGAGCATAAGCCCGTACACAATAGTACATACAGATGCAATCAGGAATATTTAAGCTTCTTACCTTTAAAAGTATTATAGTGATGTGTATAGAACTGAATGAAAATATTCGACAAGAAGTCTCAGTAAACAGAGAAAGAATATTGACTGATACAAACAACCTAGTTTAAGTTTAAATAAAGAGCATCTAGTTCACTTGACAGATGTCCATGTGCACCATTATTCAACCCCCAGCCTCAGTACTTTGCCCTGATAACTATTAAATGGCAATTTTGGTAAATGCTAACAAGCTTCTGACACCTCTGTTGTGGAATCTTCACCTATACTTATTTAGACACCACCAAATCTGGAGACTGAAAAGGCCACTCCAGGATATTCCAGGACTGATTCCTTAGCCAAGCCTTTTTTGACTTGGAATCATTGTTTTGCTGGAAAGTCCAATTATTACCATGGTTCAAGTTCACCACAAATGGCATAACAGTACTCCTTAGAATGCCTTGCTATTTCATTAAATCCATGATGCCAGTTACATGGCAGATACCTGCAGCAGAAAAACATTCACACAATACCAATGACCCACCTCAATTCTTGACTGTGGGGATAGTATTATTCTGGTTATAAGCCTTTTTTCCAGACAAACCATATGGCCAAACAGTTCTAGTTTTAATTAGTCACTCCAAAGGACCGAGATTTAGAACTCTGCAGACCCAGCCAAATTCCAGGTCATCAGGTCTGCAGTAACAGACAGGTTTTCTTGGTGTCCTTGAGATGAGATTGCTGAGCCTCTGGACAAAACTTGGCTTTGTCCTGCAGCCAGGCAGGTTTGCTGCTGTACTTTAAGGTTAAAACTTCCAGACAATACCTCGAATGTTGTCTCTAGGACTGTTCAAGATCTTGGAAATCTTTGTATACCTATTGCCCTTTTGGTGTAATGAAATAGCTTCCTCTCTTTGCATTTGTAACAGCTCCTTAGTTTTCACCATGGTTACACACCTTTCTGAATGGTGTTTATATAACACATCACAGCTGAAGCAAATTAAGGCTTGTTATTGAGTCCCAATGCTTAAATCTTTAAACTTAACTTTAGTTCATACAGACTAGCAGTAGGTTTTAAGATCAGCAATATTATGTAGAGGTTGAATAATTGTTATATGGCAGTATTAATAAAAATATCCTGCTACTCTAAAATACTACAGTATTCATTTACTTTTTTTCACTTTGATAAAGACTGCATTTAAAGCACAATCTAGCTCTGCAGAAAAATTTTAAGTTATAAGTCTTTATTTTGTGTGTGTGTGGGTTTGAATGTTTCTAATTGCAACTGTACATTTGGCACCAGTTACACAAAACAGAATTTTTCGTAATAATTATTAATAATTAATGTAAACTCATATATTCAGTAAACCTAGTCATATTTTCTCATGTTGGTTAGTTTTGTTAATGATTTTTGATTTCTAGTTTTAAATAATGGGTTCAACTGAAAATGCCCCAAAGTTTAACTCACTGATCTTTTTAAAGGTATTTTACTAATGAGTTACTTTTAAAGGTAAAAAGTCAGTATATCTGTACATTTAATGCTAATTAATATTTATGTTTAACACTGTTTCTCTTTGTATTACCATGACACCTTAGTTTTCAAGCTATTTTTAAGGTACATGCAACAGCTGGTTGTACTGGTTCCACAAATTATCTAAGATAGAGTGGACCTTTAGCTGTAAAGTCTCCTCCTGGAACTAGTAGAACTCTGATATATGCAGTGCTGACAGAACGCTGGGATGCATAAAAGGGTTAGTCAGGGCAACTAAAAACAACAAATAATAACTGAAATAATTTTGACATTACATGATACATAACAATGTTTAGTTTTTCTGATGTGACATAGTTATGATTTGTTCTAACAGTCCACTTAAAAAAGTATAAAAAAAATAGATTTAACTACAAAAATTTAATTTTTAATGTCCAATCTGTTACAGTGCATTTATTAAAGAACTGCCTGTCGATATGTTTATGTATGGTTCTCAGAGCATGTGCCCTAAGGCTAATCTAATATAATGTAAATATCATATTTTTTAATGTTAAATAAAAGTGAAGCTTAAAAGAGCTCTACCATATACGCCAGAGTAGTTTCTGTTTTCAGATTGCTGTTTTCTATTTACTGTGTAAAGTTTAAATTTTATTTCATTTAAATGTAGATTAAATCCAGACAAATAACCCCACAACTAAATGTACACTAAAGTCAGATATGCTATGTTAATGTTTATTATCTAACCAGATTTGTCATAGATTGCCATATATTAAATATGGATAATAAACTCATATTATTATACAACATATAGCTCCAGAACAATAAATATCATTAAAATTAAAATGATATATAAAATATCATTACAATTAATGTATTCAAGGAACCTCAAAAACTATGTTTTAACCAAACCCCATGTGCCACAATGTGCCACACTTGCTTTAAGTACATCAGAAGGTTTAGGTCAGGAGATTTGAATGGTCAGTTGGAGTGTTTTCTTAAAACAAATGTACTTTAAGCTGTTTTTGTTTTTTTTCATCTTTACAGAGTGCCAAAAATACAGATATGATTAGCTTTACCCAGCAAACATCTTAACATGTCTAAATGCAACATTATCTACTAATTATTTAAAGATGTGATTGGGTTACATGTAGGGAAGGACAGATTTGATTAACACAGTTTTTAATATTTGTTCCATAATACAGGTATATTACACATATTTACACAAAGCAGAGGTTAGTTATTATTTATTGTTTATTGACGTTAATAAACTAAACTTGTAACAAACTTGTGTATAATATT